>NC_064642.1:139423487-140069624 GCF_023864345.2 Schistocerca serialis cubense | reverse complement strand
TCACACTGACGTCTCAGATACTCTGCATTTTGTGTCCTGTCATTCCTGCGAATCAAAAAGGTTTTCGTTCCTTTTTTAACATTCCTTATTACACCTATAGTCGTGGTTGCTATCACTGTCTTGTGATCACTGATAAGTTCAGGTCTTTTGTTGTTAAAAGATCTAAGACGTCACCTTCGCAACTTAGTTCTTTAATATTCAGAAAATATCACATGAATTCCTGCTTCTGGCGCCAGTTTTGACAGTATAACTCTCCCAATCTATAACTTTCAAGCTGAAGTAACCCTCTATTACAGCGGCTTGATCAGGAAAGTAACTAAGGACAATCTGCAAGTTCTCTCTGAATCGCTCTACCACTATAGGCCCTGACCCAGGGGAAAATTACAAAAGCATCCGTTACCAATTTTGACTCACTTTTGATGCTTAACTTCACCCAGATTAATTCACTTCAGAATCCGAGATATCCACATTAGATATTATCGAATTCTTTACTGCAATAAATACGCCGCCACTATTGGCCAATCTGAATTTAGGATTTCGTTTAATCAACTTTCTGTTGCTAACACTGTCTGACACTGTCTGAGCATTATAACCTTCAAATCTGCGATCTTTTCTTGGATGCTCTTGCAGCTTACTAATATCATATTAATGTTTATTTTTTACTTTGTTTACATTAGATCTGCGAGGACGAGCATTTTCTGAGAGCATTACGGCTGATTTATCTTCGATTTTGTCAGACATTTCATCTCTGATCACAGAAGGGGTGGCCCTCTAGCCTAGAAAACTCCCTCATGCATGTCACATGTACTCCACTATTCTAGTCGCCGCTTCCTGCGTGTAGTGTATACCTGGCCTATTAAGGTGAACCCCACAATTCTCCACCCAGAAGCAGCGGTCCAGAAATTCGCATCCAATACCGTCACAGACTCGTCTGAGAGTGTAATTTAGACCTTTCACTCTGCTCCAAATCACACAACTGCGATCGACTCTGAGCTGATGTTACACGTTTACACGGTTAGATACTAGCCTCACCAAACTCGCCCTGTTGAAAAGAATCGAGGATGGCCTTAAACCCAAGTGGCAGGCATCATTCGTTCCAACATGCACCACGATTTGCAGAGAGTAGCACCCAGTTTGCTAGATAGCCACCACCAGCAGAACCTCCTCCACTTCTCGGATGAGACATCCCCTCCACCCTGGCAAACATATCAAGACAGACAACATTTACTTCCTCCCACATACGTCTCACAAAATGAAAATGGCGAGAAAATTCCAGATACTGGAGCTAACGCTAAGGCTTACTGGCAATCGCTCTTCCCACACAACGTTCGCGATTGGAACAGGGAACCAGAAGTATCCTCCACCATACACCTTCAGATAGCTTGCTGAGTATTGATGTAGATGTAGATGTGGAGTGCACATTGGCAGTCTTTCCTGATCTGTCCACTACTTTCCTGTGGGAGCGTCATAAACTGCCTAAGCTGCAATGACTAGCATACCTGCCCTCTGCAATTTTCTGGACTGGGCAGGAAAATCAGCCACTAGACCAATAGGAGAGGCATCCCGCACTTGGTCAGAAGTGTTTTCAACACTGGGTAGCAGCACCTTGTATCTATTGCTAAAGCGTAAGGTGTCAATTGTGTGGCCTGTACCCACTTTCACCACCCATCAAGACATATACGATCCCACATTTTACTGCCAAGAGAAGACGGACCAGTCACAACTTGCATATCAGAGGACCGAATGATAACGGAGTTGGCGGGGGATTTCAACGGCACCAAAATTGTTGCAGAGCTTGTCACTGGCGACCCGCTGTAGCTGCAGCTTTGCAGCATGGCCTGAAGGCTGTTCACTGTTGTCAGTGCAACTTCCAGCTGTTTACAGATAGTGGCTAATTCTCCTTGTATCTGCACACAACAAGCAGTGTCCCTATCTGTGTCATACTGTGTAAAATACTGCCGGCGAACCGCGCGGAGTAGCCGCGAGGTCTAGGGTGTCTTGTCACGGTTCGCGTAGCTTGCCCCGTCGGAGGTTCGAGTCCTCCCTCGGACATGGGTGTGTGTGTTGTCATTAGCCTAAGTTAGTTTAAGTTAGATGCAATAGTGTGTAAGCTTAGGGACCGATGACATCAGCAGTTTGGTCCCATAATACCTTACCACAAATTTCCAAAAACTGCCATAGATCCTGGGTACGATGCTACAAATGATGAATTTAGCTAGCACCCTGTGTGTGATGCTAGTTGCCTTCATCATGTCAGCCATTTGCTGAAGGAAGCCGAAGATGGCCCAAGAACCTAAGCGGCAGGCGCCATTCGTATCGACATGTGGCAGCCAGCCAACGTACTGACAAGGGAAACTCCCCATTGCCCCCCCTTCCCCCCCCTCAAATTTAGTGTTAAACCGGCTCAATGAACAGCCCATCAAAAACTGAACACGGACCGAGCCATGAAAACAGGAAGAAGGTGTATTGAACTGTGAAAAAAAAGCAAAAAGAAAGAGTGAACGGTGCAAGTACAAGAATTGCAACATACAGCTGTCTGAAGTAGCAGTGGCATCGTGGTAAAGAGGTCACGCTGTTGGACTGCAGAGCGGGAAAGCCATGTTCAAAGCTCCTTCGTGCGAATTACTTTTATTTATTTGTCTATTTATTTTTCGCAAGGTGTAAGGAAGGGACCTATAATGAAAGCTGATTCTGCGCAACTATTATTAGTAGCCGAAAGGAAGTGGCTTTCGAATGGAAGCCGCAAACCTTTGATGAAAAGGCGACAAGTCAGCCGAATCCTCCACCAGAAAATACGTCTGGTGCATCACACACGGCATTAGTGACTGTACGTCTGTCATATGATAGGAATCTCTTATCGACGCCCTGTCGAAAAATGTTATTAACCTTTTTGAAGTTAAGTTCCGTTTTGGAAGTTTGGACTCTGTAATTCCTTTGTTGTAACATAGTTCACATCAGGTTTATTTGTTCTTTTCATTCGTGTGAGACGTCTGCTATCACTATTCATCACGTTTACTTGCGACGGTAATGTATGCTTACCTGTGGTAACCAATGCATAGTATAACTGAAAAGACTAAAGGAAGAAAACAAACATTCAAATGACCTGACGGACAGTTCATAATGTTGGGGAAAAGAAAAATTAATGTAAGTGCCACAAAGGAGTTTTGAACCCAGCTCAAAAATGGTTCAAATGGCTCTGAGCACTATGGGACTTAACATCTGAGGTCATCAGTCGCCTAGAACTTAGAACTACTTAAACTTAACTACCCTAAGGACGTCACACACATCCATGTCCGAGGCAGGATTCGAACCTGCGACCGTATCGGTCGTGCGGTTCCAGACTGAAGCGCCTAGAACCGCTCGGCCACACCGGCCGGCCGAACCCAGCTCGCCCACCTTGTATTCCAACACCGTGACCAACACAATGCCGTGGCACTTCCATTTCTCTCGATGTTGCACTTGTTAAGCTTGGACCGTTCACTCTTTCTACTTTGCCTTTTTTCATAGTTCAGTACACCACCTTCCTGTTTTCGTGCTTGATCTATGTTCAGTTTTTGATGGGCTATCCACTGGGCCATCTTATCACTAAATCTGAGAGGGGTGCGATGGGGAGCTTCCGTTGTGAGTGCAGACTGGCGTTCTTTCCCGCCCTGCCTATTACTTTCATGAGAAGCTCCATTATCCACGTAACGCTGGAGCTCTCAGTGACTAGCAAGCCCGCCCTGTGTACTTATCTGGACTAGGCAGGAAAACTGACCGCTGACCCGACAAGAGAGGCATCACGTGCTGGTTCAGAAGTATTATCAACACTGGGCAGCACCTCGTACCTGTTGCTATGGCGTAAGGAGCCAGCGATGTGGCAGTTCCCTCTTTCGTCTTCCACCCAGTGATGCGTGAACCCTCCACTGTCCACCACCCTCTCTCTTTCGAGTGAAGACGTGCTGGTGAGATTGAGTATCGAAAGAAGCAGCTGTAACCGGCTCCCCAGGGGATTCCAATGGCATCAAAGGTGTCGCAGCTCTCGTCACTGGCTCCCCGTTGTCACACAGGTTTGAGCAGCTGTCAGAAGCCTGTCAACTGTGGCCAACGCAGCTTCCAGTGGACAGCAATCAATTGTCCTTGTGTTCGCTGTCAACAGGTACAGTCCCTTCCATACTGCACAGTGTGAAAAATAGAACAAGATCTCAAAAAATACCAACAGAGCTCTCAGGGATAACTGAGAAAGCACAAACAGAATCCCGCAAATGAGAAATTGCACGACTTTGGGGCTACAGAGATTGAAATGTACCCAAGATATGAACGAGAGGAATAAACAACACTAAAATCTGCTGTGCTGCTTTCGCACTACAGCCTAAGATCGCAAGATCCGGAAGCTCTCAAAACAGAAATAAATTTTTGTACTCAGAATGGATGCAGTTACATTTTCTAGAAACTCTGCTTCCACCAAAGCTGCTGCATGAAATGAATACGCAAACTCTAAAGCACTGATCTAAACCGTAGGCTGTGTACTAACAAGAGATTTAAACGGAGTCACGTGACACGGCGCTTCCGGTGGCAGGGAGATACCTGAGAAATTCGCCTCGCAATGACATGTACTAAAATTTACGTAAAAAACTTACTAAGAAATAGTCTACTCAGAAGTAAGTTAGAATACCACTAAGCTAAACAATGTATGCCAACTGTGTGCAACCGATAAGCTGCTACTGCTGCTCATCTCCGTTCTGGTAGGGGGCTGGAGCTCTGCTGCATATTTACTATTTGCAAAGGTCGCGGAATCAAGTAAACAGAGCGATTCTAGCGACTTCTGTTGCGGAGAACTACAAAGGAAACTCACACAACACAAACGATCGAAAATACGTAAGTTATTACAACAAAAATAAATAGCACCACTAAAAAACTGCGTACACGAGATGAAGAAAAGTGACACACTGGGAGGTCTGCATGCGATTGCGTATCCGGATTCAAGACAAAAGTTTATCTAGCAAAATCAGATCGAGTCCATTTTGGAAACACACGCACGTAAACGAGGAGCTGGCAACAAAGCCACATCGGCAGTGCATCGGAATGTACGGAGGAACATTCATCATCCAACACTAGACTGCTCGGACATTAATCCAATACCCATCATGGTGCTATGCTTCGAATCCTCGTCAGGTTCATTTATTAATTTTTAGTCGTCTGTTTTCCAGTTTTCATCGTTTATAAGCAGGACGTCATTATGTCTCTTGACAACAGCCTAGCATGCGACAGCGGGATCCATTAAACTGCTTGCGTCTGTCTACTAATCGCACAGTGTACAACGGCACACCCATAACTGGTCATGTCAAGTTCATGTAGGGCGGCTTCACAGACGATGAATACGTCGATATGCTTCTGCTGCTGGATGTATCCGATAACCAAGCTGCTGCTGCTGCTTCTGCGTATGGTGCAAGGTACCCACAGAGGTGAAATTCTGTTAAGAATGTTTTTCGTCGCCTGGAGCAAAGCCTTTGGGAATGGGTTTTGGATCAAGTGGAAGATAACGAACACTTAATAAGTAATATGATATGGACTGGCAAATCTAGCTTCACTAATGAATGTATTTTCAGTTTCCACAACAGCCATTATTTACTGGAACACAACCCAAATGTCACCCATGAAAATAGCTTTCAATCACGCTTTGGCATACGCCTGTGGACTGAAATCGTGTGAGAAGTGCTTTTGGGTCCACACTTATTGAGAGACAAGCTGAATGCGCCCCTGTATCGTACTTTCTTTGCAATACTTTGCCTGATGCGTTAGAAAATGTTCCACTTCGTGTTCGGTGACAGCTCTGATTTCAGCATGAGGGTGCACCGCCACACTTTGGAATGAATGTGAGTAAATATTTAAATCAAGTGTTTCCAAGGAAATGAATTGCTCGTGGAGGTCCAGTGTTCTGGCCCCCATGTTCTCCAGACGTTAATACACTAGATTTTTATTTGTGGGGACACTTAGATGAACACGTTTATAGTACTCCACCCACTGATGTACACAAACTAACAGATCGCTTGCATCTCTCTTTGGCAATCGTGGATGCAGATGTGTTGCCTAGAGTCTAGCACAGTATGATACAGCGATTGGTGAAGTGTTTGCAAATGCAATGTGTTCGCTTTCAACATCTTTTCTAAAGCGAAAATTGCTCGTACGTGTACATATTGGTTCTATGAATGTAAACCTGGACATCAAACGTACAGAATGGAATTATCGTGCAGTCTAGTGCAGTCTAACTATCGTGTTTTTGTGCCTTACTGGATACAGATGATGTTGCTGCGTCCACTATTATTTTCTGTTGGCTTTAATCGTGTCATGGACGAAACAAAGCTGTCGTTTACACCTGTCAGAAGTTCAAGCTATGTCTTAATGTTTAAATAAAGAAATATTCAAGATTCGCACTGTGGAGGTGTGAATGGGATACAATTTGATGCTTTAACAGAAGAATGCTGAAGATTAGATGGTTAGATCACGTAACTAATGGGGAGGTACTAAACAGAATTGGTGAGAAGAGGGATTTGTAGCAGAAATTGGCTAGAAGAAAGAGTCGGTTGGTAGGACAAGTTCTGAGGCATCAAAGGTTCTCCAATTTAGTATTGGAGGGAAGCATGGAGGGTAAAAATCGTAGAGGGAAACCAAGGGATGAATACACTAAGCAGATTCAGGAGGACGTATGTTGCTGTAGTTACTAGGAGATAAAGAAGCTTGTACAGGACAGAGTAGCATGGAGAGCTGCATCAAACCAGTCTTTGGACTGAAGACAACAACAACAACAACAACAACGACAACTGAAAAAAAGTTTGAAGCAAATGCGACTCCAACGTCGGCGAGTCTATTTATCTCGTTTATGGCATTGTCTCGTCTCACTGAGTGAATGAGAGAGCTCCGTCTTAGAACTGAGTTCGTACTACCAGTTCTTGGTCACGCTACATGCAGTTACACCATTGCTAGAGCCTCGTTTTTTAAATCGCATTTGTATTAAACCTTTTGGTGTGATTAAGTTTTGCTAGATACACAATTGTCTTGAATTGGGGCGGCGAATCGCATGCCGACTGCCAAGTGCGGCATGTTTTCTTCATCCTGTTTATTGTTCACTTATACTCAGAAGTAGTAAGAATAGCATTAAACTACACTGAAGAGCCAAAGAAACTGGTACACCTGCCTAATATCGTGTAGGGAGTCGTGAGCACGAGTAAGTGTGCAACACGACGTGGCGTGGACTCGATTAACGTCTGAAGCACTGCTGGAGGGAATTGACACCATGAATCCTGCAAGGTTGTCCATAAATCTGTAAGAGTACTAGGGGGTGGAAATCTCTTCTGAACAGCACGTTGCAAGGCATCCCAGATATGCTCAACAGTGTTCATATCTGGGGAGTTCGGTGGTTAGCGGAAGTGTTAAAACTACGAAGAGTATTCCTGGAGCCAATCAGCGGTCCCATATCACTGCAACTGCACACGCTCCACATTATTACAGAGCCTCCATCATCTTCAGCAGTCCTCTGCTGACATGTAGGGTCCATGGGTTTATGAGATTGTCTCCATTCCCATAGACGTCTATCCGCTCGATACAATTTGAAACGAGACTCGTCCGTCTAGACAAGATGTTTTACAGTCATCAGCAGTCCAATGTCGTTGTTGAAGTGCCCAGGAGAGGCGTAAAGCTTTGTATCGTGCACTCGCCAAGGGTACATGAGTGGCCGTTCGGCTCCGAAAGCTCATATTGATGATGTTTCATTGAATGGTTGGCACGTTGACACTTGTTGATGGCCCAGCACTGAAATCCGTAGCAGTCTGCGGCGGGGTTGCACTTCTGTCACGTCGAACGATTCTTTTCAGTCGTCTTTGGTCCCGTTCTTGCAGGATCTTTTTCTGGCCGCAACGATGTCGGACATTTGATGGATTCCTGATATTCACGGTACACTCGTGATATGGTCGTACGGGAAAATCCTCACTTGATCGCTACCTCGGAGATGCTGTGTTCCATCGCGTGTGCGCCGACATGTCATCGCGTTCAAACTCAGCTAAATCTTAATAACCTGCAGCAGTAACCGATCTAACAACTTCTCCAGACACTTGCCTTATACAGGGTGGTTCATTGATCGTGACCGGGCCAAATATCTCACGAAATAAGCGTCAAACTAAAAAACTACAAAGAACGAAACTTGTCTACCTTGAAGGGGGAAACCAGATGGCGCTATGGTTGGCCCGCTAGATGGCGCTGCCATAGGTCAAACAGATATCAACTGCGTTTTTTTAAAAATAGAACCCCCATTTTTATTACATATTCGTGTAGTACGTAAAGAATATGAATATTTTAGTTGGACCACTTTTTTCGCTTTGTGATAGATGCCGCTGTAATAGTCACAAACATGTGGCTCACAATTTTAGACGAACAGATGGTAACAGGCAGGTATTTTAAATTAAAATACAGAACGTAGGTGCGTTTGAACATTTTATTTCGGTTGTTACAATGTGATACATGTACGTTTGTGAACTTATCATTTCTGAGAACGCATGCTGTTACAGCGTGATTACCTGTCAATACCACATTAATGCCATAAATGCTCAAAATGATGTCCGTCAACCTCAATGCATTTGGCAAAACGTGTAACGACATTCCTCTCAACAGCGAGTAGTTCGCCTTCCGTAATGTTCGCACATGCATTGACAATACGCTGACGCATGTTGTCAGGCGTTGTTGGTGGATCACGATAGCAAATATCCTTCAACTTTCTCCAGAGAAAGAAATCTGGGGACGTCAGATATAGCGAACGTGCGGGCCATGGTAGATGCTTCGAGACCAATCCACCTGTCATGAAATATGCTATTCAATACCGCTACAACAGCACGCGAGCTATGTGCCGGACATCCATCATGTTGGAAGTACATCGCCATTCTGTCATGCAGTGAAACATCCTGTAATAACATCGGTAGAACATTACATAGGAAATCATTATACATTGCACCATTTAGATTGCCATCGATTGGGGCCAATTATCCATCCTCCCATAATGCCGCACCATATATTAACCAGCCAAGGTCGCTGATGTTCCACTTGTCGCAGCCATCGTGTATTTTCCGTTGCCCAGTAATGCATATTATGCCGGTTTACGTTACCGGTACCGTCGTTAGTGAATGACGCTTCGTCGCTAAACAGAACGCGTCCAAAAATCTGTCATCGTCCCGTAATTTATATTGTGCCAGGTGGCAGAACTGCACACGACGTTCAAAGTTGTCGCCATGGAATTCCTGGTGCATAGAAATATGGTACAGGTGCAATCGATGTTGATGTAGCATTCTCAGCACCGACGTTTTTGAGATTCCCGATTCCCGCGCAATTTGTCTGCTACTGATGTGCGGATTAGACGCGACAGTAGCTAAAACATGTACTTGGGCATCATCATTTTTTGCAGGTCTTGGATGACGTTTCATATGTGGCTGAATACTTCCTTTTTCCTTAAATAACGTAACTATCCGGCGAAGGGTCCGGACACTTGGATTATGTCGTCCAGGATACCGAGCAGCATACATAGCACACGCCCGTTGGGCATTTTGATAACAATAGCCATACATCAACACGATATCGACCTTTTCCGCAATTGGTAAACGGTCCATTTTAACATGGGTAATGTATAACGAAGCAAACACAGTCCGCACTGGCGGAATGTTACGTGATACCACGTTCTTATACGTTTGTGACTATTACAGCGCCATCTATCACAAAGCGAAAAAAGTGGTCCAACTAAAACATTCGTATTTCTTCGCGTACTACACGAATATGTAATAATAAATGCCGACCGGAGTGTGGCCGAGCGGTTCTAGGCGCTACAGTCTGGAACCGCGAGACCGCTACGGTCGCAGGTTCGAATCCTGCCTCGGGCATGGATGTGTGTGGGTCCTTAGGTTAGTTAGGTTTAAGTAGTTCTAAGTTCTAGGGGACTGATGACCACAGCAGATGAGTCCCATAGTGCTCAGAGCCATTTTTTTGTAATAATATATGCGGTTTTTATTTAAAAAAAAAAACGCAATTGATATCCGTTTGACCTATGGCAGCGCCATCTAGCGGGCCAACCATAGCGCCATCTGGTTTCCCCTTTCAAGCTAGACGAGTTTGGTTCTTCGTAATTTTTTCGTTTGATGCTTATTTCGTGAGATATTTGGCCCGGTCACTATCAGTGGACCACCCTGTACAGGCGTTTCCGACCGCAGTGCCGTAGTCTGCCTAGGTCCATGTCTCTGTATTTGAATACGCATGACTGTTCCAGTTTCTTTGGCGTTTCAGTGTAAATGACGTATACAATCTGCGTACAAGCGATACGCTATTGCTGCTGCTTATACTGGTGATCTCCATCCTGTCGGGAATCTGCAGCTCTTCTTCAACACATTTACGGGTATATATTTAAAAAAAGAAGAAAAAACAGTGATTTGTCAAAGCCCCATCCCACCTATATGAATCACAGACTATAAATTTTTGGCTACGAAATGCTTTATTAGGAAGCTGTGTGACTGCGCAGATCTTCACTGTGAACCTTATCAGTTTCACAACATACACATCACTGGCTTTTAAGTAATAAAAAAATTTAAAAAAACCTCTTCAAACTCCGATCCAGGGAGTAGCAGGCCTACCAGACAGGTTTTCGTGTGGAAGTCTGCTAAACCCCGTCCCCGCGGGCTGTTGCAGGCCTCTTCCAGCGGGTGATCGCACAGAGTGGCAGCGCGCTGGACGCGTGGGCCCTGCCGGAGAGGGAGCCGGGGCGGCAGGCACGGCGGCACGCCGCTCTCGTCAACTGCAGCCGCGGCTCCTCCACAGAGCTGGTCGCCTGCCTCAGGGGCGTCGACCACCGCCTGCTGGTTGACACTACGGACAGCCTCAAGGTACGTCCTCTGGCGTCGTCGAAACTGTCACTGCTATACTTCCGCTAAAACAACTTCGTGGTTGACGCTTCAAAGTGTCCAGTGGTAGCACCACAGGACAACCAATTGGTTTTCTCAGGCTGCTTTTGCTCACCGTCTCGCATGTTTTATAGCTGTATACTCAGTATTATCAGGTATGGCTAGTTGCACTGAGAGGGGTGGGGAAAGGCTCTGGTACATTTAAGGTTCGGATCACATGAATGAACTTTCTCCACATCTGAAGTAATGCATCTGCTGATGTAGAGCCTTGCAGAAAGCCAAATGCTGACTGATTTTGGGAGGTATGCTACAGCTCTACAAAACTTTATTTCGTAAAAAAATTTAAACACTTTTTTCAGATCTCGTTAAATATAACTCTTGTTAAAAGGTTTTAAGAAAATTATTGTTGATAATGTCATTCTTTTATCTCGAATATCGCATTTTGACGATGAACTCATATTTTTTCGCCATGGCCATCTGTATCTATATACTAATAACAAATCTGTAAAATTGTCGTATCCGTCTGTTTCTATTTGAACACGCTAATCTCCAAAAGTACCAGACGAATTTTCATAGGGCAAGATAATGAAGATGATTGCTGCTAGTTACATTCCCAGTAATTTAAGTTGTGCTCTTAGATTCCTGTCTAACCGCATACTCGGAAATCGCTACATATTCCGAAAAAATGGTGAATTATTTCTGACAACAAAAAATATAAAGGTCACTGTCGGTTGTTTCACTCACAGCAATTTCATCTCCAGAATTTTCATATTTCGTTTTTTAAATCATTACTGAGGATGTGCGCTCTTACATGTAAGTAATAACGAATATTGCAGAAAAATCTTAACTTACACGAGTAACAATGTCTCAGAACGTGTTGCATATATCAAGAGGGAAAACAATTTTTTTTTGCGCTCATCTGTGCGTTAACCCGTGTCCTTACGCGTGACGCTCTCGCACACTGACCACTTGGCCACGCTAAACAACGACTGCATACTGGTCAGTTCTTATACTATTGTTGAGAGGAACGTAGGCTGACTTCGTTGTCAAACGGCTTCACATAATTGCTTTCCATTGTTCCTTGAAAGTTGTAAACACATTTCGATAATTACTAACTAAACCATTTGTGGAAAAAACTACACAAAGTCACTAGTAACATCAGTTCACACTCGTGTAATATATGTAAGCAGAACAGATGTCTTCATATTTAATGATTTTTAAACTCTTATTTGCATTAAAGTAACACGTATTTTGAGAGAATATTGACCAAAAACTTTTTATTTTTGGATGTAATCATTCACAGTAACAACCTAACCTAACCATTTTTCTAAAAAAGGAAAATAGTCTTTTATGAACTCACTTTCGAACCGGATGCGTCCTCTGGTGATTCTTTAGTAACACGATCACTAAATCCAAAGCTAAAACAGCTAAATATGTTTAAAATAACAAATTATAGGTGTACATAAACCACAGCTCACTGATCGACAGGGCCACACAGAAATCCAAAATCTCTCGGTACAATTGTCGTAAAATCGTCGGGAGGAACATTCGGTAACAGGTCTCAGAAGCTTACTGAATAGAACATTTCGGTAAAGAACCGAAAATGACGTCACTACCGAGACAAACCTACTACACCGATCGGTATGAACGATACAGAATAAGACCCCAGGGCCAAGCACTCGTCTCCACCTCTTGTCCGCCCTCCACACGGCACACTGCCAACTCCCAGTGGAGGCGCAAGCAGCGCGTGTGCGGAGGCTCCGCAACGCCCTCTAGGAAAAGGCGGAAACTTCAAACAGAAATAAACCAAGGGAAAACAGGAACCGTGGCAAATGACACGGTTCAGAGTGGTGATTTATTCTTTCCATTATATCATACAGTACTGAGGAGTTGCAGATTTGGTTCGCTAATTCCAGATGTAATTTGTATAAGCTGACATTCAGTTCTTGTGTTTTGAGTATAGGGAGCAGATTTCATATTTCATCCAAGCTCTTTCAGCTGTTCGTTAGCACTCTGTGCTGCAGGTGACATGTCGTTTGCATTAATTTTAATATAATTAGAGAAGATGTTGTTGGCTGAACAGATTTTGTTGTACTTGAGGTTCATGTTTGTTTTATGTAGTTTCACAGTCGTTTTTTTTAAGTTTGTTGAAGAGCTTTATTGGAAATGCCTGGCATAGTGTAGACACAATAACTTTATCATGGAACTCTTCCATTTCATCCGTGTTTGCATAGGAAAACAACAATATCAGAAATTGAGTCAGCCTTGATGCAAAACACCTTGTTATTTGTTTACTTATTTATTTCTCAAACTAGTTTTGGTGACAAATATCACCATCATCAGTGTTTTTTTTTCATCTAAAACATGCAGAAAATAGCATAGTTGGTGTGATGAATAGCAGCTAGCTCTAAACGAAAAAAATGTTAGTTAATGCGGATGAGTGGGAAAAACAAACCCGTAATATTCAGATACAGCATTATTAGTGTTCTACTTGGCACAATCACGTCATTTAAATATCTGGGCGTAATATTGCAGAGCAACATGAAATGGAATGATCATGTGAGGAGTGTGGCAGGAAAGGTGAATGGTCGACATCGATTTGTTGGGAGAATTCTAGGAAAGTGTGGCGAATCTGTAAAGTAGATCACATATAGGACTCTAGTGTGACCCATTCTTGATCAGCTAATGGTCAAGTGTTTGGTATCCATACCAGGTCGGATTAAAGGGAACCATCAGAGCAGTTCAGAGGGAGGCCCGCTAGATTTGTTACTGGTAGGTTCGAACAACACGCATGTGTTTTGGAGATGCTTTGGGAACTCAAACGGGAATCCCTGAAGGGAAGGCGACATTCTTTTTGAGAAACACTATTGAGAAAATTTAGAGAACCTGCGTTTATTTAAAGCTGGCTGCAGTATGATTCTGTTGCCTCCAACATACATTGCACATAAGGACCACGAAGATAAGATACGAGAAATTAGGTCTCACACAGAGGCATATGGACAGTCGTTTTTCCCTTGTTCTATTTACGAGTCGAACAGGAAAAGTAATGACTAGTAGTAGTACGGAGTACCCTACACCACACGACACGCTGGAAGGTGGATTGTGGAGTATCAATGTAGATGTAGGTTTAGATGTAGACACAGTACGATGATGTCCATTCGGTTGATGTTAGTAGAGGGGAACTGCAGGTTCTGGCACAAGTTTCGCTGACTTTTGCCATCGGCCTAGATGAAGTTAACATCAGCTCGTTCCCTGGAATCAATGTCTCCAGCATCTAATTCTTGGGCAATGACTTTTTTTTTCCTAGCCGGCTGGGGTGGTCGAGTGGTTCTAGGCGCTACAGTCTGGAACCACGCAACTGCTACTACGGTCGCAGGTTCGAATCCTGCCTCGGGCATGGATCTGTGTGAAGTCCTTAGGTTAGTTAGGTTTAAGTAGTTCTCAGTTCTAGGGAACTGATGACCTCAGAAGTTAAGTCCCATAATGCTCAGAGTCATTTGAACTTTTTTTTTAACCTCTGCATTATTTTTGCATTTCTGACCAGTCAGTATGCACCTTGTTCCTGCTTTGGCTGCCATAAGTGATGCTAAAAGTCTGATCTTTCTGTGGTCATCCCGCAGTTCTGGCAATATGTCTTTCAATTAGTCAAGGAAGTCAATGCTATGCCATTTACTGTTTGCATTAAACTTTCTGAAATTTGCCAAACTGACGAATATTTCTTCACCCACTATTCCCCATGAGATGGTTCCCAGCTACGCATCCTTCACATAACAAAAATTTCACTTTGCTCTCTATTGTTTGTCCTACTTCTTGTTTCATTGCCACCACAACACATACAGAATTCACACAGTGCATGTATAGCTTCTGTTCATAGTCAATATGTGGCACATCTTCAGTCAACGTCTTCATCTCTTTTATACTGAAGTCAGTTTGGCAGACCATATCCATTCTTACAACGCTTATCTGTGTTTTAACCTTCGTAAATTAGGTGTCCCAATCTCGTTTGCCGATAAAGAGTTGTTATTAGCTCTCCCACATCTTTCTTTTATTCTTTATCTACGTTATTTATCTTATCCTTGAGCACTTTCTTTATGTGATCCTGCTCCTTGTCCTACTTTTGAAGCATTTTATTGAGCTCTTGAAATACTACAGTGAGATCAACATGGATTTTCTAAACTTCTTCTGTATCTCCTCAGCTTTCCTACTTGCTTAATTTCCTCCCCAGTTCAATACAGTACTCAGTTTCTTCTTCAAGTTTCTCCTGAGTCTGGGCAACCTCGATTCTACTCTGGTTGCTACATACCAAAAGCTGCTTCATCATAGTAAGTAAGTCCTTATCCTACCTATGGATTTCTCGTTCAATATTCTGAGAACAAATCTGCACCTAAACTACACATATTGGCTACCATACTAGCATCGCCCATACTATAATTAATTGACAGCTCATTACTAACCATTTCTGTCTTTTATTTTCCTTGCCCTTACCTCCCCAGCTTTATGCCTAAATGCTACTGATGTATCAGCCATACCTGTTTTCACGTCGGTAGTTGCCATTATAACTACTTTTGTATGTTGCACTAATTTCATTCACACAGTCTATGCTTGATGTAAGCACAACAATACAGAACAACAGCAATTGACAGTAATAATGTACTGAGTGTTGAAAATTTGTCTATGTCTTGTTGTTATACTTCGTGCAGGATCCTTTTATATATGTGCCAAGTATTTTTTTAACAATTCTGTTTGCTCAATCAGTTGGCAGTTATTTCTGGTTCAAGCAAACTGCAAATGAATATGTTACATTAGAGTACTCATTTTAACATAACAAAATAGTTACTTATCTTTAAAACAAGACATTGTCAACAGGTTCTGGGCCCACATACATGCACGTAGAAAATTGGATACCTAACTATTTGTCAGCTATTATAAAGGCGCACACAAATAGATCAGTGACTCATTGCATATCAGCCAATAGTCGGAAGCAGCGTCAGCTGGCAAGTTTGTTGCATCGAATGAAAGTCACCAGATTATTCTGTTGATCATCAGTCAAGGTACAGCAGAAAAATCGGTTACGTCCTTTAAGTTCACGGATAGTAAATTTATCTGTTATCGATGGATTCTATTTGGTCACAATTCGAACTGTTATCACAGGATCATTATGGAAATGTCAACTATGTCTCTTAACAATTTAAACTAGACCTAGTTCTCAGTACTGCCACCAGTACCGCGCTGCCGTCCCTCCCCATCTCCACTCCTATGACATAGCCCAAGATCGTTGTCTAACTGCTCGACTGGGAGGACGGACGTAATTGTTTATTGTGTTCAATGGACGAGATGTTTGTGCTGTAGAAGGAGGAGTACATTAGCATCTGAGGACTGTCAATAGCACTGGTAATTCGGAAAGATGAATACGCTTTACGAAGCAATGAATCTGGGCTAAGTTACACTTTGCAACTCATACTGATAAATACATGTGATGTAAATGTAGATCATCCAATAAAAGTCCATTCAGTCAGTCTTCCGAAGCACAAGAGGCAAGGTGTTAACCCATTCTGGCACGAGGCCTCTTCCAGAGACTCGGGCAGGCAACACGCCGGACTACCTGCCTCAAATCTTCAAACTGGCTTATGGTACAGTCATACAGTAGCCGCTTAGCGCTTCCTGTCACATTGGAAATACCTGCGCCTCCCCCCTTCCCATCCCTGGTGGACGGATGCCCTTTGTCATTGAACACGAACTGTTTCAGGAGTTATTATATCTGGTGTTGCAAGGTCAACATTAAAAACAAAAAGAGGTAGGTGGGGCATTGTCCCTTTGGTTTAGGGGATGGGACAGTCAGATTTATTCAATGCAAACATAACAATAAAATGCAAACATTACAGTAAAAAGAAAACAGGTTGATGAGGTATTGTCCTATGACAGGTCGAGCTAAACTTTCTTAATTAATACAATTTATAACCATAACATGATGTCAGACACTTTAACACTACAGTTGATGCGACGTTTGTTATTTATTTCCGCAATTTTCAGCAGAATATTTTGACTAATGAATTTTCTGCAACCAGTCCAGTGCTTGAGCAGTTACCACTGCTATTTACACTTTTACCGATTTTCCCCCAGTACCTTGTCATGGAACGACACTCGTAAATTCGATGCTGTAAATGTTTACCAAACAGTACTACAGTGCGTTATTTAAACATATATACCTACATCCCACAAATTTAATGATTAACCATTAGGACGCAAAGTTATTTAAAGAGGTGATGTGTACCAATCTACATTTCACTCTAAGGAATTGTCCCCTGCACTGTTAATGTGTTAAAAACAATGGCGTCACTATCAGATCTCCTAAGAGGAATCTTAACACCATGTCATTTCTGTGGAAGTGTTATCCAAGTAGGATCATTTCTGCAGACACATGTGTACATTTGACAAAACAACACAATTTGCACAGAAAATGACTAAGTCTCGCATCGACCATTCTCAGTGAGTATAACCATATCACAAGTTGTAGTGCACTTACACTCCATTAATGCCCGTGTTGGGTTATAGCGGCATAATCTTATCATGCCAGTAAGATGTACTGTACACAACACTGGTAATTAATACCATTTAAACATTACACATGAAAGAATATACAGAGATAGCAAAATATGTAATGACTTGACCACAGGCGCTAGATGCTGTGTGGAGGCGTTTGAGCAAGTGAGCAAGGAGCTCACAGTCAAAGTGTTTGGTCGTCACTCATTGCATCAGAGTTTGCTGCTGCCGTCTCACCAAAATTTATTATGTCCTTGTTGTGGTACGTACCAACAGCTTTTCTGTGCCAGCTTCTCTTCTTTTGATGAGTACAACAATGGTGCATTTATATGTAGTCTTTAACAGAACTATTGTAGTATGAGTTAAAAAAACTGTATCAAAAAGATAAAATTTTTCAAACAAAATTGATCCAAGTTTTTAAAGGGAATTAGTTTTATAGGAGTCAGAGAATATCATTATTTTGAAGAGTAAGTGATTTTAGATCAATCAAACTTACAGAAAAGTCTTAACCTTTGCGAAACTATTATTTCAACTTTAGGAGCGAGAAACTAATCGCATCATTATTCAGTTCTTTGGCACAAATGAAACTGGTAATATTTTTTTCTTCGAATTACGAACTTAAATGTAAACTTCAAGTTCAACAGCAATCCTTTTTCCTTTTTCTTCAGGGACACTAAAACTCGCTGTCACTCTCAGTTTCGAAATCAATCAGATCCAAACTAAAATGTCGAAGTGAAAGTTTTGTCTCCACGTATAAAGCTAGTCATAGAAGTAGTAGACAGAGCGGCAAAGCATCAGAAAAAAATCCATTATGATGAAACTGAGCAAGAAAGAATAAATGTTTAACGATGAGCTCATAAATGGGAATAATAAGTTCAACTAGTCTACATAATGGATCTGAAAAAGACTTTTAACTTCTCTCAGACAATATTTATTAAAAACCGGTTAAACATGTATAATGATTCGAAAGAGGTAAGCAGGTACGATACTGCGTGATTTTCCAATCGACAGGACTTGCTTAAAAATTGTATTGCATTAAAAATAATAGTTTGTTTCTCTCTAATTTTCAAGGTAAATTACCATCGTCACAAGTTGTGCTCATTACTGGGCGTCACGATTGCATGAACTGAGCGTCTCCATCCTGGACCGTTACCAGCTTCTCTGAGAGCCTGTTGAAGAGATACACCAGAGATGACCATGATTTGGTCTATTCATCTGGCTGTTGTTCTTCCTCTCGGTCTCCTGCCTTCGGTCTTACATTCCATGATTATTTTCTTTAGGTTTTCTCCATCTCTTCTCGCAAAATGATCAAAGAACTGTACGACTTTTTGGCTGACACGAGAAGATAGGCGCCTGAAGATACTGAGCTGCTCAATAATGGAAACATTTGTTCTTCTTTTGGTCCATTCTATGCTCAGCATTCTGCACCAGCACCAAAGGTCAAATGCCTCTATACGTTGCTTGTCTCTGGCCTTAAGGGCCCATGAATTGCAACCATAAAAGAAGACAGAAAACACCAGTGTTTTGACAAGCCCGATCTTCGAAGTGTTCGTTATTGCTCTGTTATGCCAGATCTTGGTGAGCTTCTTCTACTCACTGGCCGTAGGGTTATCCACCTTCTTATCTCATCTTCATAGCTTCCCATCTCACAAATGCTTGACGCAAGATGGATGAAAAAATGTACACCTTCTAGTTCCTTCAGTCGACCTGTGAGGTGCACCTGTGGTCCTTCGCCAGTTGTAATGAGTTTGGACTTGTGAAGATTGAGGTCCAGTGAGTATGATAGACTGACGTACTTTACTTTTGTTAGTGGCTAAGTTCATCTTCACTGCTGGCTAAAATGGAAATAGAGCTCAGAACTTCGGTGGTCTGCGGGTCTGCAGGTATGAAACTACAGATGCTAGATGATGAAATGCATTATACTTTGCCTTATTAAATTAAAATTTACTTTGAGAATATGACTATTTATGTTTCATTTGACGTTGTTTACAATTTAACGAGAAGATACTACCATTAAGAAAATGATTTTGAATATAGAGGTAAGGTGCCTATTATGGGAGAGTTCGCTAATGTGAGACAGCTAGAGTCTGTCTGAAGCACGTGTTCAGTTCTGTTGGAAAGTATCAGAATTTAGTTCTCACAACGCCTGAGCGTAGAGCAGTCACAATGACACAATTACGCAGCTGGACATAGTGGAGAAGCCTTGCTTTAAAAGTGCTGAATTTCAAGTGTTTATAGTGTTTGTGCTTGTAGGGGTTTAGTGCCTGAAGTTCAGTAGCTGTTGCAACAATACTAAAATGAAACTTCCTGGCAGATTTAAACTATTTTAATCTGCCAGGAAGTTTCATATCAGCGCACACTCCGCTGTAGAGTGAAAATTTCATTCTAGAGTACTAAAATGATCATATTCTTCACAGAGTATTCTTTCATTCCCCATAATGAATTGTCCTTCAAACTGAGCAGCGAAACAATGAAGCTAGGTTTCCGTCACATTCCTGAGTGTAATACCATAGGCTTCCTATTACTCGACAGTATTGCACATCAGGACACGATATCTCACATAGGGATATTTTCAGCTTCCCGCACTTTACCAAGTGGTTTGACAATTTGGTGAACTTCGTGAAGCCATCTGGTGATCATCCTATTGTGCTAATATGTGACTGGCATCATATCACTGTTATGTGATAGACTGAGGAAGAGAAAATCGTGTCCACATTCTCTGCTTACTGCCCCATTCCACACATAAGATACAGCCTCTTGTTTCGAGTTTAGGTGAGCAAATAACACAGACCAAGTAGTAACCTCATTTTTGATTATGATGATATTTGGAGTGGTCTATTTGAAAGCAGTAGCAATGGAAAATGCTATAAACGGCCCCTACAAAATGGGGCTCTTCCTGTGTAACAATTTTACAGTTATAGACATTGCTTTCGCAATAAACCGGGAGTTTGACATACAAGGTGCAAACAGTGGAGTAAATGTGAATCCAGTTAGTATCTGGGCAGCTCCAAAAATTAGCAAGCCACCATTGCTAATAAAATCAGCATGTTCTGCATCTGTAAAATACTTAACATTGTCCCCATACAGGGAAAGTTTGAAACAATTCAAAAAGAATAAAGCTGTAGTAGAAACAAAGAAGACAGTAGCGAAAGTTTTCTTATTTGAAAAAAAGAGAGAAAAACACAGCAAACTTAATCACCCAGCCATTTGGAGTGTGATACAAATTTCAGATGTGCAATCTGGAGAAGAAGTCACAGAAAGCAGAGGCATGGAAGGGCTCACTCTAAGGTGTCTCATCTTCTACAAGCCTCTTTCACATATCCTGCAGTTGACCAGGTGTGCATGAGTCTGGTGTGGCCTTTCAACGTGCGTATGACACTAGCACTCAAGACATAAGACTAACAGAAGTCTTTATCTCATTTTATTTTCTATGTATGTGTACATTTATTGTCTCCTTCAGTTAACTGTTGTAAGGTAATCATTTATAAGTTTTCAAACAAACATATTACGTGTATGCACAGGATGATGATAGTCTTGCATTTGGAGTCATCTTGGATTTGGTGATACATGATAATTAAGGTAATTCAGCCTGACCTGCTGTATGACAATGCCCCACCCAACTGTTTTCTACTTCCCACAATTTGAAATTCACATAATGGGACTATAAATGTGACAGAAGGATAAATTTTTTTGTCCCCAACACCCAACCAGGAGAGCAGTGCCCCACCCACCTGTTTTTCTTCCACCATTGTAAGCCACACATGTGTCACCTTGTCATATGTCACAAGAGATCTGACAACCATGCAGTCTGTGCTCATATACCAAACCAAAAGGCAGCCAGTTTCTTTTTTGATTTCTCAACATTATTTTCGTTTTCCTGTCGTTTTTATGGATTTATTGTCATTTTTAGAGGCTATACTATCGGTCCAGAGGTGTGGGCAGCACCATACCATGATGGGTGACCTCAACACATGCCAGTCTGAGGTGACCTCGATTTTCCCATCTTTTTAAATCGTACAATTGACCTAGAGGCATGGGCAGATGACTGTCATGAAAGGTGACCTAGACAGGTGACAGTTTGAGGTGACCTTGATTTTCCGCCATTTTTAAGACATGTAATTGACCTAGAGACATGGGCAATCATGTTTCGTGATGGGTGACCTCGACAGATGCCAGTTTGAGGAGACATTGATTTTCTCGCGTTTTCTAAGTCGTCTTGGACTAGACACATGGGTGGATATCTTTCATGATGGATGAGCTTGACATGTGTCAGTTTGAGATGACCTTGATTTTCCTGCCATTTCTAATTCAAAAAATTCCTCTATGGGCAGTGACCTTGACGCACATCTTAAAGGTGATCTTGAACCTTCACTTTCAAGGTCAAAACTCAAAAAATGCACAACTCAGTGGGCTCATAGGCATTCTGCTCCCTTGCTAAGTGTAATTGTGATATTTGTCTGGGTTGTGGCAACTGGATCATAACAACTAAACAACTCACATACTGCTTTTTATTAACTTCATTTCATGAAAAGAGATGAATACACCTGATAGCACAGACCTTCTCATATTAACAGAGACTAACACTTAACTGAACTGAACTCAGACTAAACTGTTGGGTGCCACTGCTGTCATATACATTACCTACAATAATCACCATTTTTCAATGCATTGTTCATACATGTACATACAGTTAATTAAACTTATAATTAAAAATTATAACTATTCATAAATCTAAGTACAAATTTTGATTTTACAAAATGTAGTAAAATGTTTTTCGAGAAAATTGCCGCAGAACTACATTTCCATACAGAATTTATTAAAATATTATGTGTAAACAATCAGCCTCAAACCTTATTAATGTGTTTGTAATTATAAAGCTGACTATGATGCAATCATTTTTACTGAATCTTTGTCAAATATGGGAGAAGTTACTACAGATAAATATTCTGCAAATACCTAATGAGTTTTCTAGAATCTTCCAAATAGTAGTTTTGCGTAAAGTAATAATTTTATGGGATCCCAAGGAATACTTTTTAATTTCAGTTATATTTACAAGCTGACAAAATATCAAAATTATAAATGAGATAAGGTTAACAATAATAACAAATATCATCCTTCCTGTTACCTGGGTATCTATTTGTATATTAAAAATGAAAATCAAATACTAAACTAATTGGACATTGTAGTATCCATACTTCCTCCAAGCCAGAAGATGGGTGATTTCGAGATCAAGATACATGAATTGAAACAATCCGATATAATTGTTATAATGTAATATCTACATAAAATCTACTAGCAAGTTTGACACCTGTTGACATCATATACAATATCCTTTACTTAATCTGTTTCGACATAACGAACACTTCCTAGTCTGTATCTTTGAACAACTGCATCTATGACTAAATATATGGCATCCATTTTTAATGAGTTTTAATGTGCATACTCTACACATTAGTGTTTCTTAGAATCTCATATATCTCATTGTTTAAGATTTATTTACGAAAAATATGATGTTCTGACATGAAATGCCTATAACACCACTGAAAATACATACATCAAAACAAAATAGACACTACACTATGACTATACAATTAAAGTATCGTAAGCTGATGCATTTGTATATCTATCAAATGTGTAATTATTGCTGATTACATTATACTGATGAATTTTAATTACCTGTGGCTGATAGCCAAAATAAAATACTTATGCAAAATTAGATAGTCTCACTAACAGTTTCATTAAATAGGTGTGTCTCAGGGAGCTGTACATTATATAATTTAAGTGCTACTAATTTTCATAATTTTAGTGAATTTATTGGTCTTATATTAACTACATCTAATTTTCCATGGTGCAGCAGTGGTAGGCATCTTGGCAAGGTTAGATAACTGTTGATGCATCCACAATATTCAAAATGGTAATTCTAAGCTTATGAATTTCCGCCATTTCTACAGTCTTTTGTACTTCAGTAACCATTACTGATATAATTGCCTCATGGTCACTGGTACTAATTTAAATGTTGACATACCCAGAGTGATTATGTCTATTTGTTGCCATGGGATCTATTAGATGTCTGTCACGATTGGGTCTTTGGACTACCTGTCCTAAATAATTTTTGGACAAAGCATTTACTACTTCTTTCGCATGATATCATGTCAGTTGGTCACAGATTGGAGTTTTCTCCAGTGCTGACAGTGTGTTTAGGCAATTTCCGTCTTACAAAACCGACAGTTCGTCTAAGATTTTTGGTTATATCTGGGGGTTGAGGTTGAGTATGGTGGTGTGTAGAAGAACTGAATTATACATTAACGTTCATACACTATTCTGGTTCCAGTCGAAACAGTCTCAAATGCACTTCCAAGTTTGGGTTTATTGTCTACTGCAATAAAGACACCACCTCCATTTCCCATTAGCCTTTTTTCCACGATACATGTAACGTTAACTCAAAAGTCTCTCTTCAGATATAATCCATTTGCCATGAACTACATGTAGGCCTATTCACAGGTCAGCGTTTTACCTGTGAAAGACCTACAGTGTCTTTCATAAATTATTTGTCTAAGCTTGATGCCTTCATTATCTGTTTTGCATTTTTTACCTGAATAATCTGCATGTTCAGATTCTTTTTAATGTAAAAATACAAGTAAAATGAGTAAACTGACAATTTATATCTCTTCAGTATTATCAAAAACAGTTTTACCAAGGAGGCGAGGGTTTCACTTATGAAAACAGTTAATATTGTATCACTTCAGTGACTCTAGAGAAATGTTTCTGCTACACAATGAGAGACTCCGGGAAAAAGTGCAGAAATACCTACAAGATAATTTTCGTTCTCAAGCTCAGCACTTAACACTAATCATTGATATATAAAGCAGCATCCTTTGTAGATGAGGCTTTAGAGAAGCCAAAATTAAAAGCCATTTGCAAGTTGTTACATGAAAAGTGGCTCTGCAATCCAGTGCGCCATGTCCATCCAAAAAGTTTCGAGATTGATTTTGATCTTGGTATATAAGTAACATCAGTGGAGTTGCTATAGTGACTGCTTGAACTAATAAGTATAAACAACAGATGGGTATTCGACCAGTCAGTTGTGAGCAGGTAGTGTTAAGTAGTGGACATGAGGTGTAGTGTACCACAGTTGTTGTGTCACAAGTCGCAGTGGAGCAATGAACTGAATATCACTAAATCAAGATCAGGTGTTCAAGAAATTCTTCAGAATGTTCTGAACAAAATTTTTCCTGCACACCTTGACTCCTGAATAAAAAACAATGACACATGCATGCCTGCTGCGACTTGGCTGAAAGGAAAAAGGCGCCAGTTCTTTTCTGGGAAAGATCTTCACGGATGATGAGACTTAATCTATCAATACGAAAGCCCCCCTCCCACCCCACCCCCCCAAAAAAGTGCAGAATGGGTCTCTGATTGTTCGCCAAAATCGAAGAGCATGGTGTGAGGGATTTGCGAGTTGAACAACATAAAAAAGGAGTTTCCTGAGAGTGCCAGATGGTTGTGTCAAAGTTCTGCACATTGTACTCAGTGGGGGAGGGGGAGGGAGGGAGAGGCTATGTAGAACACCTGAGCATTAAAATAAAAAAAAATAGCATCTTAACTTTTATCTTCTTTTTACTAACGAAACTTTCTGGACTAATATGTGAGACAAAGAGAGAAAGAGAGGGAGGGAGAGAGGAAGGGAGGGCGGAGGAAGTTTAGTTTCTTATTGATGTATTCTGAGTGTGAGAGTATGAAAGCGGTTCCATACATTAAATAAATATTCCTTAGTAATGTATCTAATCCACGTTTACTTGATTTCTTATAATAATTTCCACAATTTTTAGGGAACAAATTGATGAGTGTTGCCCCAGGGGTGACTTTATATATATATATATATATATATATATATATATATATATATATTTAGGGAACAAATTGATGAGTGTTGCCCCAGGGGTGACTTTATATATATGTATGTATATATATATATATATATATATATATATATATATAAAGTCACCCCTGGGGCAACACTCATCAATTTGTTCCCTAAATATATATATATATATAATAGAGGGAAACATTCCACATGGGAAAAATATATATAAAGAACAAAGATGCTGTAACTTACCAAACGAGAAAGTGCTGGTAGATAGATACAATAAAAATCACACAACCACACACACAAATTTCAAGCTTTCACAACCCAAGGTTGCTTCAGCAGGAAAGAGGGAAGGAGAGGGAAAGACGAAAGGATGTGGGTTGTAAGGGAGAGGGTAAGGAGTCATTCCAATCCCAGGAACGGAAAGACTTACCTTAGCGGGAAAAAAGGACAGATATACACTCACACACACACATATCCATCCGCACATATACAGACACAGGCAGACGTATCTAACTGGGCATTTACATATGAAAGTGTATACCTGTCCTATTTTCCCCCTAAGGTAAGTCTTTCCACTCCCAGGATCGCAATGACTCCTTACCCTCTCCCTTAAAACCCACATCCTTTCATCTTTCCTTCTCCTTCCCTTTTTCCTGATGAAGCAACCTTCGGTTGTGAAAGCTGGAAATTTGTGTGTGTGTTTGTGTGTTTTTTATTGTATCTATCTACCAGTGCTTTCTCGTTTGGTAAGTTACAGCATCTTTGTTTTATATATATATATATATATATATATATATATATATATATATATATATGTGTATGTATATGTCTGTGAAGAGAGGCTATAAGTTTCTTTTTCTTGAAGGTGGAAAATTAATGAAGCTAAAAATCTATATGTGTTTTATTATGTCATCATGTTTTGAGTAGTCTTATTTACAAGCCACCAAATGGTTATGTTTTTGGTGATGTTTGTATCTGAAGACGTAGTATCACATTCGTTTGACATTCATAAAAATGTATCAACCTTGCCCATAAGCCTCTGGCACACAGTTTGCCATCTCAACTCTCTCTTACTTATTTGTATAAATTCAGTCAATGTAATTTACTTTGTATTAACTATGGTAAATCATATTCTTTTCTTGTCCATGTAAGATATTCATTGTTAAATACTTGTGCACCAATATTTGAACATGATTGACTTTATTTCTCCTTTAAATTGTTCAGATTAAGTACTGATACAATTTTTAGTTGAATATGTCACACTAGTGTAGGTTTCCTACTTTCGTAGTGCTTGCATGCATGTGTGTGTGTGTGTGTATGTGTGTGTGTTCATATATATATATGTGTGTGTGTGTGTGTGTGTGTGTGTGTGTGTGTGTGTGTGTGTGTGTGGTTAGATGAGTGGGTGTGTGTGAGGGGTAAGAAACAGCCAGAAAGCAATGCATTAGCTACGACTTGCTAGTAACTGCAGTATGGCGTCTTACAGGTTGTAGAAACATCTATGCGAAAGGATTGTGAGATGGGCTAACAATGCTCAGCAAAAAGCCTGCACCACATAATAGTGCGAGGACAGTGTCATCACTTCAGGATAAGAACCACTTGATAGTGCAACAAATATGCCCTAGAGCATTATAAATAATTGTGAATTTTAAGGCAGATGCATTAATCATACAGCAGCACCACCATGACACGATGTCTACACTATATGACGAGACGACTGGACACTGCCAGCTGCAGCCATGGGTTTGAGACAAGGTCAGGATAGGCACCTCTGGCACTAAGTCGACTCTGTGGAACTTCATACCATAGCACTTCCAACTTCTGTACATGCCTGCTGCCACCACACTCATGTCAGGGGGCAGTGGGTCGTGCCTCATACACAACGATCTTCCATCATCACTGTGATGGACATGAGCTGGGGCTGAGTCACCTGGCCGCACTCGTTCAATAGTGGAGTGCTGTAGCAGCTCAAGAAGGAGAGTGCTGCTGATGTTAGGCCTTTGGTTGCTGCCAGCCTGACGTCGGCATATCTGGACGCTGATGCATGTACCACTTACCCAGGAGAAAGGGTGGCCATATACTTCCCATTGCCAGTCTGCCACACCAGAGTGGATGTTGTCTGTCTTATGTTGGAAATGACAAGATGTGTAACTGAAGTATAATGAAACACCTCTCTTATACACCAGTCTATCACTGAGCCCCACCGACCTGTCGGTTCACCACTGACCTGGCAGAGTGGTATCGGGAGAGCCAGTATAGAAAGGAGGATGTACCACCTGACACAACATGACATACAAACTGTGGCTTATGGTTTTATGTGTCAGTGTGTTGGTCTTTTGGTGAGGAAATTCAGGGTGTCCAAGTGGCTCATGATTAGGCATAATAAATAAGTGTAGTAGTGTTATTTACTAACGAGTGATCCGTTCTTTTTATTGCTGGGTTGTTATGGAATTCCTAGCTATGAGTAAGGATAATGCTGTCCCTGTATCACGGACACAAGGTGTGTCACTCGTCAGGAAACTATGCCGTCGTTAGTTAATGAGGTAGTACAGTGGAGAGCAGAGGCCACATTTGAGCATAATATGCTAATAGAGAAAGATGGTGAGTTAGGATTATTGAAATTGTAGAGTCTTGGGATAGATTCAGCTGTTGCAAACCATGTTACCCCATTTCCAGCAGTTCATCTGAGGATGTGTTATCATTTGTGGGGTGTCTCTTGTCATCAACTAATAAGGGAAGGTCACAGTAGTCGATGTAGAGAATAGGTGAGGAATAGGTGAGACAGTAATAGGTTTCCCCTCTTTACTAAAGTCCTCCATTTATATATCACACTGCAAGCAGGACAGTGGTCACAATATGTCAGATTGGTTTCTGTTTGCTGTCAGAGTAGATCAGATTAGCTTTGTGGTATGGAAGTGTTTACAGAGTCAGTAAGTGTTTCACCCTGGACTATCAGAAAAACAGTAATTGTGAATCTGTTGGGGGATTAATTTGGTATTGCAGAAGATGTACCTACTGGAGAAGACCGTGTTGATAGAAGAGGATGTGGTAATTACAGAGATCACCATACTGTCATAAGATGAAGAGGCGTCAGATCAAGAGGCATCAGATGAAGAGGCATCGTATGAAGAAAATTATAGTTCCAGATGAAGCAATGTCACCAATGGCTGATTTTCAGGGAAGCAGCTGTTCATCTTGTCAGCCATCACCTCCAAGAAAACGGACGAAGTTTCCAGAAGGATATCTGACGTATGCGTACAATCTATTAACACAACAACCAAGGGAAATAGATGGAAATTTTGATCCTCCCTGTCAGTGTCATCCTGGATTAGCAACTGATATGACACAGTGCCGTAAAATTACAGTAGTGTTGGCATAGAAGAAGAAAATTAAGAGCAAGAATGTCTTACAAAAATTGAAAATAGGCTAAACAATGTCATTCATCAAACCCAAAGATTCTGCAGGATATGATAAACTACGAATTACGTGATGTTCTTATAGGAAAGAGACAGGAAAACGCAGTAATGCATGACCACAAGTTGAGACTTTGGGCCCTTAAAATGAAGAAGAGAATTGACCCTTATGGTTCATTGTAGTTCAAAGCTTCAACTTGTGGGTAAAGATATTTAAATATAAGAATAAGGTAGTCTGCACAAATTAACCTACAAAGTTAGGAAGTGGTCAACAAAACGCCTGTCAATTCGTGAGAGAAATCAGGACTCTCTTGAGGAAAAAAAGTCTGCCACCAGATTAAGAAATTGATGTTGACCAATCAAGATCTGACGAAGAGTTACAATCTGGGCGGACTCTCGCAATGAGGGTAAGCAACCATGTCTGTGGTGCAGTTGAATCCATAGCGTTAACCACACGTTTTTATATGACAATGCCTGGAAGTGTGATGGATGGTACACTGCTACCCCATTTGTATCTTCTTGTATCGGAGACCACCTCCCATTTTCCTCTAAACATGAATATAAATTTACTGAACATCAAGGCGTTTGCTAGCAAGTTTTCCTAGAACGAGTAATATGGCCAGATACACAAGAAAAAAACTAAAGCCCTTGTTTTGGTTGTCTCCTGGACAGTAAATAGAGAGGACAAACTATATAATTCTACAGTTCTTGAAGACGTTGAATTCATCAAGAAGTTGATTCCAGCAAAGAGCACAGACATTTTGCAACCTACCGACATTTTCTTCTTCCATCCACACAAAAAGTTTGTGAAATGTGTTACAACCACAATTATGGTACTTTCTGATAATCACATTAACATATAGCTCAGGGACCACTTGTTACGCATTCAGTCGTTTGTGTATTTCCAATTCTCGGTGGTACGATTCTCCTATTTGATCAAATCTGCATTTTTTCAATGTGGCTACTTTCCTGGTGTATTTCGAACACCCTTGGAGTGCTACTTCGAAGAAGAATTAACGAAAGAGTGTTCCCATCAGAACTGTGACCAACCTGCTTTCAGCAGATGTGCACACTCCGAGAACTGTATATGCAGTAATCATGCTGTTATTGCTGACTTGCATATTTCTTACCTCCGATAGTGTAGTCAAGCATTGAACTCTGTTATACAGTGTTTCGTGTCATTTTATTGACTACTTGTCTGAAATAATCCATTTGCGTAATAAATCATTCGTAATTACAGTATTATCATCTTAACTTTGCCGACTGATATCAGCTGTTCTAATAGTCCACAGAAGCTACAATTTTTATGGTGTATATATATTTTCTTGTTGTATTAACTGCATTATGAATTAATACAATTTGCGCGACAACATATCGGGTGGGACAACAGTTGTTGCAAATAGCAAGACTGAACCTTCTGGGAGAGGCAAAGTCCTTTATATGATGCACGAAGGCACTCGATAAGTTGGAAACTTCTGAGGAGCTCAGGCAGGGATTGGTGCAAATATATAATTTCTAAGATGTCTAATGAACCCATAGAGGGCCTGTTGTACTTCATCAGTCAATACAGGGACGGTTAATGCTGTTTGTTAGTGATGCAGGAGTTGTCATTCAGTGACGTCCCATATGTGCTCGACTGGAGACAGATCTGGTGATAGAGAAGCCCAAGCCAATACTTCTACATGCAGAGCATCTTGGGTTACAAAAGCGGATGTGGGCGAGCGTTATGCAGTTGAAAAATACCCCCTGGTATGCTGTTCATGAATGGCAGTGCAGCAGGTCGAATCATCAGAATCATTTTGTAGTCAGGATGCGTGGAATAACCAGAAGATTATTCCTGATGTCATACGAAATCACAACCCAGACCATAACTCCAGGTGTATGTCCAGTGCGTCCAGCATGCAGACAGATTGGTTGCAGGTCCTTGAGTGACCACCTTCTAACCAACACATCACTGGCACTGACTCAGGATCAGCTTTCATCAGAAAACACAACAGACCTCCTCCATTCCTTCTAATTAGCTCTCGCTTTACAGCACTGAAGTCGCAAATGGTAGTGGTTTGAAGTCAATGAAATGTACACTACAGAGTGCTTGGCTCAGAGCTGTCCCTGAAGTAATCAATTTATAATATTTAGTTGTGTCAGAGTGGTATTTACTGCTGTTCTAATTTCTGCTGCGTATGTAGCACGATGCGTCAGAGCCATATACCGAACACTGTGATATTTTCTCTTTATAGTACCATATGGCCATCTGGAACCCAATCTTTTTGCGACCGTACATTCTCATGACAACCGCTGCCATCACTCAGGTACAGTGGCTACATCCCTCCCAAATTTTTCTGCAGTATCGCAGAAGGAACATTCAGCGTCCCATAGCTCTGTACACGAACTCAGTGACGTGCTGACAATGGCGTCATTGTCTCCTTAAAGGTATTCTTGACTAACGTCACTCACCACTCCAATCTCAAAAGTAACTACCGCTCACGACCGTTACAGCGTGTATTTAAAGCAAACTTCATTTGCATCCTCATAGTGGTGCTAATAGCGTGACTGTCGTGCCACTGGCTCGAAATTTTTGAATAGGTATCATCTTTCAGATTTAGAAGAACGTCTACGAACTTCCGTTTACGTCACACTATTCTGTCTTGGTGTTGCGCTTTTTTTCCATCAGTGTGTATTAAAGTACCTACATTCTTCTGTAGGTAAGTTATAGCTGTCAGTGTTGTTATACAGTGATTAGTGCATAAAGATGTGACCATAAATATGTGTTTACCAAGCAAAATGACAATGTATTCTGATCTTTAGTAATAGAATTTCTCACATGGTTCAATCTCGATCCGTTAGATTATACTGTTCACAAGTGTTAATGGTACATTCACAGCCACGCAAAATGTGCTTTCAGTTGCCTACTATATATTTATATTGTGTTTCTCACTAATGGGTTTTATTACTGTGTCTTTTTCTCTAGTTCTGGTCTGTGGATCCCTTAACTTTCTATCGCCCAGTCATTGATCCACCCAACATCCCTATGGATGAAGTTTTTCTTCCAAAGGATCCTATAGAGATTTTACGGCATGCTATTGAGGATTATGCTGAGGGCCGTCCTCCCCATCATTTCACAACCATTCCATTAATGATGGGAGTCGTCCGTGATGAGGGAATTTTGCGAGCTGTTCGTGAGTATAATTGCAGTCTTATTATTGACTAGATTATGTACATATTGTGCTTGCAGTATTCTGTTTTATGATTATGGTATGTTTTGCGAACTTAATTGCATAATTTGTAACATGTAACTGTTTCATGGAAAAGGAATCGTATAAAGATGGCATAGTATTTCAAGGGTATGAGTGGTCTCAAACTTTCACCATTTTAAGTGATTCAAACTGTACCAGCTTCTGGTTAAATACTTGCCAGTAGTTGTCAGTTGATGACTACTGAGTTTTACATGACTAATGGCGCGGTCTTTATTAAGCTTTGCTACTGGTTCTTATATTTCCTAATCCATAACTGTATCAGGCATTACATAACATGACCGATAGGAAGAAAAGTAAATTTTAAATCTAAAATGAAAACACTTTTTCTCTTCAGTAGATATAAGCCTATAGACAAATTTTTGGTTGAATACTAGTAGGTGGGTATTTTAGAAGAAAAACTTGTTTATTTTTTGCTGTTGTATATGTTTCGCTAATAGCATGCAAAACGTAAATAGACGTAAATTCTGATTTTTTAGTAAACTGAAGCCATTGTGTATTTAGTGCTCTGTAAATGGCTTGCACACAGTCGTATGTATAAAATCGTCATGAATACACTATCTGATCAAAAATATCTGGGCACTCCCACGCAACTGACCACTAAATATCATGAGAGGCACACCCATCACTATGTAAATATACAGGGAGTATTGTGTTGTCAGTAGAGAAGCTGTAACAGTTGAATACATTGGACAGGAGAGCTCAGTGAATTCGAAAACGATGAAGTCACTGGAAATCGCCTGTTTAACAAATCCGCCATGGTCATTTCAACCATCCTAAAGCTGCTAAGTCAACTGTTGATGATGTGCATGTGAAGTGAAAATGGTAAGGAACAACCACATCTGACTGATGACGAGACCGACCTCATGTACAGATGAATAGGGACCGTCGAGCATTGTGGAGGGTAGTTGTGAAAGTCGAATGAAATCAGCAGAAGGAATCACTTTTGATTTCCAAAGTGTACCAGAAGTCCTGCTAGTGCAATAACTGGGCATGAGGAGTTGCAAAGTATGCAGTAGAATGGTCTCTTCATAAGCAAGACATTTCTGTAGCTGGTGCAGAGAGACACTTAAGGTGGTGTAAAGAGTGACGCCACTGGGCATTGTATGGCTGGAAATGAACGATTTGAAGTGATGAATCTCGTTACATCCTGTGGAAATCCGATGGAAGGGTTTGGTTTGGCTAATTACTGGAGAATTGTTACACCAGAAACTAATTATAACAATAAGGATTAATGAAAACCACCACAGCTGTATTGTACCACATTTATTATGCTATGAACGATTTTGTACATAGCATATCTTCAGGTTTCTGCAAGCTTTACTGGGCACAGTTGGACAAAATTAAAGTTGCCATGGGTGATGCAAGAGGACAGAAGCAGGTCAGACCAAAGCCAACTGGAAGCTGTTTCACCAGAAACTGCCTGTTGATATAACAAGAACGACCACTATGATGCCAGGCAATCATCACATCACCAATCCAGCTGAGAAACCAAAGCTATAATCTCAACAACACTGCAGGAAGGCAGAGCCACTGCAGCGTTGATGGTCTGATTGCTTTACATCCAAGCCACAGTTTTGTTGTGGCTTACATCATAGAAACTGATGCTATAGCACAACAACGATGGCCAAGTCTGTCTAAATACTTCTCATTTTTTATCAAAAGCGTGTCAGCCAGCCACCAGTCATGACGGGGGCACCTTCAGTGGTCTATGAGTCTACACAGAACAACTAATCACCACCTCAGTCTCTGCCACTGCTAGGTGCAGCCCTGCTGCTTGTACGAAGTCTGATGCTGTGAAAGTAGTGCGCTCTAACCAATGGGTCACCTGGGGCTCAGTTGCGCTGTTGCCAGCCGACTACTGTGGAGGCATACAGTTTAAGCCCAGGACCACGCAGCCACCACTCACTGCTGCTGTTGCAGTTCTTGCAGAATCGCTATCGTCACCACCACTGGCTGCCCAACACTGCAAGATGTCAGGCTGCCTGGTGCTGGCTGCACCTCCTTGCATGCCATCACGGGTTTTGTCAGGGTATGTTGATGTCTCAAACACCATCACGATTGCTATAGTTCACGAACAATAAATGTTTCTGTAACATCATGTTTGCTAAGTACGATGACATTCATTTGCTGCTCTGATCCTACCCCACCCTGGTTGTGAGCTATTGACCACCTAACCTCACTCAACCTGCTTCCACCACCCACCAGAGAGGCCCACCACTGCTGTCTATATAAGTGGTATCATAAGTGGTCAATAACACTTGCAGCTGGATTCAGGACCATTACCTGCAGCCAAAGTTGTAGTGCAGTAGTACAGTTTAGTGGGTGCCTTTTTGTTATTTATGTTGCATTCTTGTTTTGTACATGGCCATGGTGGGTAGTAGTGATGAGTATAATAACGTGAACGCGCAATTTATGAAACCTGAGTGGATTTATCTCAGTTGAGAAGGAACTGCAGGAAGTACCCACTGCCAGTGAGATGCCAATATTGTATTTTATGGGGTAATGAGTTGCCATGTATGCAGGCAGTGCCAGCTATGTGTAGTATTTGCTGACATTATGGGCATAAGATATATCAATACTTAGAGTCTCAATAAGCTATGATTCGTCATAAGATTAGTATCATGGCTAATTGTTAGTGGAAGGTTCATCAGGTGATTATTATGTAGGGTGGTAGTAGTAATGACAGTACTATGGAGTACCCTCCACCATGTACTGTACAGTGTCTTGTGGCGTATGTAAGTAGATGCATATGTAGATGTTTTGGGATTCATCATTACCCATGGTAGAAGAAATAGTTATTTTTTTTACTATGCTGCTCTTTATTTAAAATCAAATATACACAGTAACATTAAATTAGTAATGCCTCCTCGTACTTTAACCTATATACGAAACATATCATCAGGAGTTGATTTATAAGTTCGTGTTGAAAGGATACACCCTGAGTTATCTGATTTGCACATTGCTCTATAAGCAACCACACAAGCTAGCATGATTCAGTTGCTGAGATGCCACACTGACATATTCATCATGTGTATAGGTGGTGTCCCACTATTTATCAACAGTTTTATGATGCAGGGATGTTATGTTTAAAAATGAATGTTGGTGTATCTGTCTGAGATTAATAGACTTCAACACAGTTGGACAGAGCACCATAAAAGGTAGCACATGTGTAATGTATTTTTTCATGGAGAAGGTTTTTATGCTAGCCACTTTGTTGTTGACGCCTCAGTCTTCAATAATAACAAATAATGATTGTGACTGTATATAGTAATTGGTGACTGAGTTTGAAATGGAATACCATTTCCGTTTTGTTAAGTGCTGGACGTTAATATGGATAATTATTTATGTTTTATTTTATAGGTGAATCACATTCCATTTCCCTTTTGTTTACAGGTAAAAGAAATTCGTGTCACTCACAAACAAAGTATCTTTTGATGCATCATCTGTTGCCAAACATTAAGTAATGGAAATTATTTGTAATTTCACACTAAAAATCAACATTGGAAGATCAATCAGTCATGTGTGGCAACTATCAGCCAGTAGAATTGCTGAAACATCTAAAGAAAAAGCCGCTGTTACGAAATATAAATCCATTGAGAGGATCAATCTCTTAATTTTCCAGCAGAATTTCTCAACTCATTGGAGGCTGAAGTACCACCATACATATTAGCGTGGAAAGTTGGCTCGCTGTCTTTGGAATCTCAACACACCCAAGTTGTCCGATAGAACCAGACTGTCTGTGAAAAAACTGGTGTCAAATGTATTGAAGCGACAGTAATTAATGGGAAAACCAAAGCAAAATATTTGCTGATTCCACAAATTTCAATGATTCGCACTGATTCACTCTTCACATTCAAACGCCTACAGTTTCCTGTGTGTTGTGCAGTTGTGCTTTCACGATGACAATCAAAACTTCTCAAGGTGGTCATTGCATGTTGCCAGATTCAGTGTAGAAAATCCAAGTTTTGCTCATGGTTGGCTTTGTGTTGCTCGGTCCAGAGGAGGAATTCCAAAAGCTCTAAACATCTATACCTCTGTACAGCTATACATCAACTCAAAAAACCTAAAATATTGTTTATCCACTCGCATTGTGCTAACTATTAGCATTACTTTAAATGAACTAAAGGACCAGTCAAACATATTGTTCATTCATTTTGTTTATTAATACAAAATGTATATAGTTCATCATCAGTTTATACCAATTAAAAGCAATCTCATTAATATGAACTATCTTCCAGTTTTTCACATTTTTCTACAACAAATTATAAAGTCTGGATCACACATAGGTCATCGTTTTTTACATATGCAGAGGTAAATGAATATAGTGAGGCAGGGCAACAACAGCCCAGTTTTTCTAATTAAGTGTAATAGTGCTCCATCGAGTGTAATGTTATAGTGGTGGAAGAATCTGCCATTGGGATTAATCCCAGCATTGCTCAGGGTATGCCTGATCGCTGATAATGACATGTCGTGCCATGCCTATTTCTCTGTGTGGTGATCTTCAGGGAGGCTCGTTCCATAGCTTTTTTTCAAAGCAGCTCTTACAAGAATTTCCAGAAATATTGAAGGAATACGATTAGAGAAAGGAATACTACTATCCAGTAGGTGTAAGACAAAGAACTGTGACATTCTGCTCATCCAGGAAAATTATAGAGGCCCACATGACAGAAGGCCAAAGGTAAGTGGAATGACCTGAATCATTGAAAGACCCAGCACGCAATATGGTAATGCATCTCGTCCACAAATTTAACTGAAGACAATGATACAGAAATACTTACTATAGCAACATGGTCTCATACAGAAACATTCATGTACAAACCCCCAAATAATGGATTTAGCTTCAAAGAACCAGATAATTTCTGTTCGCAACCAGTGAAATTGGTCATAGGAGATTTTAACTGCCACAGTATATCAGACCAAAGTGGAGAAGACCTTGAAAACTGGATGTAACGCATGGGCCTGAAGCTAATCTACAATCCAGAGTTATCATACTCCTTCCAAAGTGGAAGATAAGAATGTGGATATAACCCACGTAATATCTTTGCAAGTGAAAATATTGCCCATCAAGTGAACAAAGACATGGGGGATCCGATTCCAAGACACTGCACTATAGAAGAAGTAATCAAACTCAAATAAACCACCTTCAAGAGAAGATTTAACTTTAAACAAGCACAATGGGATAAACTTGCTGAGGAACTTGACTAAAATATTTGAATGCGATCCTTTTCCAAACGAATATAAGTCCTTTATAAACCTGGTCAATACAGTCTCATGTAGGCACACACCTCGGGGATGTAGAAAAACCTGTATACTGAGACCAGACTAAGAGACAAAGACACTTCTGAATAAATATGAACACCTCTTTGAAGACATTTTCTGAAGAAACAATATAAGCCAGTAAAGACCTGATGCTAGTCATATCAAATACAAGGGAAAAAAACTGTGTGACCTTGTGGTGCAGCTAGATATGAAACAAAACAGTGGAGAGGTATAGCAACTGCAGAAGAGTCCTGGAAATGACCCAACAGCTACTCCCTCAGTCATTCCTGATATAACACCTAACCAGATAGCACAGCAGTTATTGCTGAATGGAAAAATTAATAAAAAATCTCTAACCCCAAAGATATAAAGAATTATTGAATAACTATACTGGAACACCTTTCCCTTTGGAAGAATTACAACCCATAATATCCTCAATGAAAAGCAATAAAGCTGCTGGGTTTGATGACACGTAATGGGACAAATAACAATGTTTCGACCAGAAATCAAGAAGTGGACTCTAGATATGATGAACATTGTGTTTCAAGATTGCAAATACCAAAGATCTGGACAAAAATCAAAGTTGTGGCCCTATTGAATCCTGGGAAACAGCCAATATGCCAAAAACTTCTGATAAATACCACTCCTATGTCATCTTCATAAAGTCGTCGAGAGAATGATCCTCAATCGAATCTCAGACCATGTCAACCAAACTCGGATTAGGAGACAATCGGGTTTTCATCCATGGAGGTCATGTTGTGGACAGATCTTGAATCTGACACAATGCACAAGAGATGGACATGAATGCGAGCAGATCACCGGTGGTGCCTTTGTTGATCTTACCTTGGCATACACCACGACCTATCACAGGAAATTATTAACAAGATCTATGCCATCACAAAAGACTTCCATTTAACACATTTTATGAGTATCTGTTTCGAAACAGCCGTTTCTTTGTTACTCTAAAAAACGAAAGGAGCCACTGGAGGACACAGAGAAATGATATCCCCCAAGGAAGTGTGATCGCCCCATTGTTATATAATATTTATACTAATAACCAGCCAATTAATCTTCATTTGCGCAGATGATACAGCGGCTGCTCCCCAAGTGAGAACTTTTTAGGAGGTGGAAGAAAAATTAACAACAAGTCTTAAGACACTATCTGACTATTATGACAGTAATTACCTGAAGCCAAACCCTTCAAAGACACAAGTGTGTGCACTGCACTTACAGAACAGAGAGGCCAGAAGGAAATCGAGCATAACCTGGAGAGCTCAACAACTAACACACTGCGATGGTCCTAAATATTTGGGAGTAAAATTGTATCATACCTTCGACCACTGTATCTACAAAAATTAAAGTCTGTGCTAGCAACAACACTACTCGAAAACTGGCAGGCAACAATAAGGAGTACATCCAGATATCCTCTAACCTCTGCCCTTCTTTTGTGCTTCTCCGCTGTAGAATATGCAGTATGTGTGTGGCAGAACTGCAGCCATGCCAAACCGGTAAATATCGCTCTAAGTGAAACAGGACGCATTATGACAGGCTGCCTGTGGGCAACCCCAGTTGACAAAATCTACTATCTCTTGGGTGTAGCACCACCAGATATCCAAAGGAGAACTGCAGCTGAAATGGAAAGAAAGAAGCAGGAGACAGATCCAAGACATCCCCTGTTAGGACATGAATATCAGTCACCAAGACTCAAATCGAGAAAAAGTTTCCTGCAGACAACACAACCAATTTCAACACCACCTTCAATGCAATAAATACAATTCCTGGGTTGTTCATTCTCAGAGAAATATTGGGATGACCTCAAAGAAGAACTTGCTGCAGGTCACCCCATATGAAACATGGAAGGTCCTCAGTAGACTGAGAACAGAATTACCTCAGGGCAAAGTAAACATGAAGAAATGGGGATGTATCTCAACGGATGAGCTATGTGAGTGTGCTAAACCTCAAGACCACCAGCACCTATTCAGCACCTATTCAACTGTAGGGAACTGGCAAAACCTGTCTCGATGGGTGATCTGGTTGTCGCCAATAATAAGTCAGTTCGTAAAGTGGAATATAGTAATGTCTATATGTTTTGCAATCCTTATATATATATATATATATATATATATATATATATATATATATATATATATATATATATATATATATATATTTGAGTGTGTGTGTGTGTGTGTGTCTGTCTGTGTGTGTATGATATTCAACAATATATGTATTATATGTAATGTTTTGGACATGTATAAATAAATAAAATTGCTCCATCCACTGCTATATATCAACAGTTGTCCCCTGGACCTGCAGTTCTACATGCTATTAAGTTCAACCTTGCTTTGATATCTATTGATGTTCATGATGGACAAAACTGGAAAACTGGGTTATTTTGGCTCTAGTATGTGTTGATAAGAATAATAATGATTGTAAATGGTATGGATTAAAGGATGTGATTTTACTGTGTCTATTTTAAATAAAGAGCAGTGTAGCAAAAAAAAGCCTATTTCTTGCGCCGCAGTAATAATGCATCCCAAACCACGCGAGATACTGATCGCCTGACTTACCCTCCACTAACCTTTAGCTACAGAGTACGTAAATGTGTTGTTTTCTATCGCACTGCAAGGAACCATAGCCGTAAGCCCCTGGTAGGTAGGCTGTCCAGGTAGCTGCATGCTAAGACAGTACTCACCACACTAAGTGGTCCCCATGTGGGTGCGATTTCTCAGTGGGCGAAACTGTTCAGGGCGGATTCGCAGCGACTCTCCGGCAGCACCAGAGAGGCAGAGAAGCCTTTTCTCTTGACTGTTCACACTAGAGTCAAGCTTGCTGCTGGGGCGAGGCGAAATTCTCTGCAGCTAGTCGAACAAAGGATATCGTCCGCCGAAGGAGGTACACTTGTTTTATCAGCTGTCAAAGAATATGAACAAAGAGAAGAATAAACATGTATTTCGAAATTAGATATGTTAGGACAGATGTCAGAAACAGTAAGTTATGTAATTACTTTAGCTCTTTCAGAAAACAGAAGTGGGTGCTTGACGAAAGAGGCAAGTATGCTGAATATTACACACACTGATGCCACAGCTTGGTCAAGACGAAAAACAGTTTTTTATCTACTTTAGAATGACCAGTGAACGTTTCAATGAGATTTTAAATCTCATTAAAGACGATTTAAAACCCTTTTTACTTACACATTTACTAATGAACTATAAAGAATGTTTCAAATGACAGAGATATATTGTGCATTGTCATTGATCTCTGGTGAATGACGGCACCTCCTTTGCAGTGATTAATTCCCTATGCAGAGAATAAGGACAGCAATCACATTCCTTTGTCGCCTCTTTTATAAATACTCAAGGTGCAGGGGCAGGTACACTGTCTTTTGAATCTGCACTAGCTGTAGGTGTTTCAAGTGGAGCTGCCAACACACCAGAAGCGGTTAACACAAATGACAAAAAGGGACAGGATGCCTAAATTTCTTTAGACCATACCATTTCTTATTATCAACATATCATCCCGTTGTTGTTTTACAGCATCTTAAAAATTTCTGGTAGTTGTCACATTTTCCATCCTCTTTCGTTTTAGTTCTTCCCCTTCCTTCACACTTGCGGTTAATTTTATTGGTATTTACTACATTAATTACCATCAGGTATGATATCAGCAATATATATGGCTCATATGCATTTCTATTAATGCTTTGTTCTAGGTACCTCACTGCAGGTGACGTGTTTTGTACCATACGCCATAGTTTCGAGTGGTATTTGCAACTGTAGGTACAATTGTCTCTCCAGTCTGTAAGACAGTCACAAAAAAATGGAGTCCATACATTTGACAGGATCCAACGTCAAAATCTGGGACAAGTCTGCTGAAGCATTTAGAGGTTCATGGGGATTTCCAAATTGAATTGTTAGTAATAATGGAGGGAACATGTTACTATCAAATGTCCACGAAAAAGTGGGTCAAATTATTGGTGTTACTTGAACAAATTTTCTTTGGGCTCATGGCAATTCTTGGACTGTTGTTTGTGTCGACATGGGTGGTTATGGAAAACACAGTGATGGTGGCATTTTTGACGCGTCTGACGTGGGTCATAGATTTGAAGAGAACTCTATGAATGTTCCAGATTCTGACAATCTTCCTGGACAGAATACACCTTGCCCTCATATACTAATTGGTGATAAGTGTCTTACTCTCTTAAGCCATGCCTTATGCTCCGCCGGCCGAAGTGGCCGTGCGGTTAAAGGCGCTGCAGTCTGGAACCATAAGAATGCTACGGTCACAGGTTCGAATCCTGCCTCGGGCATGGATGTTTGTGATGTCCTTAGGTTAGTTAGATTTAACTAGTTCTAAGTTCTAGGGGACTAATGACCTCGGCAGTTGAGTCCCATAGTGCTCAGAGCCATTTGAACCATTTGAATCTTATGCGCCATTTTCCACAGCAGCAATCTAAAAATGATCCACCAAAAGGAAATTACAATATAAGGCTTGGTGTTGCTAGAGGGGAGTTGAAATTTTCTTTGGCATGATGGTTCATAAGCAGAGAATATTATATATACCGGAAGTTCTCAACCCATGGGACACAGCCCACTCATGGGCCAAGGGTAGTGTGTTACTGGGCCATGAGTGCTGGTCGAAAGTTGAAGTTTCGGTCATCAATAGTCAAGATCAGGGAGTACAGAATGAAATAAGAGTTGAAATACTCTATCGCTATCTTAGACCACTCACAAGGGAATGGTCAGTTCTGTCATATCGAAACCTACCCAGCTTGTTTTTAAAAGAGAGAAACAGAGGATCAAAAGAAGCTGCTAAGGCAAACTGCCAGTGTTTGTTTTACGTTGAAAATTATCAGTTTTTGCCACCAGGTGGCTAGAGGTGTACACCCCTACAGACTGCAGTAAAGGGCTGATGCACAGCCTTGGCTGGCTGCTCATTGTGTAAACGCATAACGTGACACAATCTGGTCATAATTTGTATAGCTGACAGTTTCTCAGACACAAGTATTCAGAAGAATGACTCACTTGAAGTTTGCTCATGTAATATCCTAACACAAGAAGAAGGAAGGAAAGACCATTGGTGTTTTACATCCTGTCCACAGCTAAGATTATGTGAGACACAGCTTTCCCCACCTGGCCCTGTAAGTAGCTAAGTGTTTGAAGTATGTCAGACAAGACATCTTGTGTGATAACACAAGTACATTGCATGCCTGTATTTCTTGTGGGTCCCATGTCACCTTGGCTTATGTCATTTGTGCAGTCCTTTATAACAGACTTCACAGGCCAGCATGATTCATTCACTGAGATGTCGCAACATTGTGTACATCACGTGTATAGGTGGCGTCCCACTATTTAAAAACAGTTATATAAAGTTGGAATTAAGTATTAGGTTGGTACATAAGTTCATTGTGTTTTTTCACATGTTCACAACAGATACACATAACACAGAAGTAATGAAGGAGAATATATTATTGATGACTAAATCATCAATAACATATTCTGCTTCGACATTTACAACAGTCTGCAGATTCCACCACTATAGAAACTGTGTGGTTGTGAAGTGAAGAACACTTCGAGCCATATTCAGAGGCCACTTTAATCCGGAAAGGAAGTTCCTTGAAGATTGTTCGATAGAGAGCGGAACAGGTGAATATCTGAGGGCACAAGGTCAGGTGAATAAGGTGAGTGCAGAATGAATTCCCAACCCAACTGTTGTATAGTGTTTTTTTGTCAATGTAGCAGGAGACAAGCATGCATTATCATGGAGTAGCATCACATCAGGCAGTCTTCCTGGTAATTGCTCTTGTACTGTGTCTGTAAGATGCCGCAGTTGTTCAGTAAATGTCAGCAGTGATGGTTACATCTTCAGGAAGCAATTTGTAGTAAACCACACCATCGATGTTCCACCATGTGCATAACGTTATCTTTTGTTAATACATGCAGGCCTTTGTAGTGCGAGTTACTGCTTTGCTTGGGCTCAACAATTCTGTCATTTTCCCTATGTTAGCATAAAGATACCATTTCTCGTCGGCAGTGACGATACAGGGTAGGAATTGTTTGGTGTTGTTCACGAGGCAATTGATGATGAACAAGCAGAGATGTACATAAGGTCACCACCCACTGATATTTTATGATTTTGGCTTAGAGGATGCGGTACCAATACACCCGATTTTTGAGCCTTGCCCATTGCATGTAAATGTTTCACGATGGTGGAATTATCACAGTTCACCACATTTGCCAGTTCTAGAATTCACTCACCTGGATCATGTGGATTCATGCATTAAAAGGTACCCTGAAGTTCTTCCTGAACGTGGAGAGTCAGTAATGTCAAAACGGTCCTTATAGTGAGAAAACCATTTTCTTGCCATGCTCTGTACAATGGTGTTATCCCCATACGTGGCACAAATGTTTCTGGCTGCCTCTGCCGCTGTCACTCCTCTATGGAATTCAAACAGAAGAATTTGTCGGAAACATTCCGATTTCTCCACTTGTCTCTCCACTTTCTAGTGTACATAGCTCCTCTCACTATCCCCAAATGATAAAGTTACAGTATGCAAACTCAAATGGTAACAACGATCTACAAATAAAAAATGATAATTGATAAATAAACACATAGCGAACTGAATACAACTTGCAAAACAAAAACGCTACGAATTTATGCACCCTCCTAATGTAGTATCGCTACACCTGTCAACGGCTGTCTACTGCACTAGCAGTTCTATATTTCTTGGGAGAATGTAGTCATATTCTGCCTCCACTAGTGCATTTGTTGCTGTTGATAAACCATTGCGTATTCTTTCAAGATGACCTTCTAAACTGAATCCTGATGATGTGTTGTGTAGGTGGATGTTGCTGAGTGTTTGTGGTAGCTTTTCATACTTCATTAATGTATGGGGTACTTCAGGTGCATTGAATTGTTGGTAGATAGAAGTCCTGCAAATACCAGAAACAGAAGCAATGCTTACGCTGGAAGCAGTTAAATCTGTGGTGAAGCAGACTGCAAAACTGTCAGAGAAGAGTGACATGTTGGAAAGGTTTCTTCTTCTTTCGGTGCCTATCTGGTTCAAATGTTCACCATCATAAAGGCTAATCTTCTCTTGTTTGTAGCAACATGGAATAGTTCTATTAAAGACATATTGAGCCAGTATCTAAGAATCTAGGGTTATCAAACGGAGGTATTCGTCTTCTTCCAGAACCTTTTTTCCTGTTGATTTTCCCTGGAAGTATTTTTAATAGCAAATCGTATCTATTTGAACTACTCATGACATGTCCTAGATTTGCAACTTTCGGCATTTCAGTATCTTGATTAATTTAGGTTTGTGTTCACTCTTTTCAAAACTTCTACGTTTGTCTCTCAGGATCCATCTATAAAGCCACAATTCAAAGGCCTCCAGCTTCTTCTCTGTGTTTTTATTTAAGATCTATGTCTCTGCCCCATACAGGAGGGCAGAACGTATAGCAGTACAAAAGTCTGATTTTCGTTCTTAGACAGGTTACGGCTTTCGAAGGTATCAATCATTCTCTGAAACACACTTATTGCTTTCCTGATGTGAATCTTTATTTCTCGTGAGTTATCCCAATTTTCATGTATTATGGTTCTAAGGTATGTATATTGTTGTATCCTTTCTCTAGTTCTTTGGTTTATGACTAAGTTTACTCCTGTACTATTTGCCTTACTTACAACCATGAGTTTTGTCATTGTGGAGTTTATTTCAAGCCCCTACAGACTGGTCTAACTCTTACAATTCTATCCATTAATAATTGAAACGCTTGCATAGTGTTAGCAAATACAGTAGTATCATCAGCATATCGAATGTTGTTTAATCTCACACCACTTATCAATATTCCTTCTTCTACTTCTTCCAAGGCTTCTCTAAATGTGAATTCTGAGTATATATTAAATAGTATGGGTGACAAGATACATTCTTGTCTTACTACTCTGAAAATTTTTACTGCCTCAGTATGTTCTCCATCAATAGCAACACCGCTGTTTGATTCCAGTACAAGTTCTTGATGATTCACAGATCTCTCGACTCCTTTTCAGTATTTCTCAAAATCTCCATCAACTTGTCGTGTTTTACTCTATCAAAAGCCTTCTGGTGGTCTATTTGGCAAGCAAATACATTTTTATTTACATCTCTAAACCTCTGAAATAATACTTGTACACTGAAAAAGGCTTCTCTCCTACCCACAGCATTAACAAACCCAGACTGATTAGTGGCTATCTGTTCCTCACATACTCTATATATTCTTCTTTGTATCACCACCAAAAACAATTTCAAGATAAGACTCATTAAGCTTATTGTACGATAATCTCTGCATTGTTTTGCATTTGGATTTTTTGGTGGAGTAATGAACTCTGATTTCAGGCACTCTAATTGAAGGTTTCCAGATACTTAAATTCGATTGAAAATTTGGGTTAATCCTTTTACATGATTTTTGTCCATCAGTTTTAAGAAGTCTACTTCTACTTTATATGGACCCATAGTGTTTCTGTCCTTCATCTGACTGATGACTGTCTGCATCTCTAATTCTAGTATATCTGTGCCACCTATTTCATTTGTGCTTGAATTGAAAGCACATCTAGTGTCATGAAATAAATTATATATATATACGAGGGTTATTCCAAAAGTAAGTCCGATTGATTGCCAAATTGAAACCACAGTGAACATCAGAAATGTTTTACTTGTAACAATTAGCTACACCTTTCAGCTACTTCTCTACGTAGTCGCCGTTCTGACTTAGACTTTTGTCATAGCGTTGTACCAACTTTTCAATAGCCTCATCATAGAAGGCAGCCGCCAGTGCTTTCCGCCAATTCTCCACGCTGGCCTACACCTCGTTGTCTGTGTCAAAATGTTGTCTTCAAAGACAGCGGTCCATGTGACCAGAGATGAAACTCAGGGGGAGACAATTGCGGACTGTATTGTGGGTAATCTAACATTTCCATTTGAAAACGATGCAGGAGCATCTTCATTGCCCCTGCAGAATGCGGCTGAGAATTGTCGTGAAGACGAAACAGCACGACAGTTATGTAATGTTGGCTGCATAGCTTCAGGCGACATTTCTCACCAGGCCCTCGTACTTGGCGGCAGACACTATTTTCTAGACATCTTTACGCACTCACTGCGAGCTCAGAAATGAGAAGAGCGACGTGATGCTAACTGGGGTTATACTAGAGACACTACCCAACACATCTGTGCAAAGCTTTATCGGATTTTCATAGTCGTTTCCATTTCGCGACCGATCGGACCTTACTTTTGGAATAACCCTCGTATTTTCCATGTCTTTTTCTTGTCTTCTAATTCCAACATCATGATTCCTGCTTCATCGACTAGTTTTCCACTGACGCTTTTCCTGTATTTCCCTGTTATTTCTTTGACTTTCTTGTGTGCATTGTAACTAGTATACTTCTTTTGATAGGCTGGCTGGTGTGGCCGAGCGGTTCTAGGCGCTTCAGTCTGGAACCGCGCGACAGCTACGGTCGCAGGTTCGAATCCTGCCTCGGGCATGGATGTGTCCCATAGTGCTCAGAGCCATTTGAACCATTTAGTTTGATAAAAACCGATTTCATCGCATTGCTCCACTTTTTAATTTCCTTTTGCCTCCCTTATTTTTCTACTGATGTCCTTATTTATCTTCCTGTACTTCGTTGGATTTCCCTTATTTAACCTCCTTTTCTCAATTAGATTCAGTATCTCATCCATTGTCCATGACTTCGTCGTCTTTCTCTCTGGTTTTAGGTACTTTTCTTTTATTTGTTGCGCAACTTTTGGGTCTTTCATTTTTCTCAAATTGTAGATCTGATTTTTCTCTCTTCTCTCTCTTCGTTCTAGCTTTAAAAACTGCTACAAGCGGTGTGTGATCAGAGTTTACGTCTGCTCTGGGGTATATTTTTAATGATGTGCAACTGCTCCTGAAACATTTATTTACTAATATGAAATCAATCTAGTTTCTTACATATTTCACAGGTCTGTCCATTGGAGACGTCCATGTACACAGTCTTCTCAGCGAAAGTTTAAACCAGTTGTTCATAATCATTGATACAGAAAATTTTCAAGCCAAACACCTCTGGAATTCCTCTCTCCTACTCCAAATGGTTCTACCATGTCTGATGTTCTACCTTCCCCTACCTTCGAATTAAAATCTCCCATCATAACTGTCAACTTATACTTATTAAGTTTTCTTAAAATTCCATTTATGTTATCATAAAATTCTTCTATCTTTTCATCTTCCCTGTCCATTGTAGGGAACATACACTTGAATTATATATATATATATATATATATATATATATATATATATATATATATATATATATATCACTAGCTCTACCACTCATCTGCAATAACATTATATGGGCTGATACAGGTGTGAAACATTTGAGACATCTTGCTAGATCACTGATAGTATTACATCGACTCCATGCTCATGCTCCCTGTCTGCTCTTCCTGAGTATAGCACTCTGTGTCCATTTATGTAAGTATCTCCTGTGTTAGGCCAGAACTCCTAGTATCTCTATTCCCATCCCATCCATTTCTTGAACTGTATTATGTATTTTCCCTCCTTGACTCATTGATTTTACATTCCAGGTTGCCACTTTACTTCTTCTTGCCATTTGATTTTCTTCAAGTCTGTACTCATAACTGTTCTTCCTGGAGATCTGATTGAGGAACTTACTCCAGATGCTAATTTCGCCATGAGCATAGCCATGATAATTACTTGGACATGCCATGAAGTCTCTAATGTAGTCATTGGCCAGTGCATTCTACATCATTATGCCGTTGACGATCTTCATGGTTCCTCTACCTTTAGAGCAGAGACAGGGTGTGTTTGATAGGCACTGTGCACAGAGCAGAAAATAGATTTTTAGTGGATGCAGGGACACTTGCGTTATGTGACTAGTTTGGACCTCTTTACCAGGAAGAGACTGAATTCTTTCCGATATGAATTACTTGGAGTGGAGGACAATGTTGTAGCATCATTGGCGTCAACATTGCTCGATTTAACCTGTTCCTTTTGCTGACCATTTTCGTGACAGCTGTATTAAATTGCAGTAATTTAAAATAAAATCGTATTTTGTATGCCGCACATTAAGTTTTCTTTATTATTATTTAACTTGTGCAGCCAGACGCATTTCGCCTTATTTAAAAATGAATATTCTGAAACATTACACAATTTTTTCGTTTGCACGTGTACGTTATTGTATGCATATATAGGTTACAGATTTAAAAAAGTTCATTAAAATTTTTACAATAAAATGGAAAGGTAGTTTCAGATTAGGAGCCTGCAGTTTTCCTTGTGGTCAGTGTTTTCGAAGTGTAGCACCATAACAGCCAGTTTCTGTGCCTAGAGTCTCATTTGTTTCTGTAAGTGCTGCCAACTTTCTTGGGTTTTGTATTGAATTGGTTTTTGTTTAGCTGTTTGTGTCTTGCTGTAAGTGCTGTGTGGTGGTCAAATGATGGTGTGTTTGTACGATTGTCCTGTGTGAATGACTTCTTAAATGCAGATTTAAACCTTCAGCTTTCGTTTTGCTATCTTCAACTGCCACACCAGACTGGTTGACGAGTGACTGGATTGAAGGCTTACATCCGCTTAGTGATTTTACACAGGACCAAAATTTCCTCAGGTACTCAGCCAAATTTTTTGTTAAGATATGATGGTGGTAGTAGGTATATCCTTTGCGCATAGATCGTTACACAGACGCACGACTGCTATTAACATTTGCCTGTCATCATTTGCGCATGCTGTTTTGAACCAAGTGTGCAACAGCCTTTGCCTCCTCAGAATTTTCCGAATTTCGTTGCTAAACCACGATAGGTCTTTCCCGTTCTTCATCCACTTACTAGACACATACCTGTCCACAGCGCGATTTACAATCTGTCAAAATTTTTCTCATAATTCCTCTACGCCCATCATACTGGAACTTAATAATTGCAATTCATTGTCATGCTGACAACTACCATCTTATCGACATCACCACTGCATCGATGTGGGAAATCTAACTTGCACGTGCTCCATGGGAAGAGGGCCAGTAGCAAGCCAGGCATTTGTTCGTGACCAGACAGCTGCCTGCAACATATGCTTGTGCCTTTGTTTTTCTTACATCTGCACTCACTGCCTCTCATGCGCCCCTTTGCGTGAGCCACAGCACCACCAACAGCAGCACATGGAGACCAACAGAAATCTTGTAGAGGTAACCAATTCTTCTGTGAATGACCGTACACAAATGGCCAAAGCATGTGCTGAGGCCCACTGTGTTGTCAGAAGGTGGCAGCTGTGCTCAGGTGCAACGTGCTGCAACTGGACCAGACTCAGGCTGCTGCTAGAGTGAGTGAGGAAGGCTCATTGCTCTCTGGCGCCAAGTCCAGAGGGCAGACTTAGTGCAGGAAGCTAGTACTGTGACAGAGAGACTCGAATCAGTGGTTGCTGCTGACAGCTCTACGTCACGTCCTTTCGTCCTGGTAGACTATTGGGCTGTGAATGAATCTGCTGTAAAAAGCAGCACATCTGTTATGCCAATGCACCACTTCTGGTCACGTACTTTGCAACACCATCAAAACCCTGAGGATGGAAAAATCTGTTTGCCCATGCCATGCATTGCCACTGTGTTGGTAGGTTAAACTGAGGTAGCCTAGCCTGACTTGCAATAAGTCAACATCATTGTTGACTTAGCCCAAATGACTACACACGATGCTCAGCAGCTACCAGAGGCCAATGCAACATTCCAGCGCCCTGAAATGGCAGTGGCACTACACTCTCCACCTCCAATGGAAAGACCCAGTCCCTCGAGTCTTCTTCAAGACCAGTCTACACAAACTGTCACATTTACCATACAAGTTTCTGTTACCCAAATACCCAATAGCTGACTTTACACAACTCAGACTCCAAATTTAACTTAAAATCCATGCCTACCCAACTAATAGGTCTTTAGTTCCCATGGAACACTCATATGTTTCCCATGCTCCTATGCTTAGTCATGTGCCCTAGACAATTCTCTTTTCAAATGTTCGTGTGGCAGCCTCGGACTGCTACACAGCAGTTACAGATGACACAGTCGACATTCGTCTGTATGCACCCCCACGCAAAATTACGATTACGCCAAAGAATGGCAACGATGGAGCACCGATGGGCGTGCAGAACACAAGGAGAGACACCAGTGCGAGCTACCCACTGTCACTCAACGAACGTCTGCATCGTTCTGCGATCTCGCCTGCCACAGTCCACGTGGGTTGAGCACAATGTGCACTCTCCACTGTCGCATACGCAAATTGGACAGCCGTCACTCGTTCACTATGTTTCTCCTGCCCACAAATTAAATGCATCTCTGACATGAGAGAACATTCGTATGCCCAGCTGGACATGCGCCCATTGTCTTCCATGGCCATGATTCTGTACTGTGTGTTTGATCACTAAGGGGTGTGTACCCTTCAGGATCAGTGGTCAAGCCATTCACTGTGGTCACATGATCGCACATGCGGACATTCCCAGCATAATTATTATAACTATTTGGTGTATGTATATTGCTGTGAATAAATGTGTTGTGCTTAACCATGTGTGTTTAATTGCTGTCACCCACGCCTACAGCTTAGATTTAGTGCATGGACGCTGCAGTAAGCATGCCCACAGTATGACAGCTTTGCAAGCGGCAATGTACTATGCATTGCTCGCTTCAGTGGTGACCCCTATGTGATCATTTGTAGCATGTGATAACGGACTCGATCAGAGTGAGTGACTAGGAATCACGAGTGGACTCACTTTCGAACGTTTCTGTGCTCACCCATAGTCTCAAAAGGACAATATTTGGACCGTGAATATTTATTCTTTTGTGTGTGTTTTCTTTGTGTGTGTCTCAGTGCGTTTAATGTGTCCCTTTTGCTTGAGAACTTAGTGCAGTAGTACAATGACGACTATGGAGGATCTCCAAAGGCAACTAGAAGAGCTGTTGGCATGCAATCGGTTGCTGGAAAGCAAGCTGCAAGCACGACCATGTGCACAGACTCTGCCCACCCAGAGCCAGCCCATGAAAATTCGTGTGTGCAAAACAGCACCACACCACCACCTTCCACCGCCACTGTAATAGCGACCAGCGCCAGATATGTGTTGGTTAGGCAGCCCTTCTTTTGGATCCTTGATGCATTCATGTGATTTAGTGTGGAGGCAGTTTTTCAAAGGACGATATCACATTGACCTCACATGTGGTGAGCCAACTGGACCAGAATTGTGCGGTCGAAGTACAGGGCATAATAACCGCCCCACCAATGCATTCTACCCACAAGCATCTTAAGGATGAGTTGATACACTGTATTTTGTCATCCGAGGAGCAGCGAGTACAGCAACTGCTGCACAAACAAGAATGCAGCAACCAGGTGCCTTCGCAGTTCCTGTGCCAAATACAGAGCCTTACACAGTCTGACGTGGTTATGGATTCGCTGTTGTGCGCTATCTGGGCGCACAACCTCCCCACCCAGGCGCAAGCAGTTATAGCTGCACATACTGCTATGCAGCAACATTCTGTAGTGGACCTGGCAGATAGCGTGTGTGACATGCTGGCAGTGGCGTGAATCACGGCATCCACAGCCAACTACGAGCCCTTACCCCCACCAGACACTTTCACTTCACAGCAACATATGCCTCCCCCAGGACAGCAATGGACCTTCAGCACCTCGTGGAGAATTTGGCTAGCCAGGTGGCAGCACTCAGCACACAGGTCAACTGGATGATGCGCTCACAGCAAGGGGGTAGCAGACATCACAACAGCAACAGATCAGGTTGCAAGCAGTGTGGCTCACATGTCAGGCACTGCAACAACAGTTGCTCTAATGGTATCCCACTGACACCAGAGCAGATTCCAAGTGGCATCTACTGGTATCACACCCATGTCAGCAACAAAGTGACCATGTGCCACACCCCTTGCTCACACCAAATGCCAGCTGAAACTGGACCTAGATGCTGCCGGCTGCAGTGCTATGTCAAAGTGTCTGTTTGTGGAAGAATGGAGTGTGGGAGTGAGGTACCTGATAGAGACTGGGTCTGATTAATCGAGTTTTACCAGAACCCTGTTGAAAAATCGTGTAAGGTCGAAACACTGTGCTTCACTTCAGCAAATAATTCCGCCATAAAAACGTACAGCGTTCATTATCAGAACGTAGATCTTGGACTGCGCCACACATTCATGTGGAGGTTCACCATGGCCAACGTCAACGAGCTGGTGCTGGATGCAGATTTCCTGGGACACTACCAGTTGCTTGTGGCTATCGCAAACACCCAGTTGATCAATACTACAATGGGTCTGAAGATAGTGGGCCAACAACAGCAGGCTGCCTTCTTCATTATTAAAACTGTGGCGTGTTCTGGACCATTCAAAGACGTTCCAAACAAATTTTCGGAGCCAACTCGCCCACCTGGCGCGCTGCCGGACGTCATGCATTCGACGCTCCACTATGTCATCACCACCGCCAGTCCCCCCCCTCCCCCCCATCTTGTGCCTCCCACGTCACTTCACACCCAACAGGCTTGTGGTCACAGAGGCCGACTTCGATACAATGTTCTGACGAGGTCCACGGTCTTCAGTCCCACATTTGGTGCCCAAGAAGGATCATTTGTGGCGCCCATGTTGGGACTACCACATTCTAAGTTCAAGGACAGTGCCGGACAGATATCTGGCGCCAAATCTGCTGACTTTATCTATGACTTGGCGCAGTACTTCAACATTGCATTGAAGGCAGCTGGCAGCCACCCGGCATCTTCTCGCAGAAGCTATCGGCAGCACAGTGCTCTCAGAGCACGTAAGACCATGAACTGCTCGCCATGTGTCGGGTGGTGGAACACTTCCATTCATCGGTAGAAGCCCACCCCTGTATTATCTTCATCAACCATAAACCTATGACACATACTTTCCAGACCAACAACACCAAATGTTCACCGTGCCATCTACAGCAGTTGGAGTACGTATTCCAGTTAACATCAGACATCCGACACATTTATGGGATGGGTAACAGCAATGGCGACTGCTTGTACCTCAATTGTGCAGTCATTTCCTCCCTGGTGAACTTTGAAGATGTTGTACAAGAATAGGAGGGCAACAGAGGACTGGACAGCTTTTGAAACGATTTCTTCATCAGGCTATGTCTAGAACTGGTGCCCATCCCTAGCTCAACCTGGAAAATTTGGTATAACGTTAGGACAGGCATGCATTGCTCATATCTCAAACAAAATTCTAGCACAACACTTTCGACTCTGTCTCCGGGTTTTTGCATCTGTGTACAAACACCACAGTGTCACTTGGGACAGCACGTTTTGTCCAGCCCAGACTCTGCAAGGACTGTCATCAGTGGACACACACCTGTGTGGCATGCCAGTGCATCAAAGTCGAGAGACACGCCCACATGGCCACTGGCACCTTCTCTGACATAACACGCTGCTTCACACATGTCCACATGGACATTGCAGGCCCACTTCCTCCATCCCAAGGCAAACCCTACTTCCTTGCAATTGTGGACCACTTCACCTGCTGGTCAGAGGCAACACCGATAGTGGACATCACCACCAAGAAGGTCGCTACTGCCTTTGTGGACACCTTTAGGTGGCACACTTCAGCTGCCCTAGCATGTAACTATGAACTGCAGATGCCAGTTTGACTATGTGCTGTTCAGACACATCACCCAACTTTGTGGCATGCAGCTACACAACAAGTTACCACCTGGCATCTAACAGCATGGTCGAGCAGCTTCATTGAATGCTGAAGATGTCCCTGATGTGTTACAACACCACTTGGATGGAAGCACTATCACTTGTACTCCTTGACCTGTTAGTGACACCAAAGGAAGAGATGGAGATCTCACCTGCAGACTTCATCTACAGTCAGTTGTTTGCCATCCCCAGAGAGTTCATGGAGGAAGTGCTGCCGCCACACAAAGCCTTGGTCCCACCACTACCAAAATGCCTGTGCAGTCACATGGCTGGCCTCCAGCTGCATCCACTAACATTGCACAGCGCCAGCAAATCCTTTGACCACACAGACCACAGCACTACGTACATGTGATAGTGCACACAGTTGTAGTATGGCCACCACTTTGGCCTCCCTACTTGGGACTGCACCGCATGATAACTAATGGTGGGAAGACATTCGAGATCGAATATAATCGTAGGGTGGCAAAGTCTCGATCAACTGAGTGAAAGTGGCATACGTCTTGATGGAGTCCACCACTGCACACTTCTTTGACCCAGTGGAGGACTTGGTAATGGACGACGCTCTGCACCCAACTGGCAAGGCTGAGCCTGCCCCACCAGTTACTGGTGACTCACTTGTGCCACCAGCTGTCACCGAACAGCCATGTGCATCCCAGCCTACCCCACATCAATCAGGAAGCCGCCCAGACCACATCCCACACAGGCACCTTGGCTGGCCCCACCACAAAGCCCATTGTGTCCACTTCAAACAATCATGTTGCATCATAATGCTGTCATGACACACACACCAGCCTGCATGTTCACTGCCCATCACCTGCCATTGAGAAGCTGCCTCGGGCGGGCCACCTAACCAGCTGACAACAAATCTTCAGTCTAATTCTGGACACTGCCAACCATCTCACCAGCTTTTTGCCCCTCAAAGCTCCTGGAATCGTCATCGAATTCTGCACCTTCACCACATCAGGTGTCAAGGCCAGATCGAGTCCCTTGCCAGTTCCCGTGTCGCATCCCTTTTGAGCTCTCGCTACCACTTCCTGCGCCACGAGGAATGTCCACCACAGCTCTGGAAGCCATGTTCAAGCCTTGCTGACACCACATTTGCACGCATTAAAATCTCTGTAGTCTCTGCTGCCACAAGCACAGGGACTGTATCTAATGCCGCATTGTACTTCCATGCTAGGGTTTGTCAAACAAACAAAAATTGTGTTTTATGAGCAGCAAGTATCCATGAACATTTTGTTTAGTTTTTTTTCCCACAGTTAACGAGACCTTATTTATTTGCACATGACCTCATCGCTACGAACAGTGCCTCTTCACAAATGCTTCATTTCTTATCCTTTATAGCAGTTAACCAGAGTTTGTTCATGCGCTATGTCTCCGAGCCGACATCTGCACACTACATCAGCAGCCACTCATCGCTATAGACAGTTCCTGCACAGTGCCGCTGGGCGCTGCTGTTCTAGTAGGCCACTCGAGCACACACCCCCATGCACCCCATCATTTGCTCGTGACGCCACACACCGCCATCTTCGCTCTCGTGCTGACATCACGTACCAACGCCACTGCGCTCACGCTGACGTCACCACGAGCACACGAAACACAAACATATGCTCGCTGCAGATGGAGTACTTTCGTCTCTCGTGCCTACTAAGCTCTGCTCCCCAAGGGGGGAATGTGTTCGGTAGCCACGGACAGCAGCACAGCAATTGCAGGCGACACAGTCAACAGGCTGACATTCGTCCGCACATGCGCCCACGCGCCAAAGTAGCTATAGGACAAAGCACAGCAACGATGCTGCGCTGACGGGCGTGCAGGACACAAAGAGACACACCAGTGTGAGCTACCCACTGTTACTCAACAGACGCCTGAACCGTTCTGCAATCTAGCCAGCCAGCCACAGTCCATATGGGTCAAGCACAATGTGCACTCCCCACCATCACGTACACAAATCGGACAGCCGCCAATCGTTCCCTACGTCTCTCGCGCCCGTAAATTAAATGACATCCGCAAGACGAGAGAACATTCACATGCTCAGCCAGACACACATCCACTGTCTTCCACCGTCACGAGTCTGTACTGCACCCTCGATCACTGACGAGTGTGTACCCTCCAGGATCAGAGGTCGAGCCATTCACCACACTCACGCGATCGCCCACACATTTGTTTCCAGTGTAATTATTATAACTTTTCGGTGTATGTATATTGCTATAAATAAACGTGTTGTGCATAACCATGTGTATTTAATTAGTCACCCATGCTTAAACCTTGGATTTGTGTGTGTGTGTGTGTGCGGCAGTAAGTCCGCCCACGTTACAACACGTTTGAAAGCGGCAAAGAACCACGCTTTGCTCGCTTCATTCACGACTTGTTCTGTGGCCTCATGCACACTTAATCACTAAGAAATACCTTTCTCACTGAAATTTGTTCTGCAGTATTCCTCATTCATTCACTCTGATGCTGGAGAGATCTGGTCTACTGAGATTTGTGTTACTAGTGGATCAGTTTGCTGGGTGGCTCTCTGCATCAAATAGATGAAGGTGTTGTGGCCACATGTAGTAAGCGTTGCTTCACGCAGTGGAGAATGACAAAACAGAGGCATGCCGGCGACCAAGGCGTTGCGAAGTAGGCAGGCACAGATAGCCTTGCTGACAGCAGCAGTCTACCAACAGACTGACGCAAGGACACACACAGACCGAGCATCAAGCCCAGCCTGGAGAGTGCTGAGTAAGAGGAAGTGAGTCCAGCACGCTAAGTTACGCTGCAATATACTGTGAGAGTAATAACAAAAAGCTACCACCGAGGGTAAAAAAGTGCTCCTGCCGGATATAAACAGTGGAGCACAGGAAGCAACAGACAGAAGCCATTAGGAAGCATTTCGGACCTGATGACGGACGTGGTTCGTGCCCGAATGTTCAATATTCGTAGGTGACGACTCCGGAAGTCTGTTCCAGCTCGCAGGAGTCATCCGTTCGCCGCCAGGTGTCAACTTCAACTCTGGAGATCGGCCCAAGTTCGGTCGGCACCATGGCTGACTAACTACAGCGAGAACTTCCAACAGGACTGGCCGCAGCGTGGTCTTGGTCACAGGCGCCGCCAGGGACTGACGCCCGAACTTCATGGCAACTCGGCCCCACAGCGCGTGGTCCGTCCATGACAGGACCTCACGGACATCACGACTGACAGCTTCCCAGCCGCTGGTGCAGCAAGCATCGGCAGCTGACCTCACGGCAACGCAACTCCGTGGGCGTGCCTGTACTGGGGCGCCAAGCGGCGACGAGCTCATCTCAACCACAGGGCATCCTGGGTTCAGGGGAGCACTGGTGGCCTGAGGCTCCTGAGTGCGATCAGCGGCACACGTTGCACACATTGTCAGAGAATCTACACAGCAGCAGCCAGGCGGAGGGATCCGCAGGGCTGGGCAGCGACGATGAGGGAGAAATTGTAAAGAAAGTTCAATAAATAAATGTAAAACTACATGCCATCTGAGTCTTTGGCGCAGCCACTGTGTCTGCTGCTAACAAGTGGTGCAGAATTCGTAACAAAGGCTATGCATATCAGAATTGTAGCCACTACGTCCTTAGGAATAGCGACACTTAAGGTCACGATTAGGTGTCACTACCATTCACAGTATTCTTCAATAGGCTGCATCAACTGTTCTGCATAAATTCGCTGTTCGTCTGTGGCTGTTAACTAGTTCAGGGAAGCAATTAGGTCTGTTTTCAACACATAGTTCAAAAAGGTCGGATTCTGCTTTGAGAGTGTCTCTAGCGCAGTGATCATCAAACTGTTGTTCTCAAAAGCCAGCCAGCATCGACATTGCATGGCAGCACCTCAGGCAGTGTTTGTACCAATCTTATTATTAATTAGTAACCTACATAAATTAGTGTATTATGAGCCCTAATACACTAGCTACAGTAGGGTGCAATAAGTTGGTCGACGACTCCCATGTACTGACTGTTAAAGTTAGCACCATACACAACAGTTCCTGTCGACTGTACTCTCAAATTACTGTCATGTTCAGCAACTCCAAAACTGAGACAACGTAATGTCCTGACGTAGTGTTGTTGTGTTGTCTGTGTGACTGGACGATTAATTGAGATAACAACAGCAACTGATCCTATATTTCAATGCATTATGTAATGTGTGACATGATCACGAATGTTTACTAAATGTTTTAGAGTCATTTTTCTTCTATTCATTGTGTTGAATTATGAGGGCTGTTCAATAAAGAATGATCATAATTTTTTTTTTGACGACGTACCTCTACTCATCCTCATAATTTTGACAGTCCTTCTCAAAGTAGTCTCCTATGAATGTGATGCACTTGTCCCAGCGTTTCTGCCAGTCTTCAGATACATGCTGGAAACCATTTCTTGAGAGGTCCATCAAAATCACCTCCGCAGCCTTCACCACTGCTTCTGATGATTGACAATGCCTCCCATGAAGGCGTTTCTTCATGTTAGGAAATAGAAAAAAAGTAATATAGGACTAAATCCGGACTATAGGGAGGGTGAGGGGTGCACTTCACGTTGATTTTTGCAAGATATTCAGCAAAAACATTGGCAAAATGCTGTCGCGCATTATCGTCTTGCAGATCCAGCCTGCTTCACGGAAATGTGGTCTTTTGCGTCTGATACGGACTTGAAATGTTTTGAGGACATCCCTGTAGTATTGTCCAGTTACTGGTGTGTGTGCAGGTACAACATGCTGATGAACCATTCCATGAATATCAAAGAATGAGATGATCATAACTTTCCCACCAGAAAAACCACTTTTGCTTTTTTGAGGTTGGTGATGAAGGAGATTTCCACACTGAGCTTTGCTGCATGCTCTCAGGATCAAAATGATGTAGCTGAGTTTTATCAGCAGTGATTACATTTGAAAGATACTCCGGATTTTCATCTAACATGCAGACCTGAATGTGAATGTCCTTTTGCTGGGGCTTCAACCCATCACAGACAAACATGTGTCATGTATAATATTTCTGTCAACAACGTGTGGGTGGCACCCAATGAAATGTTCAGTATTCCAGAAAGTGATCTGAAGGTAATTCGTCGATCCTCTCTCACAATGACAGCAACAGTGTTGATGTTTTCTTCCTTTGAAATTGATTGTCTTCCCTCTTTAAACCACCTCCGAGCTGTGCTGTAGGGAAGAACAGACTCTCCATAGGCCTCCTGTAACATTGTATAGGCCTCATCTGAAGATTTGTTGAGACAACAGCAAAATTTCAAAGCCGCATATTATTCCTCTCGCGTTTCCTCCATTGCAGCAGTAGGCGATGCTGAACATGTCTGACCTCGCCTGCCTCTCACAGGTGGGATCCAGGAGCCCCAATTACTACGACGTGTTTGTTGCACATTAAGCTAACAGAATATCATAAGATTAAATTTTTGTGCGAGAAATCATGACCATAAAAAAATTATGATCACTCTTTATTGAACAGCCCTTGTACAACTTAATTTCATATTCCTTGCTACAAATATGCAACACCTTTGAAGATGACCACCTCTGTAATGTGCATTCATGAATTCATGTTACTTCTGTTTGTAAGTTATATCACAGTTGTTCGTCAGTATGAGGTACACACATGCATGAGTTTTTGGTAGTGTAAGACAAACAATAAAACATCCCCCATCTCACATCTTCTAACCTTGCAGTGGCCACACTACTTACGCCTCTGCCTCTGAGGTAAGTGAATAATCTTACTTTGCCCATGGCCGAATTCACCAACGACCACATCTCAAAATATTACTGTCTCTGTAATTACTTTATTTTGATACTACTCAGGAAAACTACACTTTTAAGAAGCTCTTAACATTAGCTGACTTTTTTAATTCGGCTGTTAGATGATAGATGCACATTAATTATAAAATACAGCATAGAACCATTGGCCACAAGAATGCTTGATTTGGGCCTTATGCATCTTGCCAGCTGTGGTTCGATGAAGATTGCTCTAGTGGTACATCTGGCCATTACAAACGCGGCTGTTATGTTTGAGGGATAACTCTGGGCGCCGTGGCTGGTATATAGATGGTTGACCTTGTTATGTCACATACCGTATGTGACATAACAATTGTCTCATGCTCATGTTCCCTCCATTCTCATAGCAACTCGCTACCACTACCATGCTGTGGTACACAGAAAAAATTAGTGCAGTCCTGCTTACTAGAGATAGTGTCGAGGTTCCACAATATCATTGAACACCTGTTCTGCCCATGAATTGGGCATGCATTTGCACCAGTTTCAGTTACTCTAGCTGGACACGCTGTAATCCTCTACCCCTGGCACTGTCACAGCTCCTCTTCTGTCATCACTGCATATATGGTCCCCCATTCAGAAATCAGTAGCACATCTTCTACCCACACCTGCACAAATTTCCCTATGGCTCCCCATTTCACTGGATTGGGGTGAATGGCATAACATCTAAATTCTGCATGCCTGCCTGTTACCTGAAGCCTAACCAGTACGTATAACAGTGCTGTCCTCAGCCCTACCAATGGCATCTGGTAAAAAAAGTCAATAATTCTCGACTGGGCTCTGCTACCAATCTCAGCTCTGACAGTAGTTCCCCCTGCACTTTCAACAACTCCAACAGATTAGGTACTGGCGACAATCAGAGTGCACTCAACTGCAATGTACAGTGAATAGCCTCATGTACACTCATCATTTCCACTCTCGTGTCCCAAACTCTGTTTGCTAGCGATTGCAACAATCTTGTCATTTGCGACTCCTGCATCCAGTACATCTACCCATGTCTGATTGGTCCCCAGGTCTTGATTCACAGTGTCCTCCAATGCATTTTCATACTCCATTTCCTCACTTATCAGCTCTCAAAGTGTACTCGTATTGTTTAACACTTTGTCCAAGTTTGCTGTCTGTACAACAAACCAAAGGGTGGCTGAGAGACACTGGTGGAAGCGAAAAAAGGGAGATGTGGATCAGTATGTAAGGAACTATGAGCAGTATGTGCAGTGTGTGCAGTGCGTGGACTTAGTTGTAAATGAATATCATTTCAGAAACTACCAAAAGTGTCAAAGCCATTTGAAATGACTGGGGTAGATGTGTTAGGCCTCTTTAACCAGACTCTGGCAGGGAATCATTCTGAGCTTCTTCTTTTGATATGTAGAGGTAATTGTTATTCCAAACCATGAAGCAGTTACTGTCACACAAGCAATGTTTGACAGGTGAATACTCAAGTTTTGGGGACCAGAAACAACGGTGAGGAGCTGAGGGACAAATTTTATGTTGCACTTGATGAAGGAATTATGTAGCTTGTTATGTATGAAGAAATTAAGAATTGATTTGCTCCACCCACACTCGAGTGGTAGAGCAGATGTGTGTATCAGACGATCGGAAGGATGTCAAGTTACTATGCGAACTCACACCATAATGTTTAGGATAAATGCCTTTTGTTTCTCGTGGCTGCATACAATTCAAGGGTCCACAATAGTACAGGGCTATGTCCGTGCAAGATGGTGTATGGGAAAAAAAATCTCATTGCCATTTGATTTGATAAGGTGAAAAGAGACAAGGATAAAGACTCAGTCCATGAATACACAAGAACAGTGAGAGAAGTATGGAAGCAGGTGTAAAAGGCAAATATAAAGATAGTAGAGAAACAGGAGGAAGCTATGAAGTGCAGTGTTAAGCCTACCACATCATAGAGTAGGGCAGTAGGTGATATTATCCAGCCCTTACACACCAAAGTGTAAGACAAATAAATTTGTCACAACTTCCCAGTAACCCTACCAAGTGATAGAGACTATTTCACCAGTCAGCATTAGGCTACTGCTGTGAATGGATCGATAATAGTGGATTTGGATGTCTGTGATCATGCAGAAGCACCAACAGGTCAATCCCATGAATAGTACGTATGGAACTAGAGAAAGAGGCAAAAAGAAAGGAGCATTAGAGTACACATAAAAGATGATAAATGATCTTGTACCATGTGCATTAGGGTTGAAAAAGAAACAGGGGCATTTTATAGTGTTTGCTGTGATTATTTAGGGTATTACGTGCAAGGTAGTTAGTTGTAATGTGTTAAGGGTGAACGAAGAAGTTTTGTGCTAGAATAAAAGTTTCTTTAGTTTTATTCTTATGCAAAGTGCTGATCAGTGACAGCAGTCTTCTGAGGGGGAAGAAGGATGATAGTAGTCCCTGTCCTAAGGTTGCTGTACACCAAAAGCAATACCTCTTCACCAGTGGTGAAGTGGGAGTGCTGTGGAACCAACACCTGGCGGGAGGATTTCTGTTAGCCATACAAGAAGATGTGGTGATGCCAGCCACCAATGGACGCTGAGTTTAGTTTTTAACAGATGCAAAGGAGGCTGGAGGAGGTGCTTTCTGGTTTTCGCCAGATAGCCACGAACAGAGGAGTACTTGGGGAAGTTAAGGGGGGAGTATGAGAAGTTACATAAGTCATATGAGCAATTCCGAGAACAAATGCAGCAAGCAGTAGAGGCTGTGCCACGTTCCCTTTGACAACGTAAGAGACGTTGGATGGAGGCCAGGGGAACAATTTTGAACATTATGTTTGCAACAGTGGATGCCAGCGACGTGAGAGAGCTCAACGTGACAGTGGAGATGACGATCGTCACACTTGCTGAATTGTGATTGCATCTTATACAACTTGCAGTCACTTTCAGCGTTCTGAACTACTTGTCATTTAGCAGGTATTCAAACTCAGACCATCTTCTTAGCCTGTTGTGCGAGTCTTTCAACCCTGATAACGATTATACAGAATGAAGTGACACTCCACATTTTATTTTATTTTATTTTATTTACGTACAGTACCAGCGTAAGTTGTACCTTACACACAGCTATTGAATATTTTCAATTAGTTATGCATGATAATTCAACTTGAGTGTATCACACTTCCTTTCCAGAGGATTGTTCCACCACAATGAATTTGAGTTAGTTCAGTGAACTATTCAGAAAATTACTGCGAGTCTGGAACCAGAAATAGACAAAATTCCATCGTTTGTGTAGCAGCCATTCCCCACAACTTACGTGCCTCCGAAATTTAACAAAGTTAGTCGTTACCTCTGATCTCGAATTTAAAGATTCACTTCAAACGTCAATAACTTCCGAAAAGTCCCAACAAGAAGTTATCCTCAAAATTAATCTTGTCTTGATGAATTCAGATTAAAATTCACAATGCTTTTCAAAATACACAGTTACTTTATTATTCTTGAAGGATACCTAAGTAAATTTTCACTATCACCAATATATTTTACAATAACATCGATGTCAATTTTAGTAGGTCAAGGCAAGAACTAGCTCAGTCATCATTACATTTTACCCTAACAACATTTACTGTCCATTCTTATGTTCTTAAAGGCAATTAATTCCATTTACTTTTATGTGACACAGAGGGTGCTAACAAACGCTGACAGAATCTTCTTCCACATGATGACCTTCAATTGGAGGTCAACAGTGGTGAGCTCTCTGTCTTTGGGGGCTGCATCAAAGAGGTTATCGCACTCTCCCTTGACATGAAACAGATACAACAACAAAAACATTTAAGTACACAATTCAAACTTGTTGTTGTTGTCTTCAGTCCTGAGACTGGTTTGATGCAGCTCTCCATGCTACTCTATCCTGTGCAAACTTCTTCATCTCCCAGTACTTACTGCAACCTACATCCTTCTGAATATGCTTAGTGTATTCATCTCTTGGTCTCCCTCTACGATTTTTACCCTCCACGCTGCCCTCCAATGCGAAATTTGTGATCCCTTGATGCCTCAGAACATGTCTTACCAACCGGTCCCTTCTTCTTGTCAAGTTGTGCCACAAACTTCTCTTCTCCCCAGTTCTACTCAATACTTCCTCATTAGTTATGTGTGATCTACCCATCTAATCTTCAGCATTCTTCTGTAGCACCACATTTCGAAAGCTTCTATTCTCTTCTTGTCCAAACTATTTATCGTACATGTTTCACTTCCATACATGGCTACAGTCCATACAAATACTTTCAGAAACGACTTCCTGACACTTAAATCTATACTCGATGTTAAGAAATTTCTCTTCTTCAGAAATGCTTTCCTTGCCATTGCCAATCTACATTTTATATCCTCTCTACTTCGACCATCATTTGTTATTTTGCTCCCCAAATAGCAAAACTCCTTTACTACTTTAAGTGTCTCATTTCCTAATCTAATTCCCTCAGCATCACCCGACTTAATTCGACTACATTCCATTACCCTCGTTTTGATTTTGGTGATATTCATCTTATATCCTCCTTTCAAGACACTGTCCATTACGTTCAACTGGTCTTCCAAGTCCTTTGCTGTCTCTGACAAGATTACAATGTCATCAGCGAACCTCAAAGTTTGTATTTCTTCTCCATGGATTTTAATACCTACTCCGAATTTTTCTTTTGTTTCCTTTACTGCTTGCTCAATATACAGATTGAATAACATCAGGGACAGGTTACAAGCCTGTTTCACTCCCTTCCCAACCGCTGCTTCCCTTTCATGCCCCTCGACTCTTATAACTGCCATCTGGTTTCTGTACAAATTGTAAATAGCCTTTCGCTCCCTGTATTTTACCCCAGCCACCTTCAGAATTTGAAAGAGAGTATTCCAGTCAACATTGTCAAAAGCTTTCTCTAAGTCTACAAATGCTAGAAATGTAGGTTTGCCTTTTCTTACTCTATTTTCTAAGATAAGTCGTAGGGTCAGTATTGCCTCACGTGTTCCAACATTTCTGCGGAATCCAAACTGATCTTCGCCGAGGTCGGTTTCTACCAGTTTTTCCATTCGTCTGTAAAGAATTCGCGTTAGTATTTTGCAGCTGTGACTTATTAAAGTAATAGTTCGGTAATTTTCACATCTGTCAACACCTGCTTTCTTTGGGATTGGAATTATTATATTTTTCTTGAAGTCTGAGGGTATTTCGCCTGTCCCATACATCTTGCTCACCAGATGGTAGAGTTTTGTCAGGACTGGCTCTCCCAAGGCTGTCAGTAGTTCTAATGGAATGTTGTCTACTCCCGGGGCCTTGTTTCGACTCAGGTCTTTCAGTGCTCTGTCAAACTCTTCACGCAGTATCGCATCTCCCATTTCATCTTCATCTACAACCTCTTCCATTTCCATAATATTGACCTCAAGTACATCGCCCTTGTATAGACCCTCTATATACTCCTTCCACCTTTCTGCTTTCCCTTCTTTGCTTAGAACTGGGTTTCCATCTGAGCTCTTGATAGTCATACAAGTGACTATCTTGTCTCCAAAGGTCTCTTTAGTTTTCCTGTAGGCAGTATCTATCTTACCCCTAGTGAGATAAGCCTCTGCATCCTCACATTTGTCCTCTAGCCATCCCTGCTTAGCCATTTTGCGCTTCCTGTCGATCTCATTTTTAGACGCTTGTATTCGTTTTTGCCTGCTTCATTTACTGCGTTTTTATATTTTCTCCTTTCATCAATTAAATTCAATATTTCTTCTGTTACCCAAGGATTTCTACTAGCCCTCGTCTTTTTACCTACTTGATCCTCTGCTGCCTTCGCTACTTCATCCCTCAGAGCTACCCATTCTTCTTCTACTGTGTTTCTTTCCCCCAGTCCTGTCGATTGTTCCCTTATGCTCTCCCTGAAACTCTGTACAACCTCTGGTTTAGTCAGTTTATCCAGGTCCCATCTCCTTAAATTCCCGCCTTTTTCCAGTTTCTTCAGTTTTAATCTACAGTTCATAACCAATAGATTGTGGTCAGAGTCCACATCTGCCACTGGAAATGTCTTACAATTTAAAACCTGGTTCCTAAATCTCTGTCTTACCGTTATATAATCTATCTGGTACCTTCTAGTATCAAACTTAACAACTTCCAAAATAACCTTAACATTAATCATACTAAATATTCAATATCATATAATATAATATACTATTACTTGCGAACTGAGTGGTAGGAGATGTGGTGTTACTGCTTTGATATTTGATTACACTCCATCCCCCACTTGTTAGCTCAGTCTGTCAGGTGATAAGAATAATGCTATCTTTCTCTGTAGTGCTTACTACACTGTTCCCTGTTTAAGTACTTTTATTCTTTTTTCATTTTATTTTAATAAGTACTGCAAATTCAACTGAAGAGCCGAAGAAACTGGTAAACTTGCCTAATATCGTGTAGGGCCCCGCAAGCACGCGGAATTGCCGTAACAGACATGGCCTGGGCCTGACTAATGTCTGAATTAGTGCTGGAGGGAACTGACACCATGAATCCATAGATCCGTAAGAGTACGAGGGGGTGGAGATCTCTTCTGAGCAGCACGTTGCAAGGCATCCCAGATATGCTCAGTAATGGTGATGTCTAGAGAGTTTGGTGGCCAGCTGAAGTATTTAAACTCAGAAGGGTGTTCCTGGAGCCACTCTGTAGGAATTCTGGAGGTGTGGGGTGTCACATTGTCCTGCTGGAATTGCCCAAGTCCGTCGGGATGCACAATGGACGTGAATGGATGCAGCTGATCAGACAGGATGCTTACGTATGTGTCACCTGTCAGAGTCGTATCTAGATGTATTAGGGGTCCCATATCACTGCAACTGCACACGCTTCACACCATTACAGAGCCTCCATCAGCTTCAACAGTCCCCTTCAGACATGCAGGGTGCATAGGTTCATGAGATTGTCTCCATACCCATACACGTCCATCCATTCGATACAATTTGAAATGCAGCTTATCCGACCAGGCAATATGTAACCAGGCATCAACAGTCCAATGTCGGTGTTGACAGGCCCAGGTGGGGCATAAAGCTTGTGCCGTGAAGTCATCAAGGGTACATAAGTGGACCTTTGGCTCCAAAAGCCCATATCGATTATGCACCCTGACACTTTTTGATGGCCCACCATTGAAATCTGCAGCAATTTGTGGAAGGGTTGCTCTTCTGTAATGTTGAGTAATTCTCTTCAGTTCTCATTGGTTACGTTCTTGCAGGATCTTTTGCTGGCCCAGCGATGTCGGAAATTTGATGTTTTACTGGATTCGTGATATTCATGGTACACTCATGATATGCTCGTGTGGGAAAATATCCACTTCATCGCTACTTCGGAGATGCTGTGTCCCATCGCTCTTGCTCCGACTAAAACTCCGTGTTCAAACTCTCTTAAATCTTGATAACCTGTCATTGTAGCAGCAGAAACTGGTCTAACAACTGTGCCAGGCACTTGTTGTCTTATACAGACGTTTCTGACTGCAGCACTGTATTCTGCCTGTTTACATATTTCTATATTTGAATACACACACCTATACCAGTTTCTTTGGCACTTCGGTGTGTATCACAATACACTTCTTAGTTCAGTATCCATTACCTTCCTCAGTCTACATTACCGTTACCTGATCCTTGAGCATTATGATTGACTGCTCATTCAAAAATTTCACTAGACACAAATACCGCACCTTACCAATATAAGGAATTCATCCTCAGTCCACAGAGTTCGCTCATGCCAGCCGTCTCCCTGTGCGACTAGGGCTTATGAACACCCTATTGTATGGCCAATACAATTGTAAAACATAAGTCAAAAAGTGTTTAACAACACTGTGCAATAATTGCTCTGTCTATCCTAATAGCACTCCTATTAGTTGGGCAGCTTCACAGATCCACCAAAAACAATACCACAAGCAACTCAAACAATACCAAAACTATTCACTGCTGTGCACTTGCCACTGCCTCCCAGCAGCTACCACCAGCACACGAAAAACCAACATTAGCCCCTCGTAGCTGCTACTACCCAGAATGCTAAATTTCTTTATCAATAGCACTTGACTGTCACCATACAGATGCTACTTCCCATGGTAACTGCTCATAAAATCGTCAGAAAGTTCAGGTGGTTAATTATTCTTGTGTTTTGTGTGGTTACTGTTTAAGTTGATCTTACACCACTATCGGGTTGTCCGTTTTGCAGGCTGGGCTAATTAGATACTTGTGTGCTGGTCCAGCTCCTGGTTGTCCAACAAGCCAATAGATTGTTCGTCGTTAAATTTGCCCTTGGCTGCCTTCCCCTCCTGAAATCAAGCCTCAAAATTGTGCAAATAGGTTGATTTCAAGCCGTCAGACAGTTACTAAATTTCACTAAGTTAAACTCTGTTGCAAGTTTAGTTCACCACAGAATTGTTTCCAATTTGCCAAGTGCTTAAGACCTAAAGGCCTGCTTGCTGTCACTATTTATACATTTGTTGTATTCCTAGTAGCCACCACTGTGCCCATGGGCGGTTCTAGAAGTCTGTCAAGGGGGGCAAGCTAATTGGGGGAGGGGGTTCAGGGAGTGGAATATCGCGTAACAAAAGGAGAGTTGAGGTCCTCCGCCGACAAACTGGTAAAATTTGGTGTTGCTTAAAGTAGTTTTTGGCAATTGTTTTGGAGCTCGGGGTAAAAGAAACTTATTTTCACATGTGAGATTTTATAAATTACATAAACCATGAAAAAGGTCAACTTACAACAAATAAGTTTTCATTAATTTTCTGGATACAGAAGGTGACATGAATGTAAAAACTTGAACGTGACATAAATATAAAAAAATTCTGTGACAAAGAATTCACTCTATATTTCCGTCTTCAGCCCAATTTTCATGCTCATTCGCCTCTGTGTCTTTTTACTGAATATGTCAACGATATTTTCAATGTTAATACATCTTTCTTTATGGGTATTTGCAAGAGCCAATCCATTTAATCTCACCTGCCCCAATGTGTTACGCAAATAAGTCTTTATTCGTCTCAAAGTAGAGAAGCTTCGTTCAGGAGTGCTTTCGTTGACAGGAATAGCCCCAAATATTTGAAGTAAAACATATACATTTGGGGGAAACTTCTTGTCACGGTTCTTTAATGCTTCAGTTACTGTTTCAGGTCTTTTACGTTCACCAACCCACTTTTTCTTCCATAGTTTCAGCTCTCCTTACATTAAAAGCGAAGAACTCACCAAAAACTGTCCATATTCCTCGGATGCCTGGATCACTTCATCCTCACTGTATTTTAAGTGTGCAGGAATAAAACCTTCAAGTGGAAATATGGTGCGAAAATTTTGGGGAAATCTTGTTTCTAGCTCGGCAATAAAACGATCCACAACAGGTAAAAATACTGTTCGCCTGAAGTATTCCTCGGCGTTTGAAGCAGGAACGTTGTCGCTTTTGGTTTGTGTTGAAATAGTCCTTGGCATTGCTATTACACTTCCAATATCTTCTGCCAGTTTAACAGCATCTTCAAAAATACTTCCGAATTCTGTTTCCGAATCCATCCTTATATTGTTGAACACCTCAAGCATATCATTGACATGATTTAAGGCAGTTAAATCCATTTTAGGCAGTTAAATCCATTTTAGGACTTTGGAGCTGTTCGCTTAGTCTTAGAGTTAAAGAGAAGCAATATGCCGCAGTTGCTAAAGCTACTACGAAGTCTCCTCTTCGGACAGCACAACTATACATACAAGCTTTACTAGGCGTTTCTGCGTTGGTTTCACGACTACTTGAAAGTTCGTCAAGCAAGATCACGACCAGGACAAATAACTCCTTGAAAGTAATAAGGATATCATGTCTTTCTATCCATCTTGTTGGACACATTGCCTTCAATTTTGTTTTTTTTGACTCTGTGAATGTACTCGTGATATAGCTTCCTCTAGGGAACTTTTTCTGTTTGCAGAGGCAGACAAGAATTCTGAAACTGATCCTACAATTCCCATCATTTTTCTAACTGTTAGAGTATCACAAGACTTAGAAATACACAAGTTCAAAGAGTGGCTAAAACAATGGGTATAAATAGCCAACGGTTGTTTACTAAAAATAGGAACTTGAACTTCTTTAATTCTCCCAGCCATGTTTGAGCCGCCATCATAGCCCTATCCACAAAGATATTGATAGCTCCCAGTGTCTCGAGTTCTTCATCAATGGCTTCTGCAATCGAAGTGCCAGTAGTTGATTTAAGCTCGGTAAAACCTAGAAAGTCTTCTTTGGTAACAAAGGTTTCTATGTCAATGTACCTAATACAAAATATCATCTGTTCCTTAGTGTGGTATCGATAGCAACACATAGTTTCAAAGGTTGGCACTATCATGAAAAACAGACGACAGCGCCCTCTAGCCGGTGCTGTCGAGTTCTACGAGCACCACGACTGCTTCGCCCTTTTTCATCAGGTGCAGCCAGCCAGGAAACTTCGCTTCAGTTTGCTATCCATTCGACAGGTCGAAGACTTCGCATCTGTACAGTTATGTATTCTTTCTTGCACCAGTAAACCATTTTTAAACTCACTGCAGTACCGACGTATTTCTCCTGCTCCTTCTCCTACCCGCGCGCCGCCTACCAAGCGGGATACAAAACTTAGTTGTGACATGAGTTGTTTCATCACACACAATGCTAAAATATTTAGCCTTTTTCACATCCCTGGATACTGAGGAGCGAATAGCGTCACCAATGCAATGTATGCCTTCGTTTTAGACTGTGTTACTTATCACAGAACTGTTTCAGCCACATGTACTGAAATGATATTTTAAATCTTCATCTCCAGCATCCACAAGAAAAGTCAAAAGACTCTGAAACGCTCCATGTTTTCACTCTAGAAGATCATCAGTTTTTTCTTCTTTTAGCTGAGGATTTAAACCATGATCACGATGTCCTCGTAAAGATAGGTTATTTCTAGCACACAGGCCTATAGTCTTTATAATAGCACTCGGTCTTTAGGCCAAAAGTGGCCCATCGGGACCATCCGACAGCCGTGTCATCCTCAGATGAGGATGCGGATAGCAGGGGCGTATGGTCAGCACACCACTCTCCCGGTCGTTATGATGTTCTTTTTTTTTTTTTTTCGGTCGAGTAGCCCCTCAATTGGCATCACGATTCTCAGAGCACCCCCGAAAAATGGCAAAAGCGCATGGCAGCCCAGACGGTCACCCATCCAAGTACCAGCCACGCCTGACAGCGCTTAACTTCAGTGATCTGACGGAAACCGGTGTTTCCACTGCGGCAAGGCCATTTCCCCTTTATAAAAGGCCTCAAGCGTTTCCGGATTTCTTCAATAACTGAAGATATCTTGGTATCAAGAACAACAGCAATACTTTTTTTACTTGCTTCCGTAGACTTGGTGAACTGTATAGCCTTCTCCATGGAAAATTTGTGATATTTTGTGTTTTCATGATGATCTTCCGTAGCCTTCTTGCATTTGACCAATGGTTCATTTACCAGTGTTTTCAATGCCTAGAAAAATAAATTAAAAATGTCTTAGGTAAAGAATTAAGTAAAGAAAAAATCGTGCAAACACCAAACCTTGTAAGCACTCGAAATGTTAGCAACACAGAAATTTTTGCTGAAAAACCAAGCCTGAAAACTATTTCAATAATTATGTTTTTGTATCTGAAGTGTTTCCAATTGAAAACGACACCTCAAAGTTATTTATGTTTTTTACCAAGCCAGTTAAAGGTTTCAATTATTTAGAATAATGGAAAGCTGTAATAAGTACCTGGGAGCCGATTCCAGCACCTGAAGAAAAAAACAGAACACATGCAGTACAAAATCCACCACGTAACCTTTTACTGTATGAAAGCCAGTTGTACTGGCTCATCCATTCATGCTTAAATCTTCGGTTTTGCTTCCCTTGTAATTGAATAGGAAAAGAAAAGTTTGCAGGAGGCTTTCAAGTATTCTTTAAAAACTTAAGCATCTCATCATCATGTAAGGCGCCTTTAACAGCTCTTCCTACATCATATGGATCATAATATGTTTGTCCTTCTTTCTTCCTGTGAATTAAATACGCTTTAAATGTCAGTATTATGTACAAGTGGCTCAACACAAAAGTATATAGCGTTATTTACACATATAAATAATTTTAATTTATATGACCACTAAAAAGTCACCATTTGTCTTCCAAAATATTAACATTACCTCAAGTTCCTCGGTCTTGCCCCCTCCCCCTACAAACATTCGTATGGGCGCCCTCAGTAAACAGTACTGAAATGGTCTTGTGTACTGACATGCTTAATGAAGGTACTAACTTCAGCAATTCCAAACAGTAATGACAAGAAAAAAAAGACTCAGAACAGTGAAGCAGTAAAGAGTATAAGAAAGCAGACAACAATGGTTACTTCAGACATTGTTTCAGCTACCTAATGTTAACGGCAGCCGGGAACGAGTGACTGCCATCACCAGCCTTCTACCAATTCAGTACTGTCAAGATACAGTTTACACACTAACCTCTCGTTTGTTTGTGAAACTGGTCAGTGAACAGTATTTATGAGTCCCATATATAGACTGGGACACTCAGATGTTTAGGACAGGTGGTAGGGACAGAGTGTCGAGTGACATTATACTGAGCACTATCTGAAAATTACCTCGAGCAATTAAACAGAGAACGGACTGGTGAAGATAGCATCTTGGACCTACTGATAACAAACAGACCCAAACTTTTCGACTCTGTAAACGCAGAACAGGGAGTCAGTGATCATAAGGCCGTTGCAGCATCCCTGAATATGGAAGTAAAAAGGAATATAAAAAAAGGGAGGAAGGTTTATCTGTTTAGCAAGAGTAGTAGGAGGCAGATTTCAGACTACCTAACAGATCAAAACGAAAATTTCTGTTCCGACACTGACAATGTTGAGTGTTCATGGTAAAAGTTCAAGGCAATCGTAAAAAGCCTTTCAGACAGATACGTGCCGAGTAAAACTGTGAGGGACGGGAAAAACCAACGTTGGTTCAACAACAAAGTTAGGAAACTACTGCAAAAGCAAAGAGAGCTTCACTGCAAATTTAAACGCAGCCAAAACCTATCAGATAAACAGAATCCAAACGATGTCAAAGTTAGGGTAAGGAGGACTATGCGTGAAGCGTTCAGTGAATTCAAAAGTAAAATTCTATGTACCGACTTGAGAGAAAATCCTAGGAAGTTCTGGTCTTACGTTAAATCAGTAAGTGGATCGAAACAGCATATCCAGACTCTCTGGGATGATAATGGCATTGAAACAGAGGATGACACACGTAAACCTGAAATACTAAACACCTTTTTCCAAAGCTGTTTCACAGAGGAAGACCGCACTGCAGTTCCTTCTCTAAATCCTCGCATGAACGGAAAAATGGCTGACATCGAAATAAGTGTCCAAGGAATAGAAAAGCAACTGAAATCACTCAACAGAGGAAAGTCCAGTGGACTTGACGGGATACCAATCCGATTCTACACAGAGTACGTGAAAGAACTTGCCCCCCTTCTAACAGTCGTGTACCGCAAGTCTCTAGAGGAACGGAAGGTTCCAAATGATTGGAAAAGAGCACAGGTAGTTCCATCTTTCAAGAAGGGTCGTCGAGCAATGCGCAAAACTAGACCTATATCTCTGACACCGATCTGTTGCAGAAATTGAGAACATGTTTTTTGCTCGCGTATCATGTCATTTCTGGAAACCCAGAATCTACTCTGTATGAATCAACATGGATTCCGGAAACAGCGATTGTGTGAGACCCAATTCGCTTTATTTGTTCATGAGACCCAGAAAATATTAGATACAGGCTCCCAGGTAGATGCCATTTTCCTTGACTTCTGGAAGGCGTTCGATACAGTTCCGCACTGTCGCCTGATAAACAAAGTAAGAGCCTACGGAATATCAGACCAGCTGTGTGGCTGGATTGAAGAGTTTTCAGCCAACAGAACACAGCATGTTGTTCTCAATGGAGAGACGTCTACAGACGTTAAAGTAACCTCTGGCGTGCCACAGGGGAGTATTATGGGACCATTGCTTTTCACAATGTATATAAATGACCTAGTAGATAGTGTCGGAAGTTTCATGCAGCTTTTCACGGATGATGCTGTAGTATACAGAGAAGTTGCACCATTAGAAAATTGCAGCGTAATGCAGGAAGATCTGCAGCGGAAAGGCACTTGGTGCAGAGTGGCAACTGACACTTAACATAGACAACTGTAATGTATTGCGAATACATAGAAAGAAGGATCCTTTGTTATATGATTATCTGATAGCGGAACAAACAATGGTAGCAGTTATTTCTGTAAAATATCTGGGAGTATGCATACGGAACGATTTGAAGTGGAATGATCATATAAAATTAATTGTTGGTAAGGCGGGTGCCAGGTTGAGATTTATTGGGAGAGTTCTTTGAAAATGTAGTCCAGCAACATAGGAGGTGGCTTACAAAACACTCGTCTGACCTATACTTGAGTATTGCTCATCAGTGTGGGATCTGTACCAGGTCGGGTTGACAGAGGAGATAGAGAAAATCCAAAGAAGAGCAGCATGTTTTGTGACAGGGTTATTTGGTAAGCGTGATAGCATTACGGAGATGTTAAGCAAACTCAAGTGGCAGACTCTGCAAGAGAAGTGCTCTGCATCACAGTGTAGCTTGCTGTCCAGGTTTCGAGAGGGTGCGTTTCGGGATGAGGTATCGAGTGTATTGCTTCCCCCTACTTATACCTCCCGAGGAGATTACGAATGTAAAATTAGAGAGATTCGAGTGCGCATGGAGGCTTTCCGGCAGTCGTTCTTCCCGCGAGCCATACACGACTGGAACAGGAAAGAGAGGTAATGACAGTGGCATGTAAAATGCCCTCCGCCACTCACCGTTGGGTGGCTTGCGGAGTATAAATGTGGATGTAGATGTCGTTTGTTACTTCCCAGGTAAAATTCCATAACTTGGCTCTGTTTTTTTAGGTTCATATTGTAATGGTAGAGTGGCAAATATAAAAATACAGCATTTGTATGGTGTTCTCGATGCTGTGAAAATAATTGTTTTTCATGTTTCTATGACACTTACCTACACCTATGGTATAAAACAATGAACACAGTCCAAGTAAAGAGTATTTGGTTCTTCATTTCTGCCTTAAAAAATAAATTACATTTCCTTGATTTAAGCAACTTTTATTAACAGCCTTTCATAAAATATCGATAGTTAAGAATTTATATTTGAAATGAATACAGGGTTTTTGTGTGCAATATGTAATTAGAAACAATAAGATGTGCATTATTCATAAAAATGAAAATGAATTTTACAATTACAAGATGTAGGTATTTCAAATTGAGCGAAAAAAATTGTTTAGGCAGGATTTGAACCAGTGTATCATGAACTGCAGGTTGTTATCAGTGACTTACACTACCGATTCTACTATAAGTACAATCTGTATCTGTGTCTCAACTGTCTAACAGAGTTGCTCGGAAAACTTCAAAGCCGATTACCTCTGCAAATTTCTGAAAAACATTAGGAACAACCTATTTCCCAGCACTTTATAACCATGTTCCACATGCATGTTTCACTAAGGACCAGGAAGCAGCCTCAGCCATTTTCATACTGCGCAGTAATAGTACGACAATCAGAGCACAACAATGCAAAGACTGTGACTGTACGTGATTTTTGCAATACAAACTATGTAGCTAAAGCGTGATTAAGAAAAACGCTGATGGCTGTTAATACATTTGAATTTCTTCAAGTTTCACTTAACGTAACTCAGTAACAATATATCTAATACATAAGTAGGTCACACTTCCAAGAGCATAACAACACCAGTGTATGTGTGCTATGGCTTCTGACCAATCACTGCGATTGTGTTTCTTTACATCAGGTTTATTCTTATGATAAATGGAGTATAGCATATGCACTTTGTAGCTATTGCTTGCAAGGTAGTGCATAGTGAGATGGGTTAACTTTTCAAGTTAAGATGGCAGCCAGTGTAAAAGTCTATCGTATATCTTGTCAAAAAAGCGCCAATTTTGCTAGTAAAAAGAAAGTGTGTGTACAATATAAATGTGAAATATCTAAACTAATTGCATGTGTTTCTAAATTATATTTCATGTTCAGAACTGAAAGTGGATATTATTAAACTTACATTAGAAAAATATGAGCAGATGTTGAAGCGGGAAAAGACAAAAGACAACTCAACTCTTTCGGATAAATTGACAAAAGATATGTGCATAAACATTTCACAGAGAGTTGGATATCAAAAAAGTGTGAGAGCAACGTAAATTTAGTGCACAACAACAGCTGTGATGTGTCATCTATGATAAATTCCGAAAACCCCAAAAGTGAACAAAGTGTTCTTGTATCGTTAAGAAATAATGTGTCTAACAACTCCTGTAAAATAAATAACGACAGCTACAAGAAAGTTTTAAGTACTGGAAAGTGTGCAGATACAAGACACAAGATTTTATTTCTATCTGATAGTCCTGGACAACACTGCGCTAGCTTATTAAATAAGACACTTCCGTCAAGATATTTTGCGACATCCATTGTCAAACCAAGTGCGCCATTAAATATGTTGTTAATAACATTGAAGAAAAGGCAAAGGACTTCAGTAAGTTTGACTGTGTTATTGTTCTGGCTGGAACAAATTTTGTAGAATGAGATAATCAAGGATTACCAACGCACTGTGAACATGCTACTGACAGAAACTACAAACACTAAAGTGATTCTGTGTACAGTATCCTACAGATTTGGCAAGGCTGACAGCAACAACAGAATATACAAAATGAACAGGTTCTTGATGGAAGATGTTGCACAGTGCAGTCACGCTAAGATACTGGATGTTAATCTGTTTTTAACAAGGACTGAAAGGAAAAGAATAACTTTGCATGAATCTTCATTATTCAGCCATGATTCAGCACACGACACCGTCACTGATCTCTGTAAAGTGCTTGCAACAGGCAGATAAGTAAATTACCAAAATTGAATGCTTACAATATGGGAAAATAACACAAGATGAAACCAAAAAATTAACAGTAAATATGCATACTATGGAATGAACAAGTGACAATGAAGCAACACAGAAGACAATATCACCACAGTATGAGAAAATAACTGAAGAACAAACCAAAAAGTTAACAGTAAATATCCCTTCATGGGAATGAACAAATGGGTGGGAAGCAGCACAGAAGACAATATAACCATGTAAAAAGACTGAGGAGGAAGCTGTACTGTAGTGGACAGAAGATAAAGACAACAGACCAGGATGAAGCACCAGGGAGAGTTTAGCATCCAGACAACACATGAACAATTTTTTATGCCCCAATCCACTGCAGAAGAAAACAACCAAGAAGTAGTCCAGGACTCCCAGGAGGTGAAAATCAAGACAGAAACGAAAAGACTCGAGCCTACTCTTCAAAGAATTAACCAGGCAAGAAATATACCTCTCACAGTACTGAATAATTCATTAACTCCCCTATATCATAATGTACAGGGCTTAACCAGTAAGCTATATGAGTTAGAGGTCCTTTTGAATGGTACATTAAAGGAGATTTCAATCTTGTGTGTAACTGAACACTGGCTGCAAAAAATACAAAAATGTGCAGCTGGGATTTCAGACTTCCAGTTGATCAGCAGTATTTGCGGGGAAATATGCAGAGGGGGTGGACCACACATATATGTGAGAACAGGTATTAAATCAAAGGAAATTGGGTTTAAAATTGTCTGCTGTATTGAAAAAGATTTTGAATATTATTTATGTGAACTAACAGATAGTAAAATTATAATTGCATGTATATATAGATCCCCATCTGGCAATTTTGAATTGTTCTCTAAAACTTTGGAAAATCTTCTAAACTATCTACTCAGTCAAAATACATACTTGTGCTGGGGATTTCAATCTTAATTTCAGTGACAACTGTAAAAAAGGGCAGGAACAGGTCAATCTACTAAGAACATACAATATGGACATGGGTGTAGAAGGTAGGCCTACCACCAGATACAACAGCAAAAGAGAAAGTACTATAGACCAAATATTCATGGACAAAACAAAATATGGCATTAAATCTGAGGTGTTGGATACAGGTTTCTCTGATCATCAAGCAATTAAATTGACTTTAGAGATATCTCATGAGAAAAATGACAACAGGAGATGTATTGAGAGAAGATTAATTAATGATGACAGCATTAGGGTCTTTAATCTCATGTTAAAAAATGGAATCTGGAACATGAAAACCAATAGTTCTGTAGATATAAAATTCAACAAGTTCTTGCCAAATTATAAATACTGCTATTATATTTCATTCCCTCTGAAGAGAATGAAAATAAACAAAATCCAGTGTTAGGAATTGGGCCAAAGTCATTGTTCGAATGTTGTGTTGATGTAATACACGCGAAAATAACCAACGCGAAGGCCATGGACACAGTAAAACGGCAAAAACGGAAGATGTTACAACTTGGGGTCACCAGTGTGGAGGAAGTTCAGGTCGGTTTCACCAAACAACACTCCCATTTTACAGTAGTTCATTTATTCACTTCTTTACAGAAGCAAGGCTTACACAGAACTAACATGGCGGCACTGCACAAAGATAATGTTTAGCTTAGTTCAAAGACGAGACTCAGATCGATTCTGGTGTCGACCTCATCGGTGCCACAACTTGTTTACAAAGCTATTGAGGGCAAAGACCTTTCCAAAGCGTTTGATCCTATAAATCATAATCTACTACTGTTAAAACTATACAGTTATGGTGTCTATAGTATTCCTATGAGTGGTTCAAGTCATATTTAACTGATAGGAAACAAAGAGCGCAAATTTCTTAGGCTGGAAATGTGTACCATTCTGAATATAAAAGAGTTAATTTTGGGGTGCCCCAGAGCTTGGTATTGGGACTATTGTTATTCTTGATTTTTATTAATGACCTACCATAACAGTTTTCAACACCTGATACTATACTATTTGCTGATGATACCAGCTTCATTATAAAAGGGCAGGATGATTATGAGATGCAGCAAAAAATCGACAAAACAGCAGGAGTGGCAGAAAATGGTTTAAAGATAACTGTCTAGTTGTCAATGACAAGAAAACTGTATGGGTGAACTTCAACCACATAAGGAACGAAAACAGGACCAATGTAAAATTCACATTATCAAATAAGCAAATTCAGTAAGAAAATTACATAAAAATTTTAGGATTATAGGTGGATGAGCATCTAAGATGGGAAAAACATGTAGAAATGCTTAACAAAAAATTAAGCAAGTACTTTTACATATTAAGAATGCTTAAAGATTGTTGCAATACCAAAACAGTGTTAAGCACTTATTACGCATACATTCATAGTCTACTGAAGCATGGTATAGTATATTGGGAAATACGTCTTTTGCAAAAAGCAGTTTTTTAGGCTTCAAAGAAAGCTGTAATAAGTACTGTTGCTTACAGAGTATCGTGGAGAGGTAGCTTTAAGGAAATAAAAATCATGACCTTATACAATCCATATTTACATTTGAAAGCATTTGCTTCACTAAAAACCATCAAGTTTCAGCTTTGAATAGTGAGATCCACAATTATCAAACAAGGAACAGGAATGGCTATCATAGGGGTGTGCACAAAAAATCAATATATCAGGACAGTGCTGTTTACAAACCAAAAATTCTTTACAGCGCATTGCCAGATAGCATCAAAAAAATTCCAAACATTAATATAATCAAAAAGAACTAAGAAATCTACTAATAAATAACAGTTTCTACAGCATTAATATATACCAGGAACTTTACTCAAATCTGTAGGTCTGCTTCATAACTCTCTAAACAAAAATTCATAATTATCAAACTATTCCTAGACGAAACTAAACCACTTTTATCCATGTATGTACCTAGTTATGACTTGACTTTTGCACCATGTGTTTCTACACCTAAAGTACTGGTATTTAATGTTTTAGTAAAATCAACCAAGGTGTTTCACTAGATTTTATTTTATCTGTCTGTAACTATATAATTTTATAATTTAATTAAGCAGAATAATGTTTTTGTTATAAGGATGTGTTGACATGAATGATAAGATTTTGTACATGATGTAAATGTGTAATATTTTATACTTTTTTTGTACTTTGACAAGTCCGATATCATGAATGTGATAATACAGGTGCTAAACAAATAAATAAATAAATCTGTAATTGACCAATATTACCACAATACCTGTAGGCCGTTGCTGGCTGCAATCATCTCTTCAGTGGATGCTATACTCTGTTCATCGTAAGAATAAACCTGATGTAAACAAACACAATCACAGTGATTGGTCAGAAGCCATAGCACACATACACTGGTGTTATTACGATCTTGGAAGTAGGTCCTACATATGTATATGTATGTACATATGTATAGTTGTGTTAAATGAAACTTTGAGATATTGAAATGTATTAACAACCATGAATGTTTTTCTTAATTACCCTTTAGCTGTGCAATTTACATCTCAAAAATCATGTACAGTCACAACCTCTGCACTGTTGTGCTCTGATTGTGGTGCTGTTACTGCACAGTATGTAGAGGCCTATCTCACTAGGGGTAAGATAGATACCGCCTACAGGAAAATTAAAGAGACCTTTGGAGATAAGAGAACGACTTGTATGAATATCAAGAGCTCAGATGGAAACCCAGTTCTAAGCAAAGAAGGGAAAGCAGAAAGGTGGAAGGAGTATATAGAGGGTCTATACAAGGGCGATGTACTTGAGGACAATATTATGGAAATGGAAGAGGATGTAGATGAAGATGAAATGGGAGTAGACAACATTCCATCAGAACTACTGATGGCCTTGGGAGAGCCAGTCCTGACAAAACTCTACCATCTGGTGACCAAGATGTATGAAACAGGCGAAATACCCTCAGACTTCAAGAAGAATATAATAATTCCAATCCCAAAGAAAGCAGGTGTTGACAGATGTGAAAATTACCGAACTATCAGCTTAATAAGTCACAGCTGCAAAATACTAACACGAATTCTTTACAGACGAATGGAAAAACTAGTAGAAGCCAACCTTGGGGAAGATCAGTTTGGATTCCGTAGAAACACTGGAACACGTGAGGCAATACTGACCTTACGACTTATCTTAGAAGAAAGATTAAGGAAAGGCAAACCTACGTTTCTAGCATTTGTAGACTTAGAGAAAGCTTTTGACAATGTTGACTGGAATACTCTCTTTCAAATTTTAAAGGTGGCAGGGGTAAAATACAGGGAGCGAAAGGCTATTTACAATTTGTACAGAAACCAGATGGCAGTTATAAGAGTCGAGGGACATGAAAGGGAAGCAGTGGTTGGGAAGGGAGTAAGACAGGGTTGTAGCCTCTCCCCGATGTTGTTCAATCTGTATATTGAGCAAGCAGTAAAGGAAACAAAAGAAAAATTCGGAGTAGGTATTAAAATTCATGGAGAAGAAATACAAACTTTGAGGTTCGCCGATGACATTGTAATTCTGTCAGAGACAGCAAAGGACTTGGAAGAGCAGTTGAATGGAATGGACAGTGTCTTGAAAGGAGGATATAAGATGAACATCAACAAAAGCAAAACAAGGATAATGGAATGTAGTCTAATTAAGTTGGGTGATGCTGAGGGAATTAGATTAGGAAATGAGGCACTTAAAGTAGTAAAGGAGTTTTGCTATTTGGGGAGCAAAATAACTGATGATGGTCAAAGTAGAGAGGATATAAAATGTAGGCTGGCAATGGCAAGGAAAGCGTTTCTGAAGAAGAGAAATTTGTTAACATCCAGTATTGATTTAAGTGTCAGGAAGTCATTTCTGAAAGTATTCGTATGGAGTGTAGCCATGTATGGAAGTGAAACATGGACGATAAATAGTTTGGACAAGAAGAGAATAGAAGCTTTCGAAATGTTGTGCTACAGAAGAATGCTGAAGATTAGATGGGTAGATCACATAACTAATGAGGAAGTATTGAATAGGATTGGGGAGAAGAGAAGTTTGTGGCACAACTTGACCAGAAGAAGGGATCGGTTGGTAGGACATGTTCTGAGGCATCAAGGGATCACCAATTTAGTATTGGAGGGCAGCGTGGAGGGTAAAAATCGTAGAGGGAGACCAAGAGATGATTACACTAAGCAGATTCAGAAGGATGTAGGTTGCAGTAGGTACGGGGAGATGAAAAAGCTTGCACAGGATAGAGTAGCATGGAGAGCTGCATCAAACCAGTCTCAGGACTGAAGACCACAACAACAACAACACATCTTGTAATTAATAATAATAATAATAATAATAATAGCTTTATTCAACATCGAATGGTACACTGCACATGTACAAAGAAACAGTAATGATTAAAGTTATTTGTACGATACACAAGACACATTCTTCTGATACGTCATTAATTTACAACAAAATTACAATAATATGTTTATTGATTTCTATTCACATAATTTCACAAAACATTTGTTGTTCTTCATATAAGTACAGTACTCTTCTAATGTGTAGAAAGGGTGTTTTACTAAAAATTTCTTAATATGATGTTTCAGTTTAATTGTAGGAAGAGCCATGACTGCACTAGGCAGTGCATTAGCTAATTTTATACCTGCATACTGAGGCCCCTTTTCGTAAAGTGCTGTTCTGTGGCTGCCAATGTAAAATCTTTCTTTATTCTAGTATTGTACTGGTGGAAATCTGAATAAGTGTTTGGGTGCAGTCTTTTCACAAGTAATATGGCTTTTAGAATGTATGTGTTTATAACAGTTAACACCTCTGTTTTTGGAAACAAGTTGTGACAAGATTCCCTATATTTTGCTCCATAGAGTATTCTCACACCCCTTTGTTGAAGAATGAGTAGCTTATCTAGATTAGCTTTCGTTGTTGCCCCCCAAATTTCAATACCGTAGTTCAAGTGAGAGGAGAAAAGAGCATGGTATGCAGTCTTTAGGACTACAGTGTCTTTACAGAACTTGCTGATAATACTGATTGCAAATATATTTCTTGACAACTTAGTTGCTAGGGAGTCAATATGTGTGTCCCATTTCAGGTTGCTTTGGATTGTTACGCCAAGGAATTTTACACTAGACTCTTTCTTTACCAATTCGTTGCCAATGTATAATTTAATTTCATTAATCAAACTCTTTTTGTTAAACTCCATCAAACATGTTTTACTGGTGCTTACATTTAAATGGCTTTCATTAAAAAACTGAACAATTTCTTTTGTCACATTATTACACTCGGCCTCTAGTTCATTACATGACTCCTTTTTACACACAATGGACGTGTCATCAGCATACAGAACAATTTTGGAATTTATAGTACAGGATTTAATATCATTTACGTAGATCAAGAACAGAAGGGGGCCCAACACTGAGCCCTGGGGCACGCCATATTTTATGCAAGTGATCTCTGATTTGTAGACACCACTTTCTGTTTTAAGTAGAACAAACTGTTTTCTATTGCTCATATAACAGTTTATTAGGTCTTAAGCAGCGCCTCTATCGCCCATGTTCCACAGCTTGTCTAATAGGATGTCAACATTCACACAATCAAAGGCTTTTTCCAGGTCTAGTTATACACCTGCCACATGTTCCTTGCTTTCGATGCCCCCTAACACCACTTCAATTAGTTGAGCAGCTGCAGTGCTAGTTGATTTACCTTTTAGGAATCCATTTTGATTTTCGAACATCAGGTTGTGTTTGTTAAAAAAGTTTATACTCCTGTTGTATATAACTTTCTCAACTGTTTTGGAAAAGACAGGAAGGATTGAGACCGGTCTGTAGATTCCTATTTTGTTGTTGTCACCTTTCTTAAAAATGGGTGTTACCTGTGCTTTTTTTAGTCTTTCTGGAAAGGTGCCTGATTCTATTATATTGTTGACTGCTACGGACAGAGGTACAGAGACATTTTGGCTACAGGGTTTCAAAACATTAATATTTACGCTATCATGCCCAGCTGAATTAGAGGGTTTTAGAGAGCTAATGATACCCATTATTTCTGCACAGTTTGTGAGGGCTAGATCTATACTATGGTCACATGTATTACCTTTAAAACTGTAGTGCATGTCTTTATTTTTGTCATTTATGGCTTCCCCTACAGAAGAAAAATATTCATTAAAAATATTTAAAATTTCCAGTTGGTCTTTTATGAGCATGCCATTGTGGTTAATAGTAAAGTCCATACAGGATTTGTCATTGCAGGTTCTAAAACTGTTTATCACTGCCCAGATGCCAGCAGTTATGTTGTGTGAGTTTTGAAGCTTATTTGCAACATAGTTGCTCCTGGTCTGTGTGAGTAAGTCCTTATAGTGTGTTTGATATATTTTGAAGGCTTCCTTTAGCTCAGAAATCTCTCTATTATTCAGCATTGCACTATGGAGTAGTTTTAATTTTTCCCTCGCTTCAGTGACATTACTATTTACCCAAATATTTTTGTTTATATTTTTTGTTTGTTTCTTTTTTGTGATTACAACTGGGCATGTGGTATCAAAGCAGTAATATAAGTCAGCAGCAAAGGTATCATTTGAAAAGCTATTATTTTCAAACCATTTTATTTGTGCTAGCATGCAGTTTAGTCTATTTATGTTGTCATTATACATTATTCTTTTAGTTACAAACTGTTGCTTTGTGGTGACAGTGGGGGCCTCATGGAGCTACAGTTTAAGCTGTACTGCATGGTGATCTGAGATGGCTAATTTTAAAACCGATGCACTGTGGGATAGGTGGGTCATGTTTGTTATTATGTTGTCAAGACATGTTTTACTATTGCCAATTTCTCTGGTGGGTTCCTGAATGAGTGGGGTCTGGCTAAATTCATCACACAGGCGATTTCACTTTTTGGTGCTGACATCATTTGTTAATAACTATATTTATATCCCCTGTAACTATAATATTTACGTGACCATTTGGCCCAGAAAATGTTGTGTCTATATATACAAGCAAGTCAGAAAGATTTACAAAATAGGTGTCTGTATTTGCTGCAGGTGGCCTGTAAACACCGATAACTGTTATGTTATCTCTACCTCATTTTAGGTTTATTGCAGCAAATTCTGAGACTCCTTCCAAGCAGAAGGCACTCACGTGAATAAGATTGAAATTACTTTCATTTACAGTGAAAATTGCTACACCTCCTCCAGTCTTGTCTTTTCTACTGAAGGCTGTGCAGAATTACACAGTGGTTGACTAATGCTAATCAGAGCTTCATTGTACCAATGTTCAGTTACAACAAATATATCAGGTTTGTCAATCCGTGAAATTACATCTCGATCATTATGCTTATTTCTAAGACTACCAAGATTCTGGTGTATGATTTTAAGGCTGAGTTTTACCTGCTGGACCTTAGAGGATAATTTTGGGCTAGCAATGAGGCCAGCAAGCTTTACAAGTTTCCCTGGCTTGCCAGTGGTGACTGGTCTTGTGGCAAGTTTTGGTGAGGTGGGTTGTACCACCCCATGCCAATGGACTTCTTTTCATCACTTTGTGAACAATGTCGCCTGACTTCCTCAATAATTTTCCTACTAACAATCTTTTTGCCTCTTTTGTTCATGTGCAGACCATGAGATGTGTGCAGCTCCCTTTCTAGATAGCTGACATCTACTAGAGACACATTCTGAAATTTACTACATAGAGCTTTAATCCTATCATTTGTTTTATGAACTTACCAGTTCACAATAGACTGTTTCATAAGATCATGCCTCTGTGGAATGTTGACAACAATTGTTTTAGTGTCATTTAACTTACCCAGCACCATTTTCATATGTCTAATTGCATCATTTGCTTGATTTCTTGCTACATCATATGAACCTCCCATAATAACGACACAGTCATTGGATGAGAAGGAGTCACAATCACCACAGCAGAAAGAGGGGCTCCAGGCTGGATGTGTAATTGTAAAATTCGTCATCATTTTTTGTGAATAATGTGCATCTTCTTGTTTCTAATTACATATTGCACATGAAAACCCTGTATTCATTTCAAATATAAATTCTTAATTATCAATATTTTATGAAAAGCTGTTAATATAAGTTGCTTAAATCAAGGAAATGTAATTTATTTTTTAAGGCAGAAATGAAGAACCAAATACTCTTTACTTGGACTATGTCCATTGTTTTATACAACAGGTGTGGGTAAGTGTCATAGAAACATGAAAAACAATTATTTTCACAGCATCGAGAACATCATACAAATTCTGTATTTTTATATTTGCCACTTTACCATTACAATATGAACCTAACAAAACAGAGCCAAGTTATGGGATTTTACCTGGGAAGTAACAATAGCGTTAAGCTGCCACACGTACTGGAACTAATGCATGCAGCTACTCACATGTCACTGCTGAACAATGGTGAGATATAGAACGGCTCGTCATAAAAGGAGAAAATGCAGTGCCTGGTTGGCTTCTTGGATTCTGTTGTTGATTGGCTCATTATTGATGTAGCAAATGACTTCCAGAACACAAATGTATATCTCAAATTCGGATAAGGAAGGAGCTAACTGATTACCAGATGACTGACAGAAATTAAAGCCTGCAGTGGCTTCAGTATTCAACAGTATGGTGAAATCCCTGCAATACGCTTTTTTATCACACACTGCTCACCCAGAAAAATTACCCTGTGTTTGAGTTAGAAATTTTCATCTCTGTTGTTTGTAATCAGAATACTATGTCAGGTCGGAACAAGAGCATTTCACGCTTTCTGTCTGGTTGCCTAAGAAGCACACGGTAGAGATAGAGTTTTGCCAAATATTATTTCTTTCTCTTTAATAATTAAATGACGTTCAAAGCTATAATGGTTCTTTGGTCGTCTCTTGTTATGTCAGAACTACGACTACTCACATCATTGCAGGATACTGTCCTCAAGGACAGTCATTGACAACATTTTTATACACAAATCAACGGAACAAAATCATACCATAAAACCTGTAATAAATGGACTATCAGATCATGACATGCAGCTCCTTGTTTTAGCTGTAAATTCTAAGCAGATTCTCAAGACTATCAAATCTGAGTACAGGAGAGTATTCAATCAACCAAAAATTGAGTGTTTTAGAAAACTGCTCAAAGATATGAACTGGAAAGATGTTTATAGTGCTCATGACATGAATGAAAAATATAACACATTCATGAACAATGTCAGTACCATGTTTTAAAACCGTTTTCCTCTAAAAGTTACTCAAGTTAAACAGAAGTCTACAATAAAACCATGGATCACACAAGGAATAAAGATTTCCTGTAAGACAAAAAGGAAAATGTATCTGTCGACCAAGAATAGCTCCAATGCTGATGATTTAGCTAAATACAAGGAATACTGTAAAATATTAAAAAAAGTAATTCGGACATCTAAACAAATGCACTATGAGAAGAAGATAGCAATGTCAGGGAACAAAATAAAAACAATATGGGATATAGTGAAAGAGGAGACTGGTAGAATCAGAAAGGAACAGGAGCAAATAGCACTAAGGGTAGATGACACATTAGTAACTGATGGGCATAGTGTGGCAAATCTATTTAACAAGTACTTTATATCCGTTACTGATAGAATGGGATTGTCAGGATCAGTAAATAATGCCCTTCAATATCTGAAACTAGCCTTTACAAATAGCTTCAGGTACATGAATATGTCACTCACTTCACCAAAAGAAATAACTTCCATAATAAAATCTTTAAAAACAAAGCATTCTAGTGGTTACGATGAAATATCAAAGAAGTTAATTAAGGCATGTTCTTGTGAGTTTAGTACAATTCTAAGTTACTTGTGTAACCAGTCAATTATAACTGGGACATTTTCTGACTGGCTGAAATATGCAGATGTTAAGCCTCTATTCAAGAATGGGGATAAAGAGATGCCATCAAACTACAGACCAATTTCACTTTTTCCAGAATTCTCAAAAATTTTAGAAAAAGTAATGTACAGGCAGCTTCTCAACCATCTGACCACAAATAACATATTATCAAGAACACAGTTTGGATTTCTGAAGGGTTCTGATATCGAAAAGGCCATTTACACCTACAGTGAAAATGTACTTAATTCATTAAATAACAAGTTACAAGCAGCAGGTATTTTCTGTGATTTGTCAAAGGAATTCGATTGTGTAAACCACAACGTCCTTTTAAATAAATTAGAATTCTATGGTGTCACGGGCAGTGCTGGAAAATGGTTCAAGTCATACCTCACTAACAGGAAACAAAGGGTGTCAGTGCAAGGGACTAGTGAATTAAGTCATCAGTCATCATCAGAATGGGAAGAAATTACATGTGGTGTCCCACAAGGATCCATCTTAGGGCCATTGCTTTTTCTTGTGTACATTAATGATCTCTCATCAGTTACACTGCCAGAATCAGAGTTCATTTTGTTTGCAGATGACATAAGTATTGCAATAAATAGTTTGTCGAGTGTAGTTCTAGAAAGATCTGCTAATAATCTTTTGATGGATATTAATAAATGGTTTAAAGCCAACTCACTGACATTAAACTTCGAAAAGACTCACTATATGCAATTCAGAACCTGTAAGAGGTTTCCACCCAGCATATGCATAAAGTACGAAGAAGAGCAGATAGAAGAGGTTGACAGTCTTAAATTCCTGGGATTACAACTTGATAATAAATTCAGTTGGGAGGAGCACACCACAGAACTGTAGAAACACTTTAACAAGTTTGTATTTGCAATTCAAGTGTTAGCAGACATAGGCGACTTAAAAGTGAAAAAGCTTGCATACTTTGCCTACTTTCATTCCATAATGTCATATGGTATAATATTTTGGGGTAACTCTTCAAGTCAAACAAAAGTTTTCAGAGTCCAAAAGCGTGTAATACGTATTATTTGTGGAGTAAATTCACGGACGTCTTGTAGGAACCTCTTCAAAGAACTGGGTATACTAACTACTGCCTCTCAGTATATTTACTCCTTAATGAAATTTGTCCTAAATAATATATCTCTTTTTCCAACAAACAGCTCAGTTCATACATACAATACCAGGAACAAAAATGATCTGCACAAGGACTTAAAAGCACTTACTTTAGTTAAAAAAGGGGTCCACTACTCAAGAACACTCATCTTCAATAATTTGCCAGCAAACATAAAAAATTTAATTACAAATAAAGATCAGTTTAAAAGGAGCTTGAAAGGCTTACTAGTGGCCAACTACTTCTATTCCATTGACGCATTTTTTAATAGAAACAAATGATGTAGTGTCTATATTCATACTATTAGTATTGTTATTTCAGCTTTTAAAAAAAAAAGTGACATGTTCCACATCCACCAGGATCTCCTCAACACGGATCTATGGAACGAAAAACTAATCTAATCTGACCTGGATCACTGGCTGGCCAGGGCTGTCGAAGTTTAATGAACCAGTAAAGCTGTTGTTCCACATTAATGCTCCATGTAATACAGCATAAAATGTGTCCTTATGATTGTACTTGACTGTACTGGTCACAGCTTTGCTACTTCTCCATATGAAACGAAATCCAATGAGATTCAAGCAAATGCGGAAGAATACATAGTGTAATTTGTACGTCATGTTATTCCTATAGAGAACAGAGTATAAATATATGTATTAAAAACAAAGATTCCAAGACTTACCAAATGGGAAAGCGCTGGTAGATAGACACAATAAAAAAACTCACAAACACACACACAAAATTTCAAGCTCTCGCAACCGATGGTTGCTTCATCAGGAAAGAGGGAAGCAGAGGGAAAGACGAAAGGATGTGGGCTTTAAGGGAGAGAGTAAGGAGTCATTCCAATCCCAGGAGCGGAAATACTTACCTTAGGAGGAAAAAAAGACAGGTATACACTCACACACACACACACATATCCATCCACACATATACAGACACAAGTAGTGACAATAAGGCTATCAACAGCATCATGATACAGCTTTTCCAAACATTTCTGCTTTACAAAAGCTTTAATACATCATTTACTATGGAACTCTGCCAAGACATACTTCTCCATTAGAATTCTAGAGAACCCCAGAGAAGTTTTATTCCTTTTGAACCATGTACCATAGCATGGTTACAGGTCTCTTCTCCACCACTGACCACACAATATGCTCTCTGGCCCTCACAGAGATTGTTCGGTGTGAAATGGTCAATGACTTGCGCTCAAGTGTCTACTACAGAACGAGCTGTCTTTGGTAAAGACATAGCATAGAATCTTCCATCCACTATCAGCAAATGAGGATGTAAACTGCCTCCTGCAACTTACTTAACTTAATGGCTAAAATGCTACTTTGATGAAAGATGGACATCTGCGTTTTCATAATAACAATCCACTTTCAGGACTAGTGCCTGCAGTTCACTCGTTCATGTGTTCAGATGATGTCTGGCATATCTAAGTAGGGTATACTGGAAGAAGAAGGTGACACAATTCTTGTTCAAACTTTTTAATATATCAACAAAATTGATAGATTAAACTGATACTGTGCGTGCATTACAAATACTGGTTCTAGGCTGTGCTGGCATAGTCTCTATCATGCCCCTTAAATACAATCATGATAATGGATTACATCTCAGGCCGTTTCTACAGACATGTTTTTTTTCTGAAATTACTTCAGTCTTTGAAGGTTTACAGATATTAACTTTTAACATAAGCAGTGTCATGTCATGAGGCACATATTGCAACAGTAAGTTTTAAAACAAGAAGTTTAAAAATGCAGTAAATTACATTATGCTAAAACTGTTTACAGTGTTTTACTTGACATACTCTTGTTATCTACCAAATTACAGTAAGCTGTGTGACACTAATATACTTTTTAAATCATTACATCACATGTGTTATGACTTTACCCACTATGCTTCAATACTGGAAATGTCTGCTTTTTGGCAATACCAGAAATATTTTACAATCAAATATTTACCTAATTATGTTGGCTGTCAGATTTAAAGCTATCTAATTAAAGTCAAAATAGCTATAAATGCATGAATAAACAAAGTTAAACAGTTTTCACATTGAGTAAGTTCTGTACAATGCATCGGTGATCATAACCTGTGGTTAATGTTGTGCGTGACATTAGTGCTTTGATCTACAGTTAGTGTGGTATCTTATGCTTCGGTGTGTGTCATCCAACACTGCCACATTAGAAGGTTCTGTTAGCTTGTATGTGGGCTGCCCTTAGATGCAAGGCTTTCTCCTCTGTTGGTACAATCAACTAGTGTGCAATAATTGTGGCATGCAACTAACTGCATGCCACATTTGGAAGAGTTCAAATAAATTATTAATGGGAAGACAGCCCAAAAGCAGGATTTGGTCTCTATTTTAGGTGATGACATGCATACTGTTAAACATTTTTTAAATGTTGTTCATGTATTTTTCGTCAGGTTGTTGAAAAGAAACACATACCTAGGTCTTAAAGCTGAGCAACTAACCAGTTGTTCTTATTTAGATTCCTTTGACTATTTCAGATTCCTTTGTGTGCTTGCATTTTGTAGCATTCTTATTTGTTCATTATTTTTATTGTTCTTTTCGATTAATTTTCTTACACTGACTACAAATTCATCCACATTGTGCCATAATGGCTGCATTCATAGACGCCCTTCACTTTAACCATGACAATAACTTGCTGACTACATCAATATCTGTGACCAGTCACTTTCTTTTATAACAATATAACAATTTTATCAAACTCAAACAGTTGAAGAGTGGAGATTCACATTCGACCCTCAAACTATGCATGTGCCAACACTTCAATAATCTGAAAGTTTTTTATTTGGGTGTACTGCTAAAGTGTCTCCAATAGGTTCTAAAATGTTCTCTTTCAATAAACTAATTAACTAAGGAAATTTCACAAAAGTACACCTCTAGAATGGCATAACATCGCAAATTGTCTTAGTTGCAGGTTATTAATTTGCATATTTCATCTTATTATATTAGAGAATTGTTTTAACATTTTTGAATAATAATATTCTATAACATGTTGCTAACATAAAATTCAACATAACATATTACAATTTACTTCTTCTGTTGGCAGCTATTCTAAATAGTGCACAGCTCCTAGAAGACTTGAACACACGTATTGATGAACTGATGCCTCAGCTTCTTGAACTCAACAGGAGCATACCTCTAGAAATAACTAACAGGGAGGAACAACTAAATGATGTCTACCGCTCTATAAGTTCTCAATTCTTTCCCAGTCAGCCACTTAGTCTAAATGATTCTACAAGATTTATAGATGTAAGTACCCATCAGCTTGAAGCAAAGTGACAAATATAAGAAATATGTTTTCTTTAAATAAAATATCTGTTTCTTCCAAATACTTCCAACTTTGATTACGATTAGTTATTACAAATAGACAGCAGAGATACAAGTATGTCATATGACTTGTACCTAACCAACAAACACCACAAATCATGTAATAATTTAGATATTTACATAATTTTTAATGTTGCCAGTATTAAAACAGTCCAAAAAGTAACTCCTTATTATCTAGAATCATTTTTGGGCCAAAGTCCATGCTGCCCTTTTAACAGATAACTGAAGATAATTTGATTAAACCAAAACTGGCTACAAATAATGAAGAATACTTATTAATTGATCTCTTAGGCTTTCTCAGCATGACAGGTTAATAGTATGCTTTTGGGTGTGCAGGTGAGTTGTTAATTCCATTTTGTGCACAATATTTTGACAGCCAAGTCAGCTGTTTTCTTCAGGTCCTGTGATCAGTATTGTTATGCATACTTGCTACCGAACTCCAACCAGATGGTGCAGTGATGTTGGTGTTGTACCATTATTTATAGCCAAGTTTGATTCCCAATGCCCCCCCCCCCCCCCCCCCCGCCCTCCCAAAAAAAAAGCACTGAATTCTCATTTATGAATATGAATAATTTCTTCAACAACAATATCCATATATTCTTCTATAATTATACAGTAGATTCTTCAGTACAAGACTCTTTTAACACAGGAAACAAATCTAATCTTGTTCAAATCTGACATAAGATTGACATGAATCATTGTCTTCTTGCCCTTGTTTGTGAATCACTCCAGCAGTGTTATGTTGAGGCCATTCCTCATGACTTGTATACTACTCTAGTATGGAATGGCAATGCATGGAGCATGCAGAGACACCAACACAGGTATCTGATCTTGTGGAATTACTGTGATCATATGCCCACCTGAAGATACATGGCGTCCCTCAGTGTACTATGACATGGCATCCCTCAGTGTACTGGCCACAGGCAAAAATAATAAAACTGCAAAACATTGTCGCTCTTCCAAATATTAAAATTTTATACCACTTATAGTTTGTGACTATGATTCATCAGCAGTACATATAAGGTTATACATCACTCTTCCAGAGAGGTAGTGGTATGTAACACCACTTTTGTTTAAAGTGGTACTGCCAACCTAGTTAATCAGTTTTTCTGACATTTTTGTTTGATAGACTCTGAAATTATGCTGTCCCAAAAACTTGATGTTTGTTCCACAATACCAGCCCCATTATCTTTTATTTTATGATTACATTCAAGTCAGGCCTTGGCAAAAGCTGATTTGCTTGGCTGTTTTAGTTGGGTGTGTTGTTCATATTCTTGCGCCTCTCCTTGGCTGTTTTAATTTCCTGTCCTATGTAAGTCTTGCCACAATCACATGGAATGCAGTACAAACCTAGGTTTTCAAAATGTAGATCATCTTTAACAATACAAAGACTGCTTTTCATCTTTGTTCAGGGGTGCAAAGTACACTACATGCCATATTTCCAAAGAAGTCTGTCAGTCTTTCTGGAGATTAGTCACATTTCAAATCAACTTATCTCATGTTTGACAGAAAATATTGTGAACAAACTGACAGCATGATGGTGGCTAATTCAGTTCCGCCTGTTGTGGAACACTGTGAGGTGTCAGTGTACTAAAATCTGCCAAAGTCGAACTGACCTGTTTCTATCAATATGTGAATGACACATTTATGGTATGTCCACATGGAAAAAATTCATGACGAGCTACTAGAACCTTTAAAACCTATCCATCATAATATAAAATTCATAATGGAAGCTGAAAAAGCTGCCCAGATACCTGTCCTGGGTATGTTGGTTAAAAGAAGGATAGACATATTCCTGGGTCACACTGTGTGTAGAAAATGCTGCACTCTGACCTCTGTCTTCACACCTGAGTTGATCACCATTTGTCACAAAGACATTCTTTGCTAAAGGCTCTGGAGCTTGAAAGCTCTCAGACAACACCCTCAAATAGTGTTCCAGTGTAATGGATGCTCAGATTGACAAATAAAGTACTAGTGCAACAGAGAATTTGTGACATCTGACAAATTCTAGATATCACTTTAATAAGACTTCTTTATTTCCATCTTTACACGATGACTACATACTCTATAGAGTCTTGGGCAAATGTTGACAATATGACATGGTCTTATACAGAATCCATGCAGCTCTAATCTTTATGTGCAAGAAATCACAATTAAATCACTTGCACAAAAAGCCAAGACAAGAAGCAGAACACAATACATCAATTATTCTCACTGACAAACATCTGAATGAGGGTGCACTAAAGGATTAAATTTTGTGTTCAGTTCAAAAATGCTTCCAAATCAGATTATAACAGCCCTGTAGCATATATTGAAGCTTCATTTCCACCAGAAGACATTCACCATGAAATTTCTGGGGTGGTCACCAAGTCACAAATGCTTAGATCCAAAATCTTCAAGACACAAGTATAAGCACTTAGAAAACTGTGGGAAAATGAGGAATCAGTGCTTCTTCCATCATAAGGGCAATGATATAGTCCTTATTTCATGAAGAAGGTATTTGATCTCTTGAATGACACTACCTACAGATAGATTTGACTGCAATGGCAAGGTGTGTGGGTACCACATGTTCTAAACCAAAACCACAAAAAGGGCCATATGTGCATCTCTGCTTGTTTGTCATCAACTGGTTGATGGACCACATCAAGCTTTGCTTTCCTGTATCATTACTGGTGATGAAAAATGATGTCTTTATCTTAACATAAGGAAAAGGAATGGATGAGCACAAACAAAGCAGCAGCTGCCATACAAAGACCTTTGCACATCATCAAAAGATAATGTTAGGCATCTGGTGGAACAGCAATGGTGCGGGGTTCTACAAATTGCTTCCCCAAGATGTAACCATCAATGCTGACATTTATTGCCAACAACTGAAATGTCTTGCAGATGTAATCTGAGAACAACAATCAGGAAGACTGTGTAAAGTGGTGCTACTTCATGATATTGCTCACCCACCTTCTGCTAGACTGACAAAAAACACTATAATGGAGTTGTTTTGGGAACTCATTTCACACCCATCTTATTCAACTGATCTTGTGCCCTCAGATTTTCATTTTTTCCACTCTCTATCAAACAATCTTCAGGCAACTTCATTTTGCTTGAAACTGCACTCTAGACATGGCTCGATAAGTTCTTTTACTCAAAACCATATGATTTCTACAGTCGCAGAATCAAACAGTTACCCCAGTTCTGGCAGTCTGTCATAAGTAGTGATGGAGAATATGTTATTGATGACTGAAGTCTGTGTTATGTGTATCTATTGTGTTTATTAAACTTATGGAAAAATACTACAAACTTATGCACCATTGTATTGTGATCTCTACTATTTCTTTCTGTTTATATCTTCGACAGCATGAGCTTGAGTTTTTTTTTCAGTTTAAATAATATACCACCACATTTAGGTAGTCTATATAACATTTACATGTTATTATAAGCTTGTAGATCCATGTCTGCTGTTACTGAAGACATCATAAGCTATTAGCACCACTTATTTGGCATAAATAAATAAAAATTCATGCTCTTTCCAAGTAAGAAAGCTAACATGTTGGTCCTCTTACTTAATTCATCTTAGACTAACCACTGCTACAAAAGTATTTAATAACCAAACCATGATGGTTCCCAAACACAAATAAAAAATTATAGATATCACCAGTATCAAATTTCTTTAGAAATATACTATATGCTACTTGACCACTAAGTCACATAAAACTTTACACTTGTACAGAGAGAGATTCCTCTTAGTTTGCCCTCAAGCAGTACCACTTATCATGCATTTTGCTACATAATCTTATGCCATCAGTTGACTTCACTTCCTTTCCAATTTTGGATGCAGGGAGTTACATACTTCTGACCAGCAGCAGCTACACATTGCCCTACTGTCTATTTTCCTCTTCTGGCATTATTACTAGCATGCACAAAACTCAGACACATTCCTTAATATCATTCATGTAGTACTTGTACTTACAGGTGAACTACTAAAATTTGTAAAATGCATTTAACCCTCACAGATTGGGATTCAGTCAAATAAATTGTTGGCATCCTAGCTCTATAGGCACTGACCATATAATACCTTCCACAAGAGGCCAACTTGTGACAGGGATATTGTCCCAATACATATTCTTTAGACTGTACTTTTTCTGTGGATCATCCATCCCTATTGGTTGACGCATACACCCAATCATTCCCCTAATTTATATATCGACTCATTCCTGTTGCTTAAATTATGTTCCAGAGCCCTGAACTCATGCTTCTAGTGAATTCCCTTGCACTCCTTCTTTACTGTGTCAACTGTGTGAACATTGTCAAGGTCTCTTTCTTTTCCATTCAGTGAGTCTACAAGAAATACTACTATTGGGCATGGTATTCCCTTTAGTTTGTAAGGGCCTTCATATTTTGTCATTTCAGATTTGAGCTCGGATAACAGGCTCTCACTAAGTCATTTAATTTAAAATTTGTCTCTACTGCATTTTGACTATATTGACATGATCTGTTCCTTGCATGTTTCCTTAATTAGTCCTCAATATTTTGAGTTCCCTCTTTGTTGTGTCCTCTCTTCTTTAAATAACAAATAAATAAATAAGTAACATGGCTGCACTGTCTGAGGCAAATATATACAGTAAATTTATGTCAGTGTAAAGGAAATGTTTGTGTACTCTTATTAACTGTATAAAAGTTCATGCAATACTACACTTGGCCACATCATGGCATCCATCACACTTCATGATGCACTCTGGATGAAACTCTGTGGCTTACTTCTTGGTCATGGCCATAAATAAATCTCGAATCTTCTCCACTTAAATTCAATCCTTTCAGTAGTTCTGGTGAAAGCCCATTACCTTCATTAAATTTCCATTTACTTAATTCCCCTTTTGTTTTATTAAGTTCCTCCCAGAGCTTTAATATTTCCCCTCCTGCTTTTTTTCAGTTAATTCTATTATTTGTTTTACATTCTGATCTTTCTCCTTAAAATGTTCTGAAACATTTTTTCTTACAAGATCACATTGTTGATTTCTTGCAGCACTTAACTTACCTTGTAAATTGGGTAAAATTGTTTGCAAGTTGGTTATTTTTGTATTTGTCTCATGTTTCTCCTTAAAATATCCCTGGATGTGTTGTTCAAGACTAGCGTTCTTGATATTTACTTTTGCACTTAGATCCACAATCAAAGTGTCAAGCTTAGTACTGAGCTCTGTACTTAGACTAACCTTTGCAACATATAGCATAGTACTGAGTACTGTACTTAAAACAATCTTGATACCAAACTTTACACTTAAATCAGTTCTTGCAACATCTAATTTGTACTAATATTTGTACTTAGATCTCCCACGATTTGTCACCTAAAATTTATGTTCAGTGCCTGGAATCATTCTGGATACTCACTTCTAATTTCTCACACTGCTCAACACCACCACAAAACACATTATTTTCGCTCAAATACAGCTCACCTGTGACTTGTAGCAATGCTTGGTGTGGTCAGCTACTGGTGTGAAGCTTAATTGTTGCAGTGGGAGGTCTGTGACAGAATTTTCCATGGCAGTGGCTGACAGTGATATCTGATGAGCCATTGATGTAATTACAGCCATGCAGCATGTGATGATGTGGAACTGATAAATTGATAACAGCCATTTGCTACTAGAATATTCCACCTTCCAAATTGTAGACTCGTACTTTATTCTACTAAATGAGATAATTTTCCTTCATAAACCACATTTATTACAACAACTTTTTACTCTCAGGAAACCATTTCAAACAATTATCTGTCTGCTTGACAAGTATATTTTAGATATATTCATAATGAATGGAGTTACAGTTAATACCAGACACTACTCTCGAATTTCTTTTGTTCCTTAATTTTTTTATGCCTTGTCATGGTTATCTTCTTCCATGAAAGCTATCACAACTCTATGGTTGGAATATTCTATACAGAAAAAAACATTAAGTACAGCAAGTGTTGTCAATTGGGAGCCGCTGCCACTGTTGCCTCACCCAGTAGCAATGCTGTCTCCATTACCATTTAGTTAATGTACACATACAGAGAAAGCCCACACTAAGCATGTGTGTCCCACTTTCCGAACTACATTAAACAGATTTTCTTTAGCATTCAATGATCATCATTTATTGATCCTAAATACACTGTGCAAAACATCATTATAAGTATGTTACACTATAGATGCTAGCTGAATGTAAAACAGTATCTACACTTGAAGTAATTACTTTGAATTTTTGACCCATAGTACAAGTTCTTAGTATCTTATTTATTACAGTGTTTTGTCATATGTAGTGCAAACTTCTTGGTACTGACATCAGCATAGCCTAACTGTCCATGCCATGTTAATAATTCAACTCTTTTGTAGGTATACAAAGTAACTACTTATTTCTTTCAATCATTCTCATCGAATAACATCTCCTTATACAGCTTCCACCATTCATTTTCTTGATACTGTTACTTTGTGATTTTCCATTGTAGTCTTTTAATAAACTGTGTGCTCTTTGAAGATTAGCTAAAATACTACAAAATTCCTTGATATCCATTGTGTACTTAGTAATTTTTAATACATAAGTAGCAAAATTGCCTCTTTCCTTTTATATCTTGATCTACTTCTGATTGTAACGAAGGCTGAGATAAGGCATCTGGCATTACATTATCTTGTCCTCTTAAACAAATAATAAAATACAAAACAAATATTTGCACTAATCTATCCTATATATAGAAATGACGCATATACACACATACACACTCATACAAACGCGTCTCAAACACTTGTCTGTGTGAGTGTGTGAGTTGAGTTTGTGTGTGTGTGTGTGTGTGTGTGTGTGTCACCTATGCTTGATGAAGGCCTTAACGGCCAAAAGTTTTAACTGTGAGAGTCTTTTTTGTTGTGCCTATCTGCGACTCAGCACCTCCACTACATTGTGAGTAGCAACTTTCCTTCTCATAATGTTGTTACTTTCCATCCTGGCTTTTCCATTGCTTGAATGATGCATATATGTATTGTTAAAAAATGTGACCTTTATCAAAAATCAGCTGCCAGCATGCTTGTTCATTTGTAGATGAAGAAGCTACAGAAAACTTTGCACCTCTGATCTATATGGGAAAAAATCCCAAATTTAATTCAGCAGAAATTCTGTATCCTGACAACAATAGTTGTGCACTGATGGAGAGACTTGCACAGGATTGACTATATGCAATGCTGCATCAAACCGGACTTCAGACTGATAACTGCAACACCAACAACATGCACCATTAAAAAGAACAAAATTTGCCTCTTTTTGACAGTGAAAATACTAGGTAGCTAAAATGCTCAAAACAGAAACCTGTGATATTTGAGTCCCAAGTCCTTCAAATCCTGAGTGCATAATCATATGCAGTGTGCATAATACTGATACAAATTGATTTTTGTGCTTCAGATGTGATAAAAACCATCAAATTACTGCGTGTTCAACAGCAACCCAAGTCCATAAAAATATCGTAGTACAAACAGTTACATACCTTTAGTGAGTCAAAGCTATTGCCATTGGTAAAAATTGCTGCCAACATGAATACCATTCTTGTTCAAACTGAAATTGTTTATCATTGACAACATTTTGTTGTTACAGGTGTTTATAAATTCTATTGTATATCACCTACTCAATCAGCAAGTATAAGTATACTTGAGAAAGAGGAAAGATTTAGTACGTAATGTATTACAAAACTCATGTGAGTTTGATTATTTGATTATTAGTTTCATCCTAATTACCATTTTGAAAATAGGTGATAATAATATATTTTTAATAAATGTAAGTTGTAGATGAATTTCATAGAACTTGATTTGAAAAATTCTTCTTAGTGGGCCACCCAGCAAGAAATATTTAAAAATTAAATTATCTCTATCTCATGACACAAACAATTATTAAAAGTATTTTAATTTTGAACAACACATCTTATCATCTTGTAGTGTCTGCTATGAAGTTGGCATCAACTGGTGATGTTATTGCGTTCAGTGGTGAAGTATCGTGTGTATGTGGTCTGCATTAACAAGACAGACATAGCTGTCAAACGGCTTCCACACCAACCATGAGAGGCACTGTGTTTCATATTTTTATGTATAAATGTTTTATATTCTTCTGTATTGTTTATTATTTGACATGTGAATTTTTATATGAATTTGTTTTTCCATCTATTTACATTTTTCCAGTCTCTCAGGAATACAGTGTCTATGACCGTTCCTCTTCCTGAGTTATACACATGTTCAGAAAGTTTCATTTGTGAGTTAAATGCTCTGATTCATATTCAGCTTAGATAGTAAATGCTTATTCAGTCTGTTCAGCAAACAATGTAACCAAAATAAAAAAACTTGTTCTGTGAAACCTCGTGACTTAGTTTGTTCACACCAAGCAAAGGTCAGTTAATTCAAATCGTGCTAATTTTGACAAGTGGTGACCTCTTTGTGATTTGGGCTTAAGAAAAAGGTTGAGCAACTATTACAAAATTTAAATATTATGCAAGATATAGATGCACCAACAGTGTCTAGACTAGTGGTCCATTTACCTCTGTTCTGGCCAAACAGCCCAATCTTGTAGTCTGCTCAAGTCAAACCAGTTTAGCTATGCAGGAATTATGGCTGACTCAACAAAATTTGACCTCATTACAAGCCAACTTGACTATTGCTACATTGCAGGGGTACAGGATGTGATCACTGTGCCATTGCATGAAAAATTCTGAATTAATCAACATAGCAGCTGCATTGCACAAAGAATGGGTCAGAGAGGTACCAATAAAAGGAGACATTGATGATAAACTGTCACAATATTTGCATCATTCGTGGGGTAAAGTCAATACAGTTATGATCCCTGACAATTTGCTACACACCCTGTGATGTAGTCAATTACCTCCACAAGCCAAAGCGATTTTAATGTCTCAGATGGAAACATCATCGGATGTGGTGGCAGAGCTAGCAGATCAGATTCAAGAGGTTGTCACACCCACTCAGGTTAGTGCAGTGACATTGCCACGCAGAAGTGCCACTGTGGCACCAACAGTGGTGCGCATGGAATCCGACTCACTGACAGCCTGGTGCCTGTTTGTTAGTGATAGCAGAAGTATTTAGTAGACACTGGCTCAGACTTAAGTGTCCTACCAAGAACTTCAGTCCACCACTGTAGAACACTGACTGCATTCTGTTTATCTGCTGCAAACAACTCATCCATATCTACATACAGAACAACAACATAGCAGATAGAGTTAAATTTGGTACAGCACAATCCATTGGCATGGGACTTTACCATTGCCAACATTATGAAGCTGATAATAGGACCCGATCTTCTGGAAAATCTCCATTTCGTACCAGATGTTGACAATGTTACTGGACTGACTACAGTGGGTTTTCACCATGACACATCAATGCATAGTGCCTAGCTAATACAGGTGTTTGATGAGAAGTCCGTGGTACACTGCACTGTTGGGGCAGTATCCTACCTTTACCAGGCCATCAGGCACACATACACACATAGAACACAACATGGTGCACCATATAGAAACCACAAATGGCTCACTAGTGTCTTGCAGACCCAAGAGATTGGTACCCGATTTTTTGGCCATCGCTAAAGCAGAATTCGATGCGATGCTTAAGAAAGGCATAATCTGTCCATCAAGTAGAAATATTTAAGCTACACATTGATCTGAAGAAAGTAGGAGCCTATTGCCTGTGCAGTGACTGTCGTGCACTCGACGCGAGAACTGTGCCAGTTTGATATCCCGTGCCTTTGTTGTGTGACTGTAATTATGCATTGCGTGACACAACTGTTTTCAGTGTTTTGGACTGTGCCAAGGCATATACACATATACCTGTGGCAGAAGACGGCATCCCCAAGACAGCAACAATCATTCCATTCGGACTCTTTGAGAGCAAATTTGTGACGTTTGGGCGACAGAACACTGCGCAAACCTGGCAGAAGTTTATTGACTCCAATCTATGAAGACTGCCACTTTGCTTCAGATACATGGTGATGTGCTTCTGTTTTCTGCCACCAGGGAGCAACATCACCATCATCTACAAGAAATATTTAAGCGTTTTGAGCAATTTAGCATGGTACTAATGTGGCCAAGTGTGTGTTTGGACAGCATGATATGATGTTTCTAGGTCACTGCATTTCATTTACAGGCTCCTTACCACTAATTGAGAAGATCAAAGTAATTTTACAGGTACCACAACTGATGATGGTCAAGGAGTTGCGTGAGTTTTTAGGTATGTTAAACTATTACTGCTGACACTTTCCCCGTGCAGCAAAACCACAAGATCCATTGAATGCAGCACTCTCTGCCTCCAGGTTCGAGTTGGCATTCCAGTGCAGTGGACTGAAACAATGTGCTCCACTTTCAAGATGGCAAGAAATAGCATAGTAAATGCAAAACTGCTGCAAACCCTAACTGGATGAATCTTTGGTATTAATGGTAGATGCGAGTCAAATTCCTTTTGTGTGGTCCAGTGGTCAGAAGATTCATGGCAACTGCTTGCATATTTCTCCTGCAAATTGTCGCCATCTCAGAATAAGTGGAGTGTGAACTCCTGGCAGTGTATGTGGCTGTTACATAATTCCATCCACAAATAGAAGCAAGGACATTCACAATACTGTTACAGAAGAAGCTGAGTAACACAGTCACTGTGGCACAGTGGTTATGATACTAGACTGTTGCATGGAGGGTCGTGAGTTCAAAACTCACCTGAACTGTAAAACTTTAATTTCTATATTTGGTTCAAGTACATTCTAGAAGTATCCACAAATGTCAAGAATCATTGTACCGGAATGTTCTGTAGCTGTATATATACACTGTATGTGTTCTGGCTGGAGGCAGTTCGCTCTGTGCTCTTGTATGTGCAAGTGCTGAATAAACCTTTGTTAAGTGAAGTTAGTGTTCATCATTCATCTAATTACTCCTTTTTCTACATGATATTGTTCTGGTCGAGACGATGGGCATTGGGGCTTGTGATAGGGCACATTATCGATGACACAGTGGCTCCCATCAGGCCACGACAGAGCCGCCATTTACGTGGCGAGAAACCCAAAATCGAGCCATATTCAGCAGATCGCAATCTATCTGAAACAGAAGAAGAAGAAGAGGATGTTATGATGACAGCCACTGTGTGCCACCACATGAGACATCCTTCCGGGTTCTCTGGTGACGATGGCCCAGATCCAAACAAGTGGCTGAAGGTACATGAGCGTATAGCCAAATTTAACAAATGAGATGACACTGTGTGTTTGGCTAACGTATTTTTTTACTTGGATGGCACTGCCAAGCAATGGTATGACAACAACGAGGAGAAGTTCACAAAATGGGAAGTATTCCAGGTGGAACTGTGCAAGTATTTCGGCGACACACAATGACAGAAGAGCCAGACTGAAGATAAATTAAAGTGCAGGGCACAGCATCCAGGAGAAACTACAGCATCCTACATTCAAGATGTCTTGGAGCTGTGTAAAATAGTGGATCCTAGAATGAAGGAGGAAGATAAGGTTGCATATCTCATGAAGCATGCTGCTGAGGACATGTATCAAGCCCTACTCCTGAAGGAGGTAGTGAGAGAGGAAGTTCAGAAGGCACTTGGATTGCACGGTGAGCAAAAAACCGAGATGCTTCAAGAGGTCATAAGGGAGGAAATGGAACAGACATTGAACCCAATCTCTCGTCCTTCATTTTCCTTTAAAACGGTGAAAAAGGTGAGACCCAGCCAAAGTTACATTCCTACAATGCCACATGAGGAACCTGTTTGGGCACCAGGTAAGATGGACATCTGGAGGACCCAGGAAACCAACCAGTATGTTTCCACTGTGGATGACTGGTACATGTGGTGCACTATTGTCAAGAAAGGCAGCGGGTATTTGATGATGCTTGCACCAGAAGACAGCAGACCGATCTTTTCTGACGTCAACTCCAACTACAAGAAGATGTGGGTGCAGGATGACGTAGGTCATCATCACCACAAGGTAGCCACTGGAGAGGACGCTCCCCAACATGCTGATCAAGGTCTCCATCGCTGTTTTGAAGCTCCAGCCGATCACCTAGCCACCGCAACCTGGAAAACTAAAGGGTGCGACCTTCCTTGGAGCTGAGGCCGCCAAAGAGAAAAATCCTCCGCTCTCAATCACTACAAAAATGATAGGAAATTATGTCGATATCCTCATGGATGGCCCACCAGCCCAAGCTCTTGTGGACTCTCGAGCATCATATATCATATTCAGTCATTTCAGAGAAGTAGTGTCGCCAGTTGCAGAAAACCATATTCATTGACAACAAAACATCTCTGCTGAAGGTGGCTAATGGAAAATATGTAAAACCTACAGGAAGATGTGTCATTTGTGTGGGTATAAGTGGCCATATACAGACTGTAGAATTTATCTCTTACAAGTGTGTAGTCATGATGTCTTCCTCAGATGGGAGTTTTTGAAAGCTTCTCAGGCAATTATAGAGTGTGGTCACTCAAAGATTATGCTAGACAAAATGAGATACTGTGGGCAGGAAGATGCACATCCAAGTGTGTGGAGACTATGTGTGCTAGATGAAGTGATCATTCCTGCAGTCAGTGCTAGCAAGGTGACTGTCATGTGTCATGCCATGCATCAACCCATGGATCTTGTAGTGGAATGTAAGAGAAGCATACCACTGAAGAATAACTTGGTCATCACAGCCTCTGTCATCTCATTCAAGAATGGATTTGGTGAACTGTGGATAGTTAATTGTTGCTGAGAACCGCGGATCCTTCCAAGATGCATGTGATAGCAAGCGCTGAGCTGTTAATTCCAGAACAGCTGAGCATCGTAGAAACCTCCCATGCCGATCTGTGGGCGAAATTAACTACTACTATGAGACAAGATCTTCTAACTTGACTATCACTAGATCTCACTAAGGAACAACAGAAGAAGCTACTTGCCATTCTTCAAAAGTTCTCTGAATACTTCAATCCACAGGTGAAGAGTAAATTGGACAAATCGACGGTGAAGCACCGGATTAGCATTGGAGATCATCAACCAATAAGCCAGAGAGCATACCATGTATCAGCAACAGAACATCAAATAATTCATGAAGAGGTAGAGAATATGATGAAGAATGACATCATTCAGACTTCGCAGAGCCCGTGGTCGTCACCAGCGGTTCTCGTCGGGAAGAAAGATGGTAGTTGGTGCTTTTGTGTTGATTACAGGAAGCTTAATAAGATAACTGAAAGGACGTTTACCATCTTCCACGGGTTGGTGATACACTAGATTGTCTGAAGGGGGCTAAGTTTTTCCCAACCACTGACATGTACTTGGGATACTGACAAATCGAAGTAGATGAGGCTGATCGTGAGAAAACTGCATTCATCACCCTTGAGGGCCTATCTGAGTTTAAGGTAATGCTGTTTGGTTTGTGTAATGCATCAGAAACTTTTGAATGGTTGATTGATAATCTTCACATCACCTGAAGTGGATGATGTGTTTTTGTTATTTAGATGACATTATAGTGTTCTCAGAGACCTTTGATGAACACATAAAAAAACTGAGGGCCATTCTTAAGAGTCTCCAACAAGGTGGACTGAAACTTAATCCAAAAAAGTGTTTCTTTGGAGCAAAAGAGATCAAAATACTTGGACACCTTGTGTCAAACGAAGTTGTGTGGCCAGACCCAGAGAAGGTGAGATCTATAATGGAATTGCCAATTCCTAAAAGTAGTAGTGATGTGAGAAGCTCCCTCAGATTATGTTCTTAATACTGTTGTTTTATCAAAGACTTTTGTGTCAAAGCCAGGCCACACCAAGTGTTGTTAAAAGCCGATGCTAAATTTATCCGGGGTGGTGCTCAACAAGATACTTTTGATGTGCTGCAAAAAGCTCTGACGACTGACCCTGTACTTGGTCTGTATGATGAGAGAGCACCTACAGAACTACACACAGAGGCCAATGGGTATGGGATTGGTGCTGTTCTGGTGCAAATTTCAGATGGAAAAGAGAAGGTTATATATAGCCTTTGCTTCTAGGACACTTACAAAAGCCGAGAGAAAAGACTCAACTACAGAAAGAGAATGTCTTGCTGTTATCTGGGCCACATGCAAATTTCAATGTATCTCTATGGAAGGCCATTCACTGTTGTTACAGACCATCATTCACTTTGTTGGTTGACAGGTCTTAAGGATCCAACAGGACGACTCTCCAGGTGAGCACTATGTCTTCAAGAGTGTTACATTACCACAGTGTACAAAAGTGGAAGAAAACACCACGGTGCCGACTGTCTCTCAAGAAACCCTGTGCAAGACCATCAAGACTTTGATGAAGATAGTGACTGGCTTGCTGCACTCCAGGATCTCTCTGCTGAACAGAAGGATGCCAAGATATCTCAAATTATGCTTGCCTTAAATCGGTCAGAGAATGTGAAAGGACAGTTTAAGGTAGTTAATGGATTACTTTGCAAGAAAAACTTTGATTCATTTGGAAAGAGGTGGCTAAACACATGTGCTTAGATGTTCTACAGAAATTCCATGACACGAGAAAGGCAGTTCCTCAGAAACCACCTGGCCAACTCATACCAATTCCACCAGCCAAAACGCCTTTCCAGCATGTTGGGATTGACCTCCTTGGATGATTTCCAATGTATGCTAGTGGCAATAGATGGATTATTGTTTGCACTGATTATCTGACACACTATACCATTACAAAAGCCATTTAGACAGACCTTTGGTGCAACATTACTCATCACATGATGACTGCCTACCATCTGCAAACTAATGGGCTTACTGAATGCGTTAATAAGACCTTGGCTGACATGCTATCAATGTTCATCAATGTTGAGCAGAGCAAATGGGATGAGATGTTATCTTTCGTGACGTTTGCCTACAAAACCGCCAAACAAGACACCACAGGATTTATGCCATTTTTCCTGGTGCATTGGCGTGAGGCGACTATGACAATGAACACTGTGTTTCCATTACATCCTGATGACATGGATGATGACTACATTGGCCAGGTATTAACCAGAGCTGAGGAAGCTTGGCAGTTATCTCGATTCTGCATGCTGCAGACTCAAGAAAACAATCGCTGAAGGTATGATGTGAGCCACAGTCCTGTTGTCTACCAGCACAGTAACCTCATCTAGATCTTCACTCATGTTTGGAAGGTTGGTCTCTCTGAGAAGCTCCCCAGGCACTACTTTGGACCTTATAAGGTTGTAAGACTGTTGTCTGATGTTACTTATGAAGATGAAGATTTCGACCCTGACATAAGACGACAAAAGATCAGGGATACGGTCCACGTCCTTCAAATGAAGCCCTATAAGGATCCTGCAACCCAGGATAAATTTGAAGGTCCTGCAACAGGCAAAAGCAAAAAGGTGATGAAGAGTATAGCGGCAAAGGAAGTTCTAAGAAGATCACTTCTGGGCAAACATCAGTCATCGGGAGCCGGAGTATGCAGGACTGATAACTCGTTCCTGGACTAGGAGGATGTAACACTGAGAGGCTTTTCTCTTAAGGAGGGAGCGATGTCAGAGAAGAATCTGAGTAACACAATCACCATTGTGTAGTGGTTATGATACTAGACTGTTGCATGGAGGGTTGTGAGATCTAAACTCACCTGAACTGTAAAATTTTAATTTCTATATTCGGTTTGAGTACATTCTAGAAGTATCCACAAATGTCAAGAATCATTGTACTGGAATGTTCTGTAACTGTATATATACCGTATGTGTTCTGGCTGGAGGCAGTTTGCTCCACACTCTTGTATGTGCAAGTGCTGAATAAATCTTCATTAAGTGAAGTTAGTGTTCGACATTCATCAGATCACACCTTATTCTACATGACAATATACACAGATCACAAACCACTGATCTAAACATTCAAGAAGAATGGTGTCAACTGCTTCTCCCCTCCAGTCCAACCATGTGGAGTTTACAAGTCAATTTAGTATGGACTTAAGGCACAGTTCTGGCATCCCTATTAACTTTTCAGAACTGGAATGTGCACCAGATGACCAAGAGCACCATATATTTGTTGATGATGCCACATCATCAATTTAGCTCCAACTTATTGAAGTTCCAGGGTAAGGTGCCTGACTTTGTTGTGATGTCTTTCAAGGAAGACCTCTCCTTTTTCTCCCGCCAGTTTACTGATGACAAACCTTAAACAGTGTTCACAGTCTAAGTCATCCTGGAGCACCTTATGCCTCATGTCACAGTGCTTTGTTTGACCATGTATGGAGGAGGATTACTGAGAGTGGATGCAGACATGCCTTCAATTCCAGCATTGCAAAGTGTCCCATCATGTGCATGCAACAGTGGGTAACTGTCCTCTCATTTTGCTCCTGTATCTGATGATGTTTTGGGACTGCTTTCCCCATCAAACAGCCAGTGATATCTCCCTACAATGATCAACCATTTTTCATGCTGGCCAGAGGCAACACCATGGACAATATCACTGCAGAAATCTTAGCTTCTGCCTTCACATCAACTTGGCTAGTTAGGTTTGGCCACCCACTCCTCATAACTACTGATTCAGACAGGCAATTTGAAGTGGAACTTTTCAACCAGATATCTAGATTCTGTGGGTATGTGCATCACAAAACTACCAACTACTATCTTGCTAGTAATGGCATTGTTGAGAGATGGCATTGTTCCCTCAAGGCCCTTATGTGTCATGGTACATTCTGGACTTCTGCCCTTCTGATCATTCTCCTAGTCCTAAGAATGGTGTATAAGCAAATTTACACTCCTCAGCTTTGGAATTAGTCTGTGGTGAACCATTGCATCTTCCTGAGGAAGATCACTACAGTTACCAACCCAAAATCAGTTGGAATTTCTTCATTAATTTATGGACCACATTGTACATATACAACCCTCCACAGCCTCCAGACACAGTACCCCAACAACTTACATGTCCTGTGACTTGGAAAGCTGGATGCACATGATGCATTGAATGGACAGGACTAAGCCCATGCTGCAACCGCCAAACACTGTCCCGTGTCATGTCCTGTGACAAAGCATGCAGGCTTTAGACACTGTGGTAAATGGCAAACCCATGGCTGTTGCCATTAATAGTGTCAAACCAGCATACATGTTCAAAGAAGAGCCACTGCCTGCAGCACAGAGACTGCAGCTTCCTTTAGTACTGGCACCACAAACTCTACTGCATGAGCAATGACCTTCCAACAAAATCTCTTGACTCACTCCTGTCTTCATGTACACTTCCCAGTCCAGTTCCATTATTGACACTGCTTCCACCATGGGGGAAGATTTAGCATCTCCTATGATGTTTGCACCAACCAGCAATGTTATCATGTTCAATGGTGCATTGTTGTGTGCGTGTGTGGTCTATGTTAGCAAAAGAGTCATATCTGTCAAACAGTTCTGTTGCCAACCACCAGGGGTGCTGTGTTTCATAATATGTATTATATTGTTTTGTCCTGTTTATTCTTTGACATGTGAATTTGTTTATGACTTTGTTTGTTCTATAATATCCTGTTTTACCTCTTCCTGAGTTATACCAATATTCAGAATGTTTCACCTGCAAGTTAAACGCTCAGATTTGTATTCAAGTTATGGAGTAACCACATGTCCAGTCTGTTCAGCAGACACTGTTACCAAAATAAAGCATTTTGTTCAATGAAACGTCCAGAGTTAGTTTGTTCATGCCAAGCAAAGTTCAGTTAGCTTAAATCATTATTTAATCTTAAAGAAGGTTTCTCATTTTATGAATCTTTTTTTTGCATTTTATCCATTCCTCCAAAAAATTGATAATATGCCACATAATGGTGTCTTAAAATAATCTATTCATCAGTTATATTGCAGTATATTTCATAGACTGAAATGAATAGAGCACTTATGGCATTTTCTATACATTCAATGACTACGTCATTAGATTCTTATGATTTCTTGTGTGTATTTATAGTATCTGTTTTCTTTGGATTTATTATCAAGCAGTTTGTATGAAACTGATTTGTAATATAGTTAAACACTGCTGGATGATGCTTTTTAAGAACTTCCTTCTACTTACTCTAATTCTCTTGATTGACAGTATTATTTATATAAAAAACAATGTGCTGCATCACACATATTGTATGAAAACATTGTGTATGATTCATATACACTTCTGTTTATATTTTGTTGGCTAAATAATATTTTATTTTCCTTAGGCAGTTAGCCAAGAAATCTTAAAATCGGCAAGGGGAAAAAATTATGTCTATTTATTTACTTTTTACATTTTACTCCCCTCATTGTGACAATATAAATTGACATGCTTAATGATTTTCTTTGCAATTACTCTTATATTTAAAAGGAAATTCTTCAAATATTTCAAACCATACTTATTCAATATCTTATTTGTACATTTCTTAGTTTTTCTTCTGTTGACAGCTCTACAGTGATCGTGGTTTCTTCCATGGACTGGAGAAAACTGCAGTATACCACAGGCTAGCAGGACATATACATCTGTTCATCTATAGCTTTGAGTATCAAGGTTCGCAGAGCTACACACCAATCTTTGCAAAAACCAATATAAGATATGGTAAGATATCTACATTCAGCAGTTAAATAATTTACTACATAAGCTATCTTTCCTAAAATGAAATAACACTTTCTTCTTATGTTACTATACCTCCATTGCCCCTTATAAGTCTTAAATGTGAATTATATTATTTTAGTAATTTCTTTGATTTTTTATTCATTGGGGTCTGTAGTTTCCTCATGAATTATTACCTTCAGAAATGTTGAATAATTTAATTAATAGAAGAGAAGATATGTAGTTTGTTAGCTATAAGCTGTTGGCACACCATGACATACTACTCATGTTTCCCCAGTCTAAATTTAATGTAATGAAATTGATGGAAAAACGAATATTTTTAAAAGTTCTGCCACTTTGTCAGTTACATAATATAGGTATAAAATATTCTCGGTATTCTTGCCACGTCAGTTCTGGATAAAATCTCGAGCTTTCGACGATTACCTCCATCGTCATCGTCAGGAGCTGACTGTCTCTACTGCTGCTATGGTAGCCTCTATATAGCCCGAAGACGGCTTCTGATTGGTCGGATTCTGATTGGTCAGCGATTACGTGCTGCTGTCTCAGACGGTGTCACTGTGTGCGCCGGTGGCGCCACCGCTTCCGTTTAAACGTAAACCTTGGAAGGAACGTCTCTGCTGCTTCTCTGCATCAAGCGCTCGTTTCCACGCACAGCTCAGATGGTATCCGCTATCGCGGTTAAAGTTCTTTTGGCTCATTCTGATTTCAACAGCCTCCTTAATAACAGAATCCCAGTACGTGGAGGCATGGGACAGAATTTTAGTTTCATCGAACAATATTTTGTGTACTGGGATTCTGTTATTAAGGAGGCTGTTGAAATCAGAATGAGCCAAAAGAACTTTAACCGCGATAGCGGATACCATCTGAGCTGTGCGTGGAAACGAGCGCTTGATGCAGAGAAGCAGCAGAGACGTTCCTTCCAAGGTTTACGTTTAAACGGAAGCGGTGGCGCCACCGGCGCACACAGTGACACCGTCTGAGACAGCAGCACGTAATCGCCGACCAATCAGAATCCGACCAATCAGAAGCCGTCTTCGGGCTATATAGAGGCTACCATAGCAGCAGTAGAGACAGTCAGCTCCTGACGATGACGATGGAGGTAATCGTCGAAAGCTCGAGATTTTATCCAGAACTGACGTGGCAAGAATACCGAGAATATTTTATACATAAGTGCCGCCGCGAAAAACTTCGTTCACATAATATAGGTGCTGTTTGTATCCTAATGCTAGTTTCATATTTACATAACACATTGTTATTCATGAAATACTAGAAATTATCTACACAACAGATTACTCTGACATTTTTCTACCTGTCATACATCCAACAGAAATCTCTAATCATTGTTTTAAAAATGTGTAGCAATTCCCAGGACTTTGCTTTACATCTGACAGAAGTGACTCAGTGTAAGTGACTATTACTTATCACCATCAACTGCTGGATTCAGGGCTCCTGTAGATTGTTGATTTTTCTGTACATCAAGGTTTTCAGGTACGTTAGATTAGATTAGATGTGTGATTCACTTTGTCATCTGAGTCACATTGTCATCATCTGATTCACATTGTATTTGTGACCATTACAACCAGTAGTTTAGTAGTCAGTATACTGTGACGTACCCAAGCAAGATGAGAGCATCCAGCAGTGGTGTGCCAGCAGTTTAGGTTAGTACACAGCATTTTATTTAGTTCAGTGCCCCTTTTTTATGCTCTGAGCTCACATATTTATTTCCTGCAGTAGTTCTTGTGTGAGCTGAGCCTCTAGCGAAAAGTCACTGCTGATACATCTGTATTCAGCAGTGAAATGTGAAATTTATTTCTGTTTTAAGAGGTTGCAGATCTTTCAGTCTTAGTGTTTAGTGAGAAATCTGCAGTCTAGATTTAAGTGTTTGTTTATTCTTCTTGTTTGTATTTGTGTATTTTTTGCACAGTTTGACATGAATAGGGACAGTACTTGTTGTGTTCATAAATAACTCCTTGTCTCTGAACATGACAAACTGTCTACAAATAGCTGGAAGCTGCATTGACCTTGGTCAGCAGGCTTCAGGCCAAGGCACAAAGTAGCGATGACATCAGGTTGCCACGGACAACCTCTTCAACACCTTTTGTCCATTGGATTCCTCCGGCAACCCCATTGTCATAACATCTTCTGATTTGCAACTTCTGACTGGTCTGTCTTCACATGAGGATAAATGATGGGCAGTGGTAGGTTTGTATGTCTCTGGGTGGAAGGAGAAAGTAGGAACAGGCCACATGGCTGCCTCTTTACACCTTAAAAACAAGTATGAGGTGCTACCCAGTTTGAAAACCCTTCTGAGACAGCACAGGATGCTTCTCTTGTTGGTCAAGTGGCTGATTTTCCTGCTTAGTTTATAAAAGTCCAGAGGGCAAGAATGCTAGTCATTCGGAGCTCCAGTGTTAGGTGGGTTATGGGGTCCCTCAGGATAATAGTGGGCAGGTCAGGAAAGAATGCCAATGTGCACTCTACATCTACATAAGTACTTAGCAAGCTACTTGGTTGTATGTGGCAGAGGGTACTTCTGGTATCACTATCTGATCCCTTCCTTTCCTGTTCCACTCGTAAATGGTGCATGGGAAGAATGATTGTGAGTAAGTTAGGTATTAGCTCTAATTTCTCAGATTTTCTCACCATGATCAATTTGCAAGATGTGTATAGGTGGAAGTAATATGTTGTTTTACTCGGTATATCTGCTGGGGGGGGGATCTCATTTGAGATATGGAGGTAGTTTTGCTGGTGGATATTAAGCAAACTGGATGCAACTGGCTACAAATTGTGGCTCAAGTTGGCACAAATGATGCACACCACTTAGTTTTAAGGCCATCCACAGTTACTTTCAGCAGGGCTGATTTGGAGAAGGCTGTGGGTTACGCTTGCTATTTGTAACATCCTCCTCAGAGTTGATCACAGTCCTCTACTTTGGAGCAGGGTGGGTGGAACTGGCTGCAAATCGTGTCTCAAGTTGGCACAAATGATGCACACCACTTAGATTTAAGGCCATCCATAGTTACTTTCAGCAGGGCTGATTTGGAGAAGGCTATGGGTTATGCTTGCTATTTGTATCATTCTCCTCAGAGTTGATCACAGTTCTCTGCTGTGGAGCAGAGTGGAAGTTCTAAACCAGAGGCTCAGACAATTCTGCAATAGTATCAGATGTGAATTTTTCGACTTCCTCTCTCAGGTGAAAAATTGTAGAGTCCTTCTTAATGGGTCAGGCATACACTACATGCTACAGGAATTCTCAACTACAGCAGCTGGCACATGGAGACTTTTTGTTTATTTTAGAGGACCCCACCTCCTTTCCCACTCTGGATCAGAGGTGCACTGCATGCCAAAACTGAAGAAACATTAACCACATTATTCTCTGAGAATGCTCATTCTTGCAGATGAGGAATAGAAAAGGTTAAAACAGTATTAGTAAACTGCAGGAGCATCCATGGTAAGATTGCAGAATTAGAATGAATTATTAAATGTAATGACTCCTATGTAGTGTTAGGAGAAGAATGTTGGTTGTAACTGGAAGTTAATAGCAATGAAATCCTAAATTCAGATTTGAATATTTGTTGTAAGGAAAGGTTAGATGCCAAAGGTGGTGGCATATTTATTGCAATAAATAATTTGATAATATCTGCTGCAGTTATGGACATGAATGTGAGTTGATCTGGGTGTAGTTAAGCATCAAAGGTGGGTAAAAAATGGCAATCAGATGTTTTTATTAGACAGCCTGCATCAGGAGCTGTAGGCATAGAGCACTTCTCAGAGAACTTGAAGAATTTTGTGGATAAGTTTGGACTTCATCTTTGCAAGTATGGAATGGAAGAGTGATGTGATCAAAACTAGTGCCAGAGACAGAGATTCGTGTGACATTATTCTGGATGCCTTGTTCAAAAACTATTCAGCAGATATTTAGAGAACCAACTAATTAAGGTCACATCTGAGACCCTCTAGCAAGAAACAGACCTAAACTTTTCAAATCAGTTAATGTAGAGGAGGGTATCAATGATCATAAGATGGTAATAGCACCTATGATTATGGGTATTATGAAGAATGTTAAGAGAGATTGGAAAATGTTTTTGCTTAGCAAGAGTGATGGGATACAAATTGCATAGTATCTGAGTATTCAGTATCAAATATTCAGTGATGAGGGCAAAGATGTAGAGTGCAAATGGAAAAAAATTAAAAGCATTGTTCAACATGCCATAGACAAGTACATTCCTAGCAAGATCTTAAGGGATGGAAAAGACCCACCATGGTTTAATAACCAGGTCAGAAAAGAATTGCTATGTAAACAAAGAGAGCTTCATCATAGATTCAAGAGAAGTAAAGACCTAGCTGAAAACAAAAGCACAACAAAGTGAGAATAAACTTAAAGAGAGCAGTGATAGAAGTATTCAGTGAGTTCGAAAGTAAAATTTTGCCAACCAAACTGAGCAAAACCCTATCAGGTTTTGGTTTCACACAAAATTCAGAAGCTGATTTAAATCAACTGTTGAGTCACTCAAGGACCCTACTGCCACTGAAACAGAAGAACACACAGAGAAGGCCAGAATACTGAAATTGGTCTTCTGAAAATTGTTTCAGTGTAGACCATAATATGGTCCCTTATTTCAGTCATCATAAAAAAATCTAAATGGCAGGCATTGAGACAAGTAGTCACAGTATAGAAACACAATTACAGTTGCTTGGTAGTGGAAAGGCATCAGGACCAGATGACACATGTTTAAGATTCTACAGAGATTATGGGCGGAAACTTGCTCTCCTATAAGTAGCAATTTATTGTAGGTTACTGGTGCAATGAAAAGTATCTAGAAACTAAAGAAAAGCATAGCTCATTATTTTTTGTCAAGAAGGGTCATATGATAGATGCTCATAATTAAGGCCTCTATTGTTGACATCAATATGTTGTAGACAACGGAATATGTTTTATGCTCACATATTATGAAGTTTTTGGAGAATGAAAATCTCTTCCATAAAAATTGACATAGATTCCTCAAACTGAAATTGTAGTGGATCTAACCTAATGCTGCTTATCTCATAGGCTTCTGGGTATCAGTCTTCAATCCATAGATGAAACGAAGTTGTAACAGCCTTAATGGCTATTGGAAGGTGTACAAAACTCAACAATTCTAGATTCGCTGATTGTCACTTCTGTTTCTCTGTAGCAGACTTTATTGAGTCAATTACCAGTTTGTTGTTGTTGTTGTGGTCTTCAGTCCTGAGACTGGTTTGATGCAGCTCTCCATGCTACTCTATCCTGTGCTAGCTTCTTCATCTCCCAGTACCTGCTGCAATCTACATCCTTCTGAATCTGCTTAGTGTATTCATCTCTTGGTCTCCTTCTATGACGCTGCCCTCCAATGCTAAATTTGTGATCCCCTGGTGCCTCAGAACATGTCCTACCAACCGGTCCCTTCTTCTTGTCAAGTTGTGCCACAAACTCCTCTTCTCCCCAATTCTATTCAATACCTCCTCATTAGTTACGTGATCTACCCATCTAATCTTCAGCATTCTTCTGTACCACCACATTTCAAAAGCTTCTATTCTCTTCTTGTCGAGACTACTTTTCGTCCATGTTTCACTTCCATACATGGCTACACTCCATACAAATACTTTCAGAAACGACTTGCTGACACTTAAATCTATACTCGATGTCAACAAATTTCTCTTCTTCAGAAACGCTTTCCTTGCCATTGTCAGTCTACATTTTATATCCTCTCTACTTTGGCCATCATCAGTTATTATGCTCCCCAAATAGCAAAACTCCTTTACTTCTTTAAGTGTCTCATTTCCTAATCTAATTCCCACAGCATCACCAGTTTACCAGATATAAAATAAATAATTAGTGCACACATCAGGATAGACCATACAGTACCTAACAGACCCAGTCCAGTGTCAAAGTTAATTACTGACAGCTGGGGAAATGCTGGGGCCTTGCAAGTAACACTGGCCCAGATAGGTAGCAGCACTACTTATCTCGCTTTTGTACTATTTCTGCAGTTCACAAATCTGCCCCTGCAGCAGTGCTTGTTATGTGGTAGTGCTGTTAGTCAAGGAAGACTAGTAATGCTCCAACTTTCATCTGTTTGTCTGTTACAGAAGTCATTTTAATGTTTGTAAGGAGTTCTTGTTATTGCTTTATTTGTGTAGATTGAGATATAAAACAAGAAATTCCTAATTCTTAATATTGATTCAAAATAAAGACAGTATTTCACAATGGAGTAACATTGGCTGATTGGAGTAACTTTGACTCTAACAGTTTTAGACTGAAGTTTTGTTTATTATGTTACCTAGTAGGACTTATTTTAAAAATTGTCTGGGGTAGACTCAAATTGTGCTTCATTGCTGAAAAGTTACACTAGTTCTTTGCTGCGTACTGGTCAAATATTAACACTTATTTATAATCTTCAGAACTTCACAAATTTATTCTTCTCAGTTACACATGGCTGCAAATTCTCATTGCTAACAAAAATTTTCCTGCATTGCAAGTACACAACTATATATAAGAATCACTCACAACAGCCTCTCACCAACTAGTTGCACAGATCAACAAGAACAAAGATACCACAATAAGTCACAGTATAGCATTCTTATAAAATATTAATTTTTACATTTACGCACACTGCAGGAAAAAATTAGTAAATCCTTTTGAAGGTTTCCAATTCACTCAGGATTTATTGTTGCAACAGTGCATATGGAGTACATGTAATGATTACATTTAGAGATAAATAGCACAAGCAGTTCCAAGGTACAAGGCATTAACTCATGCTGAAACACCCATGTTAGTACTTGGTGTAGCCTACGTGTCTCTGGGATCCAGTCAATTGTACAGACAGTGAATACTGTTCTGGGATATTTCATGCCCTGCCTGTTTGACCTGTTCATATAGTTCTGTAAAAATTGTTGGCTGACAAGTCACTCAAGTCACTTCTCATCTGATCATATCCCACATGCGCTCAATTGGAGACAAGTCTGGAGATTGTGCTGACCAGGGAAGTCACTGCACATCGTACAGAGAACATTGTGTTTTCACAGGCCATGTGTGGGTGACTGTTATCTTGTTGGAATAACACATCACACTCCTGTTGCAAGAATGGTAAAATAATGGGGCTAACAACATTCTGGACCTACCAAGAACTGGTTAGCATCCTCTCCAGAAACACCAAAGGTGAATGAGAGTTGTAGCTTATCACATCCCAGGCCATTAAGGCCTTGGTTGAGGCCAATGTGTTGTGGATGAATGCACTCTATGAGACAACACTCACCACCACTACATCATATTCATAAACGACCATCACTTGCATGCAAGCAGCATCTGCTTTCATCACTGAAGACCACCGCATGCCATTCCATCTTCCAAGTGATCCTCTGATGGCACCAGTCAAGCCATGCACATCTATGTTGTGGCATGAGTGGATCAGCTAGAGGTGTGCTTCCTCATAGTCCCACTGCTAATAACCTGTTTGCAACATTTCATGTTGAGACATCTGGGCTCGTAAGCCCCACTGTCTGTGCTGTGATAGCTGTATGATCTGACACTGGTCCTCTTAAAATAAGATGATCCTGGTGGGTGTCTGTGCTGTGTGGATGGCCAGAACCTCATTTACGAGTGAGAGATTGTTCAAGTGACCACTGGTACCAGCAACCTTGGTCATCTGATGCAGCATATCCAACCTGTGTGGCAAATCTCTGAAAGGGCCATACCACCATTCGGAAGGCCATTATTTGACCCCTTTCAAATTCACTTGGCCATATGCAGCACAACTGTGTCTCCACGGTATGGTTGCCTGCTTGCTTCACGTATTTCCACTACACTGAGCCCTCTGCTCTGGTAGCTATGCCACAATGCTGTCTGCTGGTGGATGATGTTGAAACTATTATCGCTATCTCTACTAGTCCTCAGGTTGCATGCACTGTCATTGGATCAAAATTGTTATCTTTCCAGGTGTAGTAACTTTTTCCAACAGTGTATATAATATAAATCTTTTACCACTGTTTTCAGAATAAGTTACAAAAATATCAGTAATGACAATAAATTCAAATACAATTTCAGTTTCAAATTAAACTGGAACCATGAAAAAAATATATTTTCAGAGAATAAATCTTATATAGTTTATGTGTTGTTTTCTGTTGATAAAAGAATGTAAGATCATATTAGGTTGAGGAGGATTACCAGATTGGTTGCACCAATAATCACACCCATTTAGCAATAGTTCATTTATTAACCTTAACATATATAAGGGTCACAAAGAACTGTCCTGAACATGGCGGAACAGCCAAAGATAATGCTTAGAGTCCAACATCATATCAATGTTGGTGTCGATTTCATCAGTGCCACAAGGTGTATTGCCAAAATTACCAGTACACTGAACTCTAAATGATACTTTGTGCAATATTTAATTGTGTTGTATATTTATCTGTATCATATTCTACAATAAATGAAAAAAAATGCTCTCATCAGTTCTATTACAATAGCCCACAAAGAATTTTGTAAGCTGACAATATGAGCAAAATACAGCTAAAATAATGGAACTGCGCAATGCCCAGTTTCAAAAAATATAGATCCAATTAAATTTTTGAAAATTATTTTGTGAAAATTGGAATGTGCTTATTACATATAGTGTTGTGCTCACAATAAGTGTTGCTTGGTAAAGGTTACCAGTATTGAACTGAATCATTGCCTTTTTGTTTTTTGTTTTTCACCTGGTTAAAGAAGTTACACATTTAACAAGCTTCATACCAAGAACACAGCAACATGATTATTAGTTTAAGCCATACAGGTATTTACTTTGAAAATAGTGAAAAATTGAAGAAAATAATAAGTAATTTGGTATTGATACATTTCTTTGCAAAAATATCACAATGTTTATATCACTAAAAAAAAGAAAAGAAAATGAAGTATGAAAGCAAAATAGTCCAAATTTTACAGCAATTAAGTGTACAAAAATTAAGTGACTCTAATTACACAGCATTTTATAATAGCTTAATGCAAAACTAGTAAAATGATTATTATTCAGTTACTGTTGTTGTTGTTGTGGTCTTCAGTCCTGAGACTGGTTTGATGCAGTTCTCCATGCTACTCTATCCTGTGCAAGCTTCTTCATCTCCCAGTACTTACTGCAACCTACATCCTTCTGAATCTGCTTAGTGTATTCATCTCTTGGTCTCCCTCTATGATTTTTACCCTCCATGCTGCCCTCCAATGCTAAATTTGTGATCCCTTGATGCCTCAGAACATGTCCTGGCAACCGGTCCCTTCTTCTTAGCAAGTTGTGCCACAAACTCCTCTTCTCCCCAATTCTATTCAATACCTCCTCATTAGTTATGTGATCTACTCATCCAATCTTCAGCATTCTTCTGTACCACCACATTTCGAAAGCTTCTATTCTCTTCTTGTCCAAACTATTTATCGTCCATGTTTCACTTCCATACATGGCTACACTCCATACAAATACTTTCAGAAACGCCTTCCTGACACTTAAATCTATACTCGATGTTAACAAATTTCTCTTCTTCAGAAACACTTTCCTTGCCATTGCCAGTCTGCTTTGACCATCATCAGTTATTTTGCTCCCTAAATAGCAAAACTCCTATACTACTTTTAGTGTCTCATTTCCTAATCTAATTCCATCAGCATCACCCGAGTTAACTCGCCTACATTCCATTATCCTCATTTTGCTTTTGTTGATGTTCATCTTATATTCTCCTTTCAAGACACTGTCCATTCTGTTCAACTGCTCTCCCAAGTCCTTTGCTGTCTCTGACAGAATTACAATGTCATCGGCAAACCTTAAAGTCTTTATTTCTACTCCATAGATTTTAATTCCTACTCCAAACTTATCTTTTGTTTCCTTTACTACCTGCTCAATATGCAGATTGAATAACATCAGGGATAGGCTACAACCCTGTCTCACTCCCTTCCCAACCACTGCTTCCCTTTCATGCCCCTTGACTCTTATAACTACCATCTGGTTTCTGTACAAATTGTAAATAGCCTTTCACTACCTGTATTTTACCCCTGCCACCTTCAGAATTTTAAAGAGATTATTCCAGTCAGCATTGTCAAAAGCTTTCTCTAAGTCTACAAATGCTAGAAACGTAGGTTTCCCTTTCCTTACTCTATCTTCTAAGATAAGTCGTAGCATCAGTATTGCCTCATGTGTTCCAACATTTCTATGAATCCAAACTGATCTTTCATGGGGTCGGCTTCTACCAGTTTTTCCATTCATCTGTAAAGAATTCGCGTTAGTATTTTGCAGCTGTGACTTATTAAACTGATAGTTCGGTAATTTTCACATCTGTCAACACCTGCTTTCTTTGGGATTGGAATTATTATATTCTTCTTGACGTTTGAGGGTATTTTGCCTGTCTCATACATCTTGCTCACCAGATGGTAGAGTTTTGTCAGGCCTGGCTCTCCCAAGGCCGTCAATAGTTCCAATGGAATGTTGTCTACTCTCAGGGCCTTGTTTCGACTCAGGTCTTTCAGTGCTCTGTCAAACTCTTCATGCAGCATCGTATCTCCCATTTCACCTTCACCTACATCCTCTTTCATTTCCATAATATTGTCCTCAAGTACATCGCCGTTGTATAGACCCTCTATATACTCCTTCCACTGTTCTGCTTTCCCTTCTTTGCTTAGAACTGGGTTTCCATCTGATCTCTTGATATTCATGCAAGTGGCTCTCTTTTCTCCAAAGGTCTCTTTAATTTCCTGTAGACAGTATTTATCTTACCCCTAGTGATATATGCCTCTACATCCTTAAATTTGTCCTCTAGCCATCCCTGCTTCGCCATTTTGCCCTTCCTGCCAATCTCATTTTTGAGACGTTTGTATTCCTTTTTGCCTGCTTCATTTACTGCATTTTTATATTTTCTCCTTTCATCAATTAAATTCAATATTTCTTTTGTTACTCAAGGATTTCTACTAGCTCTCGTCTTTTTACCTACTTGATCCTCTGCTGCCTTCACTACTTCATCCTCAGAGCTACCCATTCTTCTTCTACTGTATTTCTTTCCCCCATTCCTGTCAATTGTTTCCTTATGCTCTCCCTGAAACTCTGTACAACCTCTGGTTCTTTCTGTTTATCCAGGTCCCATCTCCTTAAATTCCCACCTTTTCGCAGTTTCTTCAGTTTTAATCTGCAGTTCATAACCAATAGATTGCGGTCAGAGTCCACATCCGCCCTTGGAAATGTCTTACAATTTAAAACCTGGTTCCTAAATCTCTGTCTTACCATTATATAATCTATCGGATACCTTCTAGTATCTCCAGGATTCTTCCATGTGTACAACCATCTTTCATGATTCTTGTACCAAGTGTTAGCTCTCATTAAGTTATGCTCAGTGCAAAATTCTACCAGGCGGCTTCCTCTTTCCTCCCCCAATCCATATTCACCCACTATGTTTCCTTCTCTCCCTTTTCCTACTCTCGAATTCCAGTCACCCATGACTATTAAATTTTCGTCTCCCTTCACTACCTGAATAATTTCTTTTATCTCATCATATATTTCATCAATTTCTTCATCATCTGCAGAGCAAGTTGGCAAATAAACTTGTACTACTGTAGTAGGCATGGGCTTCGTGTCTATCTTGGCCACAATAATGCGTTCACTATGCTGTTTGTAGTAGCTTACCCGCACTTCTATTTTTTTTATTCATTATTAAACCTACTCCTGCATTACCCCTATTTGATTTTGTATTTATAACCCTGTATTCACCTGACCAAAAGTCTTGTTCCTCCTGCCACCAAATTTCACTAATTCCCACTATATCCCACTTTAACATATCCATTTCACTTTTTAAATTTTCTAACCTACCTGCCTGATTAAGGGATCTGACATATCATGCTCCGATCCGTAGAACGCCAGTTTTCTTTCTCCTGATAACGATGTCCTCTTGAGTAGTCCCTGCCCAGAGATCCAAATGGGGGACTATTTTACCTCCGGAATATTGTACCCAAGAGGACGCCATCATCATTTAACCATACAGTAAAGCTGCATGCCCTCGAGAAAAATTACGGGTGTAATTTCCCCTTGCTTTCAGCCATTCACAGTACTAGCACAGCAAGCCCGTTTTGGTTAGTGTTACAACGCCAGATCAGTCAATCATCCAGACTGTTGCCCCTGCAACTACTGAAAAGGCTGCTGCCCCTCTTCAGGAACCACACATTTGTCTGGCCCCTCAACAGATACCCCTCCATTGTGGTTGTACCTACGTATGGTCATTTGTATTGCTGTGGCATGCAGGGGGGGGGGGGGGGGGGATTCAGTTACTTAAGTTCAGTTTTAAATAACATACAAAATAAAATTACAACATTCCAGAAGTGTTCTTTTGATTTTCGTTTAAGTATTTGCCTTAAACCTTGGAAAAATAGTTAAACTTTCCTTTCATGCAGTGATTCCAGCAGAATTAGTAGACTGAATAGTGTTTCAATGCACAACATTTTGATTGTCTTTTATACAGGTGTGACTTTTTTTACTTTCACTTACTCATTTCCATGTTCTTGGTAGTGGTAGTACATCATATCATTCTCTGCAATATATTAGTCCTTTGCACATACTGATTTGGAACTTCATCTTTTGCACAAGTATGATTAAAGATTCAAAAATATCATGAAATTACTTCCTGATGAAATTTTCAGACATGTATAGGTGAATGGGCATAAGTTAATTATAAATAACTTGGAGAGAACTCATTATTTGACAGAAACAGACTAATAGCACCTTATTTGAGTGAGTATTTAGGAAAAATGAGTTAGTCAAAGACAAAATTGCAATTAACATGTCCAAAAGAACATACACCACATATATAATTAATGTGAGGATGACCAATTGATCACATCAGTGCAAATGCTCACCTTGCTTAAACTTTTATGAGAATCAGCAATATGCCACAAGTAATGAGGATAATGGGCAAGGGGCACTGCATTAGTAGTGAATGGATAAGTTGAGAATTTGGGGCTGATGGGAGGTATGCTAGATTAGTCCATGCATTTGCGATGATCACTGTGTCCTCATAGTGCAGTGGTCAGAGCATCTTGTTAGTAAGCAGGAGACCCAGGTTTTAATCATGTTGCGGCACAAATTTTCAACTTTCCTCATTGATTTAAATCAGTGCCCACTGGCAGATATTGTTATTAATTCCTTTGTGCCTTGACTGATTCATAATGGCTGTGGGATCCAAAGTGTTTCTGTTCATTTGGACATGTCCAAAAGAACAGACACCATATAAATAAAATCATTTACAAGACAAAAATGCGTACAGTAGAATCATCATTCTTTCAAATCATAGAGAGATTGTATGGACAGAAAGAGATACTATTGATGGATTTAAAGATAAAGATAGGGGATACAGCACAGGAAACTAAGAAGAAAATATTGCTACAACAGCTCAAATGCTTATGTCCCCCCAAGCAAACAGTATACTAAAAGCATATGTTCCTCCAAGGATTCAGTTTAGATTTCCAGACAGAAGCCATATATTTGAGACAAAATAGTAATAATTATGTGCAGGTACTTAAATCTAACAATTCATAAATGCATCATTCAATGTTTACTTAGCACAAGAAAACAATTAACTCTTTTTCCCAAAACTACTTTCAAGTCAGTAACTGTATGGTTCAAAATTCATTCCAAAGTAGTATTTCCCACATGTCAAGAAATAGTGACATCTTGTTTATAATATTATCTCACTGTGCAATACAATTTTCCTACAAAAATTGGTTTCTACTTTTCTTCAATGAGATTCTTTACCTTCAGCATCACCTACTTCACACAAGTCAGGACAAGAGCATATAATACTAATTCTTCCTCATTAGATTACATTAAACTAATTAATCTGATTTTTCATAAAAAAATTTCTTGCAGTGACTAACAAATACATCATATTATATGTATATGACTGCAGATAGCTGTTACTCATGACAAGCTCCATCAATCAAATCTCTGCTTCCAATATTACCTTTAGTAACTTCCATTTCTTTCATTAATCATTAAATTTGTTATTATATCAAGCCAGTAAAAACCAAAATAATTACCTGTCTAACCATAATCTTTCCAAAAATTACACAATTTAAATAAATTATCTAAAGATAACCAAAACTTTTGTATAAAGGCCACCAAATGTCTTCAGTTGAAAATCACACATTATTGCTAAAAAAACACAAAAACTTTAAATATTTGAAAGCTGCTAAATCATTAATAAAAATAACATGGCAATAAATCATTTACATAGCCCTTAGCAAAATCATTAAATGCACTGTGTATTCTGCATCCTAACATTAGTACATCATAAACAAACAATCAAAATCTGTACTACAGTTAAAATAAAATATGAAAACAATTTCTTATCTCTCAAACAAAAATATGTATGCGTGCTAATATCAACTATGATACACATTTCTGGTTGGTGATGAGAGGACATCTGTGGATGAGTCAAAGACCTCAGTGCATTTTGAGTTTTGGTACATTGTGAACATGCTATTGTATCACACTTTCTGAATAAAATGTATATGCAGTTACTGCCTTGACACCATTATTGAGACATCCCTGTCATCCAGTGGGGAATACTTCCTTAGTACTGACCCCACATCAACTGTAAAACATGTTTTGCAAGTTTTCATAAAGACCATTAACAGTGTGGCCATCTTTTGTCTTGAATACCATCTCCATGGAACAAGACAACTGAAGTTAATGCGTGTGAATTGTACAGACAGTGCAACCAATGTGCAGATTGCCTGTGATAAAACACAAGTGAACTATGGCTGGCCAACACAGCTCCTACCCTGCCACAGCAGGGGACCTTGGTGAAGAGCAATATATTACTGACCAAAACGGCTTCTACTACAATCATAGAATGAAGGCTTTCACGGAAGGTGTTGTCATTACTTAACATTTCCGGGCTGAGATGCTGTGGTCCATAGATAAGACTCTCCCCTGACATTTCGTCTCCGACTGCGGAAGGCATCCTGCAAGGACAATCGGCAAACTGTGCAATGTAATCTAATGAGGAAGAATTAATATTATATGCTCTTGTCCTGTGATGTTGAAGTAGGTGATGTTAAAGGTAAAGAATGTCATTGAAGCAAAGTAGAAACCAATTTTTGTAGGAAAATTGTATTGCACAGTTTGCCGACAAAGGCAGGCAACAGACAACTTGTTGCTGGACTTCCTACAGGAGTCTACCACAAACTCACTACAATGCACACCCAATCAGCAAGTGGAACTTATTTCAAACTGTGATATGCCACACAAGTCAACTGCAACATCCACACCACTTAACATGATCAGACATCCACCCATTCTACACATATCTACACAGCTTGTTGGGTACTATAATCCACCTGGAGCCACTCTTATTACCATGTCACAATTTCTTCAAGTTCCTGAGTCACCAATACTGGCTTAGCTGACCGTAACCACATCACAGCCATTATCTACCTCACAGACTCAAATTCCAGTATAAGTTGCCACTGTTTCAACCTGAACAACTTGATTTATGGTTCACCACAGTGGAGTGTGTATTTGACTCATTAAACATTCTAGATGGTGGCAACTGATTTCTCACCCTTATTTGTCATCTGACAAAATAATGTAATTGGATAGTTAAAGAGTCTACTTAGCAAGTGCCGACAGCTCACACACATAAAAGAAGGTTATAATTAGGCCAGCGTTCAGAGTCAATGGTTCCTGCTTCAGCCAGAAGGGTTGAAGGGGAAGGAATAGGGGTGAAGGAAAAAGACTGGAGAGGTCTAGGAAAACAGGTAGATTTTGGGAAAGTCACCCAGAACTACGGATCAGGGGAGACATACTGGATGGGATAGAAAGGAAAGACTAATTGTTGGGGACCATACCAGACAAGATTTGAAAATCTGAGAGCTTAAAGGTGAAAGACAGGTAATATGCAGACAGAGATTACTGCTTATATATCATGTATGAGTTAATAAGAGTGAAAAGCTAATTGCACTGTACGTAACAGACTTGGGAGGGGTCAGCAAAAAATAGACATGTAAGAAAAAGAAAGATGTAGAAAACTAAAACGGAGTAAAGAAAGCAGTAGTTACTATGAAGAAATGCTGAGATGGAAGAAATTAACCTAAATTAAGGCCAGGTGGGTGGCAAGAACCAAGGACATGTTGTAACAATAGTTCGCACCTGTGGAATTCTGAGAAACTAGTTTTTGGGGGAAGAATCCAGATGGTACATGTGGTGAAACAGGCACCAAGTTCACGATTGTCATATTGTAGAGCATGCTGTGCAACAGGATTTTGTGTGTTGACAGTATACACTCTTTGTCTATGCTGATTCATCCTAACAGATAATTTGGTGGTAGTCATGCCATTGTAAAAGGCCAAACAATGTTTACATAACAGCTTGTATACGATGTGTCATTTCACAAGTGGCTCTCCCTTTGATAGTATATATTTTGCCAGTTACAGGGCTGGTATAGGTGTTGGTAGGAGCATGCTTAGGTCTAGTCTACCAGTGGAGATAGCCACAGTGGTAAAAGCCATAGTGTTGGGAGGTGAGTGCAGAAGGAGCATAGGGTTTGACAGAAATATTGTTGCAGAGATTAGGAGTGTGATGGAAAGCTATTCTAGGTGTGGTGGGAAAAATCTCAGACAGAATGGATCTCATTTCAAGGCATGATTTTAGGAAGTCATGGCCTTGTTGAAGTAGCTGATTAATATATTCCAGACCAGGATAATACTGAGCGACCAGTGGTGTGCTCTGAAGCTATTTTTTTGGAGGGATCAGCAGTACAAGGATTAGATGTGATGGTCAGGGAAATCTGCTTTTGAACTAGGCTGGTGGGGTAAATGCATTCCGTGAAGGCTGAGGTGAGAACGGTGATGTGCTGCTGTAAAGAGTCTGCATCTGAACAAATATGTTTACCTCAAATGCCAAGGCTGTATGTGAGGGAACATTTAACGTGGAAAAGGCAGTAACTGTCAGAATTTTAGTACTGTTGTTTGTTAGTAGGTTTAATGTGGACAGAAGTGTGTCACCTTTGGTAAGAATGACATCAAAATCAAGGAAAATGGCACAGGATTTAGAATAGGACCATATGAAATTTAACTGGGAGAAGGTTTTCAAAGATTCCAAGAATTCCAACAGGTCAACCTCACCTTGACTCCATATGCTAAAGATGTCATCAATCTATGTAAACCAAACCAGTGGCTGAAGACTTATGGATCCCAGGAAAGCCCCCTCCAAGGGACCCACGAAAAGGTTGGCATAGGAAGGAGCAATCCTGGTTCCCATGACCGTATCCCTAATCTTTTTGTATGTCTTCCCCTTGAAGGTGAAGTAGTTGTTGGTAAGTATAAAGTTGATTAAATTGAGTACAAAGGATTTCATAGGTTTGGAAACAGGTGGGAGCTGACTTAGGAAATGTTCAGCAGCAGACAGACCATTTACATGGGGGATGTTGGTGTAGAGGGAGGTGGTATCAGTGGTGACAAGCAAGGTGTTTGGTGGGAGGGAGACATGCACATATTTCAGATGATCTAGGAAATGATTGGTATCTTTGATATAGGAGGTAAGTCTTTGTACTACAGATTGTAGGTGCTGATAGGCTAAGGCAAGTATAGGTTCATTGGGTGCTTTGAAGCCAGCAACTGTAGGAAGGCCAGGATGACTGGGTTTGTGGATCTTAGGTACAAGGTAAAAGGTGGGAGTGCATGGTTTGGGTGAGATGAGAAGTTCTATGGATTGAGCTGTTAGTCCTCATGAGTGGCCTGAGGTTTTAAGGAGGGACTGCAGGTTAGTTTGAATCACAGGGATAGGTTATATTAGCCCATGTGGCCAACACTCCTTCCTATTGATGTCATCTGTCTTGTTCAGACTGTCATCTGTTTTCTACCTTATGTGCTAATCCATATGTTTATTTATCTGTATCACCAAGATTAATCAACACTTTGCCCCTACATTTTTTCTAGTACTGATTTCCGTGCTCATAGATGGGTTTACATATCACAATTCCATTGTTATTTACATATAACACTTTGCAGCTCACTGCACTGCAGCACTTTCTCCCTATCGTCTTTTGCCGATTTATTCACAAATTTGACATTTATTTTCTTTCCCACAATCCACTATCTTGTTTACACATAATTCTTTCACGTTTTTGTGCATTTGTTTTTCGCCCAACCACTCTGATCGATTTTTACTGCCATCTCCTGCATTACTTTAATTTCCAAGCTAATTAGTTTACGTTTTCAACTATTACTGTCTCTTTCTGTTACCCAGGCTTTCTGTAATGTCTATTTTCACGCCTTTCCCAGTCACTATTTTTTTTTTTTCTTTTCCAATAATTTTTTTGTATCGTATAGACCACTTTTATGGCGCGAAATTCTCTCCCACTTATCAGTTCTTGTTAACCATTGTCTGTTCTCATGATTTTTGTACGAATTTTTCTGATTTTTCTGAGTTTTTTCCTTACTTTCCTTCCATTTTTCTATCTTTTATCCACCCTCTGCTTACCTTTTTTGCCACTCACACGTTTTCTAATACTCCAAACTGTCCTCTCTTGCCTTGACAAATCTCATCGCATATTACATCCATTCTTTCTGAAAACATGCTTTTGTACTATCAAACATAAGGTTCCACATTCTGTTTCTTGAAACCTGCTTGTCCCTTGGAGGTACTCCAAAAGGCATAACATTGAAAGTTCCTGTTTCTGAATGTAATCCTACTCTACACCAGGCTCTGTTATAGTTTTAAATACAGCAGTCTCTTGCTCTTATACAGCTTATCTGTGACCTATATGCCTCACAACCAACTTCCACTCCACCAGACTTCTGTCCTATAAAATCGTGCAGTTGTCTGCCCATCATCTTTCCCTGGATGGTATCTTCTGTCAACCCAAATAAAGTTGCAACAACATGCCAGGCTTCACCTCAACAAGCTATCCAAACTTCTCCTAAACTACCTGAACAGTGGTGTTTCCCTTCCTGTCCCTCTGCAGCTCCCTAAAGGGCCACTCTATCAAGCACCACTCCTCTCCTACAAGCTGAGCTTGGCCAAGCTTCTTAACATTCCACAGCCTTCACCACTGCCTCCCAGACCAAGAACAACTCATACTCACAAGAACCAGTCACAACAGCACAGTGTACTCAACCTCTTGTCTAAAGCACCCTCCCTCATGTATTATCCGTATTATCTAAGTGTCTCACTTTCAGCCTTAAATCTACATTTGTTCTTGCAGCTTGGTGGAGGACCTACTTTTGTTCACTTTGAAATCCAGTCCTAAAACCTTTCCAACAGCATACCTGACATTGAATGTTGTCTTGAACAGTTCCGACCACAATCCCAACTTGATCCACTACCACTAACTCAAAATCATCCCTTACAAGCCTTCCAAGAATCCTTCATATTCGGCATTGATTTGCAACCCTTCCTCAGCATAACCCTAACCTGTTCTCTGCAGAACTCCATGCTGTACATTCCCTAAAAGCTGATGACACCATCATTATCCTCCCAGCAGACAATGGATCTACCACTGTAGTAGTTGACCAAAATGAGTTGGTTAGTGAAGGTCTATGCCAGCTGCCTGACATCACTACATACAGTGTCTGCCATCAAGATCCCATCCCTGTGATTCAAATTGACCTGCAGTCCCTCCTTAAAACCTCAGGCCCCTCATAAGGACTAACACCTCCCATACAGCCTTGGCATTCGAAGCAAATGTATCACCACTGTTCTCACCTCAGCCTGCATTGGATGTAACTACCCCTCCAGACTAGTTCAAAAGCAGAATTCTTGGGCCATCACATCCAGTCCTGGTACTGCTGATTCCTCCAAAAACCAATTTTGGAGTACGCCAGTATTATCCTGGTCTGGAATGTATTAATCAGCAACTTTGACAAGGCCATGACTTCCTAAAATCATGGCCTGAAATGAGATCCATTCTGGCTGAGATTTTGCCCACCACACCTAGGACAGCTTTTTGTCGCCCTCTCAATCTCCACAATATTCTTGTCAGCCCCCATACTTCTTCTGCACCCATCTCCCTACCCTACGGTTCCTACCCCTGCGACTATCCCCACTGCAAGACTGGCCCTATGCACCTCCTTCCACCATGTATACCAGCCCTATAACTGGCAAAACATATACTATCAAAGGGAGAGCCACCTGTGAAATGACACATGTCATATACCAGTTACAAAGTAAACACTGTTTGGCCTACATTCGCATGACTACCACCAAATTATCAGTTAGGATGAATGGGTGTAGGCAGGGGATGTATAATGGCAACTCACAATATCCTGTCACAGAGCATGCTTTACAACATGACATTCGTGACCTCAGACCCGTTTCACCAGATGCGCCCCCTGGACACCAGTTTCTCAGAACTCCTCAGGTTGGATCTAGCACTACAACATGTCCTTGGTTCTTGCCACCCATCTGGCTTTAATTTACGTTAGTTTTTTCAATCCCAGCATTTCCTCACTATAACTACTCTTTGCTTCACTCCATTTTAGCTTTCTACATCTTTCATTGTCTTTCCTAACTATTTTTCACTGCCCCCTCCCACCTCTGTTACAAACAATGCACTTAGTTTTTCACTCTTATTAACTCATGCATCATGTTTAAGTAGTAATCTCTGTCTGCATATTACCCTGTCTTCCACCTTTAAGCTCTGAGGTTTTCAAATCTCATCCAGTGCAGTCCCCAACTATCAGTCTTTCCTTTTCATCCTGTCCATTAAGTCTCCCTCAGGGTGACTTTCCCAAAATCTACCCCTTTTTCTAGACCTCTCCAGTCCTTTCCCTTCACCCTTCTTCCTTCCCCTACAACCCTTCTGCCTGAAGAAAGAAGAGCGATTGACTCCAAAAGCTTGCCTGATTATAACCTTCTTTTATGTGCGTGTTCTGCTGCCGCCTGGTGAGTAGATTTTTTTTACCTATCCAACTACATTATTTTGTCAAAAATTTATTTGTTGTCTTGCAGAACATGCTGAATTAATCAATGATGTCATTACAGTTCCACCTGTCCACAACAAGTATGATGCAACCAAATCTGCACTGCTGTAGTGGCTTTCTCATACACCTGAGCAATAGTGAAAAGCGGCAATATATCATGAACATTTGGACAATAGAACACCATCCCAACTTTGGCAATGACTCCAGTCCACTCTGGACATTATCCTCAAGCCAAATGCTGCCATTCAGTCACTCTGGCTAATTAACCCTTTAAGTAGGCATGACAGATATATCAGATATATCTGTCCACATTCTGCTAATTGGCAGTGGGTTGGACAGACGTATCTTTCTGCTGTGTTCTGTGGCTAGTAGTTATTTGAAATTATAAGTTATGACTCTGGCATTGAAACTGTGGTATTAGTTGAGCTTCATCGACTAGATGGCAACTCTCTTCAGGCATCATAACATATTCTTGACTAATTATAACATTTTACACTTGAGTGCGTATCGATAGTATACATCCCATGAAGCAGCTGCAAAAGCATGGCTTTTTCATCTGTGTTTGCTGCCATGTTACTGAGTGATCTTTTGAAATAGTTAAAAAAAGTTGTTTATCAGATTCAGAGATAGAGCAGCTGCATTTAGAAAGTGACAATAACTCAATGACAGTTCTGAAAGTTTTCATGATACTGATATTGAGGCTACTGAAAGTGACTTTGATTCAGAAACATCTGATGATAAGAACCTTCTGCAGCAGATGATTACCTAGTGCATATTGATCAGTTCATGATCAATATTTTTTCAGTGGTACTTGTGGTACAGTTGTGCCTCTACAACAGTATGATGTGGTGAGTTGTTTTATGTGTTTTTTAGATGATGCTTTGTGCAAAATGATGGCTGAACAGACGAATTTTTGTGCACAACACTTCATAGCTTCTCATCCAAATTTAGCAGCATGCTCCAGGGTTTGCAGTTGGCAAGATATTACAAGGGGTAAGGTAAAGGCACTCATTGGAATGCTCATATTTCAAGGAATTCTTAACAAACTAGAATAGAAAATGTACTTTTCAAAGAGAGACTCAGCTGACACATTCTTTTTCAGGAAGCTGATGAGTGGAAAGCAGTTTTGTCTTTTATTGAAATTCCTCCTCTTTGCTGACAATATCTTGTATGATCCACTGAGTGCTATTAGCAGAAAACTATTCAAAATTCATCTGATTATGTAGCATCTGTAGTGTAAATTCAGATCAGTATACATGCCAGAAAGGAACATCACTGTTGATGAATCATTGTTACTCTGGAAAGGACAGCTTGGATGGAGGCAATTTATTCTACCAAAGTGCAACAGATGTGACATCAAATTTTATGAACTCTGGGTGTGTATAGGACTTAATTGTTTGCACTGGAAAGGGCAGTAATTCTGGTAGCCACTATCCAGAAGAAACAACAACCTCTTGAACTTTTTTTGGAACTTGTACATTATCTCCTTGGGAAAAGGCCACTGCCTTTATCTTGACAACTGGTACACCAGTTCAGAGTTGGTGGACATTGTCTGCTCAAAATGCAGCAATACAGGAAGGGGCTCCCGAATGTCATTCAAAAGGAAAAACTGAAGAAAGGAGAGCACATAACAGGATACAGAGGCAAGCAGATGATAATGAAATGTAAGGACAAAAGAGATTACAGTCAGCACCTTCCATAATGATACATTTTTAAATGTAAACTTGAAGAAGGGAATTATGTGAAAGACACATGTTATCGTTGATTATGACAAGAATTTCAGAGCCATAGGTGTGATTCCCTGTTGCAAAGCTACCAAATGGCAAGGAGCAGGATGAAAAAATATTTTCAGAAGCTTTTTGGCCACTTGATGAACACTGCATGCTTCGCTGCATATGTTCTGTACAAGAGTCATGGTGGAGAATGCAGTAGAATGAGCTTCACGATTAGTTCTGGAGAACAGTTGGCCATATCTTCACCACAACAAAGGACATCATTAGGATGCCCACCTTGAACATTGAAAGCAACATGCATTACAGCCAGGCATTTTCCAGGCCTTCTGCCACCTAAAATGAAGAAAAGGCCAACAAGAGTTGTGTGGCATGCATGCATGAGAAAAGTCCTTTGCCAAGAGACTTCATATTGGTGTGCTGATGTGAAGTTTCCTTGTGTGCAGCACCCTGCTTTAAAATGTTTCACGCTTAAAATGAGTTATAATATTATGCAAATAAATTTTCATTAACTTCAGAATTTACTTTATTCATTTCCACCAAATACCAGTTTAAACAAAAATATGAATGAAAACTTTTGTATGTGAGAAAAGTACACAGAACCACTACACCAGGCTGCGTTGCAGCATGTCATCGACTGAGAAAGAGGCATGTACGAACTATCAACTTAACAGTTTAAACTTTCCCTGCAAATACAACTGGCAGTGATATAACATGAAACTGATCCCCTGAAAAAATGGTTGGCTCTCACAGACAGAATGTTCATGGTACCACAAGGGCACCACATAAATTACAAAGAAGTATTACTATAATAGCACATTTACCATTCTGGATTGAGCAGAGCAGAGGATTGCTGATAGTGACATCGCTGCCACAAAACAGAGCAAGTACCAGCAGGCTTCACATGGAATCACTCCCACAGTGTACAGTACTATGCTAACCACTGCAGTTGTGTCAAGAGCATGGCACTGCTGGTACCATGCCCAGTTCAGCAACACCACATGCAACTGCCATTCTTCCTGCACATTCCAAATTTCAAATGCAGGCCACCATAAGCACATTAGTTCGCACTGAGATCTCAAGTTGCCAATAGTTACACACACACACAACACCATATACAAGGAAGGCTTGACTGTACATCTTTGACATCAATTCAAGGAAACATTGTTTGGTGGACACTGGATTCAACATCAGCTCAGAACTGCTGGAGAGTACATTGACATTCAACAAAACATTAGCTCTACAACTTTACACAGCTAATAATTTGAAGATCACTGTGCAGAAAGCCCCTTACAGCTGTCAGCACATCACCAGTTTACATGAACCTTTTTCATCACAGATGTCATAGAACTGGTGGCAAGAATCTATTTCCTGTGTCACTTACATCTCTCTCCAGACATACCACATTCTTCACTCTTGCACCATAATGTGGGCCACTACACCCCAGGACTATTCACACTGACAACCTGTATCTTACATGACACAATGCACTGCATGTTCAGGCAGCAGGATGACAGTTTTGCACATGTCAACCCACTCAGAAAGCGTCTCACAATGGCAGAAAAACTGCTTTTGGCACATAAGCACTATGACCACTGTTGCTCAGCTTCCAATGCACTCCATGATGAGAACATGTCTCTCCTACACTGCATTAAGGACATATCATCTGCACTCACATTAGCGCAGCAGCACCTTAAGGACGTCTCATGTACTTGCTGCTCCAACGAACCTGAGGAAGTGCACTCAGCCTCAGGCCCTGGTGACTGACCATATCCTCTGTCCTCGCAACCAGCACCTGTACAACCAACAACAATGAGCATGAGGCACAACACGAAAGTTGGTAGACTGCACTCCGTCTCAATGTTCAGCACCTTGGCATTGGGCCCACCACCCTCTTTACTCACCACTTGTGCAATCCTAACAATCACCAGATCACCAGTATGTCAGAAGGCATACCAACTGACCCCAGCTAATTTACACACTGCTAAGGTGACAGGTAGCATAGTTTGCCATTCGACAACCACTTGGTGTCACAGATCAAATAAGTATCAGAAAAATATGGAATTTTGAGATTCTGTGGCGAGTGCAGTGTTCTCAAAACCTTTATGGTGCACAACAGCTATCCAGTTCCCAACACACAAGATTTAACACACTTGCTAACGGGCACAGCTGTATTCAGTGTGACTGACAGTAAAGATAGCTCATCTACAAATCTCCATATACAAAGACCATATCACAAAAACCGTGATTATCACATCATTTGATCTCTTTGAATATCTTTTCACATCTCAGATGGGTAATGCTTCATTGATGGCATACTTTTTTGCTTTTATTTTTGCTTTGCCTATTTGGATGGCATCTATATTTTTTTGGCTACTTGAAAAACCATGACTGACACTTAAAACACGTTCTCACTGCCCTAAATGATGGGGGTGTGGTGATCAACAAGGACAAATGTCAGTTACAGAAAGCAGAATTTACCTTCCTTAAGCACATAGTTAGTCCCACAGTGATCAGACTAGCCCTGGACCAAGCCAACACCACCAGACAACTTTCCCCCCCTCCCCCCATAAATGTCATGAGCTATGTCAATTCTTAGAAACTCAGAACTTTACCAGCAGCACCTGCTATTTGCCATGGCTTAACAAGCAACCCTCACCAGTATGACAGCAGGATCTAACAAGAAAGGGAAAAGGAAGACTGAGTGGACCACAGAGACAAATGGGGCTTTCAGATGTGCAAGTATGTAGGCCCATCCAATTGCATGTACACAGTTCACAGTTATCACAGATGCAAGTGATACTGTGATTGGTGCAGTTCCACAACAACTAGTGGCCAGGATGCCCAGCCCCCAGCTACTCTCACAGAAACTTACAGCGACTCAAGCCAAATGCTCTGCCTTTGACAAAAATCTCCTTGCCATTTATGGGGCGGTGTGAAACTTCCATGAAGATATTGAATGGGGTCATGTTATAATGTTTACAGACCTAAACAACTATTTGATGCCATATGGCATCCATCAAAGGATTTAAATCCCTAATGACACTGACACCTAAATTAACTATCTACCAGTGCAACTATTCCAGCATTAGAGAGTTGCTATACAACCACAACACTGGCCTATGAATCAAATAATGTACCATCCCAGGGACCTAAACACTGATCCCTGTGACATGTCCCTTAATAGGATTTGGCCATTAGTGCCACAAAAAATGTGCCATGTGATTTTTAACCAGCTCCACAGCCTGTCCCAGCCAGGCATCTGAACCACATTCCACCTCACTACACAATAGTTTGTGTGGCCCAACATCAAGTGGGACTGCCGCACTTGTACACAGGCATGCATTGTGCCATGTACACATTTATCTCATTAGCCTTCTACCAGAGACAGAGAGATTCAGCTGTTTACTGCCAATGATAGGTGTAACTTCCAGGTGAGTGAAAACAACCACCATCAAGGATATCATGGCAGAGGCCACCAGCTACATCTTCATAGAAAAACAGATAGCATGTTTTGGCATGCCAGGCATGATAACTACCAGCCAAGGCTATCAGTTCGAGTTGGCATTCTTCAGCATCTTGTGTAACCTCTGTGAAATTCAGTGTAACCACACAGCAGTCTATCAGCCGCAGAGTGGTGGGTTAGTCAAATGGTGGCATAGGACTCTCTAAGCTACACTTAAGTGCTGTGGCAGGTTGTGGACTAAAACTTTGCTGTGGGCATTACTCAACATCTGAAACACCTTCAGGGAGAACTTACATATCCCTTGCCAAAATACTGGTACTTCCTGCCAATATTGTCCTACCCACACAATAACCCAAGCATATGGTCCTACTGGCACTAGTTCAACGAATGAAGGGCCACATTAGGCATATTAATGTGCCACCTCCCACTCCATACTCCACACCCATGTCTTCGTTCATAAAATGCTTTCCAATTGTGACCATGTCATGGTACAGGGTGACACAATCTGATCAGCACTATAGCCACCATGTACAGGACCCTTCAAAGTTCTTAAGAGTGTCACACATGCATTTGACATTCTGATTAATAGCAAACCAATGAACATTTCAATTAACTACCTGAAACCAGCATCGCTTCTCCAGAATATCACCTCAGTTGCCATGAATGACAACAATGACAACTGCCCAATACCCAGCCTCCCTGACATAATTAATCTCAATCTGAGAGACTTCATCCCTGATGACATCGCTGTTGAATTGGTTGATAATGGTCTGTGCCTCACAGCCTGAAATAAAGATACTCTGACAGGCTAGGCAATGTTGCATGTATCTGACATCTTGACCATGTGTGAACTCTAGCTAGTGGCATTGTCTGCACCTCGATATCATCCCCCTTTCAGCACATGACATCCTGGCAATCACTTGTCTGAGAGAACTGCCAAACTTGCCACCAACACCACATAAGCTGGGGCAGATTCAGCTGCAGAAGCTACCATACTGCCACCACTTTCTTCTACATCTACATCTATATATATACTCCACTAGCCACCAAGTGGTGTGTGGTGGAGGTCACTATTCACACCAAAGTCCAAAGTCATATCCCCCCCCCCCCCTCCTCTGTTCCACTTGTGGATTGCACAAGAGAAAAACGACTGTCTGAAAGCCTCAGTACGAGCTCTAATTTCCCTTATCTTTGAATGATGATCATTGCGGATTTGAAAGTTGGTGGTAATAATATATGCTCTACATCCTCGGCGAAGATTGGATTTTGGAATTTAGTGAGCAGCCCCTTCCATTTAGCATGTCATCTATCGGCAAATGTGTCCCACTTCAAACTTTCTATGAGATTTACAATGCTCTCACAATGGCTAAATGTACCAGTCACGAATCTTGCCACTCTTCTTTGGACCTTCTCAATCTCTTGAATCAGACCCAACTAGTAAGGGTCTCGTACAGACAAACAGTACTCTAAGACTGGATGAACTAAAGTACTGTAAGCAATTTCCTTTGTTGAAGGACTGCATCACTTCAGGGTTCTACCAATAAACCACAATCTGAAGTTCAGCTTACCCATTACTTTTGTAATCTGATCATTCCATTTGAGATCATTTTGAATAGTCACACCCAGATACTTGACGGACGTTACCGCTTCCAAAGACTGGGCATTATTTTTACTCATACATTAATGGGGATTTTCACTTTGTTATATGCATTAGGTCACACTTACTAATACTGAGAGACAACTGCCAGTCATTACACCACACATTTATTTTCTGTAAATCCTCATTGATTTGTTCACAACTTTTGTGTGATACTAATTTCCTGTAGACTAAAGTATCATCAGCAAACAATCTAGTGCTGCTGTAAATACCATCAACCAGGCCATTTATGTAAACTGTAAAAAGCAGCAGACCTATTACGCTGCCCTGGGGCACACCTGATGTTACGCTTATCTCTGTTGAAGTCCCGCCATTCAGGATGACATACTGCCCTCTGTCTGTTAGAAAACTTTCTGTCCAACTGCATATGTCAACGGATAGACCATAAGTGCGCACTTTTTGGAAAAATTTTAATTTGTGGTAAGGTCTTATTGGACCAAACTGTTGAGGTCATCAGTCCCTAAGCTTACACACTACTTAATCTAACTTAAACTAACTTACGCTAAGGACAACACACACCCATGCCCGTGGGAGAACTCGAACCTCTGATGGGGTATGCTCTCGAACCGCAACAAGATGCCTCAGACTGCGTGGCTACCCTGCACGGTGCACTTTTTGGAGCAAGTGACAGTGTGGAACTGAGTCAAACGCCTTTCGAAAGTCGAGGAATATGGCATCAGTGTGGAACTGAGTCAAGCGCCTTTCGAAAGTCAAGGAATATGGCATCAACCTGGGAGTCGGTATCTAGGGACTGTTGTATATCATGCACAAAGAGAGCCAGCTGTGTCTCACATGACCGCTGTTTTCTAAAACTGTGCTGGTTTCTGCAGATGAGCTCCTCAGAGTCTAGAAAGGTCATTATGTCTGAACACAAATATGTTCCATGATTCTAGAACAAATTGATGTTAGCGAAATTGGCCAGTAATTATGTGCAGCCGATTTTCTATCCTTTTTATAGATTGCTATGACCTGGGCCTTCTTCCAGTCACATGGAACTTTCTGCTGTTCCAATGATCTCTGATAGATGGTGGATACTAGTGGTGCTAGTGATGCAACACCTGGGCCTTCTTCCAGTCACATGGAACTTTCTGCTGTTCCAATGATCTCTGATAGATGGTGGATACTAGTGGTGCTAGTGATGCAACATAAAATCTTATGGGGACACCGTCTGGGCCAGATGCCTTCCTGGTGTCTAAGGATCTTAACTGTTTTACAATCCCAGATACGCTGAACATTATGTGAGCCATCCTTGCCTTTGATCAATAATTGAAAGGGGGAATGGTACTGCAGTCCTCTACCGTAAACAAGTTTTTGAAAGCTAGGTTTAGAATTGCGGCCTTCTGTTTATCGTCATCCGTTACATTACTCGTACTGTCAGCAAGAAAAGGTATTGAATTATTTGTAGTGTTCATAGATTTCACGTATGACCAAAATTTTTTTGGGTTATTTTTAGAATCTTCAGATAAAATATTGCTTTCAAATTTGTTAAAAGAATCTGTCATTGACCTTTTGACAGCTGCTTTCATTTCGTATAATTTCTGTTTGTCAGAGGGGCAGTGACTTTGTTTAAAACAACTGTGCAAAATTCTCTGCTTTCTCAGCAAATTCCTAATATGTTTGTTGAACCCAGGTGGAACCTTTCCCTCCCCAGTATTTTTACTAGGCACATATTTCTCTAGCACATGGTGGACAACACCTTTAAATTCCAACCAAAAATGCTCAATATCTTTGTGTTCTGTGGTGAATGCTTGGAGCTGACTATGAAGATATACATTAATGACACTTTTATTTGCTATTGCAAACAAGAAAACTCTACGCTGTTTCTTTGGTTGTTTTGTAGCTTCCACTGACATAGAAACTACAATGGCATTATGATCACTAATACCTTCTTCAAGATTAATTTTCTCAAAAAGATCAGGTCTGTTTGTCGCCAAGATATCTAATATGTTCCCATCTAGAGTTGGTTTTCTTCTGCTACTGGATGCCCTGCAAGAGTCCTGGTTCATGTGTGCCAGGTGTTTCCTGTACCATCTAATCCCATATGAGCTTTACAGTACCAACACCACACATGATATGACCTCGACAAACAGTCCAACTCTTCCCTTCGGGAGGACGACGGTTCAATCCCGCGTCCGGCCATCCTGATTTAGGTTTTCCGTGATTTCCCTAAATCGCTCCAGGCAAATGCCGGGATGGTTCCTTTCAAAGGGCACGGCCGACTTCCTTCCCTAATCCGATGAGACCGATGACCTCGCTGTCTGGTCTCCTTCCCCAAAAAACAACAACATCTTCCCTTCGGTGCAGCCAACCACTACATAGCTGTTCTCATGCACAACTGCACATGTTAGTCCAGCCAAATGATGATGCAGTCCACATCTTTCCTTTAGTACTCCACACTGTGAAAGGGGGGGGAGTTCTGTGGGGATATTGAAAGACATCAGGGTGTTCTGACCAATGGTAGACATGCTATTCTAATGCATTTTGTGAATAAAATTTATGTACAATTAACCACCTCAACTCTGTTATTGGGACATTCGCTGTCACCTGGTAGGGAATACTTCCATATACACATGGCTGTGCTTTCAATATTGTGCAGTTTATCAGGTGGCTTCTTCAGTCTCTTAATTATCACAAACTATGGTACTTTACTTTTGTATTCTACTGTTAAACTTCTCTTTAAATTTTCCTTCATGTAGAGACTACAAAACTTCTGTGCACTAACTGACACAGGTAGCTTTTACATATGACTGTTACTCATTTCTCTCGATAAGTGACAGCTATAAATTATGACCAATTTTGACAGAATGAGACATTCTATGCAAATTAGTTGTATCTTTAGCATTGTTAAGGCGTTGTTACAACATATTTTTACATAATTTCTGATCAGTCATTGAAAATTTCAAGTTAAAATTGCAAAGTTTTGCATCAAAATTGGGTATTGTCATAAAAATTTCATTACTTGCATCACCATTACAAACATATATGCTACTGTTTCCAAACACACTGTGGAATTCATTTTAGTACATCAACCACTAATTTAGCTGTAATTGACTACAAAATTACAATACCTTTTCTGAAGGTATAAAGTTTTGGAAATCTCAGATACTGTTTTTCCATACAACTCATTTGCAAATGACAGATCCCAAATGATTTTTGTCAACTAAAGCTGAAACATCATTTTCCTTTGCTAGCTAATGTAATGCTTCATCTTTTACAGCAAAAAAATTTTTCTTTACAATAGAATCATCTACTGTACTTACAACATTCTCTCCTTCATTCAAAATATTCATATATTTCACAATGTTGTCATTCAAAGTTTGTGATAGTATCAGTTCTCAATGAAGACAATATAAAATGTCATTATGAGATTTAATATTCTCAGAGTTATTCCAAATTTACTGGAACTCAATGGTTAGAAATACACATGTCTTTGCAACGTGGTTTGAAATGTTTAAGAAAGTAAATGCCAAGCAAGAAGCAGCAGCGTATGGTAGTTTCTGCATGGCTCAGTCAATAGCAAAACATGGCAAATTAATAAAGGACTGCCTCATTGCAATAGTTGAAGAAATGTTTCTAGAGAAATATGATTTATTTAAAAACATCAGTTTGTCAGCAAACACTGTGTCTCAAAGAGTAAATGATATTTTTGAAAATATAGTAAGTCAGTTATCTGAGAAAATTCTGCATTTAGACTGGTTCTCTTTGGCTGTGGATGTTACAGACACTGCACAGGTATTAATTTTTATTTGAGGAATAGATAAAAATTATAAAGTTGATGAAGACCTTCTTGATGTCCATAGCATTCACAGAATGCTCATGAGAAAAGAAATTTTTAAGAAGTAGACAATGCTGTTCAGAAAAACATTCTTCAGAGGAAAATGTGTCATTACTCTCAAGTAAAAGGCAGTAGAAAATGATGATGAATCAAACCTATTAATCATGCGTTGCATCATTCATCAACAGTCTTTGTGGGGAAATTGCTTGGATATGTCAGAAGCTGTAAAGCCAATCTTGTCAGCTGTTAATTATATAAGATCATATGATCTCAGTCATTGTCAGTTCCAGGAGTTTGTTGAAGAGATTGTAGAAAGATGGCAGTACTCTGGCATTAATGTGGATAGCTCTGACATGATTTTTGAACTACAAACATAATCAAAACTTTATTGAATGAAAGGAATCATCCTCTGGCTGAGCTACAAAACAATGAGTGGCAATGGAGGTTATCATCTTATAGAGTTTTAACTAATCATATGAAACATGTTAATTTAAAATTATGAGGGAAAAACCAGCTATTGCCTAACTTGTACACTCAAATTTTGACAAAAAATTGTTTTGTTTCCGTCTCAATTGAATGGCAAATGTTTCGTGCATTTTAATACATGCTCAGCAGTGGGAATTCCTAAGAGACCAAACCGCTGAGGTCATGGGTCCCTAGACCTACACACTGCCTAAACTAACTTAAACTAACTTATGCTTAGAACAACACACATACCCATGCCTGAGGAAGGATCTGAATCTCCGGCAGGAGGGGTCCATTCACACAGTTTGATCAGTTGCATAGCACTGTTTGTCCCCAAAATGAAATATACAAAAAAATTTATGGATCTAAACTAACTGATGAGCCTTTGAAGTGGTTGATAATACTTTCCATTAATGAACTTGATCCACGACTGCAAACAATTGCAAGTGGGAAGTTACATCTGTATTAATCTCATTAGCCATAGTTACAATGCTGAAGTTGGTTATGTGAATTACCTATCTATATCTCTTAGGTAAGGTAAATTTTCAGGAAATCTCGTATACTTAATTACAATTAAAATGTTCAATTACACTATATATATAAGTTAATGTGTGTCTGAAGTGGTCATAAAATAATCAGTGTTCATTAAGGAAACACTTTTTTCTGTAGGAAAATGTACAGAATAGGTCAATGAGTACCATTCTGAAAAAATAGGTGCTCAAAAAGATCTATAATACAGTATTGTAACTTTTTATGTATAGTATAGTACATCTTGTTTGAGAAGAAACTTGTCTGCAGGTATTTGTTTACACCTGTGTTTCAAAATTTGTCAAAAAAGAAACATAGCATTTTTGTTAATTAAATTTGTAGCATCACTAGCTACTTCTTATTGGGTTCTTCATTAGTTCACAACAACAAATCAGAACTGAAATTCATAAACAGATGCTGCAAGGGAAAGGGTACCATGTGCTGGAAAAGAAACAATCTTTCAACATCATTACAGAGTATTTACAACATCATCATGGTAGCCCGAGTAGTTGTGCGGGTGACAACAATTTGCAGCACGAGGCGCATTGCTATTGGTACAGCTGATTGAATACAGCGTTGACAGAGCTTCTGCTTTACACAGCAGTGGTTTATATGAGAAGACATGGTTTAATGTTCATTTACAGTAGCCAGAGAGACTGGTCCAGGCCACAAGATGGATTCTGTAGTGGTTATTAAATACTGAAAAAAGTAATAGTGAACAAATCTTTTATGCAGAACATTATTTGTTAAGCTGATTAGTTTCTTACACATTCTGCTTTTCATTGTGTGAATGGCTCATTGTACAAGGTGCTCAATAAGAAAGATATGACTGTAATAAAAAGAAAATTATAGTACGCTGGATCCTATGCATGTTTGACCTGTTACCACAGGCCAGATTGATGGTGTTCACAGCCATTGTTGTCCAATGGGCTGTAGTTTGGAGACCCCTGGATTAATTGATTGTTCTGTTACATTTAACCTTTCTTCATTTTGGATCCTATCAGTGTCAAAATATTTTCCACATTTTATATTCTCTTGTCTGCTACCACAAACACCTCCTCTTTTCTGGTTATTCTATCTATTACTCCTATGTCTGACACCTCTTCACTCTCCTCTAGTATAGTGTCTAATTTTGGGTCTAAGATCATCATTTCACCTAAACTTATCATACTACACAATTACATCAGAGACTAAAATTTAAAAAAGTATTTCTACTTATCTTAATGTGTCCATATGCACTGCTGTTGTTAACCAGGTGAGTTCATTTATTGCTGCTTCCATCAATATATTACATGTCCTATGTTTGAAAACTCATTTTCCAGTTTTTGACACAGTATTGTTACTTTCACAAATTTTACTCCTGTGGCATTATATTATGTTAATGTACCTATTTCTAAAAACCCCACCCTTTAAAATGCCTTAAATTTTCAGTTATAAAAGAATTTACTAAAAAATTATGTCACTGAGAACCTCATGTACTCTTCAGTGTTGTTTTTAATCAGTACTGGAGGACTGACGAAGAAATGTTAGTGTTCACATATCAGTTACCTTAAAAAATCCTCTTCTAATTAACTTCTACCTTTCTTCTGAATAGTGGCTGTATTGTCTAGGACAGAGACAAAGTGCATCTGGTTGTTCAAAAGTTCCATTTGTTCTTTTGCTTATAAGTCTGTTGTCCTCTGTCCACATTAGTATCTGCCTTATTTGTGTGCGAAGTAATAGTTTAAACATATATTAGCAGAAATCTGCCTGAGTAAGTTCTTCGCTTGATCCCTCTGTTACATATTACCACTTCCCAATGGTTGTACATTGTCCATACTCCTTATTGGTCCAGATATTTTCATACCTTGTCCAGTTCAGCCTGAGTAGCTGCAATCTCCTCTTCCTGTTCCATTATCTTCATATAACTAACCGAGCAAGGTGGCACAGTAGTAAGCACATTGGACTCGCTTTCGGGAGGACAATGACTCAAACCTGTGTCCAGCCATCCTGATATAGATTTTCTATTATTTCCCTAAATCACTTCAGGCAAATGCTGGCATGGCCAGCTACCTTTCTCATCCTTCTCTGATCCAAAGGAACTGATAGCCATCCCGTTTGGTCCAACCAACCAACCAACCAGTCCTATATCTACTGTAAATTTTATATAACAACAGAGGAAACTTATTTACTTCCTAGACGCCTACATCACTATAGTTATTCCAGTAGAAAAAGATTGACATAACTCTTCCAGATCTAACAATGTTACAGCTTATTGGCCAGTTTTCACTTACTTTAAGCAATATTAATTTAGCAATAATATGGTAATAGATTGCCAAATTAAATGGGTAACTCTTTCACAGAAATTAAACCTGTAAGAAAGCATACATAAACAAAGAACAAAACGTCACATTACCACTTGTAAATATATAATAGGAAGCAACGAGATAAGACCTACTCAGTTTTACTAAAATAAAAAACAATTGGTCATTATTGTCTGTTTATAAGGATCTCAGTACTGTGTGTCCACAGAAAAAACAATGTGTCTAATCTAATTTAATCAGAGAAGTCAACAATATAAGTGCAGTCTAATAAGCATGTATTTCTGTGATATTCAGAAATATAAGTTACCAAAAACATCTAGCTAGACATAACAAAATAAGTAATTTTGACTTGCAACTGTTGTTTTTAGGAGTATGCCATTGCGATGATCTACTGTACCTGTTTTCTACTCGAGCATTGTTTCCATCTCTATCAAATGACAGCTTTGATTGGAATGTTGTCAATGCAATGACACATTTATGGACACAGTTTGCTGCTTTTGGGTAAATATCATATTAAAAATGTTTTATCCTGGTCGTAAAATGTTAATAATAATATTTATTTATCCTTTAATCATTTTGCACAGTGATATAGGTATGTTAATTCTAAAGACAGATATAGTACATGTAATTTAATTAATATGATGTGAAACAAGTTTGTGTGCCTTAGTTATGTACAAAAAAATGTTTAGTTGTTTTTCATTCAAACATGCATTCTATGTTTGTTCATTTGACACATTCCACATCATAAAATTTATCATGAATATGGTATTGGGAACATGTGTCTAACTAACCCTCAACAAAACTCACTCACCACACTGAGACAGGCATCAAAACACTCATGTCAGTTCACACATTCAGCTCCAATCACATAATCATTATTTCTCTTCACCAGTATCTACTTCTTCACATAATGCACTAAAGGTATATACGTTGACATAACATGACTTCCTGTACACGATCTTACTATTGACTTCTCTATGAAAATCAATCTAACATCTAATTTTATACCCGTCAAATTGGCTGATAGTCTAGTGAGCATACAGGCAGTTTCTTTCCCCCAAACATTCCATTCTGCTATCTCCAAATGTTCTCTTAAGAAGGTCTGTGATTATCTGTGTGGATTGAGCAAGACGTTTCTCATATCGATATGATATGGATTGCCTTATATTCACTGGGATGTCTTACTTAACTGTGGTAGCATATCTCTTAGGAACTGTATTTATTTATTTATTTATTTATTTATTTATATACTTGTTCCATAGATCTGTACATGTGAGCAAGTCACTCAGATGTGGACGTGTCAATGTACATAATAAAATACATAGAATAAAGACATTGTTATAGTATTAATAACAGTGCACAAAAGTCACTTATTAGCTTAAAAACTAGTCAACATAAATGTGAAGATAGCAGTTTCATATTTAGGGCATTATTGCATCTATTTTAACCTTGAACAGTAATCAAAACTCCCCACTTTGGGTTTAAAAGTGACCCAAAAATGGAATTGAGAAAACAGGAATTTTTACATTAGGGCATTATTACATTAGTTTAACAGTAAACAGTGTCAAAAAATTTAAAAACATCTTTCCAATCTGGGTTTTACTTATTTCTCTGAAAGGATTCCTCTAGTGAATAAAGTGAGGTCTCAAGTAAATAATTTCTCAAGCTACGTTTAAATACTGATGTACTACTCCTTATACTTTTGATGCTGTTGGGTAGGGAATTGAAAATTTTCGTTCCAGCGTACTTTACCCCTTTCTGAATAAGTGTCAAGTTCTTTAACTCACAGTGGAAATCCTCTTTTCTTCTGGTGTTATGTTCATGATGTAGGCAATTCGTTTCATACAGAGTGGGGTTATTTATTATGAAGCACATCAGTGAATATATGTACTTGTGGCCATTATCTATTCAACCAGTATGAATTTTCAACTGACCAGTAGTGCATATTGTGAAGATTGGTTTGCCCATTGTTAGCAAATGATGCATTACCTGTAAGCAAAAACTTGTAAGAAATACCACATCAAACTTCCTGACAGATTTAAACTGTGTGCCGGACTGAGACTCAAACTTGGAACCTTTACCTTGTTCTAGCAACTGAGCTACCCAAGCACAACTCATGACCCATCCTTACAGCTTCAATTCTACCAGTACCTCATCTCCTACCTTCCAAACTTCACAGAAGCTCTTCTTCAAGGTTCACAGAAGAGCTTCTATGATGTTTGGAAGGTAGGAGACGAGGTACTGGCAGAATTGAAGCTGTGAGGACGGGTCGTGAGTTGTGCTTGGGTAGTTCAGTTGGTAGAGCACTTGCCCACAAAAGGCAAAGGTCCCGAGTTCGAGTCTCAGTCCAGCACACAGTTTTAATCTATCAGGAAGTTTCATATCAGCACACACTCCGCTGCAGAGTGAAAATCTCATTCTGAATACCACATCAATTTGCAGATTTCATAGACACCATTTAGAAAAATGTTACCAATTTTCAAAGTTCTCCATGAAGCTGTTGATGTAGCAAAATGTTGAAAGATGGAGCAAAATATTGAAAGATAGCTCCTTTGGCTGAACCCACTCATATGTGTAAAGTGCATTGTAGTAACATATGGATTATGGATTACTGCTGCTAAAAAGTTGCATGTCCCGCATCAGTTTCTATTCCTTAACTTTGTCATATTTTATTCTTCACGCTTTCAGTTTCTTTAGATTTTTTTAAAGAGCTTGACATTATCAAGAACCCATTTGGCCTACAATCATGTAGCTGCTCTGACATTTTGGTAATATTCACCACTATAAATGTAAACCATATCAAATTTTTTGACAGTCATATGTTTGTGAAAGTATGATTAGCTGCACAAGCAAGTTGCCCGAGTGCTATAACAGCAGTGCACTGGTTAACAAATGAACCATACTTGAGTTAGGTTTTTGCATGTATTTAGTACAGTAGTGCCTGTTCTCCTGTTTGTGAGGCAGTGGTTACCAGCACTATTATCTGGTTACTACTTGATAAAGTTCCACATATGTTGCATCACTGAAACCATCTTTATACACTTCTGCTGTCACATAAAGAGGTATATTTACTTTTAAAAAGACCAAAGTTGATTTCATAATTAAAATTACTTACAGAAATCAAGCTTTCATCACGCTGTTGACTGTAACACGGCAAAAACCACACCTCATTGTATTTACTTATTTTCGATATATGAAGGCTTTTAATTGTGGCCACACTATGATAGAGATGCAATCCAGTGGAATCAAACAATGTTGCTTATACCATGTGTTTGTCACATACACCTGCCTTACCTCAGTGCAAATGTAAACTCACTTCTCCCATCATATGAATGAGTAGTTATAACAAGCAGTGTCATTTAGCAGACAATGTATTATAGTGCTGTCACAGTGTTTTCAAAACAAGAATAATGGAGTTGGTAAAAACAGAACATGCCGGAGGATATCAGGGCCTTTAGGAGGTTTACATGGAATATGCATTATCTTACAGAAAGGTGAGTAAAAGCTTTCTACAACGGGTGCTACAATATGGCAGACATTCATCAGATAGGTCACCCCAGTCTCAGTGAAGAAAAAGTGTCTGTTCTTACTGTGTTGCAGATGACAATCAACACCAGATAATTTGTGAGATTGCCCAAGAGACCAGATTACCATATTCCTGGGTATGATTTAATTATGGTAACTGAATTTTTGATGAAATCATTTGTCTAAGTGGGACGGGGGCTGGGGAGAGGGGGGGGCATGTATGGTTTTATATATCACTTCAGAACTGTGTTGTGTATCCCCATGTATGCATCAATGATGTGAACAGAAAACAAATAAATAGTATTACTTAAGAGAGCACAAGTAATGTGTGGATTTATTGTGCTATTCACATTCCTCCCCCCTTGGTAGTGCAAGTTATATAAAATATGTTGGTGTTGCTAGGGTTACTATACAACTTGAACAGAAATGATCCCAACAGATTTCCCTTGGACATGACAGAGGTTGCTTCTACATCTGTTGACTCTCCATCCAAGGTAACTTTGTGGGTGCTTCCTACCAAGAAACTTGCCACCTGCTCACAAACTATGTTTGATTCCCTCCTTCCATTTTCTATAAACATACTTCATGACCAATGTCAGTTTGTTTCTATAGCAGTGTGGGTACAGTAACATTCTTTTCATTTACAATTTATCCCCAATAGCCTCTTTGCATTAGATTTTCTGTCACTTCCTGTTGGACTTTGGTTACACTGTCACTTTATTTGTTTGTATTTCAGTTCTAACATTTTGAGTTATACGTGTTGTACACCATATTAGTAGTAGCACACCAAAATTTGAATTTTTACTGTCAATCAGTTGTCTGCATGAGCTAAAAAAAAAAAAAAAAAAGTGCTTTGTGTCTTTCTTGATCCAGTTTGACTTACCTTAACCATATATGCTTTCCCCAATTTGTTTCCTGTTCCTCATCATTATCCTGATGATGACAACTTTCCACTTTCCTGTCATTTAAAAAACTAGTGTTCTTTACCTCAGAGTCTGAATTCCAAGTAGCATAGAAACTTAAAAAAAGCTTTTATTTACTGACAATGACACCAAAGCAAGCATCTTTTTTTTTAAATTCGTAGGAAACAGATTCTCATCAATCAATCAGTGCAAATCTCTTGGAATTAAAACATTATGTAGAGCTGCTGATGTTCTGTGTACAGCAATTTTATTTCTAATTTTACTCTACCAGATATCTGTAAAATAACAATCACTATTTTTGTCATCACCCTTACACTTGCTCATATAACAGCATCAACTCTAGAAATAGCCGATTTTTGTGATAATTCAACAAATATTTCTGTTTCAATATGTGAAAACAAATAAAGGCTGATATGTGGCTAGTTTTAATTTGAGAAGAAACTTCTGAGAACGTTCATTTGGAGTGCAATAGTCTATGGCATTGAGACGTGGACTGTGGGAAAGCCAGAACAGAAGAGAACCTAAACATTTGAGGTGTGATTCTACAGAAGAAATTTGAAAATTAGGTGGACTGATAAGGTAAGTAATGAAGAAGTTGTCCACTGAATCAGCAAGAGAAGGAATATATGGAAAACACAGACAAGAAGAAGGGACAGGATGATAGTACATATGTTACTAACTTCCTTGGTGATAGAGGGGACAGTAGAGGGTAAAAACTGTAGAAGAAGACAGAGATTTGAATGCATCCAGCAAGTAATTGAGGATGTAGTTTGAAAGTATTTTTCTGAAATCAAAAGATTGGCACAGGAGAGGAACTCATGGCAGGTTGCATCAAACCAGTCAGAAAACTGATGAATCAAGAAAAAAAGTGTGGCTAGTCTAACTATAACCCTTAAAGCAAAAATCAGCTGTGTCATCTGAATGGCCAAATTACCAAACTGTCCATATTATAAACATACCGTATTTTTAAATAATCTGAATGCAGCTGTATACAACTTGCAGTGGAATATGTTAAGCTCTTTAAGAAATATACATAATGATAGGTAACACCCTTTACAGGAAATATGAGTTATAAAACACTTGACTGTTTGTATTTTTTGGTTAATTCCCCATCTCCAGAAGATGTTGTAACTCTTTGTATTCATCTAATCTTCCAGTGCCTAATAAAGTGGCTGCTAACACAATTAAAGAAATCATCACTTGCCACAATAGCATGTTTTCAAATCATTAGTCATAACTGGGATGAAATGAAGGAATTATGAATTAGTATTCAGTGAACACAGTGTCTCATGATTACTCCATGTATTACTGAAGGGTAGAACATGGCAGTTAAAAGGCTAAGAAAAGAGCACATTTCATATGATGAATAACTAAAGTAGCTGTCAGAAACCTAGAGTACATATGGTGAATAGTAGATACTAACAACCAATGGTCTCAGTCTAATGGAACAGAGACATTGTACAGTGTGGCACTTAAGATGGGGAAATGTGTTTCAGGCACCCAGCACCACTGCAGCCTAGTGTCCTCCACAACTTGCAGTCCCCACATCAGTACGAGATTTGCTGGCAAGATGTTGCTGATATTGTATGGCCCCAAGCTGGACTTGGAGGAGACTGTGCTTCAGGAGACTCCGCTGATGTACCATTCCTACAAATTTCTGGAAATGGAATATGTAAGTAGAAATATGAACAACATTATAAAAAAACTCACACACATTCATATCTGCTTTTGGATGCTGAAAGAGCTAAAGTTAAGGTGTACACTGATTTTTACATTGAGAATATGTACATTATCAAGAAAGTGGTGCTCTGATTTATCTCTAGATGAAGCAAAATGTGCATTCTTCAGGTGATTGAATGGAATCAACAGGCATCATTTCACAAATTGACATTAGTAATCCATACAGAATAGATGTATGCTTACATAGATTACATATAAGAGAAAACTGTACATTCTTGGTTTTAAGAACAAATACTCATCTTTAACAATGGTTTTTAGCTCACACAGAAACATTGAAATGCAAGTTGTTGGAGAATTGTTTGTCTGTTGGACGGTCTGTTGATAATATACGAGATAGCTTAGTAGAAACTTAATTAACAAAAACTAAAAGATCGTTAATTGTGGATGATAACTGAGAAAACAGATTTACATTCCAGACTTGTCAACTTAAAACAAAGGTTATTTTATAAGAGGAAAAACTGTCAAAATGAGAAAGAAAGAGAGAGTTACAGACCAAAGAGAAAGGAAAAATTGGTTTTATAAGGACAGATAATTTTTCACTAACACTCAAGTATAGTAGGTGAAACTAATTCTACACTGCTTCTGATAAGTTGTAGACAGTGAAATTTAACAATGAAAGCTAAAAGCAGAAAATAAATCACACATTGGGAGCAAAAGGTAAAATAAAAAAATAAAAAAAATGAAGAACAAACATACGTAATGTCATGTTTTTTCCGAGCTCTGCCCTCAAAACACAAAAATGAAGGGGACTAATGTGACACTGTCAGTCAATAAGACCAACTCAAGTCAAAACAGTGTGAGCATTAACATTTAAGAGTCATCTGCAAAAGCAATTTTATCTTTGTACCTTTGTGTTTGCTAGTTGAGACTGGTTGCATGTTTGTGTTGTACTGTGAAGTTTAAAAATGTGTTCATTTAACGTGCATTAATTATGAAAATAAAGTGTACAATGCATTCACATCCAGTGTACATCCTTTTATTGAAGAGGAAATTTTAAATTTCCCACATGATAGTGATCAGTGTTTAATACCATTAATTAACAGAACCTGAAACACTTTTTTAGCAATTTGTAATTTATGGGGGTTCAGTCTGTGAGCCTTAGTGTATACTAGTGGACCACTGGACATAGTGATTTACTGCTCCACTTCATGCTTCAATCCCTTTGGTATTATGGTTAGTTTTGTTAGTGCAGGAACTGTTTTCAAAAGTTTGGAAAACTGGCGTGTTGCACAGAGTGAGCTTACTGCTTCTTTAGTATTCACAGCGGTTACCTCTGCCAAAATTTTTTATTTGATGGTGTCCAGTCCAAGCTACCAAAGATGGCAGTCATGAGTGTGTGAAGTGTGCTTGCTTGTGTGAATGTTTCCTTTTCTGGAAAAGGCTTTGGCCAAATGATAATGTGTAAGTGTGTTTTCATTGTGCCTGTCTGCCACTTAACGTGTCATCTAACAATCTATCTTTTCCTTATATTATTGGTACAATGAATGGCAATTCAAATTGCATTTGAGCCATATATCATAGTTTAACAGCTTCGACCGGTAAGTTAAGTTTTTATCTTTGACCCATTTACAACACATACTGAAGTCAGAGAGTTTAATTTTCTTGCCTTTTGAAACTGGTATAACAGACAAATCTGCACTGTTATCTACCATAAAATGTCTGCCAGTATTTCAGTCTTTAGCAAACAGGTGACACTGGCAGCTTGATTGATTGACTGATTTATTTATTCATCCATAGAACAATATGCATTGTATGGGTGTCGTCAAACATTTGTATAATATTTCTTATTAAAATTAACATTCCTCTTAAAGTATTTATAGCTCCTATACTTACCATATTTACTCGAATCTAAGCCACACTCGAATTTAAGCCGCACTTGAAATTTAAGACTCGAAATTCAAGGGGAGAGAAAAGTTTTAGACCGCACCTCCAAATCAAAAGAAAGTTGGTCCATTGTAACATGAGACGGGTCGAATGGATAAAGATACAGCTGCAGTAGTTTGGTTCGAGTGATAAGCTTAGCAGTTAAGCTTTGCCAGGTAGCCATTGCTACGTGTCAGGCACTCCATCCATATGTATATGGGTTCCCTTCCTCTTTCTCGTGCTTCATCTGGTTGGAATCGATTGCTTATTTTGGTTTGATCTGATAAGTGCTGTTCTCTTTGTTATAGGTGTTTACGTCACTCTAAGCTCACAATGCATTACTGTGTTGTGTCATGCATGTATGTCGCATTCTGATAATGAGTGTTTACGACCTGTCGTCGCTTTGGCAATAGCTTGCTTTTGTGCGCGCTACCCGCTACTGCTGCTTACAAAAAACAAAAACAAAAAAGGATTGTCTCATTAGTGAAACAATGGCAATAGACTGCTATTTGTTGTTACTTACACTGCTACTTTCTTTGATAATGATCAACAAGAACCAAATAATAGACTGCATACAATAGAAGGTATTCTGAACGAGAGTTTAGTGAAAATGTTTCTCCATTTGAAAATCTTTGCAGATTCCTCTTTAGTACATTACATTCTGCATGGAAATTAGTCATCTTAGATTTAAAAATCTAGTCAGTTGTCGTGCTGCTTTCCTGACTGTATCACTATTCAGCATAAGAATAATACGAATACAAACATGGCACGATATGTATATTCTTCCGCGTTTGCTGTTGTCTCACTCTTGTTTCATAGTTTATTAGGCAGACAGGATTTAAATCAGATAGCAGCAAACATGAAAGAATGCGTGGTATAATGTTTACATTTGTATTATCCTTATGGTGAAGAGAATATGCATGTGATTCACAATTCATAAAAGTTCCTATTAGCAACCATCTCTTGTCACAGGTAGGAAAAAATTCAGTACATAGGAGTTGGCCATATTGACATACATTCCAAACAATCTTGCCAGTCGGATTTGTAGTAGATTTTTAGTGATGACTTCAAATGCAGAGAGTGTTGTTGTTGTCTTCAGTCCGTAGTCTGGTTTGATGCAGCTCTCCACACTTTTCTATCCTGTGCAATGCAGAGTAGCTACACTTATCAAATAAGAATGAAAATAACTTAGAAATTAAAGGCTGAAATTTAAAACAAAGTTTTATTAGGTTTGTAATACATTTTATATGAAATTTTTAAAATATCAGTCACGATTCTGAATCACTATCACTTGATTCTTTGTTTCTCATTTATTTATACAGAGCATCATCCTCCATACCATCTAGTGCATTGGATATTGAATATTTTTTAAATGCTTATTGCACAGTCTGATTTGGAACACACTTCCATGCATCATAAATCCATTGGCACACTTGCGACAAACTTGCACATTTTACATATCCTGTTAGAGTTGGTTGTGTACCGCTTTTACAAACCCAGTCTGTGTACATGCATTTAAGCTTGTCCTTAAATGGTTTATTGAAACAGACGTCAAGTGGTTGTCCATTTTGCTTCCCTCTAATTTTCGTTTTACTGCGGGTGTTGTATGGTCTGTGTCCGCATCTAATACCAACAGACTGCATAAACCAAGCATTGTGCCAGGACAATGATTCCACACATGGCTAATCCATTCCAGCAACATGTCCTCTGAAAACCACCCAGTTTCGTTTGCTCGTACAATTAGAGTTTTTGGAAACACTTCCAATTTCAGTAAAGTCTTCCGCTTGAAAACTATGAATGGGGGTAATTTATGTCCATCTGCTGTGCTAGCAAGAATGACAGACATCTGCTGTTTTTCACCCCCTGATGTAAGAACAGTTATGTCTTTCTTTCCTTTGGCATCAACCGTATAATTTGACGGCATGTCCTATCTGACCAAGAAGGTATTGCTTTTCTGTGCGCCGCCTAATTATGAAGTGCTGAAATTCCACAAGTTTTGCTTCCTAATTTTTTGGCAGCTTCTGTGCAACTGAAGTTCACCTCCGAAGTGAAAAACCCCAGCACTTTATAAACAGAGCAATTCAGGGACGACTAGCCTTAAAATTTTCGATTTTTTGCTGTCAAATTTCACGTGCCTTAATTTTTAAAATTTCTGCATTCACAGGCAGGAATTTCTGATGCTGTTCCCTAACAAATTCATTTAAAATTGCTTCTAGTGCATGGTATCAGCCACACTTTGGCCCACTAAATGCTTTCTTGCTACTTGAACATTCAAGTAATTTGTCTCTCTGTAGTCGCCATTGCCTGCATTGCCCTCATCAATCCTGTATTGCAGACCTGCAGCACGATTAGAGCTTTGTTCCACAAAAGAAATAACTCCCCTCTTGAATTTGGCACTATGATGAAAGTGCTTCATTACTAACACCAACAAGCACTTCAAAAAATTCCACGAAGCAGTAGGTGCCGTTACGTGAAATCTTAATGAGCCCCAGCGTATCAACTCATGCAACAATCCTAAAGCCTTGTGTAAAGAAATTTATTTTTGTTGCTATGAATATTTGAAAGGCTGCTACATTTGAAGATGAACAATATGGAATTTCTATTTACTTTGTTGGATAATGTATGAAAATGCAGTGGTTGAAACTTGGGGCAGGGAAAAAAGTTTGTCTTTTATGTGCCTGCAAAACATGCCTGTGTAGTGCTGCATATATTTGATGGCAGAAGTTAGTTGTGGTAGCTCCTACCAACATTTTTCAGAATTTCTGCATACTTTGCACTCGATTCTAAGTCGCAGCCGGTTTTTTGGATTGCAAAAACTGGAAAAAAGTGTGGCTTAGATTCGAGTAAATATGGTAGTTCTACTTTTCTAATCATATTACAACACCATTACACAGTACAGTTTTTATGAACATTAAGTTACAATCCATAATTATCGGATGCTCCATTTGTCTGGTAACTGCCTGCCTGAGGAATTGCAGGCTAGCCACGGAAGCTGCAACTGCCAGTCAAATGGGTGTTGTGGGACCATACTATGCCCCCCCCCCCCTTTTTTTGTGCGTTTTAGCGTGAAAACCATACAGACATACACACCTTGTCAGCTAGTGTCATTTGAGTAGCGAAACAGGCATCACAAGTGTAACAGTGAAGTTTGCGAACATAACAATGGCAAGAGCAAATTATTCAATTCCACAATGAGTATTTATTTATGACTCTTATGTGACTACAGCATCTGCTCATACTGTTTGGAAATGGTTTGAACAGAAGTTTCCAGGTGTTCAAGTTCAAAGTCATGATGCAGTTCACAAATTAGTGAATAAATTTTGTGAAATGTAAGTTGTGTTCAACACAGGAAGCATAAACAATGATGTACAGTGGTCACAGAAGCTCGTCTAAATGGCATTGCATACTGCCTGGAAAATTCCCCTAAACAGTCTCTTAGATGTCTTTCGCAGCAAACACAAATATTGTGCACCTCTGTACAAAGAGGTGCTAAGCTGCTTGGGCTAAGGCCCTATAAAGTATCAGTAGTACACGAACTTCAACCTGATGGTCCTCCACACAGGGTTAAGTTTTGCGAATGGGTTTCAAAACAAGTGCATGACAGTGAAGTGGGTCCTTACTTCATTCTGTTTTCAGACGAGGCTTAGTTCCATTTATATGGGTATGTTAATTCCCAAAACTGTCAACTTTGGAGAGCATATAGACCTATCGTGCTTCGTGAGGAACACCTTCATGACCAGAAAATAGAGATTTGGTGTGCAGTTATTTGTGACAGAATAATAGGCCCAATTTTTTTAATGACACAGTTACAAGTGAAAGATATGTGCAAATCATTTTGTGACTATTTTTTAATGAAGTGAGTAAAATAAAATGAAGCTTTGCATTTTTTCAACAGGATTTGACAAGGGCTCATATAGCCAGTGTTGCTTCACATGCAGTTCATGATGTGTTCAATGAATGATTAGTAACAATATCTGGCCCACTAGAAGTCCTGATTTAACTCTGTGTGATTTTTATTTGTGGGGGTGCACTGAAGGATAAAGTGTATACAACAAATCCTCACATGATAGATGATCTCAAGGATAATATCTGTGAATCAATTAATTCAATATCTCAGAGAAAATTACGTTGTGTGATTAATAATTTCTTGATTAGGGGTGTCAAAAATGCATGGAAAATAATGCTAGGCAGTTTTTGCATCTCCTTCCATGACATGGGTGAGTATAAAATTTATTTGCTTATATTTTAAATCTAGTCATGTCATAACACATCAGTAGATGGGCTACGCAGCATCTGATCACTGGGCAATGGAGCGCCCACTGCCTGGCATCCACTGCACCCCACAGGTGGTCATAATATAAATGGAACATCCTGTATTTTAAATATTCATTTACAGTCTAGTAGCTATTATTCAGTAAATATTTTTTTAAGCTTTGGCTAAAGGTGTGGGGACCATTTACATCTTTTATTTCTTGTGGAGGTGTATTGTGCAATTGTATTCCATAGTATAATACATTATTTTGGGTTTTTTACTTGTCTCTTCTGTTTAGATGCAATCACTGTCTGGATTTGTTTCCATGATCATGTATTTTTCTGTTTGTGGTCCACAGATTAAGATTTTTTCTTATATACATTATGTTGTGACAGATGTATTCACACGGAACTGCCAGAATTTCTAGCTTTTTGAATAATTCTTTACGGTGTGCGCTGTTGCAACTATTTGTTACTATTCGTACAGCTCATTTCTGTATCTTGAAAATAAACTGTATGTTCCCAGCACTTATTCCCCAAATCATTATACCATAACTGAGGATTGAGTGCATATATCCAAAGTATTTTGAGGCTTGAAATGCAGGGCAGAGCATGCTGAGGATCACTTCTTTGCCAAAATTCTCACATGTTCTCTCAATTATGATTGACAAATCTCCATTCCTCCCCAAAAATTTTGTTTCAGATACAAAGTCTAGTACATCATTATTTACTCTCAATATAGTGTCATTGGGCTTTTTATACAGCCTGCCTTTTCACATTTAAAGTTACTCTATTCTTTAATGACCAGTTGTCCATGTCTCTGAGATCTTCATTGGATTTTTCTGCTAATACAGCTGAACTTTTTCTGTAACCAATACAGCATTGTCATTGGCAAATAGTATTTTTTCTCTACACCTGACACTCTGTGGGAAATCATTTATGCATATAAGGTAAAGGATTGGACCCAATACACTTCCTTGGGGGACACCAATATTAATGTATTTTGGATCTGATAAGTGTCTTACTACCATTCTTTTGGAAATAAGTGAGATTTCAATCCTTTACACACAGCTTTTCAAGTATGGCTTAAAACATTTCTGTGTCATACACCTTATTCCTAATATTTCTACACTGAAGCACCAAAGAAACTGGTTTAGCCATGCGAATTCAAATACAAAGGCATGTAAACAGGAAGACTATGGCGCTGCAGTCAGAAACATCTATATAAGACAACAAGTGTGTGGCACAGTTGTTAGGTCAGTTACTGCTGCTACAATGGCAGGTTCTCAAGATTTAAGTGAGTTTGAAAGTGGTGTTATAGTCGGTGCATGACCGATGGGACACACTATCAACGGGACACAGCATCCCTGAGGTAGTGATAAAGTGGGGAATTTCCCATACAACCATTTCATGAGAGTACCTTGAACATCAGGAATCCGGTAAAACATCAGATCTCCAACATCATTGCAGCTGGAAAAAGATCCTGAAAGAACAGCATCAACGACGACTGAAGAGAATCATTCACCATGAAAGAAGTGCAACCCTTCCGCAAATTGCTGCAGATTTCAATGCTGGGCCATCAAGTGTCAGCATGCAAACTATTAAACAAAACATTATCGATATGGGCTTTCGGAGCCGAAGGCCCACTTGTGTATCCTTGATGACTGCATGACACAAAGCTTTACACCTTGCCAGGGCCTGTCAACATCAAATGTTGACTATTGATGACTGGAAACATGTTGCCTGGTTGGACAAGTCTCATTTTCAAATGCCCTTAATAGGGCAGGTAGGTTGTAAAATTTGAAAAGGGAAATTGATAGGTTAAAGTTAGATATAGTGGGAATTAGTGAAGTTTGGTGGCAGGAGCAACAAGACTTCCGGTCAGGTGACTACAGGGGTATAAATATAAAATCAAATAGGGGTAATGGAGGAGTAGGTTTAATAATGAATATAAAAATAGGAGTGCTGGTAAGCTACTACAAACAGCATAGTGTTGTGGCCAAGGTAAATATGAAGCCCACACCTACCACAGTAGTACAAATTTATATGCCAACTAGCTCCGCAGATGATGAAGACATTGATGAAATATATGATAAGGTAAAAGAAATTATTCAGATAGTGAAGGGAGACAAAAATTTAATAGTCATTGGTGACTGGATTTTGATAGTAGGGAAAGGAAGAGAAGGAAATATAGTAGGTGAATATGGAATGGGTGTAAGGAATGAAAGAGGAAGCCACCTGGAAGAATTTTGCACAGAGCATAACTTAATCATAGCTAAAACTTGGCTACAAATCATGAAAGAAGTTTGTATACATGGAAGAGGCCTGGAGATACTGGAAGGTTTCAGATAGATTATATAATTGCAAGGCAGAGATTTAGGAACCAGGTTTTAAATTGTAAAACATTTCCAGGGGCAGATGTGGACTCTGACCACAATCTATTGGTTATGAACTGTAGATTAAAACTGAAGAAACTGCAAAAAGGAGAGCTTTGCGAGATGAAATAGTGAAGACAGCAGAGGATCAAGTAGGTAAAAAGACAAGGGCTAGTAGAAACCCTTGGGTAACAGAAGAAATATTGAATTTAATTTATGAAAGGAGAAAATATAAAAATGCAGTAAATGAAGCAGGCAAAAATGAATACAAATGTCTCAAAAATGATATCGACAGAAAATGCAAAATGACTAAGCAGGGATGGCTAGAGGACAAATGTAAGGAAGTAGAGGCATGTATCACTAGGGATAAGATAGATACTGCCTACAGAAAACTTAAAGAGACCTTTGGAGAAAACAGAACCACTTGTATGAATATCAGGAGCTCTGATGGAAACCCAGTTCTAAGCAAGGAGGGAAAGCAGAAAGGTGGAAGGAGTATATAGAGGGTCTATACAAGGGTGATGTACTTGAGAATAATATTATGGAAATGGAAGAGCATTTAGATGAAGATGAAATGGGAGGTATGATACTGTGAGAAGAGTTTGACAGAGCACTGAAAGATCTAAGTCGAAACAAGGCCCCGGGAGTAGACAACATCCCATTAGAACTACTTATAGCCTTGGGAGAGCCAGCCCTGACAAAACTCTACCATCTGGTGAGCAAGATATATAAGACTGGCGAAATGCCCTCAAACTTCAAGAAGAACATTATAATTCCAATCCCAAAGAAAGCAGGTGTTCCCAGATGTGAAAATTACCTACTGAACTATCAGTTTAATAAGCCACGGATGCAAAATACTAACACGAATTCTTTACAGACGAATGGAAAAACCAATAGAAGCCGACCATGGGGAAGATCAGTTTGGATTCGTAGAAATTTTGGAACACATAAGGCAATACTGATGCTACGACTCATCTTAGAAGATAGATTAAGGAAAGGCAAGCCTACGTTTCTAGCATTTGTAGACTTAGAGAAAGCTTTTGACAATGTTGAATGGAATAATCTCTTTAACGGGTAAAATACAGGCAGCAAAAGGCTATTTACAATTTGTACAGAAACCAGATGGCAGTTATAAGAGTCAAGGGGCATGAAAGGGAAGCAGTGGTTGGGAAGGGACTGAGACAGGGTTTTACCCTATCCCTGATGTTATTCAATCTGTATATTGAGCAAGTAGTAAAGGAAACAAAAGAAAAATTTGGAGTAGGAATTAAAATCCATGGAGAAGAAATAAAAACTTTGAGGTTCGCCGATGACATTGTAATTCTGTCAGAGACAGCAAAGGACCTGGAAGAGCAGCTGAACAGAATGGACAGTGTCTTGAAAGGAGGATATAAGATGAACATCAATAAAAGCAAAATGAGGATAGTGGAATGTAGTCAAATTAAATCAGGTGATGCTGAGGGAATTAGATTAGGAAATGAGACACTTAAAATGGAAAATGGATTTTGCTATTTGGTTAGCAAAATAACTGATGATGGTCAAAGTGGAGAGGATATAAAATGTAGATTGGCAATGGCAAGGAAAGCATTTCTGAAGAAGAGAAATTTGTTAACATCGAGTATAGATTTAAATGTCAGGAAGTCATTTCTGAATGTATTTGTGTGGAGTGTAGCCATGTATGCGAGTGAAACATGGACGACAAATAGTTTAGACAAGAAGAGAATAGAACTTTCGAAATGTGGTGCTACAGAAGAATGCTGAAGATTAGATGGGTAGACCACATGACTAATGAGGAGGTACTGAATAGAACTGCAGAGAAGAGAAATTTGTAGTGCAACTTGACTACAAGAAGGGGTTGTCTGGTAGGCCATGTTCTGAGGCATCAGAAAATCACCTATTTAGTAGTGGAGGGCAGCATGGAGGGTTAAAATTGTAGAGGGAGACCAAGAGATGAATACACTAAGCATATTCAGAAGGATGTAGTTTGCAGTAGGTACTGGGAGATGAAGCAGCTTGCACAGGATAGAGTAGCATGGAGAGCTGCATCAAACCACTCTCTGGACTGAAGACCACAACAACAACAACAACAACAATCGAGTGGATGGACATGTATGGCTATGGAGACAACCTCATAAATCCATGGACCCTGCACATCAGCAGGGGATGGTTCAAGCTGGTGGAGGCTCTGTAGTGGTGTGGGGTGTGCGCAGTTGGAATGATATGCAACCCCTGATATGTCTAGATATGACTCTGACAGGTGACACATACATAAGCATCCTGTCTGATGACCTGCATCCATTCATGTCCATTGTGCATTACAATGGACTTGGGCAATTACTGCAGGACAATGTGACACCCCACACATCCAAAATTGCTACAGAGTGGCTCCAGGAACATTCTTTGGTGGTTAAACATTTGTGCCGCCCACAATACACCTCCGACATGAACATTATTGGGCATATCTGGAATGCCTTGCAATGTGCTGTTCAGAAGGGATCTCCACCCCCTTGTACTCTTACAAATTTATGGACAGCCTTGCAGGATTCATGGTGTCAGTTCCCTCTAGCACAACTTCAGACATTAGTTGAGTCCATGCCACATTGCGTTATGGTACTTCTGCATCCTTGTGGAGCCCTACATTATATTAGGCAGGTGTGTCAGTTTTTTTGGCCCTTCAGTGTAATTTGTGTAGTAAAATTCTTAGGTAAACTGTGTGAAATACCTGCAATAGATCCAAAGAAATGTTTTTTGGATTCTCTTTCCTGTCTAGTGCTTCAAGTACAACTTTTGTAAACTGTGCTATAGCTCACTGTGTACTTCCTGTGGGACTGAAACCAAATTGTTCATTGCATAGAAGGTTGTATTTATTTAAGCATTTCGACGGTCTATTTTTCAATATGGTTTCTATTGTTTGGAAATGCAAGTTAATAATGTGGTTTTCTACATTTTCCAGATCACCGTTTTTAGTATTGTATTACTTTTGCTTGTTTTAGGTATTCGGGAAAGCAGCCAGATCTGAAATTATTGTTGTTGAGTCGGTTTTTATGTTGCTTATACATTTCTTAGGTACACTGACTGGCATCTCATCTAACCCTCTGGATTTTTTATTGTTTAATCAGTGTATTGCCTGTGTCACTTCTTTCTCTGTTGTTGGAAAGAGCACCAATGAGTGTGGTGGCTGATCCTGGTGGTTAGAACAACATGTCTGGAAATTTCTCTTGCAGTTTCTAAGTAATGCCAGTAAAGTGTATTCATTCACAAATTTTGCTACTTCCTTTGGGTTGCTGATTTGAACATCTTTGTTTTTAAACTGTGTTTCCAGGTGTTTTAGTCCAAAATTTGCTGTCTCCTGTTTGATTATTGTCCCATATGGCTTTGCTTTTGTTATTTGCCTTCAATAATTTTTTAGTGTTTGCAAGTTTTCTTGGAGCTAACAAATCTTTCTGTAAGTTCCCCTGTAGTTATTGTAAAGCTATGTAAGTCTGGTTATTTTTGATGCAAGTGAGATACCTTATTTTTTGATACCTCTGGTCTCCTGGAGACTTTTTATGAAGCTCCAATGGAATACAATGTTTTGGGAAATGCTTCCTCAAATTTTAGGTTATTGACATGGCTACTCTCTGGTTTTCCTTATTTTGACATTGGCAAGGTAAACACATTTTTCAGGTTTACATCATGTGCCAAATTTAAAATGATAATAGCAATATTTATCATTTTTATCAAATTTTGCTGTGCTTCTACATCTACTGCATGATCTTTGCTTACTTGGTTTTTGAAGCATTTTAATCTCATTTTCCAATTCTTCAGTGTTCAAGAGAAGATCTTGGACAGAAAGGGACAATGATGTTGACAGAATAGACTGAACTGATGCAATTTGAACCTCTTTAACAGAGTGTATTTCAACTATACAATCTGCCATCTGAGCTAAGGTATCCACTGTTATGTCATTCATTTCATTTCATTTATTTATTGGTCCATTTGATTCATTACATACTGAAACAGTACATTGAATATAGGACAAGTCAAAATTGTGAAAGGAGCAGACAAACACACACACACACACACACACACACACACAGAGAGAGAGAGAGAGAGAGAGAGAGAGAGAGAGGGAGGGAGGGAGGGAGAGAGAGAGAGAGCATGACAAAATTGATGACAGATAACAATCATAAATTACAAGTGACAAATATAACAATTTGAATTTAACCATTATTACATAATCATTGTTTACAAGGCTATTTTTTGTAATTTAAAATTCCTTTTACAGAGTAAAAACATTTTTCCACTAGAAATGACTTAAGATTATGTTTTTAAAAAAATTTATGTTGCCGTGATTTTAAATCACTGGGTAGGCTGTTATATAGCTGAACTGTTATCTGTGAAACACGTTTTTGGTACAGTGCTGTTCTACACTGTGACATGTGGATATTATTTGTGTTTCTTGTCATGTGGCTGTGTATATGCTTATTTTGTTGAAGATGTCCAGTTTGGTTTAAAAGATACTCATTTGCGAACAGGATACACTCATACATGTAAAGGCTCAGTAGGCTCATTATTTTCATCTGGATGAAATGTGGTCTACATGTTTCCAGCTTTCTTAGGTTGCAGATAGCCCTGATTGCTCTTTTCTGCATCCTAAAGATCTTTATGCTGGTGGCTGAATTTCCCCAGAAGATTAGCCCATATCGAAGTAGTGCATGGGAGTATGCATAATACGCCTGAATAACTGTTGACTTGCTTGCACTTTTATTTAACACACGCAGAGCATAACAAGCTTTTGAAAGTTTTTTCTCAAGTTCTTTTATATGACAGTCCCATTTTAAATTATCTTGTACCCATAGCCCTAGAACCTTAGTGTCAGTAACCGAGTTCAGTAACGTATTTTCAAGGTATCGTACTGTAACAAAGTTTTGCACATGTGGAGAAGAGTGGAAATTCATAAAGACAGTTTTTTCTTTATTTATTATTATTTTTTTTTTTTTTGAAACCAGCTAGTAATTTGGGACATTACAGTGTCTATTGCTACTTCCAAAGAGATTTAGTCAGCAGCTGTTATTAATATGCTGGTGTCATCAGCAAATAAGATTAGTTTTCCCAATTTAATAGTCATTTATATAATCAAAATAAAGGAGGAACAGTAGAGGCCCTAGGACAGAACCTTGTGACACTCCATACTTTATTGTTGATTTACTGGAGACATGTGTTGTTGTGATAATATTTCCTTGTACTGAAATGTCATCATGCCTTAAAACCACCACTTGCTGCCTGTTTTCTAGGTTAACTAAAATACTACTAGGACGCTTGTCAAACCAAAGTGTTTTTAAGATCTTGTCTAACACATTAATATCTGTGTAACCCTCAAAACAGTTGGCTAGGCATTGTATCGCCAACTTATAAACCACACAAAACCTTGCTTTTTTAACTTTTTTTATATTTTATTTATTTATTTATTTATTTTTTAAATTTGAGGCTCTGTACTTCCTTTAAATATGGGCAAAAGTCATTCTTTCACAAGGGAATATTTATTGTTCTAACCACTTGTAATTAGATCCTATATATTTTTAACATATTTTGACCCCAGTAGAGCAAGCAAATAGTTAAATTTAGTCACCTTTGCACCTATACCAACAATTGTAAATTGTGCTTTAGACTGACAAAACCCGATGTTTGGCTTCTTGGTCCTTAACTGCAGTTCCTTAATGCTTATCTTATTAATTTTGATCTTATATTCAGGATTACTCCTTTTGTGTACATTTTCTGTTGACGTTTTGCATATTTTTAAGAACAGTATACGACAGAAACAAGTTTAAAAAACCACATTGAAAATTTCACCGGAAATTACATCTCACCAATCACATCAGGGACACCAATTTTTAGCACACTTAGTTAATAAAATACACAATTTAACGTGTACTTTTCCATTTGTTTATTTTTTTATCTCACACAGAATGAAAACTGAATTATAATGACAGTCAGGTAACAACATTTTTTGTTGTTGTCAAATGCCAAAGATAAGAATGGTATTATGCCAACATTACCATGGCAAATGTGCTACAGACACACCAAAATACAAATAGTAATTTGTCACGATCCTATAGACCTATAGATACATTGATGACATCTTTGCCATATGGACTCATGGTGAGGCTGACCTGTTGAAATTTTTTGAATCTGCAAATACATTCACTTAGTTAAATTTCACATGATCCAATTCCAAATCTCATGTCACTCTCCTTCATGTTGACCTCATGGAGTCTCAGCTACATACCTCTGTTCAAGTTAAACCTACAAACAAACAACAGTGCTTACATTTTGACAGTCATCATCCTTTTCATATTGAACATTCCTTCCCATACAGCTTTGGTATCTGAGGAAAATGTGTTTGATTATATGTGGACTCTTTACAGCAATACACACCATTCTCACCGCAGCCTTTGCTGTACATAATTAACCCACCATCTAAGATCAGAAACAGATTACCCAGGTCATAAAATCCAATCCTGGTACTGTCAATTCCTTCAGAAAATAACTTAGGAGTACACCTCCTGTTGTACAGCGCTATCCTGGTCTTGAATGTATTAATCAGTTACTCTGACAAGCTGGTGACTTCCTAAAATGAGATTAATTCTGTCCAGTATTTTGCCCATTCCCAATTAGAAGAGCTTTTCGTTGCCCCCCCCCCCCCCCCAAGCCCTCCCCTCCCCTTCCATCCTTGTTTCCACATTACCACAGGGTTCCTATCCCTCTATCCCTGTGACTATCCCACTGTAAGACTTGTCCAATGGACCTTTCTGCAAACACCTGCATCAGCTCTGTACCTGGCTTAAACACATACTATCAAAGGAGAGTCACCTAGGAAATGACAATTTTCCAGTACAACTAAAAGCAAGTACTAAAAACACAAATTAGTGACAAGCTTCAAAAGTGAAGTGTCACAGTTCGTTACAGAATTAACAAAGAGCATGAATAAGCAATTTCCTGAACATAGGGAGCAGTTGGAAAGCTTGACGCTAGGCAAGACTGTTGCTTTGGATAATAAACTATCTTCTGAAACTTTTAACATAGGCACAGAGCGTTCATAGTGAGTACAAACTTTAGAAAAAAAGTTTCAAAAGATCTGGTGCAATCAGTAATAATTACCAAACTTTTGTGTCAAGATGTGAAACATGCCAAACTGCTGCTGAATTTTCTGTTTCTGGTTCTACAAGGGTTGGAACTTAAATAGTGGCAACTATTTATTCACAACTGATACGAAAGAGTTACACATTTGCACCTGTTACTGTCCTTCAAAGTAGTCACCAGTGTTGTGTAGAACCCATTGCCAGCAATGTGGAAGGCATAGTATACCGTCAGCAGAGCCTGTTCTGTCGATGGTGCAAATTGAGCGGTCTGCTGCCTGTTGAATCTCTGGGACAGTTCTGAAGTGAATGCCCTGAAGTGGAATCAAATCAAAGTCACAAGGACTTAAGACTGGGGAGTATGGTGGATGGTAGAGTACTTCCCAGTCCCACTGACCAAACAGAACAGCCACAAATTGCGCTGTATGCGCCTGCGCATTCTCATGCAAAATAATGGGTGGGGTGCACAGAAACTGTCACCACTTCTTTTGCAAAGGTGGTCACAGGTGATGCTCCAAAAATGAACAGTAATATAACTCTAAGTCCTTGTGACTTAGATTTTGATTCTGAAGACAAAGGAACCATTTTGTGGCATTCGCTTCAGAACTGTTCCAGAGATTCAACAGGCACAAGAAAGCTTCATTCGCACCATCAACAGAACAGGCTCTACTAATGGTATACTATGCCTTCCACATTGCTGGCAACAGATTCTACACAACACTGGTGACTACTTTGAAGGACAGTAACAGGTGCAAACATGTAACTCTTTTTTATTGGTTGTGAATAAATAATTGCCACTATTTAAGTTCCAACCCTCATATTAACAAAATACATGACACACTCTTGCATGATCAGAATGAAAAATTACTAACTGTGGAATAAAATGGATCACTTGGTAGCCTTTGAACAACAGGCCATAAATCAATTCTCCTTCAGTATTTCTGTGACACTCTACCATGGTATAAACAAACCTGTGACCGTTCATGCTGTCCTCCTCTGTACACACTCAATACTCCTTGTTAGTCCTATTTGGTATGGATCCCACGCACTTTCAAGGCTGGATATCACGAGTGATCCATAGGCAATCTCCCTTGTAGATTGATCGCATTCTACCAATAAACTGTAGTCTGTTTGGCACAGTCCACATGCTGTATTTAAATTAACATTCCATTTGTTATAATTTGCCAGTTGTGAAGTTAGACTGTGCATCTGCTGTTAATATTCATGATTCACAATAAAACTGTTCCCACAAAAACAGTCACTTATATAGCAGCACAGTTCACAGTTTCCACATTGGTGGTTAGTGTGTTAGCATACATCATATTTCATTGTCAAGGAAAATGAGCAATATCAAATTCACGATTTATGTAATGCAGTTCAGTTCCAAACTGACAACAATATTGTCTGTTCACGAGTGCATTGGCATTGCCACAAGCATCATTCTGCAAAAACCAACAGTGCTCACGTAATACAAGGTCCATTTAGAATGTCCATCATAAAGTCAAATTTTAAACAATGTCTAACACACAAAAGTCTGGTATTAATATTGCGTTAAATGCACACAATGACTACACACAGTACTTGCATCCGTACTGCCACGCTCACGTGCCATCCACGATTCGGAGACTGTCTGCCACACATTGTTCGACTCAACAACTATTAATATCTCTCTCACTCCACACTTCTTACAACACTTCTGCCTATCGCATTTCATTTCACACAATACATTTCATAAAACTATTTGGAAGATCATCAGAAAAAAATCTAAGTCCTTACATAAGGAACTCGTATAGAAAACAGCAGAGTAAACATAGTCACACTTCATGTTTTACATTATACAACCAAATGGAAAATACTTTGCATCATCAGAAATATATCTATGAAGTACAAGGTAGTAAAAGAAAGGAAAAAATAAATCTTGTTATTAGTCATGGCATCACACACCACTTCACAGCATCAAACAACCACAAAGCTTTATATTTGTGTGTGTGTGTGTGTGTGTGTGTGTGTGTGTGTGTGTGTGTGTGTGTGTGTGTGTGTGTGAGAGAGAGAGAGAGAGAGAGAGAGAGAGAGAGAGAGAGAGAGAGAGAGAGAGAGTTGCATTTGCATGAGTGTGTGTATGTTGTTTATTCTGATGAAGGCCTGTTTGACCAAAAGCTTTGTTTGGCAGTCTTTTTGTTGCACGCATCTGTAATTCAGCATCTCCATTATGTAGCGAGTAGCAACTACCCTTTTCATAATATTGCCATCAAACATTTCCCATTGTTTTACTATAGGCAACATTGAGGCAATTTCACTTCAGTTTCATTTAAGGAGGTCTCAGAGGCTACAACAAGGCAAACTCATCTACAACTGGCGGTTTGTGATTAGTAAACTGGTTTTTTTTTTTAAAAAAAAAGAAAGAAATGATATTCAATTTACACTCCTGGAAATTGAAATAAGAACACCGTGAATTCATTGTCCCAGGAAGGGGAAACTTTATTGACACATTCCTGGGGTCAGATACATCACATGATCACACTGACAGAACCACAGGCACATAGACACAGGCAACAGAGCATGCACAATGTCGGCACTAGTACAGAGTATATCCACCTTTCGCAGCAATGCAGGCTGCTATTCTCCCATGGAGACGATCGTAGAGATGCTGGATGTAGTCCTGTGGAACGGCTTGCCATGCCGTTTCCACCTGGCGCCTCAGTTGGACCAGCGTTCGTGCTGGACGTGCAGACCGCGTGAGACGACGCTTCATCCAGTCCCAAACATGCTCAATGGGGAACAGATCCGGAGATCTTGCTGGCCAGGGTAGTTGACTTACACCTTCTAGAGCACGTTGGGTGGCACGGGATACATGCAGACGTGCATTGTCCTGTTGGAACAGCAAGTTCCCTTGCCGGTCTAGGAATGGTAGAACGATGGGTTCGATGACGGTTTGGATGTACCGTGCACTATTCAGTGTCCCCTCGACGATCACCAGTGGTGTACGGCCAGTGTAGGAGATCGCTCCCCACACGATGATACCGGGTGTTGGCCCTGTGTGCCTCGGTCGTATGCAGTCCTGATTGTGGCGCTCACCTGCACGGCGCCAAACATGCATACGACCATCATTGGCACCAAGGCAGAAGCGACTCTCATCGCTGAAGACGACACGTCTCCATTCATCCCTCCATTCACGCCTGTCGCGACACCACTGGAGGCGGGCTGCACGATGTTGGGGCGTGAGCGGAAGACGGCCTAACGGTGTGCGGGACCGTAGCCCAGCTTCATGGAGACGGTTGCGAATGGTCCTCGCCGATGCCCCAGGAGCAACAGTGTCCCTAATTTGCTGGGAAGTGGCGGTGCGGTCCCCTACGGCACTGCGTAGGATCCTATGGTCTTGGCGTGCATCCGTGCGTCGCTGCGGTCCGGTCCCAGGCCGACGGGCACGTGCACCTTCCGCCGACCACTGGCGACAACATCGATGTACTGTGGAGACCTCACGCCCCACGTGTTGAGCAATTCGGCGGTACGTCCACCCGGCCTCCCGCATGCCCACTATACGCCCTCGCTCAAAGTCCGTCAACTGCACATACGGTTCACGTCCACGCTGTCGCGGCATGCTACCAGTGTTAAAGACTGCGATGGAGCTCCGTATGCCACGGCAAACTGGCTGACACTGACGGCGGCGGTGCACAAATGCTGCGCAGCTAGCGCCATTCGACGGCCAACACCGCGGTTCCTGGTGTGTCCGCTGTGCCGTGCGTGTGATCATTGCTTGTACAGCCCTCTCGCAGTGTCCGGAGCAAGTATGGTGGGTCTGACACACCGGTGTCAATTTGTTCTTTTTTCCATTTCCAGGAGTGTATTTCTACTGCTGTATTGATAGTTTATGCGTTGTTTTACTCCATACATCATTAAGATTAAAAGATTCTGTAGTTATTTACAGAAACATTATCATTCTTAAATACAAACACAGATAGAATATTTTTCAACAAATTTAACATGAAATAGCATTTACACATATGCTTGCATCCTCATATAATCCACCTATATCCCTTAACACACAAAATTCTGATAATTGGCCTATAGTGAAATTCAACTGTTGGGGTAGTTCTTATTTATATTTACTGACACACAAAATTTTAATTATTGAAACAAATATCTTACGTATATTTGAAATTGAAAATAGCAGAATTATTGTATTTTATTATTTCTAGTAGATAGCACATAATAAAATAAAATCTTCCATCCTCTCTCAGCTATCATTCATTACATGAACATGTTGGACCTGTACAGGAAATTATGCTGCACAAGAATTAGCTTCTTCCACAAACTCTAGTATTATATATTTTACCTCACAGTAGAATTCCATTGCGTCCAATGTGAATTTATCTCATCAGGTGTGCTAACAGTGACTATCTGGTGCAGGATGAATAAATAATAGAAATTTTACCCCTCAGTACTGACGACAATCTACAGGAGGTATACAATGAAGCAATAATAGAATTCAGTATGTAGTGTAGAGCTAGACTATGATGGTTTGGTGATTATGTTCATTTATGATGTTGCACTTGAGTCTATGAAGCAGTTAGGTTATTCAGTACTTATTTCAGTTACAGCAACTCTTAACTCTACTGACTACCATTAAATAATCATTTCAGAACAGAACTGAACTGTAAAGTGAGACAAAATCATACATAGTATAAAATCGAGATTTGAAACTTGGATTAAGGCACAGAATGCTATTAAAAAAGGCTGTGCAAAGGCATGCACCAGATAAAGAAGTCTGCAAGCACTTGGCTGGGGGAGGCAGTACTCACCACATATTTTTGTCACTAGAGAACAGTGAATCTCATACCGATACATTTACTCCAGATTACATTGACCTCTTGCTCTTCCATCTTACTACATTGAGTGATAACGTACAGTAGTTTTCAAAACATTTGCTAGCATAAAATAACATGAAGAATCTTTGAACACTTTGGAATCAACACACAGAAACACTTTGAATGGTAAATTCACATTGAAAGAAACTTTCTATTCATTTACATTGAAAATTACTTCCTGAAAATTGTTCATTTCGCTGGCAGTTTCGAATACTATGTCTGCGTTCAGTACTGAACAGTGTGCTGGATCCTCAACTCTTGTCATATAAAACAATCAAAAATAAAAATTCTGATTAAGTGCTCCTTTATAGCTTACATCACTTGGTATGTGCACTAGTAAACTAGCAACAAGGAGAGTCACTCAATACCTGCTCCATAGCTCACTGGAAGCAATAACTGTCATATCAATGAATAGGATAAGGCTTGTTTTTTACTGCTGCTACCTTATTCTTCATTTATTGTACATTTCCACAAAATTGCACAAATCAGACTCTATATTGCTACAAACATCAAACAATCTGCTTCCAGACTAGCTGTATGCCCCATAACTCACTGACTTCTTTGTATTGTATTGTATTGTATTTATTGGTCCAGTAAATCTTACATGTACAGTACAGCACATCAGATATTGGACAGGTCAAAGTATATCTTACAATTAAAACACTTTAGAAACTAGAAAATTATGTTCACAAAATTTTACAGCGCTTCATATACTGGGAAAGTCAATGTGTAAGTTATAATTAAACCACATTAGAAACTTGAAGTTTACAACTGAATACATGTATAAGCCAATATTAATGATTACAGTATTTGCATGATCCTCACTTAAGCTCTAAGGATTTTTGAGAAACTCTTCTACACTATGAATTGACATGTACACTAGAGAATTACATCCACAGAATTTTACTTCATATACTGGGCAAGTTGGTATACAACTTGTACTTGAACCCCATTAGAAACTTGAGAATTACATCTGAATGTATCTATAGACCAATATTAATGGTTAAAGTATTTGCATAATCATCACTTAGACTCTCGAGGATTTTGGAGGAACTCTTCCACACTATAAAAGCAATGTGTCAACAAATATTCTTTTAATGCTGCTTTAAAAATTTTTACATCAGTCTTTACTTTAATTTCTCTTGGCAATTTATTGTAGATCATTTTTCCATGGTGTAATGTTCCTTTTTGGCACAAACTGGTTTTTGTATGGAGTACATGAAAGTCAGTTTTCTGTCTTGTATTATGATGATGAACATTTTCATTTTTGGGGAGGATACTAGGATTTGTTATTGTATATTTCTTTATAAACATTGCACTTTCAAATAGGAAAATACATGGAAGGGGAAGACTCCCCATCCTTTTAAATAATGGTCTACATGGTCTGTTCCTTTTTATTCCAGCCATGATTCTCACTATTCTTTTTTGCATCCTGAAGAGTTTTAGGCAGGATGGCGAGTTACCCCAAAAAGTGATCCCATATTTTAGGACAGAATGTATATTAGAATAGTAAACTGTCATTAGACAGTCCTTATGACAGCAGTTTTCTAGCACTCTCATTAAATAACACATGGTACTTAGCTTCTTTAATATGTTGTCAATGTGAATTTCCCATCTAAGATTATCCCCCAGAAATTTTGTATTAGGCACACTTGCAATATCCGTGTCTGGCATCTGAATTCTTATATCCTCTTCAATGTTTCTCTTGACATTATGAAAATTTAATGCTACTGTTTTACTTTTATTTATTATTAGTTTGTTTTGGTTGAACCAGTTTACAACATTTGTTAATGCCTCAGACAGTCTTGTCTGTAGTATCTCTGCAGTCTTCCCGCTGACTAATATGCTTGTGTCATCTGCAAACTGGATAGTGCTACGGTACTGGTTGGTTGATGTTAGGTCATTTATATATATCAAAAATAGGATGGGGCCCAGTACCGAGCCCTGCGGTACTCCATATTTTTACTGCTTTATAATCAGAATAGTGTCTTGTTGATTTATTTTCTTTGCGAAAATGTATTTCTACTACTTGCTTGCGGTCAGTAAGATATGATCTAAGCCAGCTGTTAGGCATACCTCTGATACCAATTCTTTCAAGCTTCTGCAGCAATAGAGTGTGGTCTATGATGTCAAAAGCCTTAGACAGATCAAGGCATATGCCAGTTACTTTTTGTCCACTATCAATTTTTTCGAGTACTTCACCCAGAAATTCATATATTGCTGTTTCTGTTGATCGGCCTTTCCGGTAGCCATGTTGGGTTGTGGATAATATTTTGCAGTTTTCTAGAAAATCTAGCAACCTCTTATGAAAAATTTTTCTAGTATTTTCGAAAATGTAGATAGCAAGGCAATAGGTCTATAATTGGCTATGTCTTCTTTCTTACCCTTTTTGAACAGTGGTTTTAGTTTCACTGTCTTTAAGCAGGAGGGAAAGACTCCATTTGTTAGTGAACTGTTGAAAATGTGGGCTAATGGTATTGCAATGAGGTCCACCACATTTTTAATGACATAATCTGGAATCTCATCCACACCTGTTGAAAATTTGTTTTTAACTCTCTAATTGATAGTATAATTTCCTTAGGGTTGGTTGGAGTAAGAAATAGGGACTTGCAGTTTCTATTTTGATTTGATGGTGTTGTAGCAGGATTTTTATTTGAAGATTTTATGTCAGATAGTAATTTTTCACTAATATTTGCAAAGTATGTATTGAAAGCATTGGCTACTTCTTCTGGATTTGTAATTTTTTTGCCATCTTGGATTACCTGGAGATTTACATTTTGGGAGGTCTCATTTCCTACTTGTTCTCTGACTATCTTCCACATGGCTTTCATTTTGTTCCTGGCCATTTTTATTTGGTGATCATTTGTTGCTTTTTAGCTTCTTTTATGACTTTGTGAAGCACTCTCTTATAATTTTTGAAATGCACCAGAAATTCTTCTGTAACATTTTGTGTTTTTGAGATTTCATAAAGTCTCCTCTTTTCAGCACATGATATTTTAATGCCTTTCGTCAGCCATGTAACATTTAGTTTTTTAGTTTTTAATGTTTGGTTTTTAACTGGAAAAGAAATATTGAAATAATGGGAGAATATTTCCATGAACATGTCAAACTTTTTACATGTGTCCTCATAGTTGTCTATATCATTCCATGTTTCTTTTTTTGGTAAGTGCCTGAAGTGTTCTAGGTTGTGCTTGCTAAAATTTCTACCTTTTCTTGTCATTTGTTGTTCAGTATTTCTTGCAGTCTCTACTGGGAATTTAATAAACTGTGCATAATGATCACTGAAACCTGTATTCATATTTCCAGATTTGTATAAATATTTATCTGTATTTATTAGTATCTGATCTATAGCACTGCTTGACGATTTGGTGACTCTGGTGGGGGATTTGATAGTTGTATGTATATTGTAGGTTTTTAATAAGGCCTCAAGGTTTAATCTGTCTTTTGGGTTCTTGTTGAAATCTACATTAAAGTCACCACATATGATGGTTGTTTTACTAACTATTTTTATACTGTTAAGTGCCTTCTCAAGATTTTCAGTGAAAGTAGTTACGTTTCCATCTGGGCTTCTATATATGCAAATAACAATTATATTTAAATTTGTCGGTTGTGTAGCAGAAATTTCGAAGTTTTGCTCCTCCCCTAGCTGGTTAGTGAACTTTAAATTTTCGTGTTTGACGTCCTCTCTAACATATATGCATGTTCCTCCATGCATGGAGGTTTTCCTGCAAAAAAAGATGGAAGGGTAAAGCCCTCTATCCTTGTGTGATGTAACATATTTTCGGATAACCAGTGCTCACTAACACATATAACAGACACTTCTTTTAGTTCATCTGATAACAATATTTCTATCACACTAACTTTATTTGATAAGGATTGTACATTTTGGTGCAGGAGCATAAATTTCGATGATGACTTATTTACTAGCTTGTTTTGGCCTACCTTATGTTCAACAGCTGCACATGACATATCATTTTTAACACTTTTACAATAGAAGTTTTCTTTCCAGAGCGATGTTTTAGAAGATGAAATCAACATTTCTCTGGAATCACTTGCCATAAAAAACGTTGTGGTTCTTCCCTGTTTCGTGTTGGGCGAGTTGACTTGTAGTGTGATGGTGTTTCTGCTGTAATTTTTGGAGTTGTAATTTGAGGAACTGCAACTAGGCTAGATGGGGATCCTCTTCTTGCCGCTTCATCACTTCCTGAAGTCATTGGAGTAATATGCTCTTCATTTGAAATTCGTGATTCCATTGCTGCTGCTGCTACAATTGGAGGCTGCACTAAGCCTTGCTGATTTCGGTTTAATTGTTCTATGATTGCATCACACAGTGCTACTTTCCCTTTCATGTTTCTATGCAATCCATGGGTAGTGAAATCTTCTCTTTTTTGACTGTCTGCATTAATATATGTCACATTGCTGAAGAGCTTACATATTTTCTCGAACTTTCGGTTAGTTGCTTCGATTTCTGCATTCACACACGATGTTTTGATGAGGTCATGTCTCATAGGGATGCTTATCACGAAAACTTCCATGTCCATAACTTTTGCCAATGTTTCCCTTAAAAATCGCAAAGCGAATTTTGCCTCGTTCTTGTAGACATCGTTTGCGCTGGCTAAAACAATGCAAGAGTTACTTCTAACTACTTGTTGCATAAATCAACAAGTGGAAAGATACAAAAGGTTGCAGTTCAGCAATTGTATAATATGTTAAACTTTACATCCAAAGAGCTCTACACACAATCAAATACTTCTTGTATAAATGTTTTCAGAACAAAATATACAAATAAGATCAATGACAACAATTTTAAAATATAATTACAGTTTCATATGAAACTGAAAGTAAAACTTATGTGAATTTTATATGTTGGTTCTGTTTATGAAAAATATAAGAATGAATTTTATTATTAGATACACGATTTTGTTTCCACTGGATCATGTTATGACTTTAATGTGAGTATTGTGTTCTACAAAACGTTCAGAGATATACAGCCAACCAGTTGCAAATAACTGTTTGGTGCAATTGACCTACATTTCAACACCTACTAAGGGAGTCTTCATCACAATGAAATTTTGAGAAACCCTATAAAATAATACACAGAAAATTAAGTATGACAAAAAACACATTAAATAAGATGACAATTTTGGTGATGTAAAAAGGTTACTTACATAAAATTACATTGCAAGAAAGCAATGGCCAGAATTTAGGAGCAGCTACACTCAAGTCAAATAAAATATGTTCCAGCCTTGTGCATACGCCTAGGTACGAATAACATCTGACTGATCAGCCCAGTACCTTACATTACTGCCACAAAAACAATACAAGTAACCCTGCCTTTCAGATGCAGGCAGTGACATGTGCCCATTTGAAACACTGTAACAGAAATAACTGAAGAAACAACAGTTAATTATAGAACCAACTTACAAGAGAAGAAAGCTTAACATATTTTTGAAATTACACGGTAGCCAAGCACGTGAAGTATAAGAGCCATCCATTAGGCTTTACAGAAGTTACTATTACATAAAGCACAGAATAATATAGAAAATTTATACCAACAGCTGTACAGTCCAAAAGTATTTACATAAAGGCAACTATGGTAGTACACATCTGTGAGATTCGAATAAAATAATGAACTAGAGGCAGAAAAATACAGTAAAATATAGAGAAATCGAAATTCTATGAGTAATGGATTCAAACCATTGAAAAAATTTTTGTTATGTAACTGCAACTGTTCATTGAGGATGAGGCCATCATTTTTAGAAAATCTCCAGCTCTTAAAGTACATCCAGTCTATGACCTTTCTTTTCTCTATGAAAAATGAAAATTTCTTCAACACGTTTTGGTTTGTGACCATAAATTAACATATGATCAACAAAAGTGGAATTATGTACATTAGTCCCTCTCTTTCCCAATAAATGTTCTTTGTATCTGCCACTAAAAGATCTACCAGTTTGTCCCATGGAGCACGTATCACAAGTGATTTTATGCACCCCTGAAATGTGTATAGGAGCAACTGTGTACTTGAGATTGTGAATAAGAATTTTTTGCAAATTATTTTCGGTGGAGAAGGTAACTTTGTGTCCATATTTTTTAATAAGAAGATGATTAATTTTATAAGAAACAGGGCCTAGAAATGGAATTGAGAAAACATTTTTGTACTCATTACTGTCAGAAATAGCAGTGATGCATAACATGGTCACTTCTTGTCAACTATCAAGGAACCACAGCCATTATTAACTGCTTTTGTATAGAGCCACAGTCAAACAAAATTTTTTAAAAGATATAAGTGCCATTTGAGTGTCTATAAAGGGTGTTTATATCTTTCAAAAAAAGTTTTTATTATATTCATCTCTTTATTGAGCTTGTCAGTTGACAAAGGTACAGAAACTGCACGATGAATGGGTGAATAGAGAAATGCTTTTTTATGGGTTTAAGGATGCACTGAACTATTGGGCACAATTTGATCTGTATTAGTTGTTTTTCAAAAAATACTGAAAGAAAGTTTGTCATTGTCAATAGCAATACTATACCTGGGTCAACTTCACCAAACAATTATTTGCAGCCGGTTGGCTGTAAACTCCTATGTTTGAAAATAGTATACAGTTGCTGAGAAACAGCCATCTTTAAAACTGCAAGATTTCTACCACCCCAGGTATCCAAGGCTGTGTCCTTGTACAAACCTATAAGAAGAAATTTGTTGAACATGGGCATGGCTATTAATTTTAATAAGCAGAGTGAAGAAAATTGACTTTTTCCAAGTTATGTTAAATCCTGTCTTAACAACAGACAGTGTATGAAGGATCCAAAAACCTTTCAGTATCTACGTCAAAAACATTATTTCCTACAAAATCAATGCTCTATACAAGAAAAAGTACAGATTACATGAAGGGGCCTATGTTTTGTATCTTGAACTCTCTAAAATTTTTTGCTTACATTTTAATTTTCAAACTGATTAATTTTGGGATTTATTAATGATGGAATGGATAACTATATGAATTGTGTGATTCTTGAGTTTTTCCCGGCGCATATGATAATCAAAATATCCACGGGTGTATTGCCGGTCTACAGTGTCCAATGGGCACAATATTTTGGCGATCATACATGTCGCCATCATCAGGGGAACTGACGGACTGAGCTCCTGTGAATGTGCTGGCACGGAGATCCGTACGCTATGGCTGCTCAGAGGGAACTGGGTTCGGTCGCGGCGGCGGTCGATTTAAATACCCTCCGCCCGCGGCGCGCTCCCTCTGCTGTCCGCGCCCCGCGCCACGGTCGCACGGTGGAACAGATTGCGACGGCATCTGAGATGATGTCGGAGTGATGGCTCTGTCCGCCGTGGTTGTCACAACCATACATTTGCTCAATTTACTCTTGATTAGAGAGGCCATCGAAATTCGCACCAATGACGACCTCATAAACCGTGACTGTGGCTATAATCTTAGCAAGGCTTGGGAACCAGCGATTGGGTTAATCAAGAGTAAATCGAACAAATGTATAGTTGTGACGACCACGGCAGACAGAGCCAACACTCCGACGTCATCTCAGACGCTGTCGCAATCTGTTCCACCGCGCGACCGTGGCGCAGGGCGTGGACAGCAGAGGGAGCGCATCGTGGGCGGAGGGTATTTAAATCGGCCACCGCCGCGACCGAACCCAGTTCCCTTTGAGCAGCCATAGCATACGGATCTCCGTACTGGCACGTTCACAGGAGCTCAGTCCGTCAGTTCACCTGATGATGGCGACATGTATGATTACCGAAATATTGTGCCTGTTGGACACTGTAGACCGGCAGTACACCCGTAGATATTTTGATTATATGAATTGTATTCCCAAAAGACACAAAAAGGAACTGGCTAATCTTAAGAGCATTTTTCCTATAAAAATGCCTGTTGTTAGAAGTTTTCAAAGGTCTGAACATAAATTTTTTGACAGAATTCTTAATAAGAGTAAAATAGATTTTACACCAGAAGAAACTTCCTTGTTGGAAAAAGGGCTTAAATACAATGTAATGCCTAACCTCTCAGATGAAAATTTTGTAGAAAGTAAGGCTGTAGGTCTGGAAATAGGCCTTGATAGCATCAAAATGGACACTTCTCAACAAATGAGGGTAGATCATGATGTATGTAGTATTTTTGAGAAACATGCAGGTAAAAACTCTTGTCAATATGATTATGATAAAAAAACTGATTAAAAGTATTAATGTCAAGCTAAAAGAAAACAATGCCTTTGTAACAAAGTCTGGCAAAGGGAATGTTATAATCGTTGCTACTTAAAACAAATGTGTGTTGAAACCATTACAATTTTTGGAAGAGATTAATATTACAGAGCTAGATGAGGATCTGACCCCCATGATACAAAAACAAATTAGGCTAGCCATTGCATTTGCTTACACCATTTCATAAAAAAGGGCTTATTAATATGACTCCATGGGCCCCAAGATTGCATTCCCAGTTTAAAGTATATAAAAGTCACCATCCAATACATCCGATTGTGAGCAGTACAGTATGAACAGTGCAGGGTTTCTTCACAATAACATAAAAAAATCCTTTGTTATTCAAATTAATTATTCTGTCATCAATAGTCAAAATCTAGTCAAAAAGTGAAAGATCTGCAGCTTTTATACTAATGTACCTGTTCAAACAACCATAGTTGAAAAAACCTACATACTTTCAAAAAAGATATTTATGACGAGCTAATCACTGACCTAATTCGTTTGCTAAGAATACTAGTAAAATACGATTATTTTGTTTTCAATAGCAAACTATACCATCAGACTGATGGACTGGCAATGGGTAATCCACTGGCAGGCATCTTAGCTGATATTTTCATCAATTCATTAGAAGATAAATTCTTCAATAATTTTTCTGCAGCTGATTTTGGTATTTTGTCATATACTCAGTAAGTGGGTGACATTTTTATCATAGACAGTGGTTCCCAGTAAGGAATTCAGCATTTGTTTTAAATTTTCAATAGTCTTCATTCACTTGTGAATTACAAAGTAATGATTGTCAGCTTAAGTACTTGAGCCTCAGCATTGCTATTGACAATGACAGACTTTCTTTTGGTATTTCTCAAAAATCAACTGATTCAGATCAAATTTTGCTTGCTAGTGTACTGAATACTCATTACCATAAAAAAGTGTTTTTCTGTTTGGCCATTCATTGCGCAGTTTCTGTACCTTTGTCACCTGACAAGCTCAATAAAGAGATGAATATAATAAAAACTATTGCAGTTAATAATAGCTATGACCCTCAATATTTGACAAGATCTTCAAAGTTAATACTGACACTAAATCTTCAAAGTTAAAAGTGACACTAAAGTAACCACATTAGGCATCAGTTCAGTTTCTGACAGTAACAAGCGCAAAAATGTTTTCTTGATTCCATTTCTAGGTCCTGTTTCATATAAAATTCATCATCAGCTTATTAAAAAATATGGACACAAAGTTTCCTTCTCCACTTACAATAATTTGCATAAGTCCTGTTTATTATACAGTACAAATTGGAAGATTCTTTAGTGTCAGGTATAAACAATATTTATTGGGAAAAAGATGGACTCGTGCACATAATTCCACTTTTGGTGATCATCTGTTAATTTCTAATCAGAAACTGAAAAGCATCAAAGAAATTTCCATTTTACATAGAGAAAAGGAATGCCATAGACTGTACAGACTTGAAGATATGGAGATTTTCAAGCATATCTCTAAGAACGATGGCCTCATCCTGAGTGCACATGTGTGAAAAGAAAAGTTGCTACTCACCATACTGGGGGGGATGCTGAGTCACAGATAGCCACAACAAAAGGACTATCACAAATGTAGCTTTCAGCCAGTAAGGCCTTCATCAAAATTAGATGACTCACGGAAACACAAATGCAACTCACACATACATGACTGTAGTCTCAGGCAACCTTTTGTTGTGCCTATCTGCGACTCAGCATCTCCCCTATATGGTGAGTCGCAACTTTCCTTATCACAATATTGTTACATTACATCCTGGATTTTCCACTGTTTGAATAATGAACACTCACAATTACGTCACATAATTTTTTTCAGTCGTTTTAATGCAATATTCACAGAATTTCAGTCCCTCTATTTTTTACTATATTTTTATGCATCTAGTTCTGAAACATTGTTTTATTCGAATCTCATAGATGCATACCATTATAGTTGCCATCATGTAGATATTTTTGGATTGTACAGCTGTTGGTTTAAATTTTCTGTATTATTCTGTCCCTTACATAACTGTAATTTATGTAAAGCCTGATAGATGGCATTTATGCTTCATCTGCTTGACTACTGTGTAATTTCAAAAATACTTTAAACTTTCTTCCCTCCTAATTTGTTTTTGTAATTATCTATTGGTTTTTCAATTATTTCTGTTATTATGCTTCAAATGGGCATGTGTCACTGTCCGTTCTCAATAGATTGCACTACTTGTATTGTTTTCATAGCAAACTGGGAAAAGTGCTGGGAATTCAACCATCGGTTTCTGGTGACATTCATGGACTTCTCAAACGCTTATGACACTTCACCAATAAATTGTTGCCATGTTTGAGCTGTGTTCTTTAAAATGAAAGGCATTCAGGCATACCTGAATAAACTGAAATGTGTTGTAACTGCTGTTTTCGGCATGTCTTCTTCTGTGACCAGTATCTGGTGATAAGCTTTTTTACAATCAATAATGCTAAAGATCGTTGCCCCAGCTAATTGATTTGTGAAATCGCAAATATTAGGCACTGGGTAACAATCTGGTATAGTATGTGCATTTAACTTCCTGTAATTGCCACATGGTCTACACAACCCATCTTTTTTCTTTACCAAATGCATGCATGGGTGACACCCATGGGCTGTCTGATCTACATATGACACCTGATGCCAGTAATGCCTTGAATTCTGCTTCTGCTGCTATGAACCAACCAGATGCTGACCTGTGTGGTCGTTGATGTATTGGCTGACTGGGCTTAGTGTAAATGCAGTGTACAGTTTTGTGAGCTACTGTGGATGTTTCTGCAACCATGTTATCATTTACGGCATGTGACACCGCGTCGCAGTTATGCTTGCCAGAGTGATAAGTGTCACGTTCCGTGATGCCATCTACTTTCTTTTGATTTCATTTAATCTGTGCATTAACAAGATCTATGGTAATGTGCATGTCACAAAGAAAGTCTGCACCCAATATTACCTCTGATACCTCTGCCAGAATGAAGGTCCACTGACTGCTTTGTGAGAAACCTAAAGTGACTTTGAGTTTACGTGTGCCATGAGCAACAATGGGTGACTTATTTGCTGTGGTTAATTGCCACATTGGAGTGCTATCCATTCCTTGATAGTCAGTAAAGGGGAGCACACTCAAAAATTGGTTCAAATGGCTCTGAGCACTATGGGACTTAACATCCGAGGTCATCAGTCCCCTAGAACTTAGAACTACTTAAACCTGACTAACCTAAGGACATCACACACATCCATGCCCAAGGCAGGATTCAGACGTGCAACTGTAGCGGTCACGCGGTTCCAGACTGAAGCGTCACTCCGGCCGGCTGAGCACACTCACATTGGATCCCAAGTCTATTAGGTAGCAACGGTTCAACTTGACATCCCTGACATAAAGCTGTTTGGAAGTGGTAAAAAAAATTATTGATGTTACTCATCCCTATTCATTTGTCTCACATCATTGTTGCAGGCACTCTTCTGTGCTACCGTGGCCCGCTGTGCCTACTGCTGGCCACTGCTCATGTTTGGGTACGCACATGGCTGCGAACACTTCTTGCTCTATCCGTGAAGTGATGATGGTACCAACATATCCGTCCTTTTTTAATTTCTCCGTTGGCCTTGCTGTTTTCATTCTGTAACAACTGTGAGACCTGTTGCTGCAATAATGTCATCTGTCATGTTAGTTCTTGTATTTGTTTGTTGACATCTGTATGCTGAGTCTTCTGTATTGCTGCTATCACTTCTGACACTTCTTCCCCATTAAAGATTGCCATGCAAGCCATCTGTGGATTTCTTATGGTCACATGGACTTTGTCTGCTATCTCCCAGAGGTTCTGCATGTTGTCTTTTTCACAAGTTACTAGTGCAGCTTTTACCGTGCTTGATAATTGATCTAGCCAGATGTGTTTGAGCGTCGCATCTGACACTTCTTCTGTGTTAACAATACTGCAGAAATGCTTCCAAAATTCCGACGGTGTCCTGTCACCTATAGTTTCTTATTTAAGCACCTGCCATATGCATTGATTTAACGGTTTATGCCTTCTGGAGAGTAATACATTTTTCAAGCCCGTATACGGTCGTTCTGCTGGAGGTGGGAGTATTACATCTTCTGCTGCAGTTGCTGCTCTAGCATCCAGTGCATTCACCGTTATCGCGAACTTTGCCTGCTCATCATGGATATCGCTTTGGGCAAATGGAAGCTCAATCATTGCAAACCACAGCTGCAGTTTGCTAGGCAGGAAATGCAGTGTTTGAACTTTTATGTGCTGCATGTTTTTCGTCGGGCTGTTGGTTTGTACAGCCACATGAATGTCTGACATTGGAGTAATAGGCATCTCCAATGCGAAGTTCAGTGCTTCAAGTTGTTCATGTATCTGTTCTTGGAGGTTTGTGAGCCGCATCTCTTCATTCCTGTGTGAACTTTCTGAAGTCGCTGAATTCTCTTGTTTGTACATCGTAATTTTCTTTATGTTCAGTGTTTGGGGTCACCACTAAAGCCCCTTAGGCTAATTAATAATTATTTTTGAGAGAGAGTAATGCGTTCAAGAATATAACTTTATTTTTGCATGTCAGTGAACACAGGAACAATACCAAAGCCAAGATATCTTAGCTAAACTGTGGTATATTTTCTGACTTGGAACTTTTACTAACTCATCTGCAGTACATTGTTCAGTAATTCTGGACACAGATCTGACTTGTATTATAACCTTACATAGATTAGCTATAATGTCTTTCAGAATGTTTCTTATATAAGATTATAATAATTGGAACTAACATTAACTATTGTTATGTTGATTAATTGGGTTTCTGCCAGTTATCCACCTCTTTCCTGCACAATATTAATGATTGTTGTTTATTGTGTCTCCATAAATTACAATTAGACAGTTACATTTCTGAGGAACTGAATAATGGAAGAAGATTTGTTTGAATGTGAACTTTTAATACAACAATAATTTCTATTGAATTACGCTAACTTGCTTCCTTATATGTGGAATTATATTCTGCTAACAATTTTTAACTAATGAAGCTCATTATTCTGAAATTAAATGAATGCAAAAGTTGGTAACATGCTTTCACCATTAGCCACATAAATTCTGTAGTTATTTACATGCCTTTTTTATCTACTTTATCAGGAAGTTAGTAATTTGGTATATGTTTATATATGAACAATAATAACAATTTTATATTACTGATATTTTGTAATTAGTTTAGTTTTCTGGCAAACTAGTTCTACTAATGAATTTTAAATAACTGCAAGAACATAATACACAGGGTCAGTCACTAACTATTGCCACCTAGAATAACTCTGGAAGTATGATAGTAGCTGAAAAGTTTGTGGGACAAATGTTGCATGGGACAATGGGGGCCATAATATGACGTTGGTTTTTTGTTGCTAGGTTGGGTCACATCAGAAATATGAAGGTCAATTTTTTTTTTTTTTTTAAATGTGATGCTATAGTTTGGTACTTATTTTCTGATAATGGCTATCGAGACAAATTCAGTGATGTGTAACAGTAAGGTCTTTGAAGGTCAATGAAGATCAAAAAGGTGGCATGAACGTCCACTTACAGGAGGTGTTTGAAGTGATAGCCACTGGTATCAATGCAGTACTGCAATCTTCTTATCATGGATTGAGAGGTATTCCTTTTCACTTCAGTGTTTATCAAAGGCCATGCTCTGAGAATTCTCTCTCGTATATCGTGCAAATTGTAAATATTTGCCAAATATGGCATATCCATCTAGCGTGCCATTGACATGTAAACACCATTTGATGGTTTTGCAATACAACACTAATAGGAATGGTGAGACTAGTATCATCGAATCAAGTGAATGTGAATGATGTATTCCTTCGAATTACAAGTTGATATGCTTCTCATTTATGGAAAATGCCAACGAAATTCAGTGAGAGCCAGAGACTTAAATGTAGAAAGATACCCTCAATGTACTCTCCCTACATGTCACACATTTAAAAATATGTATGATAAATTGAGAACAACTGGATCTTTAACACATCGAAAACGTATCCAGCAAAGGAAAGTTACTAACGAGAAAATGGAAATTGGTACTCTTGCCACTGTAGTTCGAGATCCTTGGGTTAGTTTGCGTCAAATTTCAAGGGAATCTGGCATGAGCCAGAGTAGTGTTGTTCATGTTCTGCATCACCATAAGTATCATCCTTACCATATCAGTCACCACCAAGAATTAACTGGTACAGATTGTATGCATCGCACTGAATACTGCCAATGGGCCCAACTTCAGATTCAGAGGGATGACGCATTTATTAGTTTGATTTTCTTTACTGACGAGGCTACATTCATAAACCATGGAAACATTAATTTACATAACATGCTTTATTGGCCAACTGAAAATCCATGTTGGCTGCGGCAAGTTGCACACCAAACACCGTGGCCAGTGAATGTATGATGTAGGATTCTGGAGGACAGAATTATAAATCCTTATTTCATCAAAGGAAATCTTAATGGTAGGCAGTACACCACATTTCTGCAAGAAACATTAAGTCTGTTACTGGAAGAAATGCCTTTAGGAACAAGGAACAGAATGTGGTATCAATACGATGCGTGTCTGGCACATTTTCAGTGATGGCTAGAAATGAGTTGCAGAGACAACTCCCAAGTCATTGGATTGGATGTGGAGGAGATGTTTTGTGGCCAGCTCATTTGCCAGACTTGACGCCTCTGAATTTTTTCTTGTGGGGATTCATAAAAGACATTGTTTATAACGACGTTCCACCTACACCTGAAGATATGTGAGAGGAAATTGTTAGAGCATGTGCTTCTATGTACTGTGTGCATTCCATGTAGCCTAAACAATTAAACTGAAAATATTTGCAAAGTAAATGATAATTGTTGTTTGGACAGGGGTGGAGGCATGAGAGATGGAAAGGATCCACTCACTTTGTTACAAGTGTTCATGTTGACACAGTATATAACCAGAGTCCAAATCACTTACACATTTTCTCAAAGAAAAATTTCATAAAAGTTGGATTTGATATATGAAAAAAGTCACACGGATTCACTGAGCACACATATACTGGTCACAGGCATGGACTTGCTACTGGGACTTCACTATGAGAAACTGCTACATTATTTTTCCACCAAGATTTCTGAGCCAAGACTGAAGATTTTGGGATTTGGTTGGCCTGATAAACTGACACATGAACATCTTAGTATTTCAGAAACTGCATGATGGTTTGGGAAACTGTTAGGTCAATTTTTTTATAATTTAGATGAGCTATATATGACAGCAATATGGTTTGTGTAATATATAGTGGATTAGAAAAATGCAAAAGGTTATAGGACTGTAGAAACACTACTATATACCTGTAAAACACATACATGAATTATGAGTATGATAATTTTCACTTTCTTACACACATCCTAACAAAATCATGATGTGAACACATTAGCATCAAACAAGAACAGGAAGATCAAAGAATATCAAAAAATTTAGGAAACACTGCACTTCTCACGTATCGATTAGTAAATCATATCACTCTCACTGGACCATGTTGTATACCTACACTGGGAATATCCCATTTACAAGTGCAATTGGCATACTGAAAATTATGGTAAACTATACAAATCCTTTATTAAAGAATTAATTACTGAAGTGTGTCTTTCAGTCTAGAAAAAGTGTAGTGGTGGAAGCATGAATTTAACAGGTACATTGACTAAATCTACAATAGAAATTTTGTATGTTTATGAACATCAATATTTATTATCTGTTAAGTTAATGAGCATCAATAAAACGGAAACATGTTATTCTAATCTCCAAAAATCATTTCTTAGTCTACCTATTAATGGAGTCCAAATCAGCACTATCCACTGCAGTAATAATTCAATTCCCAATTACTTTTACTCAATATGTTTTGCATAAAAACTAACTGTACTGTTGGTATCTGCATATTGGAACTTATAATCTGAATAATACAGAGTGTTCAAAAAAGAGAGTTGAATACTTTGAGAGGTGGTAGTACTCATCGAAACAAGAAAAATAAGTCGAATGAACACAGGTCCAGAAATACATATGTGTCAATATGTGTCATCGATAGGTCACATCGACCACACAAATTACAATCTTTGGAACATTAACTGCTCTGACGAGCCACCATATTTAATTCAGTCTGCCTTTGTACTTCATGCAGTGTTCACGTGTATCAGTCTTTATGGTAAAATATATGTGTATATAAGAAACTTGGGAACTGCTTATTATGTATATTATGATCCGTATCCAGAATCCCATATTGGTGATCTCAGACAAAAAGTTTTATGTCTTCCGCTACTTCCACGCCGGTCGTATAGAATCCACAGGTTTCACGTATGATGCCATGGCTACATCACCGAACATTCTTTATGAAGATTTGGAGGCCCAGCTCTTACAACCAGGCCAACACAACCCTCTGCCATTGATTATTTTGCAGCTAACAGACAATGATCCACAATCTTCAACTTGGATAACCTCTACTTTCACAATTCCACAACAACCGAGTGTTACACAGCTACCTTAAACAATGGACTCAGGTTTTGTTTCACTGGATTATGCACAACAACAAATGAAAAGTGAAGTGGATGATCTACTAAATAGTGTGATGATTGATTGCTCATGCAAAGTTCAAAGGCTTCAAAATTCGCACACATGCTTTGATCCTCTACACACCACGACGTCAGTTACAGTAGTGCCATGTGCAACGCCACCATTTGTGCAAAAAGCACATGCAGTCAACTATTACCAAGCTATGCCAGCCTCACCTTCCTCACAAAACAGTAACAGACATTTTTATGCATCCAGTTCGCCACAACAAACCACCGGATTGGTGGCCCAGTTTCACGACCACGTGAGTACGAGTGCACTCAACATAGCCTCTTCACCCAGCAATGTTGTATTACGACAGTGCGACCACAAACAGGTTGCACCAGTGTTTTATGGTCCTATCACGAAGGGTGCATGGCCAGTGTGCATGGAAAACCCTCATTGTTGCCACTTTAAGCTCCAGGCCACCACCCCCCTACATCCCCTTCCCCCCCCCCCCCCCCCCTCACCCACGAGGTACCTCAATTCCATCCATACAACTGCTCGCTCCTTCCGCAGTACCATCTGCAAATGTCGCACCAGCCTTCCACGTCATTTCTAAGTTGGACATGATCAGTGCTATTCCAGCCCTCAGTATGTACCGCTCACCCGTTCGCTTCCACGGTACTGACCAAGCCTACTGCATCGTGTTTTCAGGTGTCTTCAGAGGCGTTACAGACAGCCGTTGTTCCAAACGTGTGTGCTAGTAACATTTACGCTCCAGTGATACTGGATCCCAGCATGAACTCTTGTGCAGTGGGACCACAGGCCTTCCAAGACACACCAAAGCCACCTTCATCTCCACCTCCAGGCTGCCTACCCTAGCTACCCCCCCCCCCCCCCTATTTGCCAAGAAAACAATATTGGACCAATTTGCCCGCTCACCACAGGAATTGATAATCAAGATTCTGTATGAGGAGCACCTGGGAGACCGCACTCCATCACAACTTTGGCGCCGCCTCAGGTTACTCGGGAGTGAACACACGATGCCGGACGTCACCCTGTGGGTGGTACAGTCTGCCAAGTTACCTACTGACCAACAGATACACCTACTGCTGAACTCTTTCAAGTCTATCGGTTCTTGCCTACGCATCACAGATCAGCTGTATGTGCTCCTGTGGCAGAAACACCCAGCTCATCCACCATTGCTGTGTTACACTACACCTCCTGTTTACCGGCTGTCTGCAGGCAAGGGCAGGGCCCATTCTGCTTCCACGCCTTCTATGCTGCCAGGCAGTACTCGTTCACTCTCTCCTCTTTCTGAGCACTCGAGAATCGCCGACACTCCATACGTCCCAGTTTACATCCCAGAACAGATCAACAAGGACAAGCCTCCCCCACTATCACAGTCACCACCACCGTCACATCCGGCTCATCCATACTGTTGGTACCACAAGATTTTTAGGGGGGAGGGGGAGGGGGGGGGGGGACAGCCAACAAGTGCAGGTTACCTTGCCAACACCCAAACACCGACCGCAGGAACTAATTGACGCCGAGTCCTGCAGGGACCTTCACAGGTGTCCCCTAACATAGCACTCTGTCCACTTGTCCCCTTGGTCTAACGGTCATTTATATGTGACAGACATTTCATCACAGTTTGTCTGCTTAGTTGACACTGGTGCTGACATGTCTACCATACCTCGATCGTTGACTCCTATCGACTTTTCACCGACGAAGTCTCTCCTACGAGCTGTCAACGCATCAACGTTACTAACTGTTGGTTCTGTGAAAGTGATGGTGCACGTATCCCCTTCTCTGTGTTACCCGTGGACCTTCTACATCACCGACATTGATGAACCAATTCTCGGTATGGATTTTTTTGTCCCATTACAAACTCTCCCTGAATGTGGTCCAGTGTTCAGTGTTACACCACCCGTCTAACACTCAGATACTGTGCTCTGGCACCCATTCTCCTCATTCTGTTTCCACCGCAACATGGGATTTAGTTCGCGAATGTTCCGTCCTCATGGGCAAGATTGTGACCTGCATCACTAACCTACTTTCAAAATACGACTCAGCGGTGCACCTCTGCCAGGAGAATGACGAGCTGAAACAACGCATTGCTCACACTTACAATGAGCTCGCTGCAGCCCGCGCATTGCTGTTGAAACTGAAATCTGCAGTTCCTTCACTGGAACGAACTTCATTGCCAAGCATCAGCTTGAACACTCATCAGGTTAGATCAAAAACATTCATTGTGTGTGACAATTCGAGTTCAGTGACCTCTGCACTGCCCAAGCATCCATTACGCGCAGTGCCTCGTGTTTCAAACAGTGTCTCTAATAACAGTCGCTCGTGCAGCACAACCACGCCCACTATGCAGGCAGTCATCCTGCTTATTGATAAACATTTCTCCTCTCCCACGTGTCAGCCAAGCAACTTGGTGGCCATCGCTCTCCCTTGTACAATGCCAGGGCCTCTCTCGCCCATGCCAGTTGCCCAAGGCAAAGTTAACAACAGACATTCGCTGCGCGCCCCACTCCACTCCATGCTGGGTGCACAGCCAACCTCTACAAACAAGCGCATGCCATGCTCGAGTAATAGGCATGTGACGTTCATGCTGCCTTTTCCCACTTGCGCTAACGGTTATGCCTCATCGTTCCCCACTCATCCCGAAACTCCACATCAAAACGTTACTCAGCCTTGTGTGCAGTTCTCAGACTCTTCTGTCACTGATGGAATGACACACAAGATAATTACAGGGTGTATACGACCGGGAAAAGCCCAAGATATTTTTTGAATCCTGGGAATTCTTCATTGTTTTAGTTTTCAGTTAATTTTTTGTATTTTTGACTGGTAAGAACTGATACTCTAACAAAGGATATTACTGTATCCTGCTACTGCAGAATACTACTTCAACAGTAAAAGATAAACGAGAGAAAAAAACGAAAATAACTTTAATTGCAAAGGAAATGCGCCATATACAACAACAACACACAGTGCTCATGCAAGCGTCTGCCAATTGAAAATGTGTCAAAGGCTTTAGGAAGACTGTGCAGTACTTCATAATAACAAATTGCCTCCAATGAGCGTGAAGTCGCAATTTTTTACATTCAATTTGTTTTAGCAAATGGCTCTGAGCGCTATGCGACTTACCTTCAGAGGTCATCAGTCGCCTAGAACTTAGAACTAATTAAACCTAACTAACCTAAAGACATCACACACATCCATGCCCGAGGCAGGATTCGAACCTGCGACCGTAGCGGTCACGTTGTTGCGGACTGAAGTGCCTAGAACCGCACGGACACACCGGGCGGCTTTTGTTTTAGCAGTTACACGCGGGCTCATGCGCATGCGCAGTTGAGTCACGTTTGAGTAGTAGATTCTCCCGCTTCTGGAAACAGGAATGTGGCTGTTGGCTGAGCAAGCAGTCGCTGCAAGCATCTAGAATCTAGATGCTACCAGAGAAAAGGGGAAGCACCAAATTCATATTCTTGAGTAAAAAAGACTTGTTTCACAAAGCTCCTAGCATTCAGCACACGTTTGCCTATCGATTATTCATATCATTTTGAAACGCTCCCCTGTTGGTTTTTGAACATTGTTGAACACATTTTAAGTTGATTTCTGAATGAATCATAAGTTGACTTTTGAATGCATGCATTGTGTACGTGATGTGTCTGTCAGGAGAATCCTTATCGCATCTAGAAATAAACTTTCCTCAGACAAAAGGGGATGGGGCTATATGAGCTGAGGGAGTAAATCCGAACAGATGAATGCCAATCGCTGTCTGATTATGTGGTTGATTGGGTTTGCGAATGATCAGCGTTGTTATAATTACTAGCGAAATCCATAGATTCAGACTACCAGAGTGGAAATAAATGACTGACAGGAATTACAGGTGAGAAAGATTATGTATTATCTTCTCGGTGTATCCAAGAAAATGAAATTTTGACAGAAAATTTTTCAGTCCCCTAGAACTTAGAACTACTTAAACCTAACTAACCTAAGGACATCTCACACATCCATGCCTGAGGCAGGATTCGAACCTGCGACCGTAGCAGTCGCGCGGTTCCAGACTGCAGTGCCTAGAACCGCTCAGCCACCCCTGCCGGCGGGACATCACACAAATTATGGAAGAATAAGACGATTCCAAATTTATATAAAAATTTCGTAATACTACTTTTCGATCTCATGCTTGAGAAGCTGGAGCGTATGAATGAAGTGTGAAACTATTTCCTAACATAAAGCTTTTTGCTTGTAGTAGGCCTAATAGGCATTTGATATTGGCACTTATTGGATTATATTCTGTCGTGTTATAAAAATGGCCATTTGTGCCAAAACAGTCTCGTTTATTTGGTGTTTTACAAAATTGCTGCCACATTAGAAAGGCCTATTTTGTTTTATCTAGCAGACAGTGACAAAATAGACGTAATCAGATTGAGTAACCACACCAGTCTTGGGTATTATTAGTATTAACAGCTTTTTCAGTATTAGATAATGACATTTCGATTTTTCATGTAGCAAAACGTTTGGCAAACTTTGATGAGGTAATAGATTCTTTTGCAGAAAGGAATGCATGCCATGTAAAGCTGTAGCAAGATTAGAGAGAAAAAAATGCTAGGAGCTAAGGTTTGAAGAAATGTGTAAATTCTTTCTTATCTCTTGTCAGTATTGGTTTTATATATCCTATATTTAATTTTATGTCACACAAAACAGCAAATTATTAGCTATTAGGCAATAAAGAGTTCAGATATTCTGAAGAGTTCTTGTTCTCTCGATTACAAATAAACCCATCCGCTATTAATTGTGAGATTTTTTTTAAGGAGGGGCAGGCTGTCAAACCGGCCAACTGGGAGCAGGAGAGGCACCACAGGACATTTCAATTTCCACTCTCCTGAATATAGTTTGGACGTGCGGTAGAAAAATGCTTTATGAAGAGGCGTGGCACTGTATTTTGGCATACATAAGACCAAATAATATGTCTTACATTTCCTCAAATACATATGTTTTATGTTTCAGACTTTTCAGAAAGATGTGTGCTACAAGATGAGCATATTTTAAAAATTTGATTTTTTTTTTTTTTTTAAATATTGATGTGGTTCTCAAATGTCATACATTCGGGGCTGAAGCACAGAGCAGTCTGAGCTATAGTGCGTAGACTCCACATGACCCGTGTTTACATTTAGTGATTTTGCTGTTTCCCCTTTGTTTACTCTCACGTCAAATGAAAACAAAATGGACTTCTGTGGTCGGGAGTGATCAAGTGAATGAAAACACATTCACATAATTACGGAAGGCTGAAATATGTCATTAGTTTCAGATTTTATTGTATTTCCACCTTTCTGACAGACAAGCATTAATCACCTTGCGGAACAATGAAGTTATTTTTGTCTGTTTGCTAAAGAAATTAGGCTTTTGTTAACCTTTTCTGCAGAGGCAGTCAATGTATTTGAAACGAAATGTTTAATTCACAGTACTGGGTAGTTTCAACTGTTCATAGCATTTCAAGTGCATGTTTTCATTTTCTAGCATGTATGGCATTATGCCATAATAAAGACCCAAACATGATATAATACAGTATCGGTGCTCCAAGAAAATTTACATCCCGAAAACAGCACTGAAAAGCTTAATATCAGGTCGAGGTCTATTTCATTGGGAATCTGGACATATGAATGTGCCCTTTAAGTATGCACTTAAAATGTGCACATTTTAATATGGTTCACAAAATTCCGATGCTCTTGCAGTATCCTCTGATGTTTTGTTTCTTTTATGACAACATATGATCTTTCAGTGTTTTACACGTACGTACATACGGATTTCCTAAGTCATGATAGCTACCCAAGCACGGTGTCGCCTGTTATCTGCACTCTCTGGCAACTGCTGAAACAAACTTATTGCTAACAGGTCGCAGAAGAATATTGCGAATGGTGGTTTGAAAAGCGTTACTTTCAAAGTAAATATCCTTTTACATAAGTTGAGCTATGTGCAAGAATGTACCATGAATTTATTAAATCACAGAGCGTTTGACTCTCATTTAGAAATCAGCTCTTTGATGATTTAGAAGAATTTTGAACCATGAAGATCAGACATTTATGTCATTATTAAAAAATTTACTGGCACATTTAATTTAAACTATTAACTTTCCCTGTTTGTGTGTTCGTGCTACTTAACAGTGATGTTGCTGTTGGCTGACTACATCACGTGTCCTATGCTCTGAATATCCGCTGTCATCGGCTGGCAAGATCACACGACACAAGCTACGAATGGCTTATGAAAGTGCATCGAAATCTCAATTTCAATGTTTCGGAAAGTAACATGCGGTGTTTGGTGGAATTCCAATGTGTGCTGTCATAATAGGAAAATACGCAGCGTACATGTTGCTGCACATCAAAGATATTTCCAAAAGGTGTCTTTTTCCCTGAGTTTCGTTTTCTAAAGTGCCAGGAAATTGTACGTCCGTGTATAAAACCATAACCATTCAAAGGATTGATAAGGGAAAATACACTGTCACCTGGGAGAAAATGTATTTTTAACCGGGAAATCCAGGAAAAATCCGGGAATTTTTTTTCTTTGTCCATGTATACACCCTGTAATTACCACTGTCAGCCCTCCTATTAGACACAAGATTAGATTCCTCAACCCCATTAAGCTGTGCGTGGCCTAGCAGCAAATTAACGAACTTCTGGGGGCAGGCATCCTACAGCCATCGGACAGCAATTGGTCTTCACTAATTCACCTCATCACCAAACACGACGTTTCTTTTCAAATATGTAGTGATTACAGACGTTTAAATGCTCACACTGTCATGGACAATTACCCCACGTCAAAAGTAAACGATTTCACTCATATGTTATCGGGTGCCACAATCTTCAGCGTGATTGACAGCAAACGTGCTTATAACCAGATTCCCGTAGCACCGGAAGACGTTCCAAAGACTGTGATCATCACACCGCTCAGTTTGTTCCAGTACAGCTTCATGCCATTCGGTTTAAAGAATGTGGCACAAACGAGGCAACATCTCATACTCAGTCTTACGACGATTTGAGTTCTGCTTCGCATACCTGGATGACATAGTCATTTTCAGCAAATTGACTGTAGACCATGAAGATCATTTATCCCAGGTCCTCCAGACTTTGGTATCCAACAGTGTCGAGGTCAACAAAGAAAAACTCCAATTGTGTCAGTCTTCTGCGACATTTATGGGTTACACTGTCTCTGCAGATGGAATGCAGCCTCCCAAATCCTGCATGCAGGCTATCACGTCACTGCCATCCCCAGCTACGTACAAAGAATGCAGATGTTTCCTAGGCACTACAAATTACTACCGCCGTCATCTACCTTCTGCTACCACCGTGCAGGCCCCGCTGGTGGATTGCTCTCCGGCAAACAGACTTTGGGCGTTAAACCAGTCCGTTGGACTGAACCCTTGCTAGAGGCTTTCAGGGTTCTTAAATCAGCTTTAGCTCATGCAGTCGCACTCGCCCACCCTGATCTGTGTGCTGATTTGTTCATCACAACGGACACAAGTGACATCGCGGGCGAGGCAGTATTACAACAGAGCAAAGGTGACACAGTTTCACCACTTCATTTCTTCTCCAAAAAACTGTCTACAGCACAGAAGAAATATTCTGCTTTTGATAGAGAGCTTCTGCCGGTGTACAAGGACATCAAACATTTCCACACTGACATCAAGGGCCGTCCTTTCTTCATTCTTACTTATCACAAACCACTGGCAGACGCCTTCTGCAATCCACCAGAAGATCCTCCCCCCCAACACTTCCACCACTTCGACCTGGTCTCTCAATTTACTACAGACGTACACTACATCAAAGTCGTGGAGAACATCCCTGCTGATTTCCTCTCACGAATCAATGCCGTTTCAAGTATGGTCGATTTATCTGACCTCGCTGCTCTACAGGTTTCAGACAAGGACACTCAGGGTCTGGTCATGGACCTGCAGTCTTTGCTCATGTTTACCAAGGCTAAGTTCCCTGGCATGTTGGACGAAATGTGGTGTGACTCTTCTACGGGCATTCTGTGGCCTTTGCTCCTGACCAGGCTGCACCGACAAGTTTTCAACACCTTGCATAATCTCGCCCACCCTGGCATCTGAGCCACTACTTGCCTCGTCACCGAGCGTTTAGTGTGGAAAGATGTGAAATGGGACTGTCAAACATGGGCATGCAGCTGCATTTCCTGTCAACAAAACAAAATAGGACATTACACCTCTCCACCACTCGGCAAGTTTGACATCCCTAAGGGACGTTTCTGTTTATGTACATATCGACCTTATCAGTCCCCTCCCTCCGTTGGAGGGCAACAGGTATATATATCCTGTCCACAATAGACTGAATGTCTCATTGGATGGTAGCCATCCCCTTACTCAACATCACAGCAGAAACTGTGGCCAAAGGATTCATTTCTTCTTGGATCACTAGGTTTGGCTGTCTGTCCACCATCACAACCGACCAGGGTCGACAGTTCGACTCTGCACTTTTTACAATTCTCTGTAATCTTTGCGGTATTGAAAAGATCCATACAACAGCCTACCGCCCACAAAGCAACAGGTTGGTGGAACAATGGCACCGCACCCTTAAAACTGCGCTCAGGTGCCATGACTGTCTCTGGTCCGAGGCACTTCCTTGGGTGTTGCTGGGCCTATGTTCTACATTTAAACCAGATTTACATAGTACGATTTCCAAATTCATTTTCGACGAAAACCCGGTTTTACCTGGGGAACTATTTCTGCCCCAAGATATTGCGGATTCTCCCTCCTTCCCAGACTTTATCAGAAGGATGCGTGCACACTTTAGAAACACCCACCTGTCAGCTATTCCCCATCTGACACTTACATGCCGACCACACTCAGCACTTGCTCACATGTCATGCTCAGGGACGATTCTGTCAGACAACCCTTACAACCCCCTTACCGTGGCCCCTTCCAAGACGATGTCTGACATTATGATAAAAGATCGCTCGCAAACTGTTTCTCTACACATGCTCAAGACTGCCTTCGTAGACTCTGACACCCCTCTGCCATCCCAATCGGACTGCCTGAGCACATGTTCTTTTGATGAACCCGCTAATGAGTCCGTTCAATCTACGATTGGGTGTTCTCCATCCAACGAGTCACCACCGCAGTTCGCAGATTCCCCAGGCATGTCATCATAATCCCCATTCACAGGTTTTGAAGACATTTCAGGTACTAGGGATGCAGAAGCCCCATCCTTCATTTTGCACTGCAAGGTACCACCAGACCACGTCGTTGACATGTCAATTATGGTGTTAGATAATTGTGTGCTTGTACTGCTCACCAACAGCTCAGACCTGACCCTCACCGAGGAACTCAACATCAAGATAGTGCACAGCTTGTCCCTCCCACAAGAGTGCAACCCGTCATGTGTTCGAGCTTTCATTTCTTTGGACGGCTCAGTATGCATTCAGGGAATGTATGCTCACACGCCGCCTCCTCTCCCATACCACTACTCCCGAGTTGGCCGATGCATCATTCCTCCCATCTGGTTTTTGGATTATGAGTTGGACCGGCAGCTGCCTGCCGCACCTCCGCACACTGACCCAACAGAGATGGAGCTTCCGGTTGTGTGCCTGTTGCCTTGCATCACTCACGCCGACGCTGACACCCACACGACCCCCAACACCCCCTCAGGGCTCATAGACCATACTCCATACTGCGAGGGGGGGTGGGGGGGGGGTGGCTGTGTGGCATCGATAGGTCACATTGACCACACAAATTACAATCTTTGGAACATTAACTGCTCTGACGAGCCACCATATTTAATTCAGTCTGCCTTTGTACTTCATGCGGGTTCATGTATATCAGTCTTTATGGTAAAATATATGTTTATATAGGAAGCTTGGGAACTGTTTATTACGTATATTGAGATCCGTATCCAGAATCCCATACATACTTTCTGAGATCGATGAACATGCATCTAGAAATGCATACTTTCTGTGATAAACATGTGTTTACATGAGGTGTTCAACATGGTGCCCAGTTGTGACAATGCACCCCTCTGCCTTCTGGCATAAGGAATGATGCACTCTTTGAACTTTACCCAGTCTTTGTTGTACCTGCTGGTGCAGTAAAGACATGACCCTATAGTAGCTGCATGTCACTGATTGGCGTGGCGTAGACCAATTCCTTCCAATGTCCCGATAACCAGAATCTAGGGGATTGAGGCCTGGAGAATGAGCAAGCCAAGATGCAGGGTCCCCCTGACCAATCCAGAGGTCCTGAAATGTCCGCATAAAGATGTTCACACACATTGTGACGAAAGTGTGCTAGTCCTTCCCATCATGCATGAACCACATTTGTATTTGTTGCTGCAGTGACACAGCCTCCACCAAGGTAGGTAATACATTATTGAGAAAGTCTAGATAATGTACTCCATGTAACCTTTGTGTAGTATGTATGGCCACATTACTCTGTAACCAAGTATGCCTGCCCAGCCCACCCTGTTAGCCATGCGGTCTAATGTATTGCTTTCCAGGTGGGAAGGCATGCCAGTCCCCGGCACAAATCCACCTGATGGATTAGTGTCAAGGTCCGGTGTGCCAACCAGTCTGTGGATGGTTTTTAAGGCGGTTTTCCATTTGCCTCAGCGAATGTGGGCCGGTTCCCCTTATTCTGCCTCAGTTACACTATGTCAGCGATCGCTGTGCAAACACTTTCTCCACATACACGTACACCATAATTACTCTACCACACTAACATTGGGCTACACTCATCTGGTGTGAGACGTTCCCTGGGGGTCCACTGAGGGCCAAACGGCACGATAACCCTGGGTTTGGTGTGGGGCAGTGGTGGGATGAGTGAACTGCTGTAGCCTGTTGTGTGGTTGTGAACCACTGAGGGCTATGGAGGGGATGAAGCCTCTCCATCATTTCTAGGTCCCCAGTTCCATACAATACAATACAATACAATACAATGCATGCCCGTATGATGATTGAGAATCAGTGTTGATGTCCACTTTCCCGAATTGCTTGGGGATTTACATCTGCCCATACACGCTGGTTATGGAAATTCACAACACCATCTCTTGCGAAACCTGCCTCATCAGTAAATCAAATCTTGGATGTGAACAGTGGATCTGTGGTGTAGATGATATGTGTACAGCAGTTCTTCACAAAGTACCCCAGATAAGAGAGTGAGACACATGTTCTGCTGCTGCTAATCGTTGCATACTGTTCCAATGGGTTTTTTCCACCAAACATAGCACATGCTCTTCCATGTCAGATGCGCAGAATGTGTGGGACCTTCCACTGTGAGTCTTCTGAGGTGTAAGGCTACCTATGTCCCTCAGATGCTGGAAAAATCTGCCAAATAGCTTATCAGAGTAGAGGGCAGGGGCTCACAGGGTATGTCCACTTGCTAAACCATACCAGAATATCATACCCACCATTTCACTTCTCATGTGGTAGGCTTCCATGCTAAAAAGTGGCAGAAGAGATGTATGACACTATTTGTATGTACAAACAGTACAATAAAAGTAAACACGTAAGTGAATCCAGTTTGCAAGAAGTAAATCACCATTATACATACCCAAGCTTGACAGCATTGTACAATAAGGCACACAAACAAGACGAAAATTAACATAGGGTACAACTTGACTAGAACCACACAACAGACTGCAGTCCACCTAAGGGTAGGTAGACTTCTGTGAGTAAGACGTCATAATATCCAGCTGACACATTTGATGGAGCACCAATGCAATGACTGTGCTAATACCTGCAACCAGTAGTCACACAGCCCTTCCTCTGAACATATGTTTATCTCAGAAAGTATGCATATCTGGACACATGTTTTCTGGACTTATTTTTCTTGTTTTGATGAGTACTAGCACCTGTCAAATTATTCAACACTTTCTTTCTTTTTTTTTACACACTGTGTATCTATATGAAGCCCATCCTGATTAATGTTTTGAAATATTTGGGTACCTACAGAGAACTAGATTAAAGCTGAAAAATGAGAAGGGAAAAAATTATTATTAGCAGAATCATAAGCCGTGTCTGTTTCAAATAGATAATATAATGGTCAGCAGAGATTTAGGAACCAGGTTTTAAATTGTAAGACATTTCCAGGGGCAGATGTGGACTCTGACCACAATCTATTGGTTATGAACTGTAGATTAAAACTAAAGAAACTGCAAAAAGGTGGGAATTTGAGAAGATGGGACCTGGATAAACTGACAGAACCAGAGGTTGTAGAGAGTTTCAGGGAGAACGTTAGGGAATGATTCACAAGAATTGGGGAAAGAAATACAGTACAAGAAGAATGGGTAGCTTTGAGAGATGAAATAGTGAAGACAGCAGAGGATCAAGTAGGTAAAAAGTCGAGGGCTAATAGAAATCCTTGGGTAACAGAAGAAATACGGAATTTAATTGATGAAAGGAGAAAATACAAAAAAGCAGTAAATGAAGCAGGCAAAAAGGAATACAAACATCTCAAAAATGATATCGATAGGAAGTGCAAAATAGCTAAGCAGGGATGGCTAGAGGACAAATGTAAGGATGTAGAGGCATATATCACTAGGGGTAAGAGAGATACTGCCTACAGGAAAATTAAAGAGACATTTGGAGAAAAGAGAACCACTTGCATGAATATCAAGAGCTCAGATGGAAACCCAGTTCTAAGCAAAGAAGGGAAAGCAGAAAGGTGGAAGGAGTATATAGAGGGTTTATACAAGGGCAATGTTCTTGTGGACAATATTATGGAAATGGAAGAGGATGTAGATGAAGATGAAATGGGAGATATGATACTGCATGAAGAGTTCGACAGAGCACTGAAAGATCTAAGTCAAAACAAGGCCCAGGGAGTAGACAGCATTCCATTAGAACTACTGATAGCCTTGGGAGAGCCAGCCCTGACAAAACTCTACCATCTGGTGAGCAAGATGTATGAGACAGGCAAAATACCCTCAGACTTCAAAAAGAATATAATAATTCCAATCCCGAAGAAAGCAGGTGTTGACAGATGTGAAAATTACCGAACTATCAGTTTAATAAGCCACGGATGCAAAATACTAACAGGGAGAAAAAGGATATTTACAATTTGTACAGAAACCAGATGGCAGTTATAAGAGTCGAGGGGCATGAAAGGGAAGCAGTGTTTGGGAAGGGAGTGAGACAGGGTTGTAGCCTATCCCCGATGTTATTTAATCTGTATATTGAGCAGGCAATAAAGGGAACAAAAGAAAAATTTGGATTAGGAATTAAAATCCATGGAGAAGAAATTAAAACTATGAGGTTTGCCGATGACATTGTAATTCTGTCAGAGACAGCAAAGGACCTGGAAGAGCAGCTGAACAGAATGGACAATGTCTTGAAAGGAGGATATAAGATGAACATCAACAAAAGCAAAATGAGGATAATGGAATGTAGTTGAATTAAGTTGGGTGATGCTGAAGGATTTAGATTAAGAAATGAGGCACTTAAAGTAGTAAAGGAGTTTTGCTATTTGGGGAGAAAAATAACTGATGATGGTCGAAGTAGAGAGAATATAAAATGCAGACTGGTAATAGCAAGGAAATCGTTTCTGAAGAAGAGAAATTTGTTAACATCGAGTATAGATTTAAGTGTCAGGAACTCGTTTCTGAAAGTATTTGTATGGAGTGTAGCCATGTATGGAAGTGAAACGTGGACAAAAATAGTTTAGACAAAAAGAGAATAGAAGCTTTCAATATGTGGTGCTACAGAAGAATGCTGAATGTTAGATGGGTAGATCACATAACTAATGAGGAGGTATTGAATAGGATTGGAGAGAAGAGAAATTTGTGGCACAACTTGACTAGAAGAAGGGATCAATTGGTAGGACATATTCTGAGGCATCAAGGGATTACCAATTTAGTATTGGAGGGCAGCGCGGAGGGTAAAAATCATAGAGGAAGACCAAGAGATGAATACACTAAACAGATGAAGGATGTAGGTTGCAGTAGGTACTGGGAGATGAAGAAGCTTGCACAGGATAGAGTAGCATGGAGAGCTGCATCAAACTAGTCTCTGGACTGAAGACCACAACAACAACATTAAAACAGTAGTTGCATTTTAAGAGTTTCATTGAATTTACACTTCACCAGTTCATCAATGTACATCTCACATAAATTTCTACCTTGCTGTCAAGAGAAAATAAAATATTCTTAGTGAATATAAATATTTTGCAGTTTGACACTGAGTTTTCATGGATGTTTTGACATTAATATAAACATCATATTGCATCAAAATGACATTTCTTAATATCTGCAGATGCCGAGAGTCAACATTTGCAGTTCTGTTCTCGTCAGACTTTTGGACATGGTCGTTTGGCTTTTTGGAATTCTCTACCACTGGTAGAGAACAGTATCAGCAAGCCTGATTACAAGGAACTAGCACCCCATTTGGTTCTCCTGTTGTCTACAGACAATATCCTGCCAGGCTACTGGTTCTGAAAAGGTGAGACTGCTAAATCATTTTAATTATTTTAGAACTTATTTCTCCATATAGTACCTACAATTCTGAAACAATTAACATAGCTATGGAAGAAATAATGTGCATTAAAAGTGCCCCATCTGCTAGTAAGTACTGAGAATATATTTATATTGGTAGAATGAATAATAAAGATTCTGCTCTTAAAATCATTGACCTAATTCATCTCTAGTGAGTGCATGCAGAATAATGTGGCTGGTAGATGTGCAATCAATCAGCAGGGCACATGCGGGGAGAGCAGTAGTGCTGGTGGTTACAAGCAGGTGCTCTAGGGGAAATCCGAGTGCTGGAGGGGAAGTGCTGTTCTAAACTGAAGCCTACGCTCACATTTTTTGTAAATATTAAGTGGAACCCCTTTGTGCCCACACTTACATGGTGAGCATTCCAAAAGATCTGTCACCTCTGCTTTGGTTAATTTCTACATTCCCCTAAAATGCAACAAAAGCAGCAATTTATTTATGCCTGGCTTGTAAACAATTTGTAGCTTTCAGAGAAGCACCATGAGTGTTAAATTTTGAAAAAACCTACATTTCTCTTGTTACCCTATTAAAATTTGCTTCTTTTGTCAAAACACAGTGCAGTTTACAATGTCACCTCACTAACGTGTCATGCAGGAACAGTTGTGAGAGAATTCTAAACCAGCCATTGGTTAAGCTTATTAAGGAACTGAGGAAAAATAAGGTTAATACGTTATGAAAAATCACTTCCTTGGTTAAAAATAAATGTGTAATGTCTTGACATTTTTCATTTCACCACCTATCTATGGCCCATAAAAACTACATTCTTTAACTTAAAAAAGTCTGCAGTTAGTGGAAGAACGTGATAGATGGTGAAGTTTTTCATAATACACTCCTGGAAAATGAAATAAGAACACTGTGAATTCATTGTCCCAGGAAGGGGAAACTTTATTGACACATTCCTGGGGTCAGATACATCACATGATCACACTGACAGAACCACAGGCACATAGACACAGGCAACAGAGCATGCACAATGTCGGCACTAGTACAGTGTATATCCACCTTTCGCAGCAATGCAGGCTGCTATTCTCCCATGGAGACGATCGTAGAGATGCTGGATGTAGTCCTGTGGAACGGCTTGCCATGCCATTTCCACCTGGCGCCTCAGTTGGACCAGCGTTCGTGCTGGACGTGCAGACCGCGTGAGACGACGCTTCATCCAGTCCCAAACATGCTCAATGGGGGACAGATCTGGAGATCTTGCTGACCAGGGTAGTTGATTTACACCTTCTAGAGCACGTTGGGTGGCAAGGGATACATGCGGACGTGCATTGTCCTGTTGGAACAGCAAGTTCCCTTGCCGGTCTAGGAATGGTAGAACGATGGGCTCGATGACGGTTTGGATGTACCGTGCACTATTCAGTGTCCCCTTGACGATCACCAGTGTGTACGGCCAGTGTAGGAGATCGCTCCCCACACCATGATGCCGGGTGTTGGCCCTGTGTGCCTCGGTCATATGCAGTCCTGGTTGTGGCGCTCACCTGCATGGCGCCAAACACGCATACGACCATCATTGGCACCAAGGCAGAAGCGACTCTCATCGCTGAAGACGACACGTCTCCATTCGTCCCTCCATTCACGCCTGTCGCGACACCACTGGAGGCGGGCTGCACGATGTTGGGGCGTGAGCGGAAGACGGCCTAACGGTGTGCGGGACCGTAGCCCAGCTTCATGGAGACGGTTGCGAATGGTCTTCGCCGATACCCCAGGAGCAACAGTGTCCCTAATTTGCTGGGAAGTGGCGGTGCGGTCCCCTACGGCACTGCATAGGATCCTACGGTCTTGGCGTGCATCCGTGCGCCGCTGCGGTCCGGTCCCAGGTCGACGGGCACGTGCACCTTCCGCCGACCACTGGCGACAACATCGATGTACTGTGGAGACCTCACGCCCCACGTGTTGAGCAATTCGGCGGTACGTCCACCCGGCCTCCCGTATGCCCACTATACGCCCTCGCTCAAAGTCCGTCAACTGCACATACGGTTCACGTCCACGCTGTCGCGGCATGCTACCAGTGTTAAAGACTGCGATGGAGCTCCGTATGCCACGGCAAACTGGCTGACACTGACGGCGGCGGTGCACAAATGCTGCGCAGCTAGCGCCATTCGGCGGCCAACACCGCGGTTCCTGGTGTGTCCGCTGTGCCGTGCGTGTGATCAGTGCTCGTAAGCCCTCTCGCAGTGTCCGGAGCAAGTATGGTGCGTCTGACACACTGGTGTCAATGTGTTCTTTTTTCCATTTCCAGGAGTGTAGATATATGGCAAAATACTCTCCTCTTTGCAGGCTATCATATGCCAAAATCTCATTTCAATATCTGAAATTGTTTTCAAAATATGATGATTTTTTTGATATTTCACTCTGACTTACATCAGATCAATTTTCTCAAGATATGTGACAGACAGAGGCCTTCAACCAACTTAAAGCAAAAGTCAATATTTTAGCTAAATTTCATGTGCAGCAACATAATATGTAGTATGCATCAAACGTAAAATGGTTGTGACCCCTGTTTCTCATTACAAACGTTTTCAAATTATGTGCTGTGTCTTACTTACATGCAAATATTACGTCATCTATAAGCATTAACAAAAGGGTGGGCACATCATCATGAAACTGACATGTAAAGCTATAGGTAAAGCAAAAATGCCATTTTTTTATCAAACAGATTCTGTAAAATCATTTGAGAAAGAATGCAGGGCAGGCACGTTGATTCTGTCATTGGTGACTGGCCAGAATGGGAGAAGAACACTGCTAGCTTCCCCTTCTGAGCAAACAAAGGACCTTGCCTAGCACTGACTGCCCTGGCAGCCATTGGTGGAGACCTGGTGTTGTGGCTGAAATATTTGTGTTGACAACACAGACGACATAGCTTTTCTGCTGAGACTAAAAATCCTCTAGATTGGATATTATTCCTGACAATAAACCATGAAAATAAATTTGAAAAAAATTGTAATTCAGCATTATCAGCATAATTTTATAAGCATAAAGCAAACAAAACAGAAACTTATTGAAGTATATGTGCTAGCAGAATAGAAATGCAGAAAACCCAAGTCCAAAAACAATTTATTGGACTTGCCAAAACAAAACAATAAAACAATCTCCAAAAGAACATCTGACTCAATCCCAACTGTGGATTGTCACAAACACAAACTGACAAATAATAATAGAAAAGACCTGACTCTTTAAGGGGAGAGAGGGGAGAGAGCACAATCAAACAATTCTACAATGTCAAGATTTTCGTCAGTTATACCAAGTCCATTTGCAAGAGATCAACCAGCTAGAAGAGGCATCTGGACATGGCTGCTGGGGTAGCAGCTCTGTATATTTCCAAGGGGTGTGTCAAAATGTCCTTCGCCAGCAGTGCACCGCCCTATAAAGCCCATGTAGTGGATGTATCTGTCAGAACTATTTGCGATCACATGCCTGGCATATCAAAGTAGTTCCTGGGCTAGCTGCGACCTCTGGTAAAGCTGTTCTACAGGCTCCGTGAACAGGTAGCCATCCCTGGCAGCCATTGGTGGAGACCTGGTGTTGTGGCTGAAATATTTGTGTTGACAACACAGACGACGTAGCTTTTCTGGTGTATAAATGCCCTGTGATGAATGCATCCCGTGCTGGCTGGACTTGAAGTGGGACGCTATGATGTCTAAAGTAGGCCACCGCAGCAGAGCTCCCCATGCCTCCCCCCCCCCCCCCCCCCTAGGTGTGAGTGGAAGGCTCATCTCGATGTTGGGCCTCAGGGCCAACGGCAACAGGAGACCAGTAGTGGTCACAGGCACAGGATCCACCTCCATGGGCATAGGGACCTCTGCCGGATGTCCGCCTGGGGTGTGACTGGTAGCAGTAGCGGAGGTGGCTGTTGGACATGGCGAGGAACACTGGCATCCCTGAGGGTCAACAGTTCTGGAGACAGCAGAGGAGCCAGCTGCGGACCACACTGGGTGTGAAGTTGGTTGGTGTGCTTCTGGCACATCATGCCATCGTCGAGGGTGACTGTCACCATAGCACGACTGATGAGTGACAAGACCCTGGCAGGGACCCACCAGAGACAATTCCAGGTGAACACCATTGCCCAGACCAGATCCTGTAGAGAAAAACGGGGCCATGCCAAACATGGAGGAGCTGGGCAGGAAGAAGATTGAAACAGAAGAGACAAGGGGGATTGAGAAGGGTGGCCATGATGTTTTTCAGCTGGGGATGACCCATCCTGAACTGTGAACCACTAGGAGAGATGAAAGGTGGTAAGGGTATCATCCAGAAGGTGTTGAAGATGCAATTTCGACATGTGGACTTTGAATGTATGGACAAACCATTTGGCTAATTCGTTAGCTGCAGGATGAAAGGGAGTAGTATGAACCAACTTGATGTCCAAGATGGTGCAGAAGGAGGTAAATTCAGCAGATATAAATTGAGGGTCGTTGTCAATCACCAACATCTCCGGAAGGCCCTCAATGGCAAAGATGTGGGAAAGAGCTTGGATGGTTTGGGGACATGCGGGAGGCATAAGGAAACCCATTGCCTGCATCCACAAGCATAATCCAGGAGGAGCTGAGGAACGGGTCTTTAAATGGGACCAAGGAGAAGGAGCAGGAGGCCACAGGAACAGGCATCAAGAGGACACCGAATGAAGCTGTTGACAAGAGGGACATGAGGCCACGATGTGGGTGAACGCAGCGTCCATCCCCCTCCAGTAGACGTGCTGATAGGCAAGTCATTTTGTCAGGACAGTCCCCCAATGACCAATGTGCAGAAGCTCCAAGGCCCTCTGGTGGAGGAGCACAACACACCAATGATCATTTTTCATTATCACCCAAGATGAGGAGGACCGCATCTCTGACAGGTAGGTACTGGTAGTGGTGCTGGTAGGCCCAGACCTCTGGGTGCAGCAGCTGATGACAGTCTGATGGCCATCTATGCTGAACATGGTGCATCAGTGCCTGGAGGGTTGGGTCATCTGCCATGCGCTGTGTGACTAGATTGGAATCTAGCAGCAAATCAGCTACTGCCTCAGCAGCGGCATCATTCAGGTGGAAACAGGAAATCAGGACAGTATCAAACTCAGGGTTGGCACCCATCGGGAGAGAAGAGCCACGTTGGCATGGAGAGCTGTGGCCCAAAATCGGATGCTGTAGGAATATTCCACTAGGAACAAGGCTCAGTGCTCAGTCCTCGTGGGGATGGCGGACATAGCACTGAACAACAAGACCAAAGGCTTGTGATCAGTGTATAAGGTGAAGTGACAGCCATAGATGAAATCCTGGAACTTCTTAAACCCAAAGCTGATGGCCAAGGCCTCCTTCTCAATTTGGCTGTAGTTACGCTAAGCCAGGGATAGTGTTTTGGAGACAAAGGCCACCATACTCTCGACTCCATCAATGATATGAGACAAGATAGCCCTCACACCATAGTCTGCCACATCGGCAGCCAAGGTGAGAGGCTTGGTAGGGTCATAAGGGACAAGGCAAGTCAGCGTCAGGAGAGAAGACTTGAGAAGTGGAATGCCCTATCACAAGCAGGCGACCAGTCCCAGGTAACATTTTATGGAGGAGGTGGTGGAGGGGTTCCGCCAGAGCCACAGCATGTGGGATAAAACGGCGGTAGTAATGGAGTTGACCCAGGACTGACTTGAGCTGGGAGATGTCCTTCAGGGGTGGCAGCTGCTGAATACTGGGGCGTCAGTCGAATGCCATTATCTCTCAAAACATGGCTGAGGTAGGTCACCTGAGGATAAAAAAAGACATTTCTCCTTTTTGCAACATAAGCCAGCATCCTGAAGAGCATGGAAGAGGTGCTGGAGGTTCCGGGCCAAGTCCAGGGTGGAGACGCGAGCAACTAAGATGTCATCAAGGTAGTTAGCCATCCCCAGAATGTCTCTTGTGAATGTTTCCAAATAGCACTGGAAGATGGCCGGAGCACTGGTGACCCTGAACAGGAGGCGGTTGTAATGGAAGAGCCCAAAAGGGGTATTGATTACCAAGATCGTTTTCGATGACTCATCCTTAGGCAGCTGGAGGTAGGCTTCCCACAGTTCAGTTTTGGCAAACACCTTGCCACCAGCCAAGCAGAACAGGATGTTATCAACCTTGAGTTTAGGATAGGGGTCAGTAACAGACTGAGTGTTGACAGTGACCTTAAAATCCCCACAAATGCGAAGAGATCCATTCAGCTTCTCAAGGACCATGATGGGTGCAGCCCAATGACTATTGGGGACCGAGATCAGGATGCCCTCAGCCTCTGGGCGACGAAGTTTCTGCTGTAGATTGTCACAGAGGGCAAACAGTACTGAGCTAGCCTTTTGGAACTTCAGGACTACTGAGAGGAGGAGTTCGATATGGGCTTCAAACCTGGAGGTTCCCAGAGATGTGGCAGAGAACACATCTGGGAAGTCATCCAGAAGCTGCTGCAAGTGATTGTCTGCTGATAACGACTGGACAGCTGTGTCCAAGCCATATATCTCGAGGCCCAGTAAGGGAAAAAGATCCATTCCCAATAAGTTGGTGGCCTCAGGGGCAGCGAGGACCAAAACCCAAGCTGTGACATCATGAGTAAGGTACTTGACCCAAGCCAAGAACCACCCCTGCAGTTGGATGACGTTGTTGCTGTAGCTCTTCAGGGAAGTATGGAATGGACGAAGAAATGATGAACCCAACTGACAGTGGGAATCCCCATCAATGATGGTGGTGGAGGACCCCGTATACACTTGAAAAGGGAGAGGAGTGCTGTCCACCCACACAGTCAGAGTGATCGTTCCATTGTGTGCAGAAAACTGACTGCACAAAGGAAATTGGTGGCAGCAGGTCCGTCTCGTCCATGGAGTCGGCGGTGTCCAAAGCAGTGTGGTCCACGGTCATCAATGACAACCGACAGACCTCAGCTTTGTGACCCTGCTTTCCACAGGCCAAACAGGTCACCCTGCAGAAGTGGCAATCTTCCTCTGATGTGTGACGAAGCATTGACTACAGGAGGGCAACCATTGTCACTGCTGCTGCTGCCACCATTGGCACAGGTGGGGACCAGCACCCTGGTCCTGGAGGGTTGGTGCAGCCTCAGGAGGTGGCCTCCGGCACGGTTGCAGTGATGTGAACTGGCATCATGGGGGGCAAGGGGCGAAGACCTGTGCCGGGGACTGCAGTGTGGAAGCAGAGCAAAAGAACTGCTCATAAGCATGGGTAATGGATAAAAAGGTGTCTAAAGAGGGATCTTTCAGCTTCAGAAGATGAGTCCATAAGGTATCATCCAGGGCAGGGAGAAGAATCATATCATGAATGAGTGCAGAACCATAAGACTGCTTGCAGTGGGTGTTGCCACAGAAAAAGTGACAGTTACAGGGGAGACATTGCAGCATAGCAATCCATTCCCTCTATGACTGCACGGGAAGCTTCTGACAACAGATGAACTTGTGACGTGCCGCCACCATGTGGATCTGAGAGTCAAAATAATCCAAGAGGCTAGAAGTCAACGCCTCGTAGGAGAGAGCATGAAGTTCTGTATCGAGATGCAGCTGTTGCAGAAGGTGATAAACTCCTGGGCCCACAAAGGCGAAAAAAATGCATGATGCTGGACATTACCAGTGACATCATGAGCAACAAAGGTTTGTTCCAGATGAGCCATATAGTTGCCCCAAGGCTCAATGGATTTGTTGAACTTGGGAAACACAGAGGGTGTGGCACAGAGCCCCAGAAGCTGGGAAGCTGGTTGGGACCCCTGGCCCCTGCATAGGCACCTGAACAGGGGGAGGGGGTGGGGGGTTGATGGTGCCAATAGAAATTATTAAATCTGAAGGAAAAGTTCTTCAAAAGGAGCTTGCAAGATAATTTGTGAATGTTGGCAAAGAAGGCAATTTCCCTGCCCTGGAACACTGTTGTAACTATTTCTCTTCATGAGGAAGTAAACAGGCAGAACATAAAGAACTGTAGGTCTATCAGCTTCCATTACATTATACACAAGATATTCACTACAATTATCACAAACCATGTAGGAAAAAAGGATAGATCTTAAATAGGTAAAGGAGAAATCTGATTTAGATATGAATACAGCACAATAGACCATTTTCATAATGTGAATGGAATTATATAACAGAGTAATCTACATGAATTGTCACTTGGCTGACAAGGAGAATCTGTATCACCAAAATATTTTTGCAGCGTGCTTTGTACTGGGGAAACAAAGAAGGAATGGACTACATGTTACTGGAACTTACCTGCAAATATCATAGTTTTACTCATGACTTTGTACTGCTTGCCTGTAGTAGAAATAAAGAATGAAGAATTAATGGAGGAACTTTAGGAGGAAGTTGTAAAATGGGTAAAAAACTTAATTAAAATAACAGTAAACTAGTGTTCATTATTTCGTTTTGCTGCTCTTGCATTTGTCATGTTTGCAGATGTAATCACTGGATGGAAGGTCCACCTGCTGCCCAGAACGCTGTTTATACATAGATACCCAAACATGTTTCTGTACATTTGTGCCATTGTCAGTGGGTTTGTTTATTCAGTTCTGTAAAATGTGAACTTGTTTTAATTGATGATAAATCTAGAAAAAATAGGAGCAAAAACATTTTTTGTTTTTTGTTGTCATTATCTCAATTTCATATTTTAAGATCTTGCAGGATGCTCTGTACACTATTGAGAACTGGTTGCTCATCAACTGCAACTAAATGAGGTTAATGTAGGCTGAACACAACTTTATTCCACAGAAGCATTAACAAGTGGAACACAGTATTTAAGTAACACTCAGCAGGAACCAATTATGTACACAAAAAGCTGCAGCAACAGACATAGAGAACTCTGGCTGAGAGTAGCTCAGCTAGCCTTAAATAGTTTGGGCCTGTCACTGGCTCTGATGGTGATTTCCCTCCCTCCCTCCCTCACTCCCTCCCTTGCCCCCTCTCTCTTCTTGCTTTACCCCTCCCCCCCCCCTCTTTCTCTCTCTCTTTCTCTGAGTTGCACATGCAGCCTTTTGGAAGTACCCACATACACCACTGCACTCTTGCTTTCTTACTGAGATCATGGATTCTTGAGATGTTCATGCTGTTTGCTGGGCTCTGGCTAGGGTGGCATACTGCGGTGGGAGTGAATGGTGTCATCTGTTTTGGGCATGGACACATTTTGCAGCCACCTTCCAGTGTCAAACCATACAGCAACACTGCTGATGCCGGAGCTATTTCCATGTTGACCTTGGGATTGGCTTCAGGGATGGTGCTTGCAATGCTGATGATACTGGTATCAGTGGTTGCTCAGGAATGGGTGACAGAATCCCTGATGATGGCATCAGAAGTAATGCAGGAACTGCTGGTTCAGCCACCAAGGACAGATGGCCTCGCCCATGTAGGCGTGGAGAACTGTCAGCAGCAGGTGACGTGGTGCCCGTTGTGGACAGGCTCAGAGGCAATGGTGTGACATGGGACATGCGGCCATCCATGTGAAGGCAAAACTGATTATAGTGCCTTGAGCAGAGGCCATCCTCCATGTGGATGTTGCAGACATGTTGCACCCTGCATCTGACATGACAACTGGACTTCATTTAGGGCAACATCTGAAACCGTGCATGCCCACAGCTGCACCTGGCTGGAAGAGGTGCAGTGGCTGCACAGGTTGATGTACAGGTGGATGGCGCAGGAGGTGTAGCAGTGTCCTCAACAGGCACCCATACAGTAGCACCGCCAAACTTTCCTCACCAAAATGGCATGGCAAAATGCCGCAAACTCTTGCAATACAAATTGTAGACCATTATCAGACACTAACGTCATGGGTACGCCTTTGAGTGAAAAAAATTTGGACAAGGCTGCAATGGTGGCACTTGCGAATGTGGAATCGCAATGAAAGACATACAGAAAATGAGAACGTGGATCAGTTATCGCCAGCCAATAAACACTGAGAAAGCAGCCAGCAAAATCCACATGTGTGTGGTCCCATTCATGCAATGGCCTCAGCTGAGAAGACAATGATGGTTGGGGAGCTGCTTGGTGCATCACACACTGTGAACAATAGGCAACCAGACTGGTAACATCACTGACCAAGCCAAGCCAAAACATGTCAATAGGCAACACCTTTGTGTGTGATACTCACCAAAGATCTACATGTAATAAATGGAGAACCTCTGAATGAAGCACTAAGGGACCACTACCTGAGAGACAGCATGATCTGTGTCTAAAAGCAGAACACCGTCCACCCAGAGAACCAATGTCAAAAGGTGTAAAATTACACAAGGGGTTGAACATATGAGAAGGTGGTGACTATGGCCAACTGTGTTGAACGAATGTTATGACCTGCCACAAAACAGGATCTGGGGCTACAGCCTTCATGCTGCATGTGTTAGTTACAGGAAAACTTTGCAAAGGGTTCTTCTAGGAACAGTATCGGGTATGTATCCACTGTTGACTGTGTGTTCACAGAAACTTTAAAATCTCTGCAGTGGCTTAACCAGCATGATGGTTTCTTTTCTATAACTAAGGTGGTAGACCATTCACTTGATGTGATAGGCTGAACAATGTCAGATTCCATGAGGTGATCTAATTCATCTTTGACTTGGTCCTTGAGTGCCACTGGAACCAGGTGGGGCCTGTTGAAGGCACGGACAACTTGGTGAGAAAATGTGTAAAAGCTCATTAAAAGTCTGAAAATGCTTGTAAAAAAATTAATTTAATCTCCACTTACCCAAAAAGGACATCACTTATGATGAAGATGGGAATTATCGTATGGCCAGTTCACATAAGAATAAATTTGAGAAAAACATATGTTCTCTAGTTTTTGATAACATTTCTTATGTAATATTTGTTTGTGTGTAGATTTTAAACCCAATTTCTGGGGTCGCTTGTGGTCATTGACTTGCCCAGTTAGCCATTTGCAATATCTATCTGCACAGTCCAATGAGGATGTGATGTGATGAAGCAAGCTGGGATAATTTTAATTCCCCTCTTGTTTTACCATCTGCCTCCTCAAATTTGTGTTTTCACTTTTAACTATTTACCATTAGCATAGGTGAATATAATCTGCATTTTCTTATAAGAGGAAGGTTGGCCCTCAGTTTTAAAGAATTTAACAGCATCTCTAATTTTGTGCTAAGTTTTAGGTATGTAAGTGATTATCTAATTTATTTTGACTATTACTAGTTAGTATCTTTCATTATAGGGTGAATCAGTGATTGTATCGTAACTTAAATTCTGTTGTTGATGTATAAACAAATATAAATCTGGTACTAATTATAAACATTTGGAAGACGAAATGTTAGTAATCTTAAAGCATCTATTTGGCTCTTTTCGAAAACATGTTAGCAAAACCAGCCCTTAATTAATTCCAAAGTAATTACCAGTTTTGTCAAAAGTATTGTTTATGTAACTATATTTGTTAATTTCATGATTTGAACAAATAATTTGGCCCAACCCTTGTAGTAGAAGAAACTGTAAAAGGGAACAATTTTTCAATGTGTTCAGTTAATTTAATGAGTTAAGTTTTAATTGCAATTTCTGTAAATTTAACTTTGAACAATGTGTAGGTTTGGCCCCTATTATTGTGAGCATATATAAGGGCCCAATTTTTGGTCATGAGACAGTCAGTCCATGGCCAAGTTTCAGATGAGGAACCTGTGTTGGTTAGAATAACAATGCTTCAACATAACTGTGGAATAATGTTAGCAGAGCAAGGTTAGGCACTGAAAAAGATAAGTAACAGATTGTTCATAATACTTATACTATGACAACAATACATTTCATGTAGCATACTTAAGAAAGTGAACATCAAGAGCAAAGATAGTCTACTTGTCATACTCAACGTATACAAACAAGAGAACCAAGGAGCCAGATTACCAGCATAACACTACCACTTAATCTGATGACAATTTCAATTTATGTACAAGATACATGTGTTGCTCTCTGGCACGTGGTTTAGTTAATACATCAGCAGGCATTTCCTTTGAGTGCAAATACTTAACAACAATCTCATTTCTTTTAACACATTTAGCCCAAACATGTTTTAATCTAGAATGCAGCACAGAATTTTGTGACAGTCTGATAGAACTCTGGTTGTTCAGTGAAAATGATTACAAGATTTTGGTGCTTATTATTTAACAATTCACTTATTAGCAGTCTCAAATAAAGTGCCTATTTGGCTGCAGAATTCAAAGCTGCATATTTAGCTTCGGTAGTTGAGGCTGTTACATCCTTCAGTTTCTTGCTCTTCCATGAAATTATGTTTTTCCCCAAAATAAAAACACTTCCATGTTGTGACAACCCTGTAGTTAAATCATCTACAAAATTCGAATCAACAAAGCTAGTTATATTCCGATCCTTGAAATCTCCTTTGTCAAACACAATGCCATAATCTGTAGTACCCTTGAGATAACGAAGCACCATTTTTGCTGCCTTCCAGTGAACACTAGTAAACTTACAATTATACTGGCTGAAAACAATTGCTGCATAAGATATGTCGGGTCTTGTATTAGTACTGATATACAGCAAACAACCTATAAGTTCTTGATATGGCACTGGAACTTTATCACCCTGCATATCCCAAAGCTTTAATCCAGCTTCCATTGCAATTCTAACAGGAGCACAATTGACCATATCAAAGCTTTTCAGCACATCTGCAATATAACCATTCTGGTCAAGTTTTAAACTACCTTCCTCCCAGTTTCTGGTTATACACATACCCATACAGGACTTTGCTTCTCCTAGGTCTTTAACTTCAAAATTCTCAGACAATCCCTGATACAACTTATCTTTCATCACACTGTTATGACACAAGACATAAAAATCATCTACGTACAAAGCAAGAATTGCAACATTTTTACCTGACCATTTAATGAATGCACAACCTTCATTGGTATTTCTAACATAACCTAGATCTAAAAGCATACATTTTGCCTTTTCATTCCATTGTCTGGCTGATTGTTTCAAAGTGTAAATGGCCTTAGTTAGTTTATAGACTTTACTCCCTTTTAAAACAAAACCATCTGGTTGCTTCATGAGAATAGTTTCCTCCAAGTTCCCATACAGAAAAGCAGTCTTAATATCAAAAAGATAGCTCTTAAGATCAAGATTTACAGTTAAACTAATGAGAGCTCTAAGAGTGCTATGTCTCACAACAGGTGAAAAAGTCTTGCAATAATCAATACCAATTTTTTTTGTAAACCTTTTAGCAACAAGTAATCTAGCATGATGGAGTGCTGTACCATCCATATTCCTTTCCAGCTTAAATACCCACTTTTTACCTACAATACTTTTATTACTCTTTGGTGGATCCACAAGTTCCCAAACACCATTGTTCTGGAAACACTTAATTTCCTCTTTCATGGCCTTTATCCAGTCTTCTTTGTCACTCCTCAACATGGCATCCTCCAAGTTCACAGGATCTTCTCCCAAAATAGAAAAATCATTTACCAAATAGATGACATAATTCGGGTACTCCTTGGGTTTGGGTAAATGGGCTGACCTTCTGACTGGTTGGTCCTCTTCTGAAGCATCAGGGTCGATCAGCTGCACCTCAGTCTCTTCTGTGTCTGCCACAGACTGAGCATCTGGGATGTAGTGTGGGTCTTGATCTCTGTCACTTCCAGCACTGCTGACTTCTTCTTCTTCCTCTGCCTCTCTCCATTCAAGTATATTGTTTATTTGACCAGAACATAAAGTAATCTTCATTATTAACAGCTGGTGTCCTGGTATTGTCAGTCAGCACCCATTTAGCACAAAAACAACACTCCTGCCTTTCACCATTTTCTTGGAGCTCTGTGGATCAGTTAGTCTACACCCTGTGTTCATTTCATCATAACCTACAAAAACAAGTTCTTTAGCTTTGGCTCCCACTTTCTTCTGTTTTGAGCTGGTATCTGGAGAAGAGCTTGACTACCAAACACCATTAAATGGTTCAAATGAGATACTTTTCCAGCCCATAATTCCTGCGGAGCCTTACCATTAACTGCTCTGTGTGGAACATGGTTCTTTATGTAAACAGCTGTATGGCATGCTTCTGCCCAATACTGCTTAGGCAGACCAGATTCAAATAGTATGCACCATGCCATCTTACAAATTGATCTGTTGGTCCTCTCCACAGCCCCATTCTGTTCTGGGCTATAGGTCACACTAATCTGATGCTCTATTCCATTCTCCCTAAGCAATAAATCAAAATTTGAGTTCACAAATTCACTGCCATTGTCAGATCTAATTGATTTTATCTTTGCACCAATTCTATTTTCTACCTAAGTTTTAAACTCACAGAAAAATTCAAATGTTTGATCTTTACTCTTGAGAAAGTAACAGAATGTCCTTTTGGAATAATCATCCACTAGAACATACATGATGTACTTAGCCATATCATGTGACAATTGCTCCATGGGGCCACATAAATCCATATGCACAAGGCCGAGCAACTCAGATGCACATTGCCCTCCAGTCTTAGGAAATGGGAATTTCGACACCTTACGCGACCTTTCCTGCAGCCTCTGAGCTGGGGGGAGAACACGAACCACTGGTGTCACACTCATCATCACAAGCATCGTCACACACATCACGTGTACCAGAGGGGGGGGTTCGGCGCATTTGTGGTATTAGAGATGGAAGGTGGCACGAGAGTGTGGTTGGGGTGGAAGTTGTATTCTGAAGTTGCCTCATCGTTGAGGCACCAAGCTGGTTTAAGGCACGAGACAGACACTATTTGTATTCTACCGTTGCACAGAATGCCAAAGTTCTGCGGCACTTTGTGTGGGCCTGAGTAGGGCAGGTGTAGTGCAGGTTGTACCGTATCATCGCGCAGCATCATGTACTCGCAAACTTGTAGGTCTTTGTGCATGAATACAGGAGGAACCGTATGTGCTCGTGGGGGTGGGGGGCGTACATTCGCAGCAAAGTGTGAGACACGTTCTATAAGCGTCGGAAGTTCTGACTGTGGGGGAGGATCGGAATCCTCGACAAATTGTGCTGGGAGGACGAGGGGTTTCCCGTACAACAATTCTGCTAGGACGGCTTGCAAATCGTCTTTGTAAGCAGAACGGACACCTAGTAGTACCCAGGGGAGGGCTTCGGAACAAGATCTGTTGTGGCACATCAGCGCTGCTTTTAACGTACGGTGCCAGCACTCAACCAACCCATTGCCCTGTGGGTGGTAGGCGGTTGTATGTAATTTGTTTGCACCACATAGATCGCATAATTTGCCAAAGAGCACAGCTTCAAATTGTTGTCCTTGGTCTGTCGTGACCGAAGACGGGCAACCGAACCGTGCGATCCAGGAGGAAATGAAGGCCCGTGTGACAGAGTCGGCAGTAATGTCTGTTATTGGAATCACCTCCACCCTCCAACTAACACGGTCGATGATAGATAAAATGTATCAGAAACCCTCGGAAGGAAGGAGCGGTCCAACCAGGTCAAGATGGACGTGATGAAACCTGCCTTCCAGTACCTCAAACGAGCCCAATGGTGGGTATGCGTGATGGCTGACCTTAGCGCGTTGGCAAGGTATGCATGTCCATGTCCAGTTTTAGCAGTCTGCTCTAACCCCAGTCCATACGAATCACTCTGTTATGAGGCATGTGGTAGCCCGAAAACTGGGATGTGCTAGATCGTGGATAGCGGCAAATAACTTACGGCGCAAGGCAGCCGGTACTAGGGGGTGGGCAGTACCTGTGGAGACATCACAGAGGACTGGTAAGGCCGAACTTGGAATTCAGCGGGGCTCAATTGAGAGTGAGGTGGACTCGCTATTCAGTAACTGTTGAATGTCGTCATCCGCTTGTTGCTGGGCAGCTAGGTCGTCGAAGTCCCAAGAAAATGAGATCGTACCGACCCATGACATGTAGTCAGCAACGACGTTGTCCGCACCCTTGATATAACGGACGTCTGTTGTGAATTGACATATTAGGCCCATGTGTCTGAAACGGCGGGAAGGTCAGTTGTGGGACAATGCACAGCATCCGCCAATGGTTTGTGGTCTGTATATGTGGTCACTGACCTGCCCTCAATGTCCTCTCAGAAATGCCAAACTGCCTCGTACATAGCAAAGAGTTCTTGGTCGAAAGTGGACCACTTACTCTGGGAGGCTGACAACTCCCGCAAGAAGAAACATAGTGGTTGTGCAGAGCCTGCCACCTGCTGCAGAAGCACAGCGTCGCTTGCGTGAGCTGTGATTGATATTGGGGCATCAGATACCGGGTGCACCAGCGTGACAGCATTCGCTAGTGCCGTTTTTAGTGCATCAAATGCGCGTCGCATGTCGTCACCCCATGGGACCTTGCGGAGCCCTGAAGTATTCTTTCCGATGAGTGCGTCGGTCAACGGAGCGTGTGGGATGTGCCGCCAGAAAAAATTTATCATCCCTAAAAAATGACGTAGGTCACAGTAAGTCTCCAGCAGGGGGAGGTCACGTATAAAGGCGACTCTTTCTGACATGGGGCAGGTCCCTTCCGTGGAAACAGTATAGCCCAAAAATGTCACACTAGCGGACCGCAACTGAGATTTATCGTCGTTGATATGGACTCCATTCTCGGAGAGAATACTTAGAACTGTTGATAGGTGCTGTTCGTGTTCCTCGAGGGTAGTTGATGAAACGAGGATGTCGTCCAAATACGTGTAACAGTATGGCAGTGAGAAAAGGATGGAGATGATAAACCGTTGCCAAGTCAGTTTGGCGTTGTTGAGGCTGTACAGCATGTAACAGTATTCGTACAGTCCAAAATGGGTGATAATTGCTGTTTTAGGGATGTCGTACTGGTACACGGGGATCTGATGGTACACTTTTTGGCAATCAAGTACACTGAAAATGCATGCACCATGGAGTTGGGCTAAATCTTGTATGTTTGGTATAGGGTAGTTGTCTAAAATCGTTCTGGCGTTCAACTGTCGGTAGTCACCACACAAACAAAATGAACCGTCCTTCTTGGGCACTAGATGGATAGGCGAGGACCAATTGCTGTTGGTATGTCGGGAACGTGGTGGTATGCGCTTGGGGCGAAAGTACCTGGTCGTGTGTCAGGCTGGTATATAACATATTCATACGGGATGTTGCTGAGCACTGTGGTGAGGGGAGTTCTTGTTTCACCTGCAGTATGAAGTCCGGAAACTGCCACACGTTTGGATGCACTGCAACATGTGCGGGCCACGGTGTGTGGACTGTACTAGTGGGGTTATGTTGTGCACACGGGTTTAACACTGTAGTCAGAGCCGTCAATGGCTGAATTACTGGCAATTCATCCATGAATGAAATTGTAGGCACACTCATGGCGAGCTCCGGGTCACAAATCACATGGTGGTTCATCGGTGCATAACGGTGGCAGGAGGAAAGATGAGAAACGCACGTACTGTGGTCATATCGAAAAAGTCTGGGGTCACCACTATGGGAATCAGATCGCTTACCTGCCATATTAACCTCAACACCAATTGTATGAAACTCACATTTATTCTAACTGCTCAATTACTCATATACACACATAAACAAGGTCTCGCGAGAGTCACCGGTTGAAACGTACACACAACTGAACAAAGGCACGTGCCAAGACCCGCGTCCTAAGAGCGTGTCAGTGCACAGAGATACCACTCTGCTCTATTCCGGTGGTCGATGACCGCCACAACCCTAATCCTCTCACAACTCATTCTCGTCACACAATAGCGTCCCAGATTGGAATGACTAAACAAATTTGGTTCAAGCGTTAATCTTCAGGCTGAGAAATGAGCAAGATCCTAACCATATCCTTCCCAACCTTCCCAAAGTCATATTCCACTACATACCCAATTTGTCCCAGTCCATCTTTATGCAGCATATATTTCCAACACCTTGCCAAATGTGTCACACAGTATACTGGATTGTAACACACCTATTGTTATGTACCGACTTGACAGAAAATCCTAGGAAGTTCTGGTCTTATGTTAAATCAGTAAGTGGCTCGAAACAGCATATCCAGACACTACGGGATGATGATGGCATTGAAACAGAGGATGACACGCGTAAAGCTGAAATACTAAACACCTTTTTCCAAAGCTGTTTCACAGAGGAAGACTGCACTGCAGTTCCTTCTCTAAATCCTCGCACAAACGAAAAAATGGCTGACATCGAAATAAGTGTCCAAGGAATAGAAAAGCAACTGGAATCACTCAATAGAGGAAAGTCCACTGGACCTGATGGGATACCAATTCGATTCTACACAGAGTACGTGAAAGAACTTGCCCCCCTTCTCTAGAGGAACGGAGGGTTCCAAATGATTGGAAAAGAGCACAGATAGTCCCAGTCTTCAAGAAGGGTCGTCGAGCAGATGCGCAAAACTATAGACCTATATCTCTGACGTCGATCTGTTGTAGAATTTTAGAACATGTTTTTTGCTCGAGTATCATGTCGTTTCTGGAAACCCAGAATCTACTATGTAGGAATCAACATGGATTCCGGAAACAGCGATCGTGTGAGACCCAACTCGCTTTATCTGTTCATGAGACCCAGAAAATATTAGATACAGGCTCCCAGGTAGATGCTATTTTTCTTGACTTCTGGAAGGCGTTCGATACAGTTCCGCACTGTTGCCTGATAAACAAAGTAAGAGCCTACGGAATATCAGACCAGCTGTGTGGCTGGATTGAAGAGTTTTTAGCAAACAGAACACAGCATGTTGTTATCAATGGAGAGACGTCTACAGACGTTAAAGTAACCTCTGGCGTGCCACAGGGGAGTGTTATGGGACCATTGCTTTTCACAATATATATAAATGACCTAGTAGATAGTGTCGGAAGTTCCATGCGGCTTTTCGCGGATGATGCTGTAGTATACAGAGAAGTTGCAGCATTAGAAAATTGTAGCGAAATGCAGGAAGATCTGCAGCGGATAGGCACTTGGTGCAGGGGGTGGCAACTGACCCTTAACATAGACAAATGTAATGTATTGCGAATACATAGAAAGAAGGATCCTTTATTGTATGATTATATGATATCGGAACAAACACTGGTAGCAGTTACTTCTGTAAAATATCTGGGAGTATGCATGCGGAACGATTTGAAGTGGAATGATCATATAAAATTAATTGTTGGTAAGGCGGGTACCAGGTTGAGATTCATTGGGAGAGTGCTTAGAAACTGTAGTCCATCAACAAAGGAGGTGGCTTACAAAACACTCGTTCGACCTATACTTGAGTATTGCTCATCAGTGTGGGATCCGTACCAGATCGGTTTGACGGAGGAGATAGAGAAGATCCAAAGAAGAGCGGCGCGTTTCGTCACAGGATTATTTGGTAATCTTGATAGTGTTACGGAGATGTTTAATAAACTCAAGTGGCAGACTCTGCAAGAGAGGCGCTCTGCATCGCGGTGTAGCTTGCTCGCCAGGTTTCGAGAGGGTGCGTTTCTGGATGAGGTATCGAATATATTGCTTCCCCCTACTTATACCTCCCGAGGAGATCAAGAATGTAAAATTAGAGAGATTAGAGCGCGCACGGAGGCTTTCAGACAGTCGTTCTTCCCATGAACCATACACGACTGGAACAGGAAAGGGAGGTAATGACAGTGGCATGTAAAGTGCCCTCTGCCACACACCGTTGGGTGGCTTGCAGAGTATAAATGTAGATGTAGATGTAGATTGTTGTTCATGTCATGATGGAGGTGGACTGCATAACAGTTTTTGTGCTTTCTGTTACTTGTTTGTATTAACTGTTTGATTGGATTGTATTACTACATCTTGAGGTAGCAGATTCCTTTCTCAAAGACACAAAGTTTGTTCCAGCTTGAAATCTCAAACACCAGACACTACAAAACAAATTCATATCCTGCTTCTTTATCATGCATGTACATTCTAAGACAAAACAAAATAAAATAAAATAAAATGATGCACCATGAAGGAATTATCTGAATGGGATGGAAATTGGTAGATGTGGGGCACATTCAAACAAATGATTACAATTTCAGAAAAATTTGATGAATTGTTCAAGAGAAAGAGCTTCACCAACTCAGCAAGTCAATAACACACTGGCCCTCCTCTGGGTCTTACGCAAGCAAATATTTGCTTGGTGTTGACTGATAGAGTTGTAGGATGTCCTCTGGAGGAATTTCATTCCAAATTCTGTCTTTCATGTTAGACAGTCAGACTCCAGAGCTGATTGGAGGGGCCTGCCCATAATGCTCCAAACATTATCAATTAGGGAGATATCCAGTGACCTCACTAGCCATGGTAGGGTTTGGCAAGCATGAAGGCAAGCAGTAGAAACTCCCAACATGTGTGAGCCGTTATTATCTTGCTGAATGTAAGCCCAGGATGGCTTGCCATAAATATCAACAAAACGGGGCATTGATGTACCACTGCCTGTAGGAATGTCATGGATGACAACTAAAGGGATCCTGCTATGAAAAGAAATGGCACTCCACACCACTACTGATGGTAGTCCAATAACTCTGTCAATCAGTTTCAAACCAAATAACTACTTGCATAAGGGCCAGAGGTGGACCAACATATTACTGACTTGTTCAATTTGTGAAATCTTTATCTCAAATAAATCATCCAATTTCTCTGAAACTATTAGTCATATGTTTGTCCACACATGTAAATCATATCTACTGATTTCCATTCGGTTTTGATAATTTCTTCATTGTGCCTCATTTTCTTCCGTCTCATAGTGTATTTCACTTCTGTTATATATGTTCCATGTTACAGCATACAATTTTAAAATTTCACAATACATATTAGCCTTTGCCATTTCACTCTGTACATCTCCTGTAAGTTTCACTTAACAAGTGACATCCTGACCAGTGCCTTGCATGGTGAGATTCTGTGGTCTACAGTGAATCACTGAGGTGGAACTTCATTTTCATGGAATAGCTTCCCTGATCATCAGGTGTCTCCATGCACTGAAATCCAGTTGCTCATCACCCCTGCCTTGTATATATGCTGCATCCACTTTTGCTCTCATGACTGCAAAAGAAACAGAAAATTTCCCACACAATACACAATCCATAAACAGACACTTTCTTACTAGAAGAACAAGTACGTTTGCACTTAACTTGCTAAATATTGACAATATTTCTTTCTTGTTCATTACTGATAACTACTTTAAAAATATCATTTTATAATGTTCATCTTCATGTTTTGCAGTGCAACGACTGCTCCATTAAATTTCAGCCGTGCAGCCATATAAATTCCATGTCTTCTGATATTTTGGCTGTGTATCATTCAACCATCTTCATAGTGAGCCAAATGACGGACACTCCTCACATTTCAGCACTCACTCTGTCCTTTTAAACATGCAGACTGTGCCACTGTGCATGCAGCCACAGATACACAGCAGTAACAAAAGGCACTATGAATGAAGCCAATGGTGGGCATAAGGAATGCAGAAGAAGACATGGAAAGTTTTAAATGCATAGATTTCCTGCCATGTGCCTGCCTTATCATCAAAAACAAGATGGATTCTCAACAAATACAAACCAAAAGAGATTTTTCACCTTCCACTATAGACAGCAGCACACCTGGGCTCCTTAAAAGTGATTTGGCACTTCAGCAGTCTGGGATTTACAAAATCCCCTGTTAGTGTGGCCTTTTTCATATGTCATACAGATGGCATGTACAGTCCACGTAAGATACACAGAAAATTGCAAATACACCTGGTTCACCCAGCCTAATAAACAGGTGGTGACAGAGAACTGTACTGACACTGGGAACTCTATGGTGTATTAAAACATTGAAATTTTAGCCTTAACTTTATCTTTCTGGGACTCACTAGTGAAATAATCAATTGAAATTTAGTTGGTGATCATTTTAATTACTAGAGATAGTGGCTTAAACTTGGATAAATCATGGAATCTGACACTTTCTGTAATAAACATACAAAGATAACACTACAGTATAGCTTGCAGGCACACATTGATATACCAGCATGGATTGACAATGCAACAATAAATCTATTTAATGCAAATGTTGCATCTCTTTGCCAAAAATCAACATCTCTGTCACCTTGTGTATATGTGACCACCTGCACAGTGGCTAATAGTCTACCAATTGAAATATATATGTATTCTTCACAATGCATAAAATAAAATGTGGTAATTCTTTATTATTGAAGTAGGTTTGTCCCCAACTGACTCTTGGGATATGCTCTGCAACATGTACTTAAATATGTATCACTGAATTCATCATCACCCCCTTCTAAACTCAGAGGAGTCACATTCTAAAGGGTATTTGCAAACTTCTATCACTTTTACTGCTACCATTCCACTAATGCTCTTTCTGCCACAATTGGATAACAAAACTCAGACATCTATCTCCTTCTTCATTTAATTTTTTCACAGTTACAATACATCAGTGAGTTTGTTTACTTTGCTAGTTTGGAGTAAGCCAAAAAGTTCAACCATGATGTACTATCCTTATAAACACTCTCAAAGACACCACTTATTGCAGAAAGACACTCCCTATATACTTATAATTCTTCACTGACATAGAGTCCCCTTATTCCTTCCCTCACTCCACTTTCAGTATGGGTCACCCTTTCAGTACATCCCACCTTTCTCACACACAACTGTAGGGTATATTATCCCATGTCATATGAAGTGTCTATCTGCCTTCCATTTTATGTAATCAAGGCCCTACTCCTTTTTTGGTATCTAGAACTCACTCCCACATCTTGAACTTGCATATCCACTATGGCTGCTCAAAAAAGCTTCTATAAGTATCGCAATACTGTAAGCTAGGTTATTCATACATCATCTTCATTAGGGTATAGCCTGAATGTTACTGTGCCATAGTACGTGATTATTTCAGCCTGCATAACCCTTCCATTTTACATGATGTTACTAATATTTTTCCCCCCATGAACACATAACCAGAAATGTGTATTTGTTTCTTAATTTAACAGTGCATCTCGGGTACAGAGGTAGGATTTTATTTTGTATTATTGATATTTAAACTTTGATATCGCATACTTTCTAAGTGAATTTTATTCATAGAGCTGTTTTGCTATGACTTGGTGCTTAGCTTATTACCGTTGTCATTTATCATATTGTTATTTTAACTGCCTCATGACCCAGCTGCAGTAAATCTAACATAATTTTATTGTAAAATATGTTGAAGAAGCAACACTATTTTATCACCAGATGAACTTGTCCTTAGCAGTAGTCTTTTCCAGGAAATTAATGTTGAAGTACGTATCTTTTTATCATGTCTACATTACAGAGACCCTTCCATTGATCTGTAGAGAGATCCATCATAATTAAAGCATTGGTATGAGGAACGTCTGTTATTCAACCTTTAATGTAACTGACAGTTTCTCCAGCTCTGTAATTAGCAACATGAAGCACACAGCATCTTTAATGAACTGCAGTGTGCTTAGCATGACATAATACATCCACTACCAGGAGTTGGGCAGTAGACATATCACAAGTCTTTACTTCCTACCATTCTGTTTAACAATTCTCCAATTACTAGTAAATAAATCATACCTGTAGTGAATAGGATGTGTGACGGAATATGGGAAATTTTTCTTGAATGGTCCCAACAGTTCACCAGTGACCTAGAAAATACTCTAAAAAACATTGGGGTTATTTCTCCCTCTGATTTGAACTTTGGAAATTGCTTGGAAAAACTTATTCCATTTACTAGTTGGAGTTCCCCAATTCCTCTCCTGGCAGTCCACTACTGCCCATTAGTTGCCATTCATTTAGCTGCTCTTTCATTTTCAAGAGCTTGTCCCAGATTTTCCGGGGTATGTGAGTGCTGCATACTGTGCTGAACTGACAGCTGATTCAGTTTTCTTTTGTGCCTTCTGTTCTATTAAGTCAGTCACTTGACCCTCCAGACTAGCAAAGGAGGAACCAGGAACGGCCATTAAATCCTATTCTTTAGTTTGTTATAATACTGTCAACCTCAGTTGTGTGTCTGAGATTTGTTGATTTATTGTTTTAAATTCCTCTGCCATAAACTGTTACATTTTCTTTATGTCATAATTTACTTCATGAAATCATTCACTGACCTCCTCTCATACTAGCTCACATTTTTTATGTATCTCATCATGCACCAGTAACTCCCCAGTTGATGTCTTTATTGCAGTTTGCAACTCTGTATTTTAGCATTTGTTTCTTTTTTCTCTTGTTGACATTCCCTAATATGTGTCTCTAAATTTGTTTTCATCTTGGCAGTAGCGCTGATGCTGGTAGAAAATTCATTTCTGAAGCCAATAATGCAATTAATTTGAGTTCTGACAGTTAACATTTCATGCTTTAAACCAGATATATTCTTACTCAAGTCCATTAATCTTTTAGGGACATTTGTTGCCATGACTCTGGTAATTGCTGGCATGCTCTAACAGGAACTGTATCACAAGGGTCCAATTTGGTGCCTACTTTTGCAACACAACAAAGATTTAGTATACCCAAGAAAAGAAAACTTTGCTCACTCAAACCTTTTGTGATCCTGCTGACATACACACACACACACACACACACACACACACACACACACACACACACACACACACATACACACACACGACAACTATCACCAATAAAAAATAATTACTTCAAATACAGCTCACCAAAAACTGAGGACAACATTCATCACCTCAAGACATCAGGGAGAAGTTGCTTCACCAGACAAGGTGTACTACACTGCTGGCTATTTGTTATCTGCAACTGTGGCACCACTGTAGTCAGCTATAGATGCAATGACGCTGTGCTGAGGAGATGACAGCAGCTATGGCTAACTTGCCTGCTGTTCCTCCCACTAGAGGACTTGTTTGCTCCTTTGCTAGAGTCACTGTCAAGGGATTCAGAAAATATTTCAACATATTTACTTTTTGTAGAATTTGTTCAGCTGCAGTGCAAATAATGGTTTATACACCATTGTAAATCCAAGTGTTGCTTCCATTTCTGGGGAAAATGGCTTTGTGTTCTGATGAACCTATTATTTTTTATCCTTTATTTGTGTTTTTAATCAAACTTAATTTTTCTTAGTTAAATCTTCTTCTCCACTGGCACAAACCCATGCAGACATCCGGTTTCAGTGTGTGCCAGAATTTAATGTAATGTGCCTAGTGTTGTTCAGGTGTTGTATGCAGGTGGACAACATAAAAGTTTCTTGGTTGCCATTACTTATCTGTATTATCTGTTTGATTGGAATGTGTTGCTATAGCTTAACACAGGAGATTTATTTTTTGAAGATGCCAATCCTATGACAGCTGAAAATCACAAACATGAGTCAGTACAAAATAAATTCATGAGCTGCTTATTATCAGGCATGTATTTCACCTCCATTATACGAGGGTCACCGACAAAGTACACTTCTGGCCATTAAAATTGCTACACCAAGAAGAAATGGAGATGATAAACGGGTATTCATTGGACAAATATATTATACTAGAACTGACATGTGATTACATTTTCACGCAATTTGGGTGCATAGATCCTGCGAAATCAGTACCCATAACAACCACCTCTGGCCGTAATAACGGCCTTGATATGCCTAGGCATTGAGTCAAACAGAGCTTGGATGGTGTGTACAGGTACAGCTGCCCATGCAGCTTCAACATGATACCACAGTTCATCAAGAGTAGGGACTGGAGTATTGTGACGAGCCAGTTGCTCGGCCACCATTGACCAGACATTTTCAGTTGGCGAGAGATCTGGAGAATTTGCTGGCCAGGGCAGCAGTTGAACATTTTCTGTGTCCAGAAAAGCCTGTACGGGACCTGCAACATGTGGTCGTGCATTATCCTGCTAAAATGTAGGGTTTTGCAGGGATCGAATGAAGGGTAGAGCCACAGGTCATAACACATCTGAAATGTAATATCCCCTGTTCAAAGTGCTGTCAATGGGAACAAGAGGTGACCGAGACGTGTAACCAATGGCACCCCATACCATCACGCTGGGTGATATGCCAGTATGGTGATGACAAATATATGCTTCTAATGTGTGTTCATTGCGATGTCTCCAAAAATGGATGCGACCATCATGATGCTGCAAACAGAACCTGTATTCATCCAAAAAAATGACGTTTTGCCATTCGTGCACCCAGGTTCGTTGTTGAGTACACCATTGCAGGCACTCCTGTCTGTGATGCAGCATCAAGGGTAACCGGAGCCATGGTCTCTGAACTGACAGTCCATGCTGCTGCAAACGGTGTTGAACTGTTCATGCTGATGGTTGTTGTCTTGCAAACGTCCCCATCTGTTGACTCAGGGATCGAGACGTGGCTGCATGATCTGTTACAGCCATTCGGATAAGATGCCTGTCATCTCGACTGCTAGTGATCCAGCACGGCATTCCTTATTACCCTCCTGAACCCACTGATTCCATATTCTGCTGACAGTCATTGGATCTCGAGCAGCAGCAATGTCGCGATACGATAAATCACAATCGCGATAGGCTACAATCGGACCTTTATCAAAGTCGGAAACGTGATGGTACGCATTTCTCCTCCTTACACGAGGCATCACAACAACGTTTCACCAGGCAATGCTGGTCAACTGCTGTTTGTGTATGAGAAATCGGTTGGAAACTTTCCTCATGTCAACACGTTGTAGGTGTCGCCCCCGGCGCCAACCTTGTGTGAATGCTCTGAAAAGCTAATCATTTGCATATCACAGCATCTTCTTCCTGTCGGTTAAATTTCGCGTCTGTAGCACATCATCTTTGTGGTGTAGCAATTTTAATGACCAGTAGTGTAAGTTCCATTCCTATTTCTATCCGTGGCAGTACTACGCTCATAGTCCTGAGTATGCGCAGCAGTTACTCTGACTCAAGAAGACATGTATACCACTTTCAGATTGCTGCTGCTGACGTGTGCTTTGTAGTGCTTCTTTATAATGTCAGCCATAATCAAAAATGCTGCATGTGAAATCAGATCTGTGATTCGTTTTCTAAATGCAAAGAAAGTTAAAGCAAAGGAAATTCGTTGGCAAATCTGTGAGGTTTATGGACAAAATGCTATGAGTTTTTCAATGATTAGAAGATGGGTCAGTCTGTTCAATGAAGGACATGATCAAGAGCATGATGCAGAATGAAGTGGGCGGCCGTCTGTGGTTACTGATGAACTGGTTCACACAATTGATGAGAAGATTAAGCACAACCGTAAGTTTACACTTAGCTATGGAAGATCCACAAATTTCACTATCACTAATTCATGAAATTGTTAATGAAAAACTGAAATTTCGAAAACTTTGCTCACATTGGGTACCCAAAATTCTTACTGAATAACATAAAAAACAATGGATGGGCAGTGCATTTCAATTTTTGACACACTACAATGAAGAACCCTGAAACAAAGCGGCAATCAATGGAATGGCGGCACACTTCATCCCCAATGAAGGTGAAGCCTAAGCAAATCTTGACACCTTGAAAAGTCATGTGCACCATTTTTTGGGACAGAAAATTCATTTTGCTGATTGATTTCTTACCACAAGGCCAAACAATCAATGCACATGGTTACTGCAAGACCATTAAGAAATTGTGTTGCGCAATACAGAACAAGCACTGAGGGTTACTGTCAAAATGTGTCATTTTCTTTCCACGATAATGCCTGACCTCACACAGCAAATGTGACCAAACAACTCTTACAGGAATTTCACTGGGATGCATTTGACCACCCTCCGTACAGCCCGGACTTCGCTCCTAGCAACTTTCATCTCTTCTTACACCTAAAATCTGTCCTTGGCGGTCAACATTTCAATGATGATGACAAGCTGAAAGAACATGTCACCACATGGTTGAATACACAGGCAGCAACCTTCTATGAAGAAGGAATACAAAAACTTGTGTCACGCTATGACAAGTGGCTACAAAATTTCGGAAGATATGTAGAAAAGTTGTTTAACAGTTGTAGATTTTTGTACAATAAATATTTTTTTCTGTATCTGTACACATTTGTTTTATATAACCAAATGTAACTTACTTTCTGGCCATACCTCATATACATTCCATGCCACAGCATACAATTTTAACGCCTCCATTATAGACATTCCATGCTACAGCATACAGTTTTAATGACATTCAAAATACATATTAGCCTTTGTTATTTCCCTCTGTAAGTCTTCCATCAGTTTCCAGTAACAAGTGACACTGCGACCATAGTGAGGTTCTGTGGTCTGTAGCAAATATCTGAGGTTGGATAGCATTTCCATGGAGCAGTTGTCCCAACCAGCAGGTGTCTCGATGCACAGGAATCTTGGCACCCATCACCCTTGGCTTGCAGATACACTGCTTCTACCTTCGCTCCCGACCTGTCCAAAAGAAACAGAAAACTTCCTGCTCAGTATGCAGTAAAAACAAATGCTTACACTTTAAAGAAACAAGATGCTTGCCCATTGTCATAACTGCCTTTCATCAGATAGAGAGACAGAGGGAATAACACATCACTTTCTTGAAAGTGACATTTTACCTTCATTCCATGTGGAAGATCCAAGTGCAGTACATCCATTCAAAACATCCTGCTCCAGTCCATGGCAGAGTTAACCCATCTCATCAAATGCAATGCTAGCTGTGGAAGCAGTCATGTCAGATACCAGCTCTGCAATAATTTCTGCAGAGCATTTTATGTTAGCTTGACCAACAACCAGTTTTTCACCAAATTTATGGCCACCACCAACTGGTCAAGCATTGAGTTGTTCACCCGGTGGCAGAACACACTTCTAAAAGCTATGTCTTCAATATCAATGGCTGCATATCAGCCCATGTCATTTGGGGCCTTCCCCCTCCTTGCCACCCTCCACCCTCCCCTCCCCCACCCCTCACACACACACACACACACACACACACACACACACACACACACACACACACCAGTCTCTCTGAATTATGTAGATGTGAGCTGTCCTTGCAACACATACTTCACTCCCACAGTACTCCTGGTCTGAGTCTTCACTGCCCTCAGTCCCTCACCCCCCCCCCCCCCCACACACACACACACACACACACACACACCCGCAGGCCCAGGACTCTAACCTCACTTATACTGCACCCACAGCCTCTTCCCCACGGTCTCCCTCTGTCATACCTACCCCTTCAAATCACAATGCACAGTGCACAACTCTCCGAGTCTGCAGCCTGAATGGGCTCCCTGGTTTCACATTCCTCTCCCTTGTCTCTAGGTCATCAATCGCCCTCCTCTAACCCTCTCTCTTGTCACCCCCCCCCCCCCCCCCCCCCACCTCCCCCTCATTCCATCCCTCACTCACTCTAATGAAACACAACTTGTGCCACTGTAGGTCCTTAGTAGCACTAGATAAGTTTCAGTTTCACCCTCTCAGATTGTTGGAAATGGTAGACTTTCAGTTAAATCAGGTGATGCTGAGGGAATTAGATTAGGAAATGAGACACTTAAAGCAGTAAAGGAGTGTTGCTATTTGGGCAATACTTTCAAAAGTGACTTCCTGACATTTAAATCTATACTCGATGTTAACAAATTTTTCTCCTTCAGAAACGATTTCCTTGCCATTGCCAGTCTTCATTTTATATCCTCTCTACTTCGACCATCATTAGTTATTTTGCTCCCCAAATAGCAAAACTCCTTTACTACTTTAAGTGTCTCACTTCCTAATCTAATTCGCTCAGCATCACCTGATTTAATTTGACTACATTCCATTATCTTCGTTTTGCTTTCGTTGATGTTCATCTTATACCCTCCTTTCAAGACACTGTCCATTCCATTCGGCTGCTCTTCCAAGTCCTTTGCTGTCTCTGACAGAATTACAATGTCATCGGCGAACCTCAAAGTCTTTATTTCTTCTCCATGGATTTTAATACCTACTCCGAACTTTTCTTTTCTTTCCTTTATTGCTTGCTCAATATACAGATTGAATAACATTGGGGAGAGGCTACAACTCTGTCTCACTCCCTTCCCAACCACTGCTTCCCATTCATACCCCTCGACTCTTGTAACTGCCATCTGCTTTCTGTACAAATTGTAAATAGCCTTTCGCTCCCTGTATTTTACCCCTGCCAACTTTAGAATTTGAAAGAGAGTGTTCCAGTCAACATTGTCAAAAGCTTTCTCTAAGTCTACAAATGCTAGGAACGTAGGTTTGCCTTTCCTTAATCTTTCTTCTAAGATAAGTCGTACGGTCAGTATCGCCTCACGTGTTCCAGTATTTCTACGGAATCCAAACTGATCTTCCCCGAGGTCGGCTTCTACTAATTTTTCCATTCGTCTGTAAAGAATTCGTGTTAGTATTTTGCAGCTGTGACTTATTAAACTGATAGTTCGGTAATTTTCACATCTGTCAACACCTGCTTTCTTTGGGATTGGAATTATTATATTGTTCTTGAAGTCTGAGGGTATTTCGCCTGTCTCATACATCTTGCTCACCAGATGGTAAAGTTTTGTCAGGACTGGCTCTCCCAAGGCTGTCAGTAGCTCTAATGGAATGGTGTCTACTCCCGGCGCCTTGTTTCGACTTAGATCTTTCAGTGGCCTGTCAAACTCTTCTCACAGTATCATATCTCCCATTTCATCTTTATCTACCTCCTCTTCCATTTCCATAATATTGTCCTCAAGAACATCGCCCTTGTATAGATCCTCTATACACTCCTTCCACCTTTCCACTTTTCCTTCTTTGGTTAGAACTGGATTTCCATCTGAGCTCTTGATATTCATGCAAGTGGTTATCTTTTCTCCAAAGGTCTCTTTAATTTTCCTGTAGGCAGTATCTATCTTAGCCCTAGTGATATATGCCTTTACACCCTTACATTTGTCCTCTAGCCATCCCTGCTCCCCCTTTTGCACTTCCTGTCGATCTCATTTTGAGACGTTTGTATTCCTTTTTGCCTGCTTCATTTACTGCATTTTTATATTTTCTCCTTTCATCAATTAAATTCAATATTTCTTCTGTTACCCAAGGCTCTCTACTAGCCCTCGTCTGTTTTCCTACTTGATCCTCTGCTGCCTTCACTACTTCATCCCTCTGAGCTACCCATTTCTCTTCTACTGTACTTCTTTCCCCCATTCCTGTCTATTGTTCCCTTATGCTCTCCCTGAAACTCTGTTCAACCTCTGGTTTAGTCAGTTTATCCAGGTCCCATCTCCTTAAATTCCCACCTTTTTGCAGTTTCTTCAGTTTTAATGTACAGTTCATAACCAATAGATTGTGGTCAGAGTCCACATCTGCCCCTGGTAATGTCTTACAATTTAAAACCTGGTTCCTAAATCTCTGTCTTACCATTATATAATCTATCTGATACCTTCTAGTATCTCCAGGATTCTTCCATGTATACAGCCTTCTTTTATGATTCTTGAACCAAGTGTTAGCTATGATTAAGTTATGCTCTGTGCAAAATTCTACCAGACGGTTTCCTCTTTCATTTCTTTCCCCAATCCATATTCACCTACTATGTTTCCTTCTCTCCCTTTTCCTACTCTCAAATTCCAGTCACCCATGACTATTAACTTTTCGTCTCCCTTCACTATCTGAATAATTTCTTTTATTTCATCATACATTTCATCAATCTCATTGTCATCTGTGGAGCTAGTTGGCATATAAACTTGTACTACTGTGGTAGGTGTGGGATTCGTATCTGTCTTGGCCACAATAATGCATTCACTATGCTGTTTGTAGTAGCTTACCCACATTCCTATTTTCCTATTCATTATTAAACCTACTCCTGCTGTACCCCTATTTGATTTTGTATTTATAACCCTGTATTCACCTGACCAAAAGTCTTGTTCCTCCTGCCACCGAACTTCACTAATTCCCACTATATTTAACTTTAACCTATCCATTTCCCTTTTTAAATTTTCTAACCTACCTGCCTGATTAAGGGATCTGACATTCCACGCTCCGATCTGTAGAACGCCAGTTTTCTTTCTCCTGATAACAATGTCCTCCTGAGTAGACCCCGCCCAGAGATCCAAATGGGGGACTATTTTACCTCTGGAATATTTTACCCAAGAGGACGCCATCATCATTTAACCATACAGTAAAGCTGCATGCCCTCGGGAAAAATTACGGCTTTAGTTTCCCCTTGCTTTCAGCCATTCACAGTACCAGCACAGCAAGGCCATTTTGGTTAGTGTTACAAGGCCAGATCAGTCAATCATCCCCTACAACTACTGAAAAGGCTGCTGCCCCTCTTCAGGAACCACATGTTTGTCTGGCCTCTCAACAGACACCCCTCCGTTGTGGTTGCACCTACGGTACGGCCACCTGTATCACTGAGGCACGCAAGCCCTCCCACCAACGGCAAGGTCCATAGTTCATACAAAGGTCAAATTTAATTCTGGTGGCATTCTAGTGAACCATGAAATAATTTTATTTACTTGTTTGTTAGATAACTATAAAAATAATGCAGTTAGATGGACTATTTAGTTAATACAATCTTTATCTATATGGAGATTTACCAAGTTTCAAGTACATTTTATAGCATTATTAATTTCTTAATTTGTTTAATTTCTTAATTAGAACAATTTTCAAGTAATTAAATGCCATTCTGACATCAGAAAAATTAGGAAAACAAAATCATAACATTATTTTTTGTAATTAAACAAACTTTGAATAAGGAAGTATGGGTGTAAATTTAGTTACAAATAACCTTTTAGTTAATTACTTTTACTATAAAGTAAACTGATTACTGGAAAGTAGGAGATCAGCTCTTTCAAATAATCTATGTCCTTTTGTGAATAAACCATTATTAGTTCACACATTTTTTGTTTATATGACATACAAACATAGTTAATCATTGGTTTCTCTTAAAAAATGTTTCATGTAAAACTAAATGGGCCATTTGAATCAGCATGGCATAAATAATCTACCAAACAATAATGCCCAATGAAATATTGACTGATCAAGAATTTCATTTTGCAGCTGTGGTACCTTTACTACCAGAAAAAGGAAAAAAATTAGTTGTTTCAGGTACAGAATCATAGCGAATAGAGATATTCCACTTTGCTATGTTTCCCACACCCTCTATTGTGTTATAAAGACAAGTTATTGACAATATCTGACTAGATAATCCAATTTAGTATGAACAGTAATTCAGCTGCTGTATTTTATCCTCACCATCTTATACAGATGTTAGGCCCTTCCACCATAGCAAGATCATACCCCTTTGGATAGGAAAAATTGGTTTTTAACTGTCCTGAGGCCAAAAACCACATGAAAAGCAACAGTGCCCTTGGTTTATAACTGTCCTGAGGCCAAAAACTGCATAGAAAGCTACAATGAAATTGTTTTTAACTGTCCTGACGCCAAAATCCATGCTAAATGCAACAACAAAATCAGTTTGTTCATCACCCATTTTGGGCAACGGCCTTGCCGCAGTGGATACACCGGTTCCCGTCAGATCACCGAAGTTAAGCGCTGTCGGGTGTGGCCGGCACTTGGATGGGTTACCATCCGGCCACCATGTGCTGTTGCCATTTTTCGGGGTGCATTCAGCCTTGTGATGCCAATTCAGGAGCTACTTGACCGAATAGTAGCGTCTCCGGTCAAAGAAAACCATCGTAACGACCGGGAGAGCGGTGTGCTGACCACACGCCCCTCCTATCTGCATCCTCAGCTGAGGATGACACGGCGGTCGGATGGTCCTGATGGGCCACTTGTGGCCTGATGACTGAGTGCATCATCCATTTTATCATCTACAGTGGTATATGACTTGTCATATGTTGACGCAAAAAATCTTAATTAACAGTGTTTGTATACATCTCATGCAGATAATTAAGTAAATAAACAGAAGCAAATTGTACAGATAACCCAATACATAAACCAAACAAATTTTAAGTTTACATTACACCCAGTGGTGCATGGTTATGTTTAACTTAAGTTATGGATATCCCCAAATTCATAAAATTTACGTACTCATCAACACTGTAAGGGCTTTCACTTATAAGTATTTTCTTAAGCTCATTTTTGAACATGTGCAGCTTTGGTATCTTTTTAACTCTTAAGGGAAGGACACTAAAAAGGATTTTGGGATGATATATTACACTTTTTTGACGCAGAGCTTTCTTATGTAATTCTCTAGGGAAGTCAGTTCTATGTCTAGTTTCATAGTCATGATAATCACTGTTCAAAGAAAAGAGCTGGGGATGGTATTTAAAAAAGTGTATACATTTATAGATATAAATAGATGGAAGATTATGGAAGATTCATACCTTTCAGTTCTTTGAATATTTCCCTACAGGACTCCCTATGTGCAACTGTTGTGAGACAGGTGCAAGACATGTTCAGTATGTTGTCCACCATTTTCTGGCACAAGTTGAAACTGAGGAACAGCATGTTTCACAACTGATCAGAGTGTTTCAGGGGCCAATTTTGGAATGAGTTACACATTGCATGCCTTCACTTCAGCTACGTTTGTAAACAGAGTGCTGAACACAGCTTCTTTTAGAAAACCACATTGCCAGAAGTCACACAGATTATGATCAGGTGATCTGGAGAACCAGGTTATAGGGAAATGATGGTATTAATCATAGCATTTCTAAAAAAACCTCTGTGCAGTAGCTGTTCCACTGGCTGTGCAATGTGCAGAGGGGTGCCATCTCACATAAAAATTATCCTATACACATCCATGGTGTTGAAGACTTGGAATGGCGTTGGTGCTCAGAATACACTAATAACATTTACCATTCATGGTACAGGTGACAGGAGCCACAAGACCCATCTCCTTGAAAAAATATGGCTCCATACTAAATGGTACTGTGAATTTGTACCGCACAGTTACCTTTGCGGAATGAAGTGGTATTATTCAATGTGTGAGTGGACTTTCCATTGTTCATATTCTGCAGTTCTGTATTATTCACAGGTTCTTGAAGATAGAAATGGGCTTTGTTTATCCACGGAATGTTCCATGACCATTCATTGTCTGCTTCCATATGAGCAAGAAACACTAAAGCAAACATTTGTGCTACTGGCAGTTCAGTGTAAAGAAACTCCTGAACAAGGGTAATTTTATATGGGTAGGAATGAAGGATATTTCATATAATTTTATGCACTGTGTGCACATGGGCATGTCCAAAATTAGGACACTTCCCCTGGATAACACATGTTTGTGCACCACTGATTGAGCCTTTCTGCAGTGCTGTGGCCACATCTTCTACTGATGTCAGATCAACTGTTTTCCTCCCTCTGCCACATTGCACTTCAAAACAACCTGTCATTTGGAAATTTGTAGCCATTTTTTCCAGACCCTTGGCAAACAATAGGCTAGTGCCTTTTTTTAAACCACTGAATGACCAGAACTTCTGCAGAGTTGTTGGCACATGATCACCGTTCTTGTAAAAGAGCTTTACCAGCAGCATGCATTTCTGCATTGAGACAGTCTCATACCAAGCATCTCAGATTCAAACCAAGGAACAGCCTTGTATCCAGTATCTTTATTTTGCATTTTCTGCCACTTCACCATCTAGTGCTAAAATTTTCATTAAATTTTATTTGTTTCTATAACATCTCCCCCTTCTTTGATAATATTCCTTTGAAATTTGATGTCATCCTGAGTAAGTGTTCATTTTTACAGCATTTTGAAACAGAAACTTTAGCAATAATCACCCTGTATATTGCAAAGTTGTACATAATTATACAAATAACTTAAGTATTTCAAACTTTTGTTTGCTTTGCATTTTTCGCTTTAACTTGGATATGTCTTTTACACAAAATGTCGAACATCATTCAGTATCGTCCCTATTTACTGTGAGGCACAGAATAAAAAACATGCTCTATATTATACATTTTTCACACACTATACTGTAGTTCTTTATTGAAATAATGCTTATATTATCTGGATCCCAGCCTCTATTAGTCCTGCTCAGTTGTTCCTCTTCTCTGCTCCTCTCCCGCCCCCTTCACGATACGCCCTGCCCCCTGCTCAGTCTCTAAATGCTGCACCTAGTAGCCCACAAACCCGTCCATATTGTGCCCCTGCATGCTACCACAGACATCAGTAGCAACCCCCCCCCCCCCCCCTCACACACACACACCAAGTTTGCTATCCCTCCTCTTCCCTAACCTAAGCCTCTTCTGTACCTCCACTACCCAGTCGAGCAAAGGTAACTGTTCTCCTCAGATACAGTCACATTTGAGCCTTAGTGCTGAGAGATGATAGTCGCCATGAGTGTGTGAGATGTGTGTGTGTGTGTGTGTATGTTTGTTTGTTTGTTTGTTTTCTTTTGTCAGCAAATGATGGAGGACTTAGTCTGATATAATAATTATAACTAATACTTCTTTTTCATTGTGCCTGCCTGCCAATCTACACCTTCTCTACGTGGTGAGTAGCATCTTGTTATTCCTCCCTGGTCTTTCCACTGACTTTCCACTGGATGATTTCATCTATTCTTCTCATACTGAATTTAAAATTTCAACATTTCTTCGGAGTTCCTATTGCTACACCACACTGGTCACCAAGTGGCTAAGAAGGAGCCTTCAACCCACTTGACTATTCAGTTAAGGCCAGAATTTTCTCTGATTCTCAACAATATCTTTTGCTAACGTATGACACTGTAAGTTGTTATATAACTTGTGCACTGACCATTTTACAGACACGCAAACTTTTGTCTGTCTACATTTCTGCATCCTTTTTTGAGCTAAGAGTGCAACAATCTTGGTTTCCTCAGAATTTTACGAATATTATTATTAAACCATAGTGACTTTTTTTCACCCTTAATCCACTTACTTAGTACATACTTCTCCTAACTGTCATTTGCTTCCAGGAATTTCTGACTTCAAGCCTTGCCTCTCAATCCTTCTTAAAAAAACCTTAATCATACTCCCAACATCACCACTGCTGAAGCCCAGGCTATCCGTGATATGAAGGCTGACCGATCCATTGTCATTCTTCCGGCAGACAAGGGTTCCACGACTGTGGTACTTGATCGTCGGGAGTATGTGGCTGAGGGACTGTGTCAGCTTTCAGACAACACTACATACAAAGTTTGCCAAGGTAATCCCATTCCTGATGTCCAGGCGGAGCTTCAAGGAATCCTCAGAACCTTAGCCCCTCTACAAAACCTTTCACCTGACTCCATCAACCTCCTGACCCCACCGACACCCCGCACCCCTACCTTCTTCCTAAAATTCACAAACCCAATCATCCCAGCCGCCCCATTGTAGCTGGTTACCAAGCCCCCACAGAATGTATCTCTGACAACGTAGGTCAACCCTTCAACCCATAACATGCAGTCTCCCATCCTTCATCAAAAACACCAACCACTTCCTCGAACACCTGGAATCCTTACCCAATCTGTTACCCCCGGAAATCATCCTTGTAACCATTGATGCCCCTTCCTTATACACAAATATTCCACATGTCCAGGGCCTCGCTGCGATGGAGCACTTCCTTTCATTCCGATCACCTGCCACCCTACCTAAAACCTCTTTCCTCATTACCTTAGCCAGCTTCATCCTGACCCACAACTTCTTCTCTTTCGAAGGCCAGACATACCAGCAATTAAAGGGAGCAGCCATGGGTACCAGGATGGCCCCCTCGTACACCAACCTATTTATGGGTCACTTAGAGGAAGCCTTCTTGGTTACCCAGGCCTGCCAACCCAAAGTTTGGTACAGATTTATTGATGACATCTTCATGATCTGGACTCACAGTGAAGAAGAACTCCAGAATTTCCTCTCCAACCTCAACTCCTTTGGTTCCATCAGATTCACCTGGTCCTACTCCAAATCTCATGCCACTTTCCTTGATGTTGACCTCCATCTGTCCAATGGCCAGCTTCACACGTCTGTCCACATCAAACCCACCAACAAACAACAGTACCTCCATTATGACAGCTGCAACCCATTCCACATCAAACGGTCCCTTCCCTACAGCCTAGGTCTTCGTGGCAAACTAATCTGCTCCAGTCCGGAATCCCTGACCCATTACACCAACAACCTGAAAACAGCTTTCGCATCCCGCAACTACCCTCCTGACCTGGTACAGAAGCAGATCCACTTCCTCATCCCCTCAAACCCAGAACCTCCCGCAGAAGAACCCCACAAGTGCCCCACTTGTGACAGGATACTTTCCGGGACTGGATCAGATGCTGAATGTGGCTCTCCAGCAGGGATACAACTTCCTCAAATCCTGCCCTGAAATGAGATCCATCCTTCATGAAATCCTCCCCACTCCACCAAGAGTGTCTTTCCGCCGTCCACCTAACCTTCGTAACCTCTTAGTTAATCCCTATGAAATCCCCAAACCACCTTCCCTACCCTCTGGCTCCTACCCTTGTAACCGCCCCCGGTGTAAAACCTGTCCCATGCACCCTCCCACCACCACCTACTCCAGTCCTGTACCCCAGAAGGTGTACACGATCAAAGGCAGAGCCACGTGTGAAAGCGCCCACGTGATTTACCAACTGACCTGCCTACACTGTGAAGCATTCTATGTGGGAATGACCAGCAACAAACTGTCCATTCGCATGAATGGGCACAGGCAGACAGTGTTCGTTGGTAATGAGGATCACCCTGTGGCTAAACATGCCTTGGTGCACGGCCAGCACGTCTTGGCACAGTGTTACACCATCCGGGTTATCTGGATACTTCCCACTAACACCAACCTGTCCGAACTCCGGAGATGGGAACTTGCCCTTCAGTATATCCTCTCTTCTCGTTACCCACCAGGCCTCAACCTCCACTAATTTCAAGTTGCCGCCACTCATACCTCACCTGTCATTCAACAACATCTTTGCCTTTGCACTTCCCCCTCGACTGACATCTCTGCCCAAACTCTTTGCCTTTACATATCTATGCTTGTGTCTGTGTACGTGCGGATGGATATGTGTGTGTGTGCGAGTGTATACCTGTCCTTTTTTCCCCCTAAGGTAAGTCTTTCCGCTCCCGGGATTGGAGTGACTCTTTACCCTCTCCCTTAAAACCCACATCCTTTCATCTTTCCCTCTCCTTCCCTCTTTCCTGATGAAGCAACTGGGGATGCGAAAGCTTGAATTTTGTGTGTGTGTTTATGTTTGTTTATGTGACTATCAACATACCAACACTTCTGTTTGGTAAGTTACATCATCTTTGTTTTTAGATATACACTCCTGGAAATGGAAAGAAGAACACATTGATACCGGTGTGTCAGACCCACCATACTTGCTCCGGACACTGCGAGAGGGCTGTACAAGCAATGATCACACGCACGGCACAGCGGACACACCAGGAACCGCGGTGTTGGCCGTCGAATGGCGCTAGCTGCGCAGCATTTGTGCGCCGCCGCCGTCAGTGTCAGCCAGTTTGCCGTGGCATACGGAGCTCCATCGCAGTCTTTAACACTGGTAGCATGCCGCGACAGCGTGGACGTGAAACGTATGTGCAGTTGACGGACTCTGAGCGAGGGCGTATAGTGGGCATGCGGGAGGCCGGGTGGACGTACCGCCGAATTGCTCAACACGTGGGGCGTGAGGTCTCCACAGTACATCGATGTTGTCGCCAGTGGTCGGCGGAAGGTGCATGTGCCCGACGACCTGGGACTGGACCGCAGCGATGCACGGATGCACGCCAAGACCGTAGGATCCTACGCAGTGCCGTAGGGGACCGCACTGCCACTTCCCAGCAAATTAGGGACACTGTTGCTCCTGGGGTATCGGCGAGGACCATTCGCAACCGTCTCCATGAAGCTGGGCTACGGTCCCGCACACCGTTAGGCCGTCTTCCGCTCACGCCCCAACATCGTGCAGCCCGCCTCCAGTGGTGTCGCGACAGGCGTGAATGGAGGGACGAATGGAGACGTGTCATCTTCAGCGATGAGAGTCGCTTCTGCCTTGGTGCCAATGATGGTCGTATGCATGTTTGGCGCCGTGCAGGTGAGCGCCACAATCAGGACTGCATATGACCGAAGCACACAGGGCCAACACCCGGCATCATGGTGTGGGGAGCGATCTCCTACACTGGCCGTACACCACTGGTGATCGTCGAGGGGACACTGAATAGTTCACGGTACATCCAAACCGTCATCGAACCCATCGTTCTACCATTCCTAGACCGGCAAGGGAACTTGCTGTTCCAACAGGACAATGCACATCCGCATGTATCCCGTGCCACCCAACGTGCTCTAGAAGGTGTAAGTCAACTACCCTGGCCAGCAAGATCTCCGGATCTGTCCCCCATTGAGCATGTTTGGGACTGGATGAAGCGTCGTCTCACGCGGTCTGCACGTCCAGCACGAACGCTGGTCCAACTGAGGCGCCAGGTGGAAATGGCATGGCAAGCCGTTCCACAGGACTACATCCAGCATCTCTACGATCGTCTCCATGGGAGAATAGCAGCCTGCATTGCTGCGAAAGGTGGCTATACACTGTACTAGTGCCGACATTGTGCATGCTCTGTTGCCTGTGTCTATGTGCCTGTGGTTCTGTCAGTGTGATCATGTGATGCATCTGACCCCAGGAATGTGTCAATAAAGTTTCCCGTTCCTGGGACAATGAATTCACGGTGTTCTTATTTCAATTTCCAGGAGTGTATTTTTCCCACGTGGAATGTTTCCGTCTATTATAATTTTATAAAGAATATATTTATATTCTATAAATAATTATGAGCAGGTGAAGTATACACCAACTGTACATTCCATTTCATCCTCATAGATGACTGTGGCACCAGGAAAAGTCCCACTCATTCCTACAGTAGAGTCACTCAGTTGTAGAGATGTGTGCCATGTGAGATAAATTGCGTATCGTACTGAGTACTGATACAGATCTGATTCATGTTGCCACTCCTAGGTAGCACCATTCTTAATCACCACAAAGCTGGAAGTGTAAATGTATGTGGGATGGTGTTTGCCCAAAAATCTATGAGACGTCACCACTTACTTTGCATTAGCACCACACATTTATTCTTTGGAATTTTTGATTATTAATGATGGACACCAGTTTTCAATTATGAAAATCTGTTAGAGCATTAAATCAGGTTATCATCTACAAGTTAATTGTGCTATTGTGGCATAAAAAACAGTTTGCATTTATATAAAAAAAATCACATTTTACACTTCGCACATTCCTGTAGTATTTTGTCATAGAGAAAATACACTGTAGTCATTCAAGTATGTCAGTCCATAATGAGTATCATTTTGTTCAACGATCGCTCTTTTAGGTAGCAATGACTTTCCACACAACTTGTTCATCACAACATGATTCAGTTAAAATGCACATTACTCTGATCTGCAGAAATCTCTCAAACATTAGTAAACGTTAACGTTGTTCATTTTTGTGGATGTTGGCGCATGTACTTTCACATACAGAATGCTTATTATATCTTCAATTAATTATTTTCTGATAATCCAAAGCACTTTACAGGAAAGTGGGACTGTCAGTCCTTTTACTGGTATGGCTCACTTCTCTCAAATATGCTGATTGGCTCATGTTGCGAACTTTAGTACCAACATCAGTTAATTGTATTTTCTAAGTATGAGTATCATAATGAAAGTTAATTACATCATTGTAAACAGGACAACTAGAATGATATCCTGAACAATAAATTCAAGTGAAATTAAGTGTAAATAAGAAGTTGAGACTTTCATGTAAGTGTCCTATGCCAATAGATATGTGTACTGAGAATAGGATAAAAACAAGCAAAAAATTCCATTTCCTTCTAAGTGGGCACTGTAGCCTCAATAAATGTGAAGAAGTACATACATCCATCAGCATGTAATTCAGATGACATTCTCAAGCACATATATATCAATGTCTGTTACTACAGATGCACTTGAGAATAAACTACACCCACAGCTGGTAGCGCACAATAAAGTAATTTGAAATATAACCTGGAAAAACACTGTCCTTCTTATGGCAAAAAATTGGTTATTTATGGAGTAAAAGAAACATAACAAACAGGAAGAATCCACCATACTATATCACATAATTCCCACATTGTGTTATACAGGCAGTTATTGCCAAATAGCTGACTACATCATCCAATGTCTAGACAGTTAGCTACAAATATTTAAACTTAAATCACAAATAAAAGAATGTAAAATTTTTGTAAGATATGACTTCGGGGTATCACATATGCATATGAGATACATGAGGTGCATTCAAAAAGAAACTGAATTTTTGAAATAGTGCACCAACCAGCAGAGGGAGTTTGTTTTTTTATTTATTTTATTTATTTATTTATTTATCTCTTGTTCCAGTGATCCATGTTGTGACACTATCACAGGATATGGAACATGTCAATTTTACAAGCTTTTGGCCAGAATTTATGGTAATACATAAAACAAAACAAAAACAGTAAACAGTAACTTAGGTTCCACTACAAAAAAATACATTTTAGAGATAGATAAAGATTACAAAACAAAAAACAGTAAACAGTAACTTAGGTCCCACTACAAAATACATTTTAGAGATAGATAAAGATTACAAAATAATGTTACAGAGAAATAAATATTGCAAAATATATGTTTACAATAAAAATATTCGGTATTACAAATACAAATTTGGGCATACATTTGCAATTTACAACACAAGAAATGTTAAACACTGTAGTTCAGGAACTCTTCTAATGTATAAAATGGTCCTTGCAATAGGAACTGCCTTAAGGTTTTTTTAAACAGGAGATCATCATCTACCAAACACTTAATTCTTTGTGGCAGCTACTGAGTGCACATAGCAGCTGGTGTAGCCAACACTCTGCCATTTGTCACATTTTGCTCTTACTGTTAGCAAGTGAGCTACAGCTGCTGAAGTAAACATATTTACAAGCTGCTCATTGGATTAGTACCAAAGAGACAATGAAAGACTTCAAGAACAACATGTGTGTATGTGAAATATTGCGAAAACTTGGCAAAACTTTCATAGAAACATTGTCGTTGTTTAGCCAATCATGTAGGGAGGACTGTATAAATTACACACAGTGCCATGAGTGGTTTATGCATTTTCAACAGGTATGAATGTTGGTCAGTGATGATTCCAGGACTGGATAACATTCCACATCAGTAGACAATTACCGCATCAAGAGAGTTCATGCTGTGATTAATGGAAACCATCCTTTAATTGTTCCAGATGTTGCTGCCAAAGTGAACATGACTGTAGGCCTGAATTGAGGAAAACCCGGACTTTGATGTTGCATCATGACAGTGCACCTGCATCATGTTCCTGTTGTGCCCCATTCACTATATTCTCTGGATCTGGTCTCAGCAGACTTTTTCCTGTTTGCAAGACTTGAGACTATGATGAAAAGACAACATCACCAAACCTAGAGGACAATCCAGACATCATGATAAGAGACCTGTGCACCATCCAAAAGACACATTCCAGGAGGCTCTCCAAAAGTGGAAGAAATGATTGCCAGTAGACAGGGCCATTTTGAGGGAAACAGCACTTCAGATGTTTTACAATAAGCAATAAAGGTGTTATATCAGAAGATTATTTTCTTTGTGAAAACACCTTGTACGCTAAAACATCTTTTGACACAAATATATAATTTTTACATTTTACAAATTGTTCTTATTAGAGTTTGTATTTTCAGTAGATACTTTAGACAAGAAACAGTCTTACAATCTTTTGCAAAAATGTACAACAATATACTTTTCAAACTTTTGACTCACAGTTTGTTCTTCAAACACTTCACTAACACACTTTATTGTAGCTCAGCCTGCTCCTTGTTATAGTCAGTGGTCACACATGCAAAGAACAGACAAAATATTCTATTGTAATATGCCATTAAGTCTTGTGTCTATACCTGTAACAAAATGATTTTTCATTAAATACAACATCACCACATATCAGAAATGTATGTAGCTATCAGTATAATATCATATAGAGAATTTACAATGAAAAGAATGGAAGCTGGTTTAGATATTCCAATGATCTGCTCTGAAACATGATCACTTAACTGTCTTTGAATTAAAATTAAATTAGTGCAGTTCTCAAAATTTATTTTCACGATAAAGGATGACAGCCAAAAACAGTTGCAGGACAAAAGTTTTATTAAATTCTTAACCAAGGTTTCGGTACATATAAATATACCTTCATCAGAAGTAAAAAATCTAAAATTACATCATGCAATGGAGATTAATAAAACAATTGTGCCAAAGGCGTCGTCAATAATTAAGACATCTTCTCCATTTGTACAACATGACTATAGGCACAGGGTCAAAGCGAACAGTTTAGCTCCATTACTTCGCCTATGAACTATCGAGACAAGAGTGTGAAAGCACTAGGCTTTATCGTGAAGAATTTCAACAGTTGCTGTTGCAGCCATGTTTAAAATCTTGAAAATTTATTTTATTTTGCAAAACCTATGTTTCAATTATTGCTAACTTATGTTGGGAGACCTTTTTTATTCGTTATTCATGCAGATTGCTTATACGTACCTCATGTTTTTAGTAATAAAGTGAAAAAGACATATTTAATGAGACAAGATCCTATATGAAACAATTTTTTAAGTGACTCCTTGAATTTAAGGACATAAACCTAAATGGGAAAGAAATATGACCAAAAATCGGACAGAACCCAGACACAAAAGATGTAGATATGAGTGTACCAGAAAGGAAGAATGGTTAATCCAACTGGGGGAAAGGCACACCTCACAACATGGTGTGCTGACTTAATACTTAGTTAGTTAGTTAGTTTTGTGCTCCCTGGGTAATTTTGCATGATAGATTGTAATGAATTGGAATGAGTTACATAACATTCACATCACAAATTAATTTGTACATGTGGTAACATTCTTATCATTTATATCCCCCCCCCCCCCCAAAAAAATAGATATACAGATGTCATGAGTTAGTAAGTCTAACCACTGCCTTTACAGTAATAGAAATTCTTCTACAGGATAGAAGGAGTTGTCAAGGAGAAACCTTCCCAGTTTGTTTTTAAATTTTACTTTGCTGTCTGTCAGACATTTTATATCACTGGATAAGTGATCAAATATTTTTGTCGCAGCATTGTGTGCCTCTTTTTAGGCGAAAGGCAACCTTAATGTGGTGTAATGAACCTCATTTTTCCTTCTGCTTATGTAATTATGTACATCATGGTTCCATTTGAACTTTAGCAGATTATTTACAACGAATTTCATTAGAGAATAAATATACTGTGAAGCAATAGTCAGAATGCCCAATTCCTTAAACATATGTCTAAGAGATGATTGTGAGTTAGCACTTTATATTATCCTTATAGCACATTTTTGCACAATGAAGACTTTCTTTCTTAAAGATGAGTTATCCCTTAACATTATTACATATGACATTATTAATGAAAATATGAAAAATATGTCACTTACGAATTTCTCTCTTCCCAAGAATTACAATATGCAGATGTGGCTAAGCTAAGCTATTTTAGGAGTCCTAAAATGTATTTTCCCAATTCAAATTCATATCAATTTGGACACTTAAGAATATTGAAGCTTCCATCCTATTTATAATTTCCTTTCCATGTTTTACACTTCTCATTAGTGTAGTAGCCCTTGATCTGAAGAACTGAATATGTTGTGTCTTTTTGAAATTGATTGTGAGACCATTCACGTATAAGCAGCCAATGATACTTTTAAGAACTTTGTTTATCATTGCTTCTGTTTCTGTATGTATGTTTGAATTGATTACAATCTAGTGTCATCAGCAGAAAGAACTAATTCTGCTTGTTGTATATTATATGGGAGATCATTTACATACATGAGGAATAAAAGTGGCTCTAAGATTGAGCCTCGGGGAACCCCATATGTGATTTCTCTCAGTCAGAATTAGGTCCTGGACTATGTTGGTTGAAGTAGTAAGTACAACTTTCTGCATTATTTTGACTGGATATTAAATTATCTATTGATTGACTATATCACCAAACCCACAAAACTTTTATTTATTTATTTACATCATCAAGCTGATGACTTTTGCACACATCACACATAGATTGAGTAGACTGATATAAATAACACATACAGTAGTGGTACATACATTCATCTTAATATTCTAATTATGTTACATGTTTCAATGGGAGGCAAATAGATTACAATTCACTGAGTGAATGTAAATATTTATATACTAAGAACGCTTTTCCCTGTGGAACAGCTTTGGTTAACAAGTTTTCAAAGCATGTGACCCTTGTTGAACCATATCTGCCCATAAAAAAAAGGACTATAGACGTTTATTTTGGTTTGTCCTCTGCCTGAAGTAGTTACCTTTACTTCTAGTATCACAATTATGTGTATCTGCACTTATTTACTTCATTTTTACTATTCAGAAAAAATTTAATAAGTTTATACAAATACAAAGAATATATTGTTAAATATTTATGTTGGACAAAGGTTTCAAGACAATACTCTGTGGACTTCAGTCCACGCATTAACCTAATGGCTCTTTTCTGTAATACTAATATTCTATTCAGGTGCAGGTCTGCCACACAACCCGCAGTTCAATACCAGAATTAAGAAATGGATAAACTGTTTCATAATAAACAATTTTTAGTGTTTGACTTGGGACCATTTTTCTCAGCTGACTTATCAGATACAAGCTACTGCTGATTTTCTTACATACAGAGATAATGTGGTTTACCCAGTGGAGATTTTTGTCCTGTTGGACACCAAGGAATTTAATGTTATCTATTTCTGCTGATGTAATCCTGCAAATATTTTTTCTTTCAGCCTCTTTACAAACAGTTGTTTTAACTGTTGATAACTGGGATTTACTGATGTGGGTGTTTAGACCTTCTGTCACACTCTTAGCTGCAGTTGAGTGTAACAACTCAAAGTCTTTCTCATGATTTAAGAGGGAGGCATCAGCAGCATAGGTTACTAGATGTGAGTGGAAGGGTTGTGTCATGTCATTGCCATAAACTAAGAAGAGAAAAGGACCAAGGACCAATCCGTGCAGTACCCTCTGGATAACTGTATTTTTAGTAGACTGGAAATCAATTACCTTATTATCTATTTTACGTGAAAGTTCAGTACACTATTTGTGATTTGTCAAGTATGTGGTCAGTAATTGCATAGATGAGTCCTTGATGTTGTAAGCCTTCGATTTCTTAATGAGTAACCCATGATTGACTGAGTCAAAGGCTTTGGAACAATATAAGAATATGCCTGCTATCTTTGTACCTTGATCTAAGAGGATTTGTGGAGAAATTCAGCAACTGCAGTAGTTCTGCAGCAATCTTTCCTAAAGCCATGCTGTGTTTCTGCTAAAAATTTGTTCTTTGTGAGATAAGCACAGAGCTGAGAAAGGATAACCATTTCAGAAACCTTACTGAAGGCAGGGATCAATGATACTGGGCGGTGGTTTGAAACCTATTTTGTACTCCCCTTCTTATTCACTGGTTTAACAATGCTTATTTCTACACTACTAGGATAAGTGTATGGGATTCTGGATACAGATTGTAATATACATAATAAACAATTCCCAAGTTTTCCATATACACATATATTTTACCATAAACACTGATACACATGAACATTGCATGAAGTACGAAGGCAGACTGAATTAAACATCAGCTTGTCAGAGCAGTTAATGTTCCAAAGATTGTAATTTGTGTGGTCAATGTGACCTATCGACACCACACAGCCCCCCCCCCTCCATCCCTGTAGTACAGAGTATGGCCTATGTGCCCTGAGGGGGGGGGGGGGGGGGGTCATGTGAGTGTCAGCGTCGGCGTGAGTGGTGCGAGGCGGCAGGCGCACAACTGCAAGCTCCATTTCCATCAGGTCAGAGTGCAAAGCCGCAGTGGGTGGCTGCCAGTCCAACTAATAATCTGAAAATCAGTGGGGGGGAATGATGCATCAGCCAACTTGGGAGTAGCGGTGTGGGAGAGGAGGCAGTGTGTGAGCATGCCTTCCCCAAAGGCATAGGGAGTCATCCGAAAAAATGAAAGCTTGAACACATGATGGGTCGCACTTTTGTGGGAGGGACAAGCTGTGCACTATCTTAACACTGAGTTTCTCAGTGAGGGTCGGGTCTGTGCTGTCCGTGAGCAGTACAAGCACTTGATTTTGTAACACCATAATCGACACATCGTCGACGCGGTCAGGTGGTACATTGCAGCACAAAACAAAGGACAGGGCATCTGCATCTCTATTACCTAAAATGTCTTCAAAACCTGTGAGTGGGGATGATGATGACATGCCTGAGGAACCCGTGAACTGCAGTGGTGACTCGTTGGCTGGAGAAAACCCAACCGTTGGTTGAACAGACTTGTTAACAGGTTCATCAAAAGTACATGTGCTCAGGCAGTCTGACTGGGATGGCAGAGGGGTGTCGGAGTCTACGAAGGCAGGACTGAGCCTGTGTAGAGAAATAGCTTGTGGGCGATTTTTTATCATAATGTCGAACGTCATCTCACCCCTCTGGAGTACTTCGAAGGGGCTGAGGCAAGGGGGTTGTAAGGGTTGTGTGACAGAGTCATCCCTGAGCATGATGTGTGAGCAAGTGCTGAGTGTGGTCAGCACATAAGTGTCAGGCAGGGAATGGCTGACAGGTGGGTGTAGCCAGATGTTTCTAAAGTGTGCACGCATCCTACTGATAAAGTCAGGGAAGGAGGGGGAATCCCTGGGATCTTAGAGGAGAATTAGTTTCCCAGGTGAACTGGGTTTTTGCCAAAAATGAATTCAGAAATCACCGCATGTAAATCTGTTTTAAATGTAGAACGTAGGCCCAGCAACACCTAAGGAAGTGCCTCGGACCAGAGACAGTCGAGGGACCTGAGTGCAATTTTAAGGGTGCGGTGCCATCGTTCCACCAACCTGTTGCTTTGCAGGTGGTAGGCTGTTGTATGGATCTTTTTAATACTGCAAAGATTACAGAGAATTGTAAAAAGCGCAGATTCGAACTGTCGACCCTGGTCAGTTGTGATGGTGGACAAGCAACGAATCCTTTGGCCACAGTTTCTGCTGTGATGCTGGGTAAGGTGACAGCTTCCACCCAACGAGACATTCGGTCAATTGTAGACAGGATATACCTGTGGCCCTCTGATGGAGGCAGGGGACTGATAAGGTATATATCTACATGACGGAAACGTCCCTTAGGGATGTCAAACATGCCAAGTGGTGGAGAGGGGTGACGTCTTATTTTGTTCTGTTGACATAAAATGCAGCTGTGTGCCCATGTTTGACAGTCCTGTTTCACATCTTTCCACACAAAACCCTCAGTGACGAGTGGTGGCTCAGATGCCGGGGTGGGTGAGATACTCACAAATTGTCAGAAACGATTTCAAAGTCTAACCTTTTACCTATTTTGTCACTCTCAAATTATTACCAAATATTATATAACATACACTGAAGGGCCAAAGAAACTGGTTCCCCTGCCCGATATCCTGTAGGGCCCCTGTAAGCACACAGAAGTGCCACAACATTATGTAACATGGACTCAACTAACGTCTGAAGTAGTGCTGAAAGGAACTGACAACATGAAACCTGCAGGGCTGTCCATTAATCCATAAGAGTATGAGGGGGATGAAGATCTCTTCTGAATAGTACGCTGCAAGGCACCCCAGATATACTCAATAATGTTCATGTCTGGGGAGTTTGGTGGCCAGCGGAAGTGTTTAAACTGAGAAGGGTGTTCCTGGAGCCACTCTGTAGTAATTCTGGACATGTGGGGTATTGGAATCCACAATGAACATGAATTGGATGCAGGTAATCAGACAGGATGTATGTGTCACCTGTCAGAGTCATATCTAGATGTATCAGGGGTCCCATATCACTCCAACGGCACATGTCCCACACCATTACAGAGCTTCCACCAGCTTGAACAATCCCCTGCTGACATGCAAGGTCCATGGATTGATGAGGTTGTCTCCATACCCATACACGTCCATCCACTTAATACAATTTGAAACAAGACTTGTCTGATCAGGCAACATGTTTCCAGTGATCAACAGGCCAAAGTCAGTGTTGATGGGCCCAGGTGAGGCATAAAGCTTTGTGTCATGCAGTCATCAAGAGTTCACGAGTGGGCCTTCAGCTCTGAAAGCCCATATTGATAATGTTTCATTGAATAGTTGCATGCTGACACTTGTTGGTGGTCCAGCACTGCAATCTGCAGCAATTTGTGGAAGGGTTGCACTTCTGTCATTTTGAATGATTCTCTTCAGTCGTCATTGGTCCTGTTTTCGCAGGATCTTTTTCTGGCTGCAGTGATGTCAGAGATTTGATGTTTTACTGGATTCCTGACATTCATAGTACACTTGTGAAATCATCATATGGGAAAATCCGCATTTCACCGCAACCTTGGAGATGCTTTGTCCCATCACTCGTGCACCAACTATAAGCTCGGAGATGCTTTGTCCCATCGCTTGTGTGCCAACCATAACACCACTTTCACACTCACTTAAATCTTGATAACCTGCCATTGTAGCAGCAGTAACTGATCTAATAACTGCACCAGACACTTGTTGTCTTATATAGGCATCGCTGAATGCAGTGTTGTATTTTGCCTGTTTACATCTCTCTACTTTTGAATATGCATGCCTATAACAGTTTCTTTGGCACTTCAGTGTATATGGGATAAGCAAAAGGATGGTACACATAACAGAGATTTTATCATATTAACATGACAGTAGAACTTGTATTTTATAAGAATGTCTGCATACTAATATTATAAATCTGTCTTTAATAGGTGGAATATCATTGATTGGTAATGCCCTATGATGAAAATAAAACATCTTAGTCCATATAGGGTTATTTGATGTGTTTACAAATAAAATATACCAGAATACTTTAGAAAACAGGACATAATTAATGTGCTTAGTTAGGAACTTATCCCTTTTCTCATAACACCAACGAAATATCTTTGTAAGAACATTTTACAATGCCTTACCACCAAGTTTACCATTCCTACAGATGTTAAATAAAATTCAGACATTTTCAAGAAATCATATACAGCTTAAGCTTTCATAAACAGCAATCATATAATCAAAGGCTAATACTCAACATCATTTTTCCTAACTTCTTTGTAGTCATTTCTCAGGATTTTCTAGAGCATATCATCATAAACAAAAGCACAATGCATTACAAAGCAGAGCACCAATAATCCCTATTATTGCATTTCCTTAATCATCTCTCACAGTATTTCATTTCAACATAAACCTCATCAACATCATAAAATATTTCACAGAACATTATAATACCATCAATATGCCTCAAATAAAAAAACTGATCTGCATTGTAATTCTTGTATTCTGTTCATAATAGTACAACATGTTACACACCAGGAAAAAAATGTTAATCATTAATTTCACATAGGTCTGAAAAACAGCACTCTCCATTGTGCTTTTCCCTCACAAAGACACCGCAGTAATAACTGAGCTGACAGCTTATAAATTTCCTACTTTTTCATCATCAAGACATTAGCATAACATTCATTTCCTCATAACCATCTTACAGATTTCAAATCCCGCATTATGATATTCAGTTTATTACATACTGCAAAGAAAATTGTACTGAGAACTGAATAAATGTTCAAGAAGTGATTGAGACTTTCACTTAAAGTTTACTCTAAACACTGACAGATAACACTGTATAAAAAAAATAAACCAAGTACTTCTCATAAAATAACATAATAAAATACAACTCATGACTTATTTACCCCATGTAGAAGAGTAACATAACACAAGCAAAAATAATAAGTTACTAGATTTAAATTGTTTGCACAAAATTGTATGAAAGACTGTAACTACATACTTCTTTGTATATGGTAGAAAATATCTTGTTTCTACAACATTCTTTTTTTGTGGAACAGATACATATAACTTCTTTTTCCTTTCCTTTCTGTTTTTGCTGCAACTATGTTGCTTTCCGAAATGAAAATTGTACCATTTGCTTTATTATGTTCTTACTGATAATAATTGTTACCATTTTGATTACTGTGAGGGAATATGGAATAGTTGGAGGTAAACAACTAGTATTCTCTCAGATACAGATTTATTCACACTTAGCTTCTACACAGATATAAGTCCGGAGGCTAACTGCCATTAGCGTCCAACATCCTGCCCAAAGCCCTCTCCTCAAAGATAGCACACTTACGCACTGAACAAATATCGATATTTATGGCGCTCTACGCCACAACTGTGTTCTCTCCTGTTGTGATTATTACTGTGCCCGTTTGGATTACTAACTCTTTCAAAATTTGTGTCTATTGTAGTCGTATTTCCATGATTTTTTTTCCAAAACTCCATCTACAAATTTCAAAAACTGGTCTACTGTGTCATCTGACTCATATATTAGGTCTCACTGTACCTCAGCTGATAACCTCCTTTTTAAAGCACCAATCTGGGTAAGTTCATCAAAAGCTTTGCTCAAATACAGTAATTTTATAACCTGATTTTTGCAAAACTTTTTCATTCTTTTTTACCCTTCCCTGTAATTTGGTCCATTGAGAAATTCACTTTTTATTGTAGCTTGTTCAGTCTCTGACCAAAATTTACCTAGAAACCCTTTCTCAAAATCTACATAGTTAGTGTCATCATCAGTATATGATTTGCCCAGCTTAAAGCTTCACCTTCCAGAAACTTCTTAATTTATTTATTTATTTATTCACCCGTGGAACAATAAATATTGTATGGATGTTGTCAGATTACAACACATGAGCACACATTTACATTTACAATTAAACAGGTTTCTCATATTTTGCGTAGTTTTTATAACTAGTCATACACATATTTATAATTACATAATATTTTGGTGATAATGTCATATGTTGCTAATAATCTACATCTATGTTAAATATTCTTTTACAGTATAACAACTTTTACTTACTAAAAAGGATTTAAGCTTTTGTCTGAAAGTGAGGGGCTCATTTATTTCTTTAATTTCTTGTGGTAATTTGTTGTACAGTTTTATCCCATTGTAAAATATACTTTTTTGAGTCTTTGCCTTGTTCTTTCTATCTAGATGGAGGTGGTGACAAGCTCTTGTTTCATGGTCATGTATTAGGCTGTTTGTGTTGTACATGTTGAGATTTTTCTTAATGAACATTATGTTCTGAAAGATATACTCACAAGAAACAGTTAGAATTCCTAGCTTTCTAAATAATTCTAGACAGTGGGCCCTGTTGTTGCTATTTGTTATTATCCTTATGGCTCTTTTTTGTACTTTGAACACAGTTTGTATGTTACTGGCACTTGTTCCCCAAAACATGATCCCATAGCTGAGGACTGAGTGTAGATATCCGTAATACGTTATTTTAAGACAGGTATTATTGCAAACCGGTGCAAGGATTCTAAGAGCATAGCATGTTGTGGATAATTTCTTTGCCAAAATGTTGACATGGTTTGTCCATTTCAGTTGGCTGTCTACATTCATCCCTAAGAATTTGGTACTTGTTACACATTCTAATTCATTATTATTAACTTTTATTCTAGTGGCATTGTGTTTTTTGTTCAATTGGAAGTTAATATAGTTAGTTTTCTTTACATTTAGGGTTACTTTATTTTTTAATGACCAGTTGTGGACATCATTGAGAGCCTCGTTTGCTCTTTCTGACAGTTGTGTTGGATTTTCACCTGTTATTACTATGTTGCTGTCATCAGCAAAAAGTATTTTTTCGCCATGTCTGATACTTTGTGGGAAGTCGTTAATGTATATAAGAAACAATATTGGGCCTAATACACTTCCCTGTGGGACGCCTATATTCACATTTTCTGGGTCAGACAGGTGTTTTATAAGGGAATTGTTTGATACTTGTGATATCTCAACTCATTGAACTCTGTTTTCCAAGTATGCTTTGAACCACTTCTTTGTCACACCTCTTATTCCTATTTGCCCTAATTTATGAAGTAAGATTTTGTGGTCAACTGTATCAAAGGCCTTGGACAAGCCTAAAAGATACCACTTACATTTTCACCTTTGTCCAGTGCTTCTAAAATTACTTTAGTGAACTGTGCTATATAGCATATTGTGTGCCTTTTCCGGGCCTAAAACCAAGTTGGTCATTGGAAAGAAGATTATATTTATTCAGGTAATTTAGCAGTCTCTTTTTGACTAGTATTTCTATTATTTTAGAAATGATAGACAGTATAGAGATCGGCCTGTAGTTCTCTACATTTTCCACATCTCCGTTTTTAAGGATAGGTATAACTTTTGCTTGTTTTAGGTACTCCGGAAGTATACAGATTCGAAAGATTCATTAATTATGTCTGTTAATGGGCCCTTTATGGAGTCTATACAATCTTTAATTACACAGCCTGGGATTTCATCAAGACCTACTGAAGTTTTATTTTTTAGTTGGTGTACTATTAGTGCCACTTCCCTTTCTGTAGTTGGCAAGAGCACCATTGAGTTTGTTGGCTGGTTCTGAGTAGGTAAATCATACGTATCTGGAAATTTCTGCTGTAATTTTTTTGCAATACTACTGAAATATGAGTTTACAAAATCAGCTAATTTTTTTAGGGTTACCTACTGGTACATCTTTGTTTTTAATATGTGAATTGAGGTCCTTTTTAGCAGAGTTAGATGTTTCCTGTTTGACGATGTTCCAGGCTGCTTTGCTCTTGTTTTCAGCTTCAAGTAATATTTTGTTGTTTGAAAGTTTTTTTGCGGCTAGCAACACCTTTCTGTAAATTTTCCTGTACTTTTTGTAGGATTGCAGAACTTCTGGGTTAGATTGATTATTTTTTATGGAGTTGAGATATCTAAGTGTTTCTGAGGATTTTTTGATACCTGTAGTCACCCATTGATTTCTCTTTGTAGTTTTAATTTGATAAAGAGTTTTGGGAAACATCTCTTTAAATCTGAGTTTAAAAATTGACATGAACTTGATAAATTTCTGATTTGCGTTGGTTTCTGCATAGACTTCCCTCCAGTCTTCGTATTCTAGCTGGGATTTAAACTGATGCAGGGCTGATTTTGAAAACATTCTTTTGTATGTACAAAGTTTAGGAGGAGTTTCTACATGAATGTTAGTTTTTAAGATCTGGCAGAGGTGGTCTGCTAGGCCCAGGTTTTGGACAACAATATGACATTTTTTACTATCAATATCTGTAGCTACATGATCTATAGATGAGGAGGATTCTTTCGTTATTCTAGTTGGACAATTAACAAGGGAGGATATTCCATAACAGCTTAGAATATTCACATATATGTTGCTAGCCTTATCAGGCTTCATCATACTAATGTTTAAGTCGCCACAGATAATTACATTTGCTTTTGGTCCAGAAACCTTGTCTAAGCTTTGATTCAGTTTTGAGAAGAATATATCAATGTCTCCACTGGGAGAGCAGTACACACAAAATATGACTAATTTTTTTGCTATGCCAGGTCCTATTACTTCAACAGCGGAAAGTTCGAAATGTTTGTCCTCACCTAGATCTAAAAGATCATATCTTACTTTAAATAACATACCTTTTTTTACATAGATACATGAACCTCCACCATTCATTGAGATTCTGCTATAGTAACATGCAAGGTCAAATGAGGCTAATGCAATGTGTTCAATTTGCTTCCCTTTGCACCAGTGTTCAGTGATACACAAAATTTGGCTATCAAATTTTTCCAATTCTCCTTCTAGCTGTTGTGCTTTGTTCTTTATGGCTTGAATGTTTTGGTGAAACACTGTTAGGCATTTGTTTTCACTTATCTTGGTGGGGCCTTTCCCTTTAGACCTGATGCTAAAAAATCCTTTAGATGAGCTGGTGGCATGGTTATTCTTCTGTTGATGACAGTGGAGGTGAGTCTGTTGCCAGTTTGACTTGGAAGTTGGTGTATCTGAAGGTATCTGCCTTATGTTAGTCTTGTAACTGAGGCCGGGTACCAAAAATCCTGCAGAGTTGAAAGTTTCCTGGTTCTTGTGCTTCTTCTGTTTGCTTCTATTACTGCTGATGATGGTGAAGCTGGTGAAAAGTCTTTCACTGTTGAAGACTGAGGAGCGGCCAATACTGATGAAAGGTCATTGGCTGTTGGCACATCAGGCGTTTTTTTTCTTGTTAATGATGCAGTTGCGTAGTATGTAGCTGCTTCTGCTGAAGCTGCTTTGGAAACTTCCGTCCTAGTTGAATCGTTTATCTCAGCTGTTTTTGAAGAAAGTGGAGATTCTAGTGCTGGACCTGTTGTCAGTGATTCAGTTTCATTTTCTTGTTGGAAATTTTCAATTGCTGTGTTTGGTGGTGGAAGTGGTATGGTCGTGCTATTCTTGTCCTTAACTGCCTTCACTGCATTTAGGATTTCTCCACTAATGAATGATTTTCCGTGTTTATTTCTGTGAAGCTCATGCCTTGTAAAATGACTTCTCTCTGCGGATGGTACGTCCACATATGTGGCATTTGGGAGGCTTCGGCAGATTTTCTCAAATTTCCTATTAGTAACTGTGATTTCTTTGTTGACACAGGATTCTTCTATAAGATCATGTCTTTGTGGGATACTGGCAATGAAGAAGTTAACATCTGTAATTTTCTGTAATGTACTTCTTAGAGCTCTTGTGGCGAGTTTGCCCTCGTTCCTATAAACATCATTGGCACCTCCTATTATTAGACAGTTGCTTCCCAGCTTCAGAGAAAGTTCACAGTCTTTTAAAACTTCGCGCAAAGGGGCACCCGGTTTCGTTATTCCACTAACCTTGAATATAGTTTGCATGTTACACAAAATGTCGGCTAAGCCCTTTCCATGACTGTCTGAAAGTATGAAAATATCTTCTTTTTTCTTCTTACCTGTATTGGTAGATATCTTGTTTGCACTATAAGTATGTTCCATGTATTTTCTGGCATTTCCTTTCTTGTTATTACAGGACTTCGTAGGCCTACTGAAATGATTTGTGGTCGCTGCATTTGATGAAAGTACTTCCTTTCTTTGGCTCTTTTCACATATTTCATATTCATCACACATTAAAAATTCAAACTTATTTGCTTGTGGGAGACGAAAGTTGTTTTCGTTACGATTAACACGACAAAACTTTTTAGGTCTAATAAAGTTACCGTTTTGTTCGTTTACAACCGTTTCACTACCCTTTGAATGGTCCATCACTTCTTCCAGCTTCTGTACACTATCTATCACTGATTCAAGCTTCTCTACATATAGTTTAGCTAACAGAAGATCATATTTTAATGAAGAAGTCGTGCATTCTTCTTCGCATTCCGTTTGTAAACACACGATATGACGATAGTTACAGTGCACATTTCCACACTCACAGGTCATGTTTTTTCCCTATAAGACATTTAAACATTGACGATGGATCCATTTCTGTGACCACGAACATAATTTAACACCATATTTCACCTTCTTACTGCATTTTACACACACAGGATTTAAAAACTCGTAATTTTCCGCGGATCGGTTTATTAGTACGTCTACACGCGCCGCCATCTTTTTATAGTCTCAGTCATATTAGAGGAGGATGCTAAGTTCACCCAACCTGGATATGATATGACGTCATTATGACGTATATACGCTTTAGTCGATTAACACACCTATCGACTTTTACGAACGTTCGAGATTCTAAACTGTCGTCAGCTAGTGGTTTGTTTTGACACGTGCGATTCTGATAACAAGGTTTTCAGAAATTACTGCAACCAGTCGCCTTTTATGTAGATGTATTTTATCTACATCTACATAAAAGGCGACTGGTTGCAGTAATTTCTGAAAACCTTTTCACACCACAGTCGCAGTGTTCCACATCCACAATGGATAAAAGTCTTATTCTGATAACAGGTCAGTGTGGCAGCGTATATGTATTTCGCCAAAATAAAAGAGCTGGATATTAATAGAAATATTCCTGACTGTGGCCTTGAAAACACCACAGACAATACGTTTCGTAAAAAAGTGAAGTCTTCTTATGTCCCGACCAGATTTGATTGTGTGATTGTTGTGTTGAACGCTTACACCGAAAATAATATTTATTTATTATCAATATTTTAGTACGGTTTCATACAATTAGTCTTGTCAGTACATATTACATTGTAGCAGCATACTCTTGCTGAATTTTTTTTTTAATTTATATAGCTGAAAGAGAACTCGTGCAAGTTTGTTAGCTACGTAATTTATACGTCCATCCCAAGATAGTCTCTTATCAACCATAATTCCAAGTAATTTTACACTCGAACCACAGAGTCAGGTACCTTAGTGTCCAGTAATGACTGGTGTGTAGAATGATTGAATTTCGAACTTAAAAAGAAAAATATGAGGCATTGTTGAAGAAAATTCGTCGACCGGAGATGAAATATGAGGGGAAGTGGATTTCTCAATGTAATCGTAACCAAAGGTTAGTGTCTTGACGCATCTAAAGATTTTGGCTGCTGAGTGCTTCTTTGCACTGAGTACGAATAACCGACGCACTTCAGCTGGGTCAGAAGTACATCAATTTCTGCTTGAGATTCACAATAACCACGCAATTGCACGTCGTCATCGATGCTGAACTCTTTCAGATTTTCTCTCATTAGTCTCTCGAATGCTGGACACATAATTAGAGACGAGCAAACGAAAAACAACGCACAGGACACAAACACAGTACAATACACGATTTAAACGCAAGGAGCGCAAAGCACATTTAAACGAATGGCGCGGAGCACAGCGCTACCACAGTCTAACATAACAGTCGCGACACTCAGTGCTGTAAAAGTTGTTGCCGTTTGACAGATGGAGCGACACTAGCGCTCCAAGCGGCAGGTATGGTGAACGTCAGACGCGTCGTAACCATAATGTTTGTTTGCATCCATTTCCTACGTAATTTCCGAATTATTCCAGTTAGTTTCTTGCCTCCAAGAGTTTGTGTAGTATCAGAAGGCATATATGTTTCTAAAAATGATTCTAAAATAAGCGCAAGTATGGACAAAAACCATGAATAGAGTGGCAAGCTACAACACATTCCTGAAGAAACACTTGTGACATTGGACAGAATTGCAGCTTACCACGTTGATATCAAAAAATATAAACACACAGATTCACATGTAAGAAGCACAGACATGTACCTCTACATGCAAAAGCGATGGACAGCTCGTTTATCGTTCTGTAGGCCTACTGTATTTGTCATTGTCGCCTGTTGCCACAACTACGACCTTCACCTTTATACTATTCTAAGTGGGACAGGCAACTGACAAATGGTGGGATAAATATGCTGAAAACATTATAATGAGCTGATTACATTACATTACATTTCCTTGTCCCATAATAGTTTCGCTCGAAGTCTAGCGATCTGCACATTCTGACAATTCACACGCTTTTGTAAGACGCGAACAGCTGCACTTACTCTAACCACTTCATCGTCAAAGCAGGTCTGTGTTGACGATTCTCACGAATCTGGCACTAATACATGGAGAGTTGAACTGGCTGCTTCTGTGTCATAGGACTGTTTTAAAGCTTTAGATTGACTGTCGAATCTTTGTGGCAGTTTCCTCTTCGTCAGTTTGAGGTGGCTTATTTGGAATGTCAAACAGTGTGGGTACTGCATTCCACACGAGTTTGTTATTGTCTGCGTTCATGAACTGGTGTTGTTCGAAACGTAGCGAACAAAACCTAATATTATTATACAGGTAAACCGGGTCTTTCTTCATAAGGTCTTCTCGTCTGCTATTAACTACCCATTTTTTTGCACCTAAAACGAAACATTCATCATTTATACACATACATTTGCAAGTGAATCCTGACTATACAGTTTAGTAACATGATGGTATATACCTCTCAGGATCCTTAGGAAACCTAAAAAAGACGGCTGTGGTGTCTTCTGCCTGTTGCTGCTGCAATTTATTGCGTTACAAACGCTCCCGATGATAAAAACCATTGTATAAATCAAAATAAACAATCACTATTCGCTTTCACGATCGCGCCGAACTCGCAGTTAACCTACCGACCGATTGGAGCGCTGCTGGCGCTGAAGGCAACAAAATCGAGGCGAAGTGTCGCGACTGTTATGTTAGACTGTGGCGCTACCCTGTCACTACCTCTCGAAAGTTCACAAAAGTCGAATAGTTGATATGCGGTTTCTATCGTTTTCGATGTAGCGTGTATATGTCATAATGACGTCACATCGTATCCAAGTCCGGTGAACTTAGCATCCTCCCATATTAGAGACAAAATTCTCTCTGCAATGCTGCAGAAAAACTACAGGGTGTAAACTATTTCCACGTGAGAAGTTTTTGACTGGAATGTTGCAAGACATGATACCAATGTTGTTAACAAGATTTCAATTAATTATATCATTATACAATTCTTCAACATTTTTACACAAAACTGAAACACTACTTTCTAGGGTTCTAGTTTTGTTGTTAAGTAAATTTATATTTTCTGTGAATTTGCTGTCTACTGTTTTCACCTGTTCAACAAAACTGCTTTTAACGAGTCTAGTTTCGTGTCAACATTTGTTTACAAAGTCAATATTTGACTACTTACATTTTTGTCAGCAGTTGGAAGCAATTTTGTTTTTCTCTCTATCTTCAGTGATCTCATCTTTGACTGTTTTAACTTCATTATTGAATCCGAGAACTGATTTTTATTTTCTTGTTTATGATTTTCAAGATGCTCATTAATGTTTTCAAATTGGTCCTTCATATCTTTAAGCTGTTGATTACTCATTTCTGTTAACTGATACTTATTATCACTGATCATTTCTATGAAATGAATCTTATTATCGTTGCTCATTTTTGTTAATGAAGCTAACATAGTTTTTATGTCATTATTAACATTTTATTTTAATAATTTACATGATTCATCAATAAAGCTTTTCTGCTCTTGTTTCATGACACTACGTAAGTCTCCCATGTATTCTCTATTGTTCCACATTCTTCAATGACTCTCATTGTCAATAATTATACAATGAAACACTTCACAACTGTTTACTTCACTTTTTATTTTTTCATCCTTTTCTTCTTATTGTGTGCAAGCTCATTTTTTGCTGTTATTGATACTGTTTTGTAGCTGTGGTTCATATCTGACCGATCATTCACATAAAATTTTCACAATATCTTTTAATCTGCAAGAAGAAATATAGCCCAACACAGTATTCACATTTCACTTTCAGAAAATCCTGGACAACACCACCATATTCTGACCATCCCCACCCTCTTGTTGCCCAATGTTGAACTTCTCCATCCTCAGACTTCCAACTCATACAATCAACTGCTCAAAAGAACAAAGATATACCTCTAAGAACATGTAGCAAAGAAATTACTATCACTTATTGATCTATTTATGCCAAATAATCTTTGGGGTGAACATTTCATACATAAAATACAATTCGTCTTCTTTGAGATGTTGTAGTGCTTCAAGAATTTCCGTGTAAATTCTAGAACCACTCATCCTTCTACTGTCTCAAACACACGATATTTTAAATATAAGTGGGAGAGTGGAAACGTATCTATTGCACCACCTGTTTCTGTGTGCAGGTTGGAAGTTTGTTATGAGAGGACTGTAAGCATGGTGGTCGAACAATGCCGACAAGTGTTTGCCACTCGTGCCATAGAAGCTGTGATGAAAGAATAAGGAGTAATTATGTAGTATTCTTTGCTGTTTTAGTGACTGTGATTATTGTTAAAGAAAAATTAACAGTTGAATATAGACTTTTAAGTACTTCATGTATTGGACTTGCTATAGGCAAGACGGGTTCATAAATTATGTGGTTGTTAAAATAATTTTATTGCAGATGTATGTTATTAAGTCTAATGTGAGACAAATCAGTTGACTTCTAAACATTTGAATATTAATATGAGAAATGGTGAAATGTTATTTGTGCAAGTTGAAATATATCAAGGCTGAATTAAAAGTATTCTTCTAGTACTAAATTATTTCAAAAGTAGAGACAGAGTCTTATAAATTCCTGTAACCAGCATTATTGTTTGGAGAAGAAGGTTTTGGTGACGATGGAGCAGGCAATTCAGAGAAGATTGGCTGTGCAGATCAAGTAAGTCAACTGATGTGAGAGAGGTGTGAATTTTGCAATCCAACTTCACAACACTTTAGGTCATCTAAAGCATTAGAATGTCCATAATCACCATTGTAATTACATTAAGTATTTATAAATACTGACATCTAAACATTTTCACATAGCTTTGTAGTAGTGGATTTTTGGTTCTTACGTCTTCGCTGCACTATTTTTCACTTCACATGATCCAAAATCAGGTAGTACATTTATCTCACTATAACCAGTTTTACTACTGCACCCAGCACAAGCAGACTCTACAGACCCTCCCCTAGTCACACTGCTACCCCTTTGGCCCCCTTCAACCCACAAGACCCACACTTGTGGTTTGCTTCGATTGAGGCAATTTTTGCGGCTTGGTCTATCATGAGCAATGCAACAAAATTTGTGGTGGTTGTCAGCCGCAGCCCAAGCCTGGGATGTTATTTCACACCCACCCTCCTCCAGCAGCTACAGTAAACTAAAAGAACACATCACAAACATCTTCATGCCCTCAAAGCTGTGATGAGCACATAATTTGTTATCATCCGAGCACTGTGACAACATGCACCCATCCCTGTTGCTGGATCACGTCTGAGCACTCACAGAAATACACGTTATCTCCGAATGCCTGCTCCTAAACTGCTGGCTCATGCATCTTCCTGCCCCCCTTGAGGCTGCCCTGTCCTCATATGCCCATTTATCATTAGGTGGTGCATCTGTCTTGGCCAGTAAACTGTTTGAAACCATGAACTCATTCCCCTGCATGGCTGCAGTGTGGAATGCCAGCTACCACCTCGTGACTCCAGCTGGCTGTTTACCCACCCCTCCCATCCCACTCCAAGCCATGACATGCCCTCACATATGCAATGCTGGGCAAGTGAAAACAGCTGGGTGCCGACTTCCTCGGTCGTTACAGCCTACTGGCTGATGTAGCAAAACGCTGTTTAGTTGATGGCACCTCCAGCAGGACCATCGACTACAGCTTCTGTCCTGCCACGTGCTTCACCATGAAACAGCTGCCAGTTTCAGGCTCATATGCTCAGCTCATTGCAGAATTCTCCCTCCTCATACAGCCACCCAGCACCCCACAGAATGTTCAGCGTGAAACTATGCATTTCATCACTGCTACCTCTGGCCCCCTGGTTTTCTGCCTTTCCCACCCCTACCCCCTCACAAGCACAACAACACACAAAAGGAGTTCGAGGAACTGCTCGCCCCCGGTGCACTTCACCCTTCCAAAGGACCCTGGTGCCCCTGGTGCACTAGTGGTGATTACCATAAACTCAATGCCCACACCATCCCTGACCACTATCCGGTGCCACTCCTCTGCACCTACAATGATGCCATCTTGGGAGCTACAATCTTCAGTAAGACAGATTGCACTAGAGCCTACACACAAATCCCAGTCGCCCCAGAGGACACTGAGGAAACGACCATAATCATACCTCTCAGCCTGTCTGAGAGTGCATTCATGGCATTAGGCCTCCACAATGCCACAGAAACATAGCTGTGATTTTTGGACAGCATCCTCCACGGTGCAACAGGGTGTTTTGCCTACCTAGATGATATACTCATCCACTCCAGGGACCCTTTGTCCTACATACAGAATGCTGGAGTGATCCTCAATATAGCAAAATGCATTTTTGGGGTGCGCGAGGTCAAATTCCTCTCACACTTGCTGCCACTGGTTCATGTCTCCTACCAAAGACAGTACAGGCAGTAGTGGCATTTCCACGCCCTACTACCTTCAAAGGCCTCCAGCTTTTAATTGGCATGGTCAACTTTTTCCGGCGCCATCTTAAGGACACCACTGCCACCCAAGAGCCCCTCAATACAGCACTCCGTAGCAATAAAAACAAAGAGATAAAGCTGGGCCCTTGGACCCAGGCCATGACCAAGAACATTGAAAAAACAAAATGGGACCTAGCCAATGCAGCCCTTTTGGCCAGCCCCCATTCCAATGCTCTCCTTGCAATGGTAGTGGACGCGAGCCAGATGGCTAACACAGCCATCCTACAACAGTAATTGGACAATGTCTGGCAACTGCTCACCTTCTTTTCGTCCAAGTTCTCTGATACACAATCCCACTGGGGCACATTTGACTGTGAACTGCTTGCAGTCCATGAATCCATCTCCTATATCTGATCTTCAGTTGAGGGATAGATCTTTACAATCTACACAGACCATCGCCCCCTTGCTTCTAGTTTTTGCAGGAAAGATGTAGACCAGATCTTGCCTCTACAGTTTCACTACCAACATCCATTATGTTGGTGGCATCAACAACATTGTGGCAGATTGCCTTAGCCAGCTCCTGTGTCATCAGGCAATCCTCAGACTACAATACCCTAGCCATTGTTCAGGAGAGGGAACTGTACTTGGCCCACACCCTTCAGAATGTGGACTCTGGCCTCACCCTCCATCTAAGATCAATACCCAGGTCCAGTCATAAGATCTGGTGTGACATCCTCATGGATTCTTCACAAGCTGATGGTTCCAATGATCACACCCAGCCATTCCTCCCTTCTGCTTTCTGAAAACCAGAATTTGACTGCTTCCACGGCCTCAGACACTTCTGCTGCCCTCATGAAACAATGCTTCATCTGAGCAGGCATCCAACATGACTGCAGTACTGGGCCTGCTCCATGCCAGTGTGAAGGTCGGACAGCACATTCACCCCCCTCTGGCTGTCCTTCACCTTGACATTGTCAGCCCACTACCTTCATCCAATGGATATTGATATCTCCTGACAATTATTGATAGATTTACTCACTGGCCAGAGGCCATCCCTAACCTAGACATTTTAGCCAAAAGTGTAGCTACAGCCTTTCTTCATACCTCGGTGACCCGCTTCGGTTGCCCACAGGCCATCACTACAGATCATGGGTGCCAGTTGGCCTCTGCCCTCTTCCAATCTCTGATAGCCATCTGTGGCTCCAATTTCCACTATACCACCAGCTACCACCCTCCAGCTAATGGCATGGTGGAGCAGTTTCACTGCACATTTAAACCTCCCTCATATGTTATTCTTCTGAACAGTCCGCTGCCCTACGCCTGGTACTTCTACACCTGCGAATCACACACAAAGCCAACCTGGGAACTCCTGCTGCCAAGTTGGTATACTGACAACCACTTGCCATGCCTGGCAATTTTATGGAAGTGACCCCGCTCCCTCCTGACAGCATTCCAGGTTACATGCAGCAGCTCCTGGCCTACATGACCCAACTGCAACCAATACCTTTGCAACGTCATGGTGTGCATCATATCTTCACATACACATATGTCATGCTTTGGGTGGATGCATCCCAACTGTCAATCTGTCCTCAGTATTCTGTTGTGCTCCTGGTGTTGTGATGCAGCAACAAAATGTTCTCCATTTGTCTGAATGGGGCTGCAACAACTGTCTCCACAGATAGACTCAAACAGGTCTACATCCTAGAGTCCCCTCCAGCCAACGATCTTAGCACCATCAAAAAGGAGTTGCCCCCACCTACCACCAGATCTAGCCACATTACCATCAACACTGTGCCCGATATGATGCAGGCCAACATCGTTCCCTCTGCTGTCCCTGACGTGCCACTGGCAGATGTCACTCCTGATGCTGTGCCCGACACACCACCATACAATGCTGCCTCTGGTCCACCACCATCTGACGTTGCCACTGCAGTACCGTTTTCATAGCCTCCAGCTGACACAGACGGAGGCCCACCCACCCAGGTGCCCCCACAAGAGTATCATCCCCACTACCACTAGCACCTGCACCACTGGAGCATTGAAGCTACTTCACACACTCCCAATGCCATACGCAGGAGCTGCCCATGCCCACCCTCTCACCAGAAACAACAGCACAAGCATGAGCACAGCTGCAACAACCCATGCGTACCCCCCCCCCCCCCCCAAGCAAGTATTGTCAGTCAGCTTCTAAAACCCCTCTGCGTGGTTGACATTGGTGTTTTCCTCTTAAAAGGGGGGAACTGAGTGACGACCCCTTCCATTGCCTCCATCTGTAGCAACTGATGATGGGCTGTGTAGACCAGCCCCCAACACCCTTGTTGGTCACTTTGACCATGGAGAGAACATAGACAGTCACACTTTCCAGACATGAGGCACACTGAACTGTTGCTCACACAGTCTCTCATTCCACTCCAATGAGGCAACATCCCCGGCTGTGCTCTCAGCAGCTCACCCATACAATGCCGTGTAGCTCATGTCATCATCTGCTGCATTTCTCCAGGGTATGGACAAACTTCATAATTCTTGTCCCACATTCGTCGTCACTGATCTGTCAAGTTCATTTAACAAGAGGAGTGCTATCACATTTTCCTGAGCTGTGTCTCTTTGAGGTGCTTCTATTGACTACAGGCATACAAAGCCTGATGATCCTTGGTTCATCCTCCCGGCATCAGCAATTGGAATACCATGTGATACTATGTGCAGTGCAGTGCAAATAGTGCAGTGAAGTGCAGTGCATGCCAGGACTACCAGGCACATTTATAACTATTCTATCCTCAGCTGTTTTGACACCCCTCTGCTGGCAAGTGTGCCATTAAAGTGGATTTTCCCGCATCACCAGATGATTCCAAACAAAGGCCGTAAGCTTATTCCAGATGCCCCATCATTTATTACCATGTTTCTTAGCTAGCACGCTGCTTAAGCATGTATGCCCCTTAGAAATATAGGATGGGACATAAATCATTCCTTCAACACTGTACATCCACCACCAGAATCAGGTGGGACTTTGTCCAGCACATTATCTTGATAGGGCACCCAAGGAAACACAAATAAAATGGCCGTTCCTGAAGCACTAGCTATTGCAGCCATTGTCACAAATGCACCTCTTTCAGCAGATGTATCTTGTCCAAGTGCTCTGCAATTTGTGAGAGCCAATATTTTTGATGACTTCTACACAACTGTGGCACATTGTCTCATCCAGACTGTGAATGTCTTTCAGTTCAAACTTGTATTTTCATTGAAAGACAGTTTTTGTTAACACCCTGAGCCAGTCCATTGTTACCCCATTATCTCTCTACCATCTCTTTAGTACAGATTTTAAATTTCCTTTAGCAGAATCCTATGCTAGAATTCTTGTAGTTTTTGTGGTTAAGCCATAATGCATTCTACATGCAGTAATAATATGTTCAGAAACTGTCTCTCTTCAATTTCTGTGAAAATTTATGGGTATTCCTTTGATAGTGTAAAACTGACATTGTTAGCTTCTATGGCAACAGCCTTTTCTGTATATCAGTTAAGGCTCACTCTAGGAATACCAATGCATGTTTCTGATAATGTCAAGGAAATTTGTACATAGATATGTTGACTTACTGTATCTTTTGGTATTTCTACTGAATATTCTCAATGATTAGTGGCCAGTTCTAGTGAATAATCTCGATGATTCTTAGTTCACTGTCTTAAAGTTGACATTATCAATCCTGTAATTCACAGTGTGCCTAACTGCAATGCTTCTATTGGTACATGACAGTAATGTTTTCTGTTAATTTTTAATCCTAAATGCATGAGTGAAATATATTTTGTAACAGCTTAACTTCAACCAAAAATGAATCTGAAAATGACATATGAACTGAAACCTATAAAATCACTTTTTTGAGTAACACAATCACACATTTATTGGACGGTCAGTAACTAAAGATGCAATAACATTAAAAGCAGCAAGAACTTTGCTTCAAATCTTGTTAACTGAGTAATAATTACTATCCCAGAAAATACCTGTTTTGATTATCAAAACCTTAGCTGAGGAAATGGAAAGTTGCCAACATAAGATACTAAATAGAATGACTACAACTTCCCTCTTTGTTCATTTTTCATAGAATAGTTCAGTTCACTTCTATGGCTAGTTAACCTCACTTTTTCCTATCCAGTAGCTAACAATCACTCATCTCATTACATGCAGGTAATTAGGTTAAACAATATTTTTCCTTACTCTACTGGGATGTCGATATTGCAACCTGTTAGTAGATTTAATTATTACATGAGAAATAATAATAATAATAATAAAGAAACCATGAGAAAAGTAGTCTGGGATGAAACTGTTAGGAAAAAATGACAACTCCAAACTTAACATTTTCTGCGATAAATGTGTATCATTTTGAAAATAGCTTTCCCAGTAATATAATTAGAAAGAGCCTACTTCAGCTGCGTACTATAAAAATAACTCCATGTTACTAATAAAAGTTATTACAACATCCAGAAGTATACACATTACTTCTGAAATTAAAAATTTGGGTAACAGAATTAAATCCATCAGAAGAAAAGGGCAGCAACAGAACAAGATAAGATCTCTATTGATTTGAATGAATAGATTGTAAATGATAATTCACAGCTTGCAGGTGTTTCAATTATCATTTCTTAAGTATGGTAAAGACATTACAGTGAAGGAGTTCAGCATAATAACCAAGGGCGTATGTTGAGAATGCAACTTTCCTCAAATTTTGTGATTTGGTACTTTCACCACTTCCCCATTTGAAATTAAGAAAATATTGAGTTCTTTCAGAAACAAAAGTTCTAACGGAGTTGATGGCGCTTCCAATAAAATTCTAAAGAGCTTTTGTTATATAATAAATACCATTTATCAGAATGAAATGTAAATAAAGTGTTCAGTAGATTTTTTACTATTTATGCTAATGATCTCTGTCTTCATTTGAAGAAAATGAAGCATATTCAATTCTGCACATCCAGGGTTCTACATTAGTCATGAACTTAAAGCTTCAGCAGGAGTAGTAAGCAACTCAGAATCTTCAAACATTATGGTTATGCATATTGATGAGAATTTAAATAGAGAAAAACACATTTAGAACTTCTTAAATATGTCAACTCAGCCACTTTTCTGCAAGCCTTGGAAAAAGAAGCTTTGTTTATTTTCATTCAGTAATGTCATATGGAATTATATTCTGCAGTCATTCATATTCAAGGAAGATAGTCTTCATTACACAAAAGTAGGCCATATGAATAACATATTCTGCTCAGCCTCTATCATTTTGTAGACATCTGGTTAAGAAGTTAATTATTTCGACCACAGTTTAACTTTGCATATTTTGTCTTGTAAAATTTTTTGCAAATAATCCATTATGCAATAATGATATCTATAACTCTATAGTAGAGAAAAATACCTTTGTTAATCTGCACTTCAGTTGTCTAGCTCAGGGTAGCATGAATAATGCTGCTACCAAAAATCTTTGATTACTTATCCTGTTCAGTGAAGATAAATGTGTGAGAATTAGAAAAGCTAAATCTGAAAGTAAACTGAAAATGTTCCTACTGGGCAACTCCTATTCCATAGATAAATTTTGATTTAGAAACTTGAAGTGTAGTGTTATAAGATAAAATTTTTTCCTGGTCTGTGAATTCATTTGTAAATGATCAGCATATAGCTACATTTCAATATCAAATCAGTTAACATTCTGTAAACTGATTCACTCCATGTCACCACACTAAACTGCTCTAGTGACATATGGAACATATAAAATGCAAACTAATCAAAGTGATCAGCATAATTGGAGATGAAATCGATGTTTAATCATCACAATGGATTCCCAGCTACTTCTACTAATATTAATACTACCTTGGATTAATTGGTAAGGTTTACCTGCTATTAAGTCATGGTCTTGGTCTTTTCATGGCTCTTTAAATCCAGTGAAGAACTTCCTTGGTAAACCTTCCCTGCATCCACCTAGTTACACGTCTCACTCAGCTCCATTTCTGTTCATTACATTTCACTCCAGATACTCAAAAATAGTTTTGCACTATCTTCTTTACTTGCATAGCTTTCTTTCTATCAGAAATCTGTTTCTCAATTCTCTTTTCACCACACATCGGAGAAATGGAAGCGAAAGTACACCTTCTTGCTTATTGCAGTACAGTAGAGTGCTCTGGGTCTCCAATTATGAACAGGATAATGCAGCTTGAGTGCCCAATTCCATCTGTCAGTATCACTCAATGGAACATTTCAAGCTGAGACTACGTGCACATTATCACTTTACTTAAGGAAAGGATGCCAGCATGAGAGGTTGCCTGCCAAATTAGCATACAACACAGCAATGTTATTTGAACACCCAACTACACTAAACTCTTGCTAACCCCATTCTCAGTAGTCCAGCCTCTCAGCCCACATCTGAAATGGTCACAGCAATGATTTATCATCTGCAATAATGTTGTTAGTCAATTACAGTGTTAAACAATGTTACAAATATTTGAAGTTGTGGCATTCTTTACAGTTCTCCATATCATGTCTTCCAAAAGGAAAAATATTATGTTACATCTTGAGCAGAAACTCAAAATTTTAGGTAAGCTGAACCAAATTTCTTCACAGAAAGCCATTGCTGCTGAGTACAATGCTGTATGAGCAACTATTTATGCCATCAAAAAGGAACAAGATGTTATTCAACAGTATGCAATCCTAATGGATAATGAGTTTGAAGACAGAAGGTTATTTGAACAAATGAAAATGAAGAGCTCGACGTAGTCAGTGGCCTGATAATAAAGGAAAAAGCAGCTGCATTTAATAAACAACTTGGTGGTAGTTAATTTGTTTGCAGCAAGTGAGAGTTGGCTATCAAACTGGAAAAAAAACGACATGGCGTTTGGCAGCTAACAGCCACTGGGGAAAGTCACTCAGCTAACGAGAAAGATGTAGAGAGTTTGTAAAGAAGATATGGAAGATAATAGAGGAAGAAGATTTAACTGCTGATGCTCTGTACAATGCCAATTAAACTAGATTCTTTTCCAAAATGCTTCCTTCAAAAATATTAGCTACCAGGAACAAGGAGGAAGCTCACGGGTAAAAGTAACAGAAACACTGAGTGACATAAATTGCGTGTTGTAACGCAAATGGGAGTCATAAAATACCACTCATAGTGGTTGGGAAATCCCAATATCCATTATGTTTTCAACACAATGACATAAATACACTACCAGTGCAACATTGCACTCAGAAGTAAGTGTGGATAGATAGAGAAATGTTCTCTCAGTGGTTCCTCGAAACATTTGTACTAGCTGTGAGGAAAGAGCTGAAGAAGGGAAAAGCTTGCACTGAAAGCTAACCTTATCATTGACATTCCTCCCAGTCATCCTCCTGATGTAACTCTAAAGTTTGATGATATATAAGCACTCTTTCTTCCACCCAATGTGACAGCTCTGATTCCACTAATGAACCAGGGAATATTGGAATCACTCAAACATAATTATTGACATGCACTTTTTGTCTTCTTGTGAATGAATGTGAAGGCGACTCTACTGGGACTATGCTAAAAGTGGGGAAAGCAATCACCTTATATGACGATGTTTTCCAAGCAGACAAAGCATGGGATAAAGTGGAGAGCACTACCATAATGAAGAGTTGGAGAAAAGTGTAGCCATCCATTGATGCAGAGTTGGATCCAATAACTGAGCATCAGCTATGAGCCACTCAATTCAAAATTATTAATTGCTGATACTTTGTAAACTAAGCTTCCAGGAGGAGGAGAAATTGTCAATGAGGATGTTGCTAAGTGGTTGAATGAGGAAAACAGTGAGAGACACCAGATTTTAACAGATGAAGAAATAATCAAAAGCATGCCAGAAAGTACTGATGAAGGTAATGAAGAAGGAGACATAGAAGGAGAACATGGAGATTTCTCACACTGATACTGCAGAAGCTGCAGATGTCTTCCTAGAGTACATTATGCCACAATCAGATACATGCTGCACCGTAGTAATGCTTCTAAACCACTGTTGCATATCATCATTGTGACAATTAAAAATATGGGACATGTTTCATAGTGAGTGAGACTCTTACTGTATAATTATGTACACATTGAAGGACAAAGTTTTCTTTGAAAATGAGTGTATCTTTGGATTTAATAAAGTATATCCCCTGCATTTTTAAAATTGTATATTTGGATTCAATAAAGTGTTTTTAAAACACATTTCAGATACTCTCACTGATCCAGCACTTCCACTAATGCAGCACCCACACATGTAAGGAATGGCTGGATTAGTAAGAGTCTAGTGTACTTTCAAGATACACAACAAAACAATGATAATCTCTCTCATAGAAGTCATTGAGGTCAACAATGTCTTCCTAGAGTACTATCTATAAATGATGACCCACAGGTACCTCAAACAGCATGCAACGGAATAGGGTGCCACTTTTTTGGAGTAAACTAAGAGGAACTTTTTGAGCCAGACAGTATGCACCTGTCTCCACATAATCATATTAAACTACAGGCACCCATTATGAACAACAGTATAATTCACAGGCAGTATTGTCATGAGTGTGAAGTAGGTGGGTAAGACAACATTGGGAATGATCACAGATCAAAGGCATCAAGTTCTCTTCAATAGTGACTGCGGGTTTGTCTGACACCTGATGATTGTTTAAGAAAAGTATGGAGGTAGCCAGGCACTAATGTATGCCTCACACATGCAGTCCCACAGATTCAGCAGGAGTTGTATCTAGTGCCTCTATCATGTCCAGATACCAAACACATCTTATTGCTATTCAGGATAACTAGCAGTCTGTGTAGTGTCGGAACACTTCACCTTATATTCCAGCTCTAGAGTCAACATCTCGATGTGAATTTGTCTTTAGAGAGGATAATGCACGAATGCACCTTGCCAATTTCGTGAACACTTTCCTGTAGGAGGCAGAAATCAGCTGAATGGAATGGTCTCAATATCTGTTCACATGAACTGACTAACCATGCTAGGAACCAATTGAAAGTTGCACTGCACTGTCACTAGAACCTGCCTCACATGCTGGATGACCTTATGAGGTCCACCATCAAAGATTGGGACAAGCTCGAACATCAACTTCTTGACCATCTTGAGTAAGCATACCAAGACATATACGAAGCACCTTACAATGCAACAACATATTGAATGTTACCAGTAGATTTTGACAGGCTACTTCTTTTTGGACACTTTAAATTTAATAAAAAAACAGTAAAATAGTTACTGATGACTAGTCAGAACATCTATATCTACTAAGTTGAAAGAAGGTGCAATTAAAAATCATATACCCATCTAATGATGATTAAGTTTTAGTAAAACAGTTTGTTGTTTCATTAAATACTCATTAACTTGTTGACTGATAATAAACACAAGTTATTATGCTGAACTGATAAAATGGCTTGAGCCCAAATAGTGGATAGCAACTCACTACATAAACTAAATAATTAATCAATTAGCTAGAAAACACCAGACGATGTTCACAGTTATAGTATTGCTGAACTATCTTCACCAATACAAGGCCTACTCGAATCAATGATTCACTGTCCTAGATGCCAGTTAGTAAGGAAATTGAAATAAAGTCCCCATAACTGTGTTTGAGACTGAGTCCAACACCACACAAAATAATCAGAATCTAAAACAGTGCCGAACTGCCAACGGAATGCGAAATGTTTCAAACAACTAACAAATGCAGCTGCACCACCACTCATACCCATGCAGTTGCTACCTCCTTCAACTTGTCCCATACTGAGTGACCACACTGAGAGTCTATATTCAATCCCCAGTGGATGAACATGAGAGATACAACCAGTGTCCTCATAAAGACTCGGTCAATCCCTTCAGAAAACTGTCATCCTTCCCCAAGTCTTGGCACCCCCATCCATGAACATTTTGCAAATTGATGCCACATAAGGGGCCTATGTATTCACCAATACTTAAAAAGTTATAAATTATTTTACTGAATTACTTGTATTCAAATCTATTCGTCTCTGTATCTTCCCTCATGTAACATTTCCAAATCATATTTATACCATGGCATTTGTAATTAAATTCTCTTCTGTTTTACATCTTGTGCTCCCTTGTAATCAGCATGGTTTGCACTGTCCATGTGCAGGCAAACATCCACAAGTACAATGCCATACGAAAGACTCAATGGCCAACCGGCCATGGCTCTTTCCACACCCCTTGCGTATGCAGTGTAAACCAAACAGAATCCCGTATACAGACACGACTCGGTATGTTACAAATGCAACAAGGTATCAAATGTTACCCAGAAGCTGATTTTGATTTTACAGATATGCACTTCTGAACAGACTGCCTTTACTTTGACAACTGTTTTATTTTATTTTACAGCAAAGTTACATTTTTAGTTTCATAAGATTTATTTTTTCTCGCCCTTTTTGCCTTGTATGTAATCCCATCCACATGAACAGATATGCACATGTTGCAAAACCTTTTTTGAGCAGTTCATATGAATCACCAACTCAAAGTTGGTTGACCTTGCGATGAAGCAAGCTGGGATATTTTTTACTTCCCCTCTTGTTTTGCCATCTGCCTCCTTAAAATTCATTTTTTTCACTTTTCACTAATTATCATTAATGTACATGAATATAATCTGCATTTTCATAAAAGAGAAAGGTTGGACCTCAGCTTTAAAGAATATAACACCAGATTTGATTTTGTGTTTAGTTTTATGTACATAATTGATTTTCTGATTTATTTTGACTATTCCCAATTAGTATTTTTTTTTGTAGGGTGAAATTAGTAATTGTTTCGTAACTTAAATAATATTGTTGACATATAAATTCTGTAATAATTATAAACATTTGGATGATGAAATGCTAGTAATCTTTAAGTATCTATTTAGCTCTATTTGAAAACATGTTAACAAAACCAGACATTATTAATTCCAAAGTAATTAACAGTTTTGTTCAAAGTATTGTTTGTGTACTTATATTTGTTAATTTCATGATTTAAACAAAAAATTTGGTTAACCCATGTAGTAGAAGAAACTGTTAAAAAGAACCAATTCTTCGATGTAGTCAGTTAAGTTAGTGATTTAAGTTTTAATTGTAATTTCTGTAAACTTAACATGAAACAATGTGTAGTTTCAGCTCCTATTATTGTGAGGATATATAAGGGCCCAGTTTTTGGTCATGAGACAGTCAGTCCAAGGCCGGGTTTCAGACGAGAAACCTGTGTTGGTTAGAATGACAACAGTGCATCAACTTAACAGTGAAATAAGTATTACACCAATAGGCTGTGTGTTGAAGCAATGACAGTGTCTGTTCAACTTATTCAAAAGACTGTGAACTGTGTCATTAGGCTTTTACTGCTTTTGTCGTTCAACAGTAAACTATTGTAGCAATATGTGGATGTTTGCCTGCAACCTATTAATGAGGCTAATCGAAAGTTAATCAACAGTGCACTTGCCATATAACTGTGTAATATTAGGAGGTTGTGAACAGTGGAAGTAAAGTACTGTGAAACACAAATGTGCATCTGTCAGCTACATCATTTACAATAGACAGTATTCACACTTCCACATCCCATTTTTCAGCCAGTATGTCAACACCAAGGACAACAAACAATGAAATAAAGAAGGGAACACCATCACATGGGGTGCTCCAGCATGAGGAATATTGTATGTGGGTACAATATAAAAGAACTCATGAACATTGAAAGTGAAGTGTGAACTCGAGTGGTTTACAGTACAGTTTTAAATGGAAGAGATGATACAGCTAATCAGTGCTGATGTTTCATGGCCACAGTATGACAGCAGCCAATCAGTGAGCGGCTTCTATGAAAGCAGCCATTGAGTACAGGAGCAGCCAAGCAGCATGCAAGTGGACGCAACTGATCAAGATAAAGAAGACGCCTAGCCGAGAAAATTACAACTTGCAGCAGACGAAAAATCTAGATAACAACTGCAGCAGCAGCAAGCAGCAGACGAGTGATTAAAAAAAAAAAAACAAGGCAAATTCATTGCAAAAGCTGTTTTGTATTAATTGATACATAATGAGTGGCCTTAATGAACCAGACAGTGTGATTGAGAACAAAGCTGTAGAGGTTAAGTTGTTAAATGAACAGAAAGACCTATGTGGGACTGGTTCTGTAGACAATTATAAATCAAACATGAATGTAACTTTGAATGATGGGGACAAAAGTCCTATTGTAAATGAACTGATAAAAGTATCATCTAAACTGTATGGTGAGGTGAGCAAAATGGACAAAAACATTACTGAAGTGAATGAGGTTGTTAAGGTTAAGGAGGAGGAATCCAGTGGTGAAAGTCAGCAAGGGCAAAAGTGTATGGCAGATGGAAAAGTGGAAGTGATGTTAAGGCAAATTACGAGTAGTTTGAATAGTATGGAAATTAGTATGAAAGAAGACATTAGTGGTATTAAAACTGACATGACTAGCATAAAGGATGAACTGAAGAAAGGAATTAAAAAGGAGATTCAGGTAGTCAGCTCTAATCTTTTGGAATTAAATAAGAAATTTGATGCAGTAGTTAAAGATTGTGATAATACTAATGAGAAATCAACATTGAGTTATAAATGTGTGGAAGAGAGAAATAAACTTTGTGATGACAAAGGTTTCCAAGAAACAATGTGCTGCAAATAGAGTTAAACTTGAGAACCTAATCAATCGGATTAAAAATGATTCAGAAACTGAGGTAGAAACCAAGTGTGCAGAAGTGGTAGAGGAAAAATCAGTAAAAATAAATGAAAATGTAGATTCAGAATTGACTGAGATTGAGAAAAAGGTGGAAGAGGTACAAAATCAAAAGCATAGAGAAAGTGACAGTGTGTCTGATAATCATTTTGGTTTGCTGGATGATAGTTTTGCCAGGAAAAAGATTAATGAGGATTTGTATATGAACAAGATCACATGGTAAATAAAAAGGAGATATTTCAACCTGTAATAACAGCAAGTGTATGAGGTATAAGTGTTTACTGAACAGTGATAGCGATTTCAATGGCATTTCACAGGCATTTTTTGAATCTATTCAGAACACAGAGGGTATAGTAGTGATGCATGTTTCTGGAATAAAAATTATTGGTACTACTGGTAAGATATCAAAGAGTGTGAAACAGGAGGTACTATTAACTGTGGAATTGACAGGACAGCTGTTGGAGTGCAATTTCTTGGTGATTCAAGATCTCTCCATTGATATAATATTTGGGACTAATTTCTTGTGTAATTAGCAAGTAGGGGATTCAACATTCTGTGTTGGATTCATTATGTGGCAATAATGCCTACCCCAACTGTCTGTCTCATTTTTCATGTTTTCTGATGCAGTCAAACTCTTCTCCTGTCCTATCTGTAGTTTATAAGCAAATTAGAAACATTCTATCTTCGACTTTTGTGATTTTGTACTTATATATATATATATATATATATATATATATATATATATATATATATACCGAACGAAGGCGCTGGCAGGTCGATAGACACACAAACATACACACAAAATTCAAGCTTTCGCAACAAAGACCTTTAAATATGTCTGCTTGTGTCTGTATATGTGTGGATGGATATGTGTGTGTGTGCGAGTGTATACCCGTCCTTTTTTCCCCCTAAGGTAAGTCTTTCCGCTCCCAGGATTGGAATGACTCCTTACCCTCTCCCTTAAAACCCACATCCTTTCGTCTTTCCCTCTCCTTCCCTCTTTCCTGATGAGGCAACAGTTTGTTGTGAAAGCTTGAATTTTGTGTGTATGTTTGTGTTTGTTTGTGTGTCTATCGACCTGCCAGCGCTTTCGTTTGGTAAGTCACATCATCTTTGTTTTTAGATATATGTGTATATATATAGTATGTTGTGTTAGTGATAAGTAATTGAATCATAAGAGGATGAAAGAAAGTAAATTGGTACAATGGTTAAAGAATTTCTGTTGAACAAGGAGGTAAGGCAAACAGAAAATGAAAGGTGTCAGCGTATGTGGAGGATAATTAACATCTGAAGTAATCAGCTCATTGGTGCAGCAACAGGCAATATGCCATAAGAGCCATCTTGAATATTAGATCTTAATATTAATTGTGGAATAATACAAGTTTTTGTGCTTAGTGCAGTCTGAATATGGAGATACCTATCTATCTGTGTCATGGTACAGCATTTTCTAACATAAGGAATTACAACTTTAAACATAGTTGCCTGGAGTAATGTATGCGGAAAGAACAAGCAAGGTTTGTATGTATATCACTCTTCAGGCTAGAATCTCATGCAATTTGATGGCGTACAGTGAAATAATAGTTTTGAGAAGTGATAATTTTGTCTGATCAGTAATGAGAGTTAAGTTTGCCTTAGCATAAGGATCTGTTACTGTGGAGTGTTTTTCTGTAGAATCAATTTTGCATTAGATAAGCAGAGCAGGTGTTTATTTATTAGATAATGAAACAATAATGAAATAATAAAATAATGAATACTGTTATGGTCTTAATGCGTAGGGAGCCTGTCTCTGCAGTAGGGAAAATTTTTGGTAATGCACTCCACCAGCCAACAGGTGAGAAATGTAAGTAAAATAATGGAGTTGACAGACACACTTGAGTAATGAAAGAGATAACTGTATACAAAAAATGTGGTGTAACTGCAATGATGATCTAATTGTGGACTAAGCAGCATTGGGTGTTATGTATATTTTGCAGTTCATGATACTGCAGCTGGTAATGAAAGATTAACAGAAGAGACCTATTTTGCTGCGTCATTTGGTCTCTATAGGTTATCTGAAAACTTCTATTTATGTTCTGAGGAATTATGAGCTTAAAGTGGTGATACCGGAATGAAGAAAAGTAATTTTTCTGATTAACTGATAAATGTGGTGCTATACTGATGTAAATATTTCTGACAGGTCAACTATTTGGTAACATTTTGTGATTTGAGGATTTAATTTTCTGGTTGAATTAGAGTAGCGCTCAGAGTTTAATGGAGAAATAGGGCAATGATTTGATACAACTTCCATCCCCTTAAATTTGATTTGAGTAGTAAAGTTATGTGATGGTGACCCTATTCTTTTTTCATAATGTAATAATTAGTAAATTTATGCTACTGCACATTTTGAGTTTTTACTAGAGATAATGTACATAATTTAGTCACTAAGGTGATATTTTGCTAATGAGAAAGAAACAAAAGTCTTTCAAGTTTAACCAGTTTCAGACCGTTATGACAGAGTAATGTATTGTAGTGTAATGTGCACTTGATTTTAATTTTTTTCTGGTCCACACCTTTTGTACTATAGTCAAATTTAGTGCTAGTTATTGTAATGTTATGAGATCCATGTAATGTATCTATTTATCATTTGCCATTAGTGTTAAACAATTTTTTCTTAGACTTAGAAGTAAAAGTAAGTGTACTAAATCAGGGTATTTTGTTTGATTTTGTCATGTACCGTAAGCTGGGGTAGGATTGATCCACTTTTTGGGCTCCATTTACATTGTAGCTCTGTACCAGCTATTTAAATTCATGCAAAATTGGAAAACTTATAATTGCATGATGCCTAATGAATGTAGGAATGATCTTTTAGTTTCAGAAATAAAATAAGTTGAATATACACTCCTGGAAATGGAAAAAAGAACACATTGACACCGGTGTGTCAGACCCACCATACTTGCTCCGGACACTGCGAGAGGGCTGTACAAGCAATGATCACACGCACGGCACAGCGGACACACCTGGAACCGCGGTGTTGGCCGTCGAATGGCGCTAGCTGCGCAGCATTTGTGCACCACTGCCGTCAGTGTCAGCCAGTTTGCCGTGGCATACGGAGCTCCATCGCAGTCTTTAACACTGGTAGCATACCGCGACAGCGTGGACGTGAACCGTATGTGCAGTTGACGGACTTTGAGCGAGGGCGTATAGTGGGCATGCGGGAGGCCGGTTGGATGTACCGCCGAATTGCTCAACACGTGGGGCGTGAGGTCTCCACAGTACATCGATGTTGTTGCCAGTGGTCGGTGGAAGGTGCACGTGCCCGTCGACCTGGGACTGGACCGCAGCGACGCACGGATGCACGCCAAGACCGTAGGATCCTACGCAGTGCCGTAGGGGGCCGCACCGCCACTTCCCAGCAAATTAGGGACACTGTTGCTCCTGGGGTATCGGCGAGGACCATTCGCAACCGTCTCCATGAAGCTGGGCTACGGTCCCGCACACCGTTAGGCCGTCTTCTGCTCACGCCCCAACATCGTGCAGCCCGCCTCCAGTGGTGTCGCAACAGGCGTGAATGGAGGGATGAATGGAGACGTGTCGTCTTCAGCGATGAGAATCGCTTCTGCCTTGGTGCCAATGATGGTCGTATGCGTGTTTGGCGCCGTGCAGGTGAGCGCCACAATCAGGACTGCATACAACCGAGGCACACAGGGCCAACACCCGGCATCATGGTGTGGGGAGCGATCTCCTACACTGGCCGTACACCACTGGTGATCGTCGAGGGGACACTGAATAGTGCACGGCACATCCAAACCGTCATCGAACCCATCGTTCTACCATTCCTAGACCGGCAAGGGAACTTGCTGTTCCAACAGGACAATGCACGTCCGCATGTATCCCGTGCCACCCAACGTGCCCTAGAAGGTGTAAGTCAACTACCCTGGCCAGCAAGATCTCCGGATCTGTCCCCCATTGAGCATGTTTGGGACTGGATGAAGCGTCGTCTCACGCGGTCTGCACGTCCAGCACGAACGCTGGTCCAACTGAGGCGCCAGGTGGAAATGGCATGGCAAGCCGTTCCACAGGACTACATCCAGCATCTCTACGATCGTCTCCATGGGAGAATAGCAGCCTGCATTGCTGCGAAAGGTGGCTATACACTGTACTAGTGCCGACATTGTGCATGCTCTGTTGCCTGTGTCTATGTGCCTGTGGTTCTGTCAGTGTGATCATGTGATGTATCTGACCCCAGGAATGTGTCAATAAAGTTTCCCCTTCCTGGGACAATGAATTCACGGTGTTCTTATTTCAATTTCCAGGAGTGTATTTTGAGAAACATACACTGAAATTTTTGGAACAATTTGAACCGGGCTTGGGGAGACATTGGTCCATGTTGTGAATTCCGTGTTTGTAGGTGACTCTTTTGTTCTGGAATAATGTCACCGAAGTCCAGGTATGTTTGGATGACTGTAGAAAGATAACTGAAAGAAAGTATCATTTACAAGTATCCCAAATTATTATTTATTAGACAAAATACAAAATTAATTACAAATAATCTCAAAACTAACTTCAGAAATAAAAAAGAAAAAGGAAAAAATAATAACTCAAGTACAATAATGAAGTTATCTTATTGAAATAGAACAATAGTTACAAATTTCAAGGTAACTCCTTTTCATTTGGCCTTTATCATTCTATTTATATAAAAGCGCTGGCAGGTCGATAGACACACAAACAAACACAAACATACACACAAAATTCAAGCTTTCGCAACAAACTGTTGCCTCATCAGGAAAGAGGGAAGGAGAGGGGAAGACGAAAGGAAGTGGGTTTTAAGGGAGAGGGTAAGGAGTCATTCCAATCCCGGGAGCGGAAAGACTTACCTTAGGGGGAAAAAAGGACAGGTATACACTCGCACACACGCACATATCCCTGTGTGCGAGTGTATACCTGTCCTTTTTCCCCCTAAGGTAAGTCTTTCCGCTCCCGGGATTGGAATGACTCCTTACCCTCTCCCTTAAAACCCACTTCCTTTCGTCTTCCCCTCTCCTTCCCTCTTTCCTGATGAGGCAACAGTTTGTTGCGAAAGCTTGAATTTTGTGTGTATGTTTGTGTTTGTTTGTGTGTCTATCGACCTGCCAGTGCTTTCGTTCGGTAAGTCACCTCATCTTTGTTTTTATATATAATTTTTCCCACGTGGAATGTTTCCTTCTATTATATTTATATAAAAGAATTTAATTCTGTTACACTAAAGTATCCACTTTTACTCATCAATGTAGGAGGTGCTATTTTTCTGATTATGTCCTCCCAGTCATATTCCATAGAATCTTCTTTGGCAGGCCATTTCCAGCTTCTCCCTAACTTCATCATACAGTTAACAGTAGGTCCTCTTGTTCTCCATTGTATTTAACAGTCACCAAGTCACTCTTTTTCAATTCTTTCTTCTGTTCTAACGTGAAACAAGATGTTTTAGGTGTAGCTATTTCAGTTTCTGTATCACTGAAGGTCTCACTCAGGTCGTCAGATTCCTGTTCCATTTCTTCAAGTCTGGTTGAATCGTCACTATCACCACTATTGGTCAAGAATACAGATTTCTTTGGATGTACAGACTTCTTCTTTGCCTTTACTGTCTCAATCTCTTTATTTAAATCATCAACAGTAATGCTCTGTCCAGCAGGCACACTTAGGTTCTCTCTCTTTTGCTTGCCAGGAATATTAACTCCTTCAATATCTTTATGTTTATCTTGTAGGTATTGCAGAAATGAATCTCCTACTGTTTGCATGTCAATCTGTTGTTGCTTCTCAAATTTGCTCAGGAGTTCTTGTTTATTTATGAGGTATATACTACATTTCCTGAAACCTGAAATGAGATTTTGCTTCACTGTTGGTAAGATTGTTTCAATTAACTTCTTTAAAAGAGAAGGAAAAGTATCTTTAGGAATTCTAGATATTCGGCTACCACTCTCAGTATTTCTCCACTCTTGGAGAATGTTTTGCCATGCCAATTTCACTGGTCTAAACACAGCAACATCCAGTGGCTGTGTTACATTAGTTGAATTTGGTGGCAGACATATGAAGTGAACATTAAATTCTTCACAAGCTTTTAGGACTTTTTCACTTTTATGGGAAGCGAGATTACCACCTATAATCACTTTTGGCCCATCTTGATTTTTTAGTCTTGGTACCATCACCTTCATAAACCAATCTTTAAATGTGGTATTGTCAAACAACGCACTACTTGTTCTGTTGTAATAACAGTTTTTGGGTCCATTTAGTGTCCAAGTATCCTACAGATGTTCGGCTTTGTACATAACATAGGGGGGCATTAGTTCACCATTAGCACTGCCTGCGAACATCACTGAAACAGATGTTTTTGTTGTATTGCAAACTTGCTCTACATATTTAGATCCTCTGCGACAAATGACACGTCTTGCACCTGGGTCATCTTGTAGATTGGTTTCATCATAATTCCATACGTTTGTAGGTGGAATATTGTCAACTTGTTTTGCCAGATTGTCATAGTATTCTTCAAGCACTTCTTTGCTGACAGCAGCTCTTACTCTTTTTATACTTGAAGAGACACGAGCTGTCAGAGTAGGATGGCGCTTTAAAAATGATGTAACCCAATCTGGCCCTGGCTTGCCATTCTTAAATTTGGGGACACTTTTGCCTGTTTTCAATAAGAAATATTTGACACAGAATCTTAAGTCTTTTTTAGTCACAGGAAATCCAAATTTTGCAAGTTTCAAGATGTCGTTCTTGAAACCCTCCTCTTCCTCTTGAGTAAACACCCTTGGCCCTCCAATAACAGAGCTTCGTACACCCTTTAATTTGTTTATAGGGGTACTGTGAGGTATTCCATATTTCTTTGTGCCTGCAAGATGTGTGAGGCGCTTGCATTTGATGTCTTCCAGGCATTTTTGTAAAGTTTCAGGTGAATAGTCCACATATGAACAAGATCCAAGCTCACATTTGTGTTTGCTGGGCATTGTGAACTGAAAGGTGAAAAATGTAACACATATAAGACACTTCATGTTCAGAAAGTCAGTTAAATTTTATTTTACTCACTTCAATTTTATTTTACTCGTGTCAAATGTCAACAATTTGATATTAATGTAAACAATGGAGGACCAAAGTCACTCCTCTCTAACCTCAAAATTACCTCTTTGACATACACCTCAATTATTCAAAAAATGTGAGCTCTCAGCATTAAAATGCAAACTGGAACTTTATAAGCACAATATTAAGCACCAAATGCTTGCTTACCAGGTGTTTTGTCCATTGTCTTGTTGGTCACAGATATGAAAGTTCCTTGGCGATTTTTTCACTACAAAACTATCCATCCAAAACAAAACTAGTGCTGCCTCTAGTGGAATTTTCCTGAACTTCAAACTTTGGTTCCTACATTGACAACATGCATTCTACAACAGGTGCCAACCATGAAAATCATAATTTCCCAACTAGTTGTGTCAGGAAAGCAATTTATAACAAACTACCCACATTGAAACAATGTTACCCTGTAGGACCAATCTCACCCCAGTTTACGGTACTGTGGTGGAGGAGAACCATGTTCAAGGCAACTGGTAGCACTGCATTTCCTTGCTAACTGACACTTGGACCTGTTGATGGTGTGGACAGCTTGCTGAGAAAGTGCGTTACAGCTCATTAAAAGTATGAAGGTGCTTGTGAAAAATACTAAACATGGAGCAAGTGAAGTTTTTCTACCTGAAAATGAACTGCAATGTGCAGTGTAATTTAACTTTTTTGCTATCAATGAGGGTTAATTTTTTGTTTAGCAAGACATGACTTGAACAAAGTGATGTTGTTGTTGTTGTGGTCTTCAGTCCTGAGACTGGTTTGATGCAGCTCTCCATGCTACTCTATCCCGTGCAAGCTTCTTCATGTCCCAGCACCTACTGCAACCTACATCCTTCTGAATCTGCTTAGTGTATTCATCTCTTGGTCTCCCTCTACGATTTTTACGCTCCACGCTGCCCTCCAATGCTAAATTTGTGATCCCTTGATGCCTCAGAACATGTCCTACCAACCGGTCCCTTCTTATTGTCAAGTTGTGCCACAAACTCCTCTTCTCCCCAATTCTGTTCAATACTTCCTCATTAGTTATGTGATCTACCCATCTAATCTTCAGCATTCTTCTGTAGCACCACATTTCGAAAGCTTCTATTCTCTTCTTGTCCAAACTAGTTATCGTCCATGTTTCACTTCCATACATGGCTACACTCCATGCATATACTTTCAGAAACGACTTCCTGACACTTAAATCTATTCCCTTAACAGATCTCACTTCTTCAGAAACACTTTCCTTGCCATTGCCAGTCTTCATTTTATATCCTCTCTACTTCAATGATCATCAGTTATTTTGCTCCACAAATAGCAAAAGTTCTTTACCACCTTAAGTGTCTCATTTCTTAATCTAATTCCCTCAGCATCACCCAACTTAATTCAACTACATTCCATTATCCTCGTTTTGCTTTTGTTGATGTTCATCTTATATCCTCATTTCAAGACACTATCCATTCCGTTCAACTGCTCTTCCAAGTCCTTTGCTGTCTCTGACAGAATTACAATGTCATCGGCGAACCTCAAAGTTTTTATTTCTTCTCCATGGATTTTAATACCTACTCTCAACTTTTCTTTTGTTTCCTTTACTGCTTGCTCAATATACAGATTGAATAACATCGGGGTGAGGCTACAAAACTGTCTCACTCCCTTCCCAACCACTGCTTCCCTTTCATGTCCCTCGACTCTTATAACTGCCATCTGGTTTCTGTACAAATTGTAAATAGCCTTTCACTCCCTGTATTTTACCCCTGCCACCTTCAGAATTTGAAAGAGAGTATTCCAGTCAACATTGTCAAAAGCTTTCTCTAAGTCTACAAATGCTAAAAACATAGGTTTGCCTTTCCTTAATCTTTCTTGTAAGATAAGTTGCAAGGTCAGTATTGCCTCACATGTTCCAACATTTCTACGGAATCCAAACTGATCTTCCCCGAGGTTGGCCTCTACCAGTTTTTCCATTCATCTGTAAAGAATTCGTGTTATTATTTTGCAGCTGTGACTTATTAAACTTATAATTTGATAATTTTCACATCTGTCAACACCTGCTTTCTTTGGGATCGGAATTATTATATTCTTCTTGAAGTATGAGGGTATTTCACCTGTCTCATACATCTTGGTCAACAGATGGTAGAGTTTTGTCAGGACTGGCTCTCCCAAGGCCATCAGTAGTTCTAATGGAATGTTGTCTACTCCCGGGGCCTTGTTTTGACTTGGGTCTTTCAGTGTTCTGTCAAACTCTTCAAGCAGTATCGTATCTCCCATTTCGCCTTCATCTACATTCTCTTCCATTTCCAGAATATTTTCCTCAAGTACATCGCCCTTGTATAGACCCTCTATATACTCCTTCCACCTTTGTGCTTTCCCTTCTTTGCTTAGAACTGGGTTTCCATCTGAGCTCTTGGTATTCATACAAGTGGTTCTCTTTTCTCCAAAAGTCTCTTTAATTTTCCTGTAGGCAGTATCTATCTTACTCCTAGTGAGATAAGCCTCTACATCCTTACATTTGTCCTCTAGCCATCACTCCTTAGCCATTTTGCACTTCCTGTCAATCTCATTTTTGAGATGTTTGTATTCCTTTTTGCCTGCTTCGTTTACCGTATTTTTATATTTTCTCCTTTCATCAATTAAATCAATTTAATGATTTTGAAGTAGTAGGTTTAACATCAGAAGAGGCACCAATGTTAGCATTGAATAGGGGATCATGGAGGAACTGTATAAGGGAGGCTATGCTCCAGACTGAATGCTGAAAGGCATAATCAGTCTTAAATGATGATGATGATGATCAATTAAATTAAATATTTCTTCTATTACCCAAGGATTTCTACTAGCTCTCGTCTTTTTACCTATTTGATCCTCTGCTCCCTTCACTACTTCGTCCCTCAGAGCTACCCATTCTTCTACCGTATTTCTTTCCCCCATTGGTGACAACTGTTCCCTTATGCTCTCCCTGAAACTCTGTACAACCTCTGGTTTAGTCAGTTTATCCAGGTCCCATCTCCTTACATTCTTACCTTTTTGCAGTTTCTACAGTTTTAATCTGCAGTTCATAACCAATAGATTGTGGTCAGAGTCCACATCTGCCCCTGGAAATGTCTTACAATTTAATACCTGGTTCCTAAATCTCTGTCTTACCATTATATAATCTATCTGATACCTTCTAGTATCTCCAGGATTCTTCCATGTGTGCAGCCTTCTTTTATGATTCTTAAACTAAGTGTTAGCTATGATTAAGTTATGCTCTGTGCAAAATTCTACCAGACAGCTTCCTCTTTCAATTCTTTCCCCCAATCCATATTCACCTACTGTGTTTCCTTCTCTCCCTTTCCCTACTCTCGAGTTCCAGTCACCCATGACTATTAAATTTTCATCTCCCTTCACTACCTGAATAATTTCTATTATCTCATAATACATTTCATCAATTTCTTCATCATCTGCAGAGCTAGTTGGCATATAAACTTGTACTACTGTGGTAGGCGTGGGTTTCGTGTCTATCTTGGCCACAATAATGCGTTCACTATGCTGTTCATAGTAGCTTACCCGCACTCCTATTTTTTTATTCATTATCAAACCTACTCCTGCATTACCCCTATTTGATTTTGTATTTATAACCCTGTATTCACCTGACCAAAAGCCTTGTTCCTCCTGCCACTGAACTGCACTAATTCCCACTATATCTAACTTTAACCTATCCATTTCCCTTTTTAAGTTCTCTAACCTACCTGCCGAATTAAGGGATCTGACATTCCACGCTCCAATCCGCAGAATGCCAGTTTTCTTTCTCCTGATAATGACGTCCTCCTGAGTAGTCCCCGCCCGAGATCTATACGTATCTTTAAATGTAATCTTTGCTTACCCAAAAAGGACATCACTTAAGGTGAAGATGCATTTCTTTTTTTTTTTTTTTTAAGTGGAACTTGTAGATATTTTATGATATTGTGCAACGATGTTGTGTATGTAATTATTTTGTATGGGGATTTTCGTATGGCCAGGTCACATAAGTATAAATTTGAAAAAAAAAAACATATGTATTGTAATTTTTGATAAGATCTCCTACGTAATATTTTTGGGTGTAGATTTTAAACTCAATTTCTGGGGTCACTTGTGATCACTGAATTGCCCAGTTAGCTATTTGCAATATCTATTTCGTCAACCCAATGATCGGGTGATGTGATGAAGCAAGCTGGGATATTTTTTATTTCCCCTCTTGTTTTGCCATCTGCCTCCTTAAAATTCATTTTTTCACTTTTAACTGATTATCATTAACATACGTGAATATAATCTGCATTTTCATAAAAGAGAAAGATTGGACCTCAGTTTTAAAGAATATAACACCAGATTTGATTTTGTGTTTAGTTTTATGTACATAATTGATTTTATGATTTATTTTGACTGTTCCCAATTAGTATTTTTTGTTGTAGGGTGAAATTAGTAATTGTTTCATAACTTAAATAATATTGTTGACATATAAATTCTGTAATAATTATAAACATTTGGATGATGAAATGCTAGTAGTCTTTAAGTATCTATTTAGCTCTATTTGAAAACATGTTAGCAAAGCCAGACATTAATTAATTCCAAAGTAATTAACAGTTTTGTCCAAAGTATTGTTTGTGTACTTATATTTGTTAATTTCATGATTTAAACAAAAAATTTGGTTAACCCATGTAGTAGAAGAAACTGTTAAAAAGAACCAATTTTTCGATGTAGTCAGTTAAGTTAGTGAGTTAAGATTTAATTGTAATTTCTGTAAATTTAACATCAAACAATGGGTAGTTTCAGCACCTACTATTGTGAGGATATATAAGGGCCCAGTTTTTGGTCATGAGACAATCAGTCCAAGGCAGAGTTTCAGATGAGGAACCTGTGTTGGTTAGAATGACAACAGTGCATCAACTTAACAGTAAAACAAGTATTACACCAATAGGCTGTGTGTTGAAGCAATGACAGTGTCTGTTCAACTTATTCAAAAGACTGTGAACTGTGTCATTAGGCTTTTACTGCTCTTGGTGCTCAACAGTAAACTATTGTAGCAATACGTGGATTTTCACCTGCAATCTATTAATGAGGCTTATCGAAAGTTGAACACTAGTTCACTGGCCATGTAACTGTGTAATATTGGGGGGCTGCAAACAGTGAAAGTAATGTACTGTGAAATGCAATTGTGCACCTGTTGGCTACATCATTTACAGTAGACAGTAGTTACACTCGCACAACCCATTTTTCAGCCAGTATGTTGACACCAAGGACAACAAATTAAGAAATAAAGCAGGGAACATCATCACAACCTATGTAAATCTTTGTGTGTATTTTTTACTTCTATGTAAATCATTGTGTACATTTTTTACTTATCTTACATCTGAAACCAATGCACTGCGTTGTCTGAATTCTTTTTCTTGGTTTCTTTGACTTTTATTGTTGCTTTCAGCACTAATTAAACACAGCCAGTCACATTAATGTGACCACAACCTATGTTCGATTACAAGGTGCAAGAAACACTAATGTACAGCAGGTGGCAGTACTAGCGGTGGTGGGTATATGAAGCATGTTGGGAGATGCGGGAAAACAGTGCAGTTGCTGTCATGATGCAGAAATGGAGTGATTTATCTGACAATACAAAAGGCATGATCATTGGCTTTGGGTCAAGGATGTAAGCATTACTGAAGCAGCTAAGTTCGCAAAATATTCGTATGTCACTGTGGCCAAAGTATATGGAGCATATCAAAATGGCACAATCCAAAACTGGCAATGAGGCAACTGATGTGCACCATGGGCCTTAGATGACAGGGGTAAATGACAGTTGTGGAGATGTGTGCAGGCAAATGGATGTTTAACTGTTGAGCAACTGACCACCAGATGAACCATGGAGCTACTAGCACGTCTCCTCAATAACTGTTCAGCAAATGTCGCTATGTATGGTCCCCCATACCAGATACCTGGTTCATGCACCCTTGCTGACTGGTGTTCATCAGTGATGAAGACTGGAATTTGCATGCCAATACCACAACTGAATATTCACTGAGTGGTGAGAGGTGGCTGTTTAAGATAAATCATGTTTAATGCTGAATTGGACAGATGGCTGTTGGCATCATCTGAAAGCAAACACCCTACAACAATCATATGAAGGGCCCTGGCAAGAGGGCATTCCCTGAGTGGTCTTGTCATTCTGGAAGGCACAATGGATCAAAGCAAGGATGCATCTATCCTTGAGGACCATGTCCACCTCTATGTGCAGTTTGTTTTTTCTCAGCACAGTGGCACCTACCAGCAGGACAAAGTGGCATGCTGCACAGCTCGCAGTGTACTTGTGTGGTTCAAAGAGCACCAGGATTCGTTTACTGTACTCTCTGGCTACCAAACTCCCCAGATTTAAACCTATCAGGAGTCTGTGGGACCACCTTGACTGAGCTATTCACATCATGGATTCTTAAATGAGAAACAAAGCACAGATGGCCGTGGCACAATACGCAGCACATCTTCACATCTCTGTTTGTACCTTCCAGTATCTCACTGACACACTTCCTGCACGTCTCATAGCAGTCTGCACAGCAAAAGATGGTTATTCAGGCTTTTGACATTTGGTCACATTAATGTGACTGAACAGTGCGTTCTAAGCAGTTTTAATCTTATTTCTTGACTTTATTACAGAGTTGGTAATTGCTTTTACTTTGTAATCCGCTTTGTTTGAAACTGTAGATTTTCTTGTATCATTTCCATGTGTAAAGCTACATCACAATAATGTTATGCACTAATAATCACCATACCTTTCAATTTCGTTCTGTGCCTATACAGCTAGGCACCGAAGTTCTCCACTTAAGATCAGTTTAAAGATGATAATGTTTTGGTTGCTGATGATTCTTCTTCTTCTTCTTCTTCTTCTTCTTCTTCTTTTTTTTTTTTTTTTTTATTTTTTTTTTTTTTTTATTTTTTTAAGCAATGTTGGAAAAGCAGATCAGGTGTCTCTGATAATGAAATGTATGTTTGGACTACCTGTGTCTCACAGCCACACTTAAATTTGTAATTTTATTGCAAATGACTGTCTGGCTTTTGCAGGCCAGTTTTGTTAGTGCAGGTATTATTACTCCCATATTATTATATTTGTATTATTTCCTCAAATTCTTGTTTTTTATTCTTTTTTCACATCACTGTTAAACTCTTTATATCTTCATGTTAGTTCTTACTAAGTTTGTGAATTTTTTGGAAAGATGCTAACCTTCCCACTTGGTGATCTGTGTACACCATTACTTTCAAATTTTTTAAATTTAGCTTTAGGTGTTCTTATGCCTTTCCCTATTTAAGATTTGATGGGACTTTAATGTGCCTACAGACTCCAGCACCTTTCTCCGCCTCTCTGCTCCTCCCCCAATGCCTATCTGCTCCTTTCCCCTGTGTCCATCTCCTCCTCTCTTTCTCCACCATTTCCCCTCTCCTCCTGTCCATCTTCCCCTCCCCCTTCTGTTTGTCCATCTCCTCCTCCTCTCTGTACATCTCCTCATCTTTCTTTTCCTCATCTATTTCCTCCTCCTCCCACTGTCCACCACCACCACCACCTCCTCCTCCTCCTCCTCCTCCTCCTCCGCTCCCTCCTCCACCACCTTCTCTCTGTCCGTCTCTCCCTCCCTCCCCCCTTCCCCCATTTCTGTCCACCTATTTCTTTTTTCTTTCTCTGGCCATCTCCCCCCCCCCCCCTTGGTCCATCCATCTCCTCCATCCCCTCTCCATCTCCTCCTCCCCCACTCTATCTGTCCATCTCCTCTGTCAATTTCCTCTGCCTCTCTCTCACTGTCCATCTCCTCCTCCCCCTCTCTCTGTTCTCCTCTTTCTGCACCCTCTCTCTGTTAATCTCCTGTTCTTTCCTTTCTCTGTCCATCTCCTCCCATCCTGTTTCCTCTCCACATTATCACCCCTACCCCAGTAGGAGGTTGCTGGTTCTTACCCCAACAGCATTTCTTTCCAGATAGTAAGTTGTATGGATACCAAGTTAGGCTGTTTTGTTTTGTTTGTTTTGTTTTAGGGTGCAAAAACAATGAGGGTCATACGTGCTCATGTCAGAACCATAGAACACAAACACAAAAAAAGGAGTTAAAAGCGATTACATGTTAGGCACAACTGACAGTAGAAAAGACAGTCAAAAAAACAGGTACTTGGAGAAAGGTCCATAAAATGTGCCATAGAGAAATGAGGTCTTGAACTAAAGGTTATATTTCCTTCCCCATATTGCTATTTTGAAACAGCATGCTCACTGTTCGCTAATACAATCAATAACTCAGATGGTAAACATAAACTGGAACAAAAAGTGGCTAAAAAAAGGGCATTCCATCAGGAAATGAAGAACCGTCAAAGGTTGAGGGCAATGAGCACAAAGTTTTGGAGGAGCACCACTTAACAAATGGTGATGGCTAAAAAGACAGTGCCCAATATGCAACCTAGCTAGAATGATCTCCACATGGTGAGAGGGTCAAGAGGAGGTTGTCCAAGCTGCTTGGAGAGTTTTAATTTCCTGGAGCTTGTTCCCATGAAAGGAGGACCAGTGGTGATGCCATAGTGACATCACCTCCTGACAGACGGGGACAGAGAAATCATTGGGAAGAATGGAAGAACTAGTGGGCTGAGGTACCAGGACCACAGCCTTGACAGCAGCATCAGCAGCCTAGTTCTCTGTCAGACCGATGTGATCAGGACCCCACATAAATATCACAGTGGATCCATCAAGACTGAGCAACATAGCTTTCCTGTACCTGTCGCAGTAAGGGATGGATGATGCACAGCACACAGAGACTTTGAAGGGCACAGAGAGAGTCAGAGCAAATGATGCAACTGAAAAGCCTGTGTCGCCAGTTGTACTTTGTGGCCTGATACAGGGCGAAGATCACTGCTGCAAATACTGAGCAGTGTTCTGGAAGCCAGCACCGAAAAACTTCAGTGCCAATGACGAAGCCACACCTGACACCAAGGTCAGTCTGAGAGCCACCAGTGTACACAGAGGTACTATTGCCAAGTTCTGTGTGAAGTTTGTGAAACTGAAGGTGATAGAGCAAGGCTGGAGCAGTGTCTTTAGAAAGCAAATGAAGGACAAGGTGAACACAGGCCACCACACGAAGCCAAGGTAGTGAAAGATTCACATCCATTGGGAAAGTGGCAGGTAGCTTGAAGTTAAGCTGCAGGAGCAACAGCCGAACTGCAGGAGGTAACTAAGAAGAGGGACATGCCCCAAACTGGTGATCAAAGGAGTCATCAAGGAAGGAGGCACAGGATGGGTGGCCACGCATGGCAGGCAAACTGCATTCATATCTGCTGAGGGGGAAGTCATGGCAGTATGGCAGCAGTAGTTCAGCAGTTTCTGCATAGAGACTTTCAACCAGGATAGTGTAACACGTGCCAGTGGCCAAACAGATGCCATGGTGCTGGAGTCTATTGAGACAGTGTAAGATGGATAGATGTGCAGAAGCACCCAGTCGAGTTTCGAATGGACAAGAAACAGGTACCAGCATGGTCCAATCCATTCCCCAGGAAGTACTGCTGAGGACTTGTAGGACATTCAGGAACCATGTACAGCTGGCAGCCAGGTAAGACATGTGGAGGACCAAAAAGTTTTCAATTGAGCATGAGCCCCAGGAATTTCGTAATTTCAGTGAACAGAACAGCAACAGGCCCAAGACGTAAAGATGGTGGAAGGAACCAAGTGTGCCGCCAGAAATTAATACAAACAGTTTTGTCAATGGAAAAGTGAAAGCCATTGTCGATGCTCCACAAGTAAAGACAATCGAGAAATCGCTGTAGATGTCACTCAATGAGACAAGTCTCTTGGAGAACTGCAAAAGATGACAAAATCGTCAACAGAAAGGGAGCCCGAGATGCCGGCAGGAGATGGCTGTAATAATCTTAATGGTGATAGCAAAGAGGGTGATGCTCAGGACAGAACCCTGAGGCACACTGTTTTCCTGGATAAAGGTCTCTGACAAGGCAGAATCCAAACGGATCTTGAAAACTTGGTCTTTTAAAAATCCCTGAAGGAAATGGGGAATGTGGCCTCAGAAAGCCCACATGTAGAGAGTACAGAGGAAACCAGTCCTCCAGCAAGTGTTGTAGGCTTTCTCCAAATCGAAAAACATGGTCACAGTTTGGAATTACCACATAAATCCATTCATGACACGGAGGGACAAAGTGACGAGATGGTCAACTGCTGAAAGGTGCCCTCGAAATCCACATTATGCACTGGTTGGTAAATTGTGAGACTTGAACCACCATACCAGCCTGGTATGAATCACACATTCCATCACCTTGCAAATATAGCTGATGAGAGAAATGGACGATAACTAGAAACAAGGTGTTTCTCCTTACCAGGCTTAGGTACGGGTATGACAGTGGCTTCATGCAAGTGCCTGGGAAACGTGCCCTTTGCCCAGATGTGAATGTATGTGTGAAGGAGAAAGTGCTTGCCTGCAAGAGAAACATTCTCCAACATCTGAATGCGAACATCGTCCAGCACTGGGGCGGAAGATCAGGGTGAAGCGAGAGCATGATCTAGCTCCCTCATAGTAAAGGCAGTATTCTAGCACTCACTACTCTGAGAAGAGTAAGGTATCACCTGAGCCCCTTTCACTCGTTTTCGTTGGAGGAACGCAGAGTGATAGTGGGAGGAGCTCAAAATTTCCACAAACAGCGGCCCAAGGCGTTGAAGATAGCAATAGTGGCCACTATGACATCGTCTGCTACTGTCAGGCCAGAAACTGGGGAATGGACCTCGGCCCCAGAGAGCTATCAGAGGTTGGACCACACTATGGAAGAGGTAGTGGAAATGTTAAAAGAATTAGTAAATGAAATCCAGCTAGCTTTTATGCTATCCTGAAGAACACAACAACACTCTGCATGCAACTGTTTATAATGAATGCAGTTTGCCACCGTAGGATGATGATTAAAAACATGGAGAGTACGTGGAAATGGAAATCCAGAGTAGTGGAAATGTTAAAAGAATTAGTAAATGAAATCCAGCTAGCTTTTATGCTATCCTGAAGAACACAACAACACTCTGCATGCAACTGTTTATAATGAATGCAGTTTGCCACCGTAGGATGATGATTAAAAACATGGAGAGTACGTTTCTGCGTGCAAATTGCATCGCAGCATGCCTCAGTCCACCATGGGACTGGGACACGGTGTGGTGAAGAGGAAGTGCAAGTAATGGAATGTTCTGCAGCAGTAAAAAAACAGAACACAGGTTGTAGGACTGACATCAACTTACTCCAACCACAAAACAAATTCAGTACCAGAGGCAAAAAATGTAGAAATAGGAGTACCACAAGGCAGCATCCTAGGGCGCATAATATTTCTTGTCTATATAAATGATTTTCACAACTCAGATGATGCAGCCAAAGCAATAATATTTGCAGATGATACTAGTGTGATAATAAGTGCACCAAAGCAATTGCTACCAACAACTGCTGATAAAGTACTAAATTACATTCACTCTTGGTTGAATGCAAATAGGTTGACATTGAATGTAAATAAAACAAATTATATGCAGTTTGGGAAAAGATGTCAAAATGTAAATCTCGATCTGGTGTGGGGTGACAAAGCCTTAGACAGAGTGACATCCACAAAATTGCTGGTGATTCATGTGGATGAAAACTTAAATTTTAATGACCATGCAATAAAACTTGCACAGAAACTTAATTCAGCCTGTTTTGCCCTCAGAATTATTGCAAATGTTTGTACCTCAGAGGGTGCCAGAATGGCATATTTTGGCTATTTTCAGTCTCTTGCCACATACGGAATAATATGTTGGGGTTCCACAACAGGGCGCCTAAAACAAATTTTGTTGATGCAGAAGAGGGCCATCCGAATAATAACTCACAGTCATCCAAAGACACACTGCAAACCCATATTCAAAAAGCTTAGAATACTTACTATACCATCATTATACATATACAAATGTGTATTGTATGTCAGGACCCACATTGCAGATTTTCAGACAAATGCCGACTTTCATAACTACAATACCCGTAATACCGCAGCACTCCATACTCAGTGAACAAAAAGAACGAATACACAAAGGCATGTAAGCCATATCGGTGCTAAACTATACAACGCACTGCCAGTCAACATCAGGCAGTTAAAGATGATAACAAATTTAAAACAGAATTTAAAAAATTTCTAGTAGAACAATGTTTTCATTCTGTAAATGACTATGTAGGTCAGTAAATTTTTTCTGATGATATTTATAAAGGCAAAATGGAAAATACTCTATCTGTACCTAATCATTCATTACCTAATCATTCATTACATTTATATACTTAAAGGACAGCTGTTGTGTGATGTAAATATATACTTAAGCAGTGTTGTGTATATAAGGACTTGCCGTTTAGCGAGGACAAAACTAAAGCCTTATGAAAACAGACTATGCATTTAAAATAACAAGCAGGGATGTATATAGGCCATATTAGTTTCATTGTATTATTATTAATTTCATTGTATTATTTTGTTTGTACTTTTTTACGTATATATTGTTTGTGTCCCATTTCTTTGAAATGGCTTACATGTACCCTTGACAACATCCTTACAATATTTATTGTCAACGGATGGATAAATAAAATAAAAAAATAAATAAATAAGGATAACATTTGTAAGATATTCTACCCGGACATCACAACTGCAGAAATGTGGTTCATCGAAGGTCGCCAGGGAGGGGTAAAGCCTGTGTGCACATAAGTGGGGTAGGAGTCAGCATAGCAGATAGTATAGGGGAAATGGTTGCTCGAGTAAGTGCCAGAGAAAATGGACCACTCAAGACAATGGGTAAGCTGGGCAGTGCAGAAGAAGAGGTCCAAATGGGAACAGGTGTGCGAGGAGTCTGAAAGTAATGTGGGTGCTCCCACGTTAAGGCAGATGAGGTTAAGTTGATTGAGAAGGTCAGCCAAGAGCGCACCTCTTTGACGGGTTCGGGCAAGCCCCAAAGTGGGTGGTGTGCATTAAAGTCACCAAGCACCAGAAAGGGCTGAGCGAGTTGCCCGATAAGCTGGAGGACACCTTGGTGACACCGAATGATGGAGGGATGTAAACAGTACACAGGGAAAATGTCAAGTGAGGAAGCAAAAGGCGAATTGCAACAACTTGAAGGTGGTTAATCAGGGAGATGGGTTGACTATGATCATCATCCTGGACGAGCAGTATGACTCCCACATGAGATGGAATGCCATCCTTGGGGAGAAGGTCAAAGTGGACCAGGAGCTCAAAACGGTAATGAGGGTGCAATTTTGTTTCCTGAAGGCAGGCAACAAGTGGGCACTGTGGTTCTAAGAGCAGTCCTCGTTATTGGGTCAAAGGCTGCAAATGTTCCATTGGAAAATAGTTGTGACAAGGAAAGGGGAGGAGGAAAAAAATGAAGGGGGGTCACCTCAGCAGCTGCAGAGTGCCAGCCTTCGAAGACTCACTGCTGCAGGACACAGAGGCTGAAGGATCCTGCTCCACGAGATCCACAGCAGTGTCGGCATTCTCCCTCTGTCAATCTGTGGAGTCCAGGGCAGAAAAAATGGTTGGTGATGTGCACCGGTGACACGGATGTTGGACGGGCGAGGGTATCACGTGACGATACTATTGAAGAGGATCTCCGAGGCAGTGAAAGAGAAGACCATTTCCCTTTGTTTGACTTCTTGGAGCCTTTCCAGTTGGCACAGGAAGATCCAGATGTTTGTTAGCTGGAGGGACATAGGAAGTCTTCACGGGAGTATTCCTTCTGTCCTTTCCGGCCTATTGATTGACTGTGCAGCAGGGGACTTTGCCGATGAGGTGAAAGTTTGGTGGCTTGTTGCAAAGCTGAAGGATGAGGTGGGGATGCTACCATGACACTGTGCAATTTTCCAACCACGGAACCAAATCTGAGGTTGCTTGTCTCCGTAGCCACATCCTTTGTAGAGCAAGAAGCAGAAATAACAGTATTACGAGTGCCAGACAGTACAATTCAGGGTTTCCGAGTAGTCGATAACTTGCAAGCGACTGGGTAAGGCACTTTTTCCTTCACCTGGATCTCCCGGACAGTTCGCTCATCGAGATACACAGGACAATCTCAGGAGTTTGTGGCACAGCCGCCATTGCAGTTAATACAGCAGGGAGGAGGAAGTAGACAAACACCATCATGAGCATCCCTACCACAGGTTACACATTTGGTCAGGTGTCAACAGTACATTTGAGTGTGGTTGTCACGATGACACTGTAGCAGCATTGGTTTTGGAATGTACGGTCGGACTGTGATAGCTCCATAACCTGCTTTGATCTTTGACAGAAGCACCACTCTATCAAAAGTGAGAAAAAGAGTGCATGTGGGCACTAAGGAGGTATCTACCTTTTTCATCACCCTGTGGACTGCAATGACATCCTGATCAGAGAAGTACGCTCGGATTTCTGCCTGAGCCAGACCGTCGAGCAACCTAGTGGAAATAACTCCACAGGAAGAATTCGGCATTCGATGGGCCTCGACACAAACAGGACAACCAAGGAGGAGCGAAGCTGCGAGCAGTCATTGTGCTCGAGAACCAGTAGTAGTCTCCAAAAGCAAAGTGCCATTGTGTAAACGAGAGCAGATTTCACAGAGCTGGCAATTGCATCAACACATTTCTTAATAAGAAACATATTTACTGTCACGAAGGACTGACTGTCTTCAGTACGTCAAACCCCAAGGAACTGTGGTGCAGCTGGGAGGGTCTCTGAACCGTTAGCCTCATTCAGTTTATGTTTCGTAGACATTGACTGCGAAGATGATTGGCTCATTGCAAGAAAATCCCTCACGATAGCCAGCGTCTAAGGTGGCATGCTCCTTCCAACTGGGAATCCCCTTCAGAAGGGGATGCACCTGCCTTAGGTGATTGTTCACACCTCCCAAACACCTGACAGGGGGACCAATTGGCAATTTGGGAAGGCAGCAGTTCAGACAAGCATCCTCCCTGGGCCTGGCCTGTTCCAGGGGGTATGTGCGAACCTTACCTGTCAACCTGGGGCGGGGAATTACGCATTACCCAGTCACCTGTTACATGTCAAGAGACATGGGTTGGCCTTCAGGAGTGCACAGTGAGGAAGATGAAAAAGAAGACCCTTAAATGCCGAAGTGAGGAAGGATAAGAGAAAGGGAGTGATGAAAACAAAAAGGAATAAAAAACAGTGGAGAGACTGTTCTGATATTGGTTACGAAAAAAGCAGAATACATCTCTAAAAACATCCCAGACATGTTCCCCAAGGTAAAGGAAAAAGAATAGCAAGAGAACATACAGACAGCATGGAAGGGAAACTATCCCCCTTGGCAGCCAAGCACAAATCTGCCAAAGAGTGGTGAGCACCCTGGCAGGACCAAGTTAGGTTGTAATCGATTCAGGGGTTTAGGAGAAGTTTTTTGCATGTGGCAAGTCACATATATTCAATATATTTCACAAACATTTATACATACATTTCACCTATATGTCTAGCAAATTTTGCACTGTAGTTTCATTTCATGTAGCTCAATATTTATAAAGTCTTATCTCCCAAACTATATCTCATACAGCAACATAATTTTCAGGTACTTTTGGTGGTATTTGTGAGTACTGTCAGCAAAATGTGTTGCGAATACAGTTAGTAGTAAAGAAGTAATAAATTAAAATGTCATGCCTCCTGCAGCTGACTTACTGTGTGAACAGTGAAAATGTAGTAAGAAACATGTTCATCAATTTGTGGGTGTTGTCAGCGACGATAATTTTTGTAAAGGTTTGAAATTAGGTGCAAAGACTGTTACAAGTCACTAAGTGCTCTCATTCCCAAATACTGCATGAACAAAATCTGAATATCCATGCTTCGTGGGCTACAATTCTTTCTCACTCCTTATCTCACCCCTTTGATAGGTAGGTAGTTCTTGCCCCCACAGCGATTCTTTGCAGATAGTGAGTAATCGTGTAAAGTTTGGTTGAAATAGTCTCGTGGTTATGGAATATATGTGGAACATACATACATTTCTACAATATGTATGGATTACCTCACTTTAAGTTAGCACATTGATACTGCAGTTAAGAGCAATGATGTTTTTCAGTGGTTTTTTTCCTGGCTTTATCATATATCTTCATGGTGTCGGCACATTAATCTGGAAACTGACAATGTTAGTAGTAGAGGGTGGCCCAATTTCCATCATCAAGTGCCACTCTCCCCAGAACAGAATTTGTATACCCCATCCATCTGTGGCTAGAGTTATCCCATGTGAAAGTGTGAGAATGGTTTCAAAGTGTTTGTGGATAGTGTAACAGGGGAGGGAAATGGGTACCAGCCCAGTATTCACCTATTAGGAGTGGGAAAGTGCCTAAAAATCACATTCAGACTGTCTGGCAAACCAGCCCCCACTGTTGATCCAATAGGCAGATTCAATCTCTGACCAACACACCTCTCCGAATCCCAGGAGCAGCATGCTAATCTGTGTGACTATCCAGGAGAGTCACAATAGTAAACTGCCTGTCAGAAATTAACTTTCATTACTTTCCTTAACTGCAGCACTGTATTTCAGTTTGCTATGTGCCACCAACTTTACACTTGTTAATAGATTTTCAGCTTGTTGAGTTTAGCATATCATCATCATCTGAAACATCCCATAAGCTATGCTTATTTCCATTTCTCATACTACATGAACATTTGTTCAGTTTTCATTCACATTTGACAGTTTTTCTTGCAATAATACAATTTTTGTGTCAATATTTTTGTCCTTAATACTTCAGTGTACTTTGTAGTATCTTAACAATCTCGGCAGTGTGATTGAAGCCAAACTGAAGAAAGAAAAGTTTATTCACAAATGACCAGACAGTTTCATAAAAAATATTAAATGCCTTTCTAGGTAGTAATTTTACAAACATGTTCCACACACTCAAAGAGGGACATAAAAATTTGTCTTTATGTCATAAAGTTGAAGCAACACCTGAAGAGACAGATACTAAGTTGCATTCTGTTACAGATAATGGTCCGTTACAAGAACTTATATGACTCAGTTCCTTAAGGCCAGGGAACTACAACCCGCCTTCTGGTACATGTAGCATGCTGATCAAAACTAGTGTAACTATATCTGATTAAAAGAGCAAATACTAGCGTCATTATAAGCTGCCTTAAGAAGAAATATTTGAGAAGAATAAAGGCTGTCATATGACAACTGGGAACAATTGTCACCAATGAATCAATTATATTAACAGAATTTTTAACCTGAGAACTTATGGGCCACATTTTAATTTCAAAATTGTATTGACGAAATAAAGGTGCACTAGACGCAAACAATACAATGTCATCAGCAAAACACAAGTGGTGCAGATATATTCCATTAACAAACATAGATTTTTTTGTACGCCCCAATATCAAGTTTATGCACGTGAAAAATTCCTGTAGAACTGCTGTGGATAGTTTTGATGATGTGGAATCTTGTTGACTGAATACTATTTTAATTCTAAATTTCTCACTGGCTTGATGAAATCTAATGGGCACAACAGCAGTGACATATTTGTTCTTCGCTGTATATGTTGAATTAGTGCCTCGTTTCACAAGGTCTGTCGGTGGAGATTTTATTGAAACTTAACCAAAAGCTTTCTCAAAATATATGAATCCTAGGCAAAATGGCAGTTCAAACTTTTTGTACTGTGTATAGCCCACTTAAGCCAGTTTGCTCTTATGCCTAATTAAAATTCAATGCTTCTTTCCTGTGTGGTTGGTGGCAATTTTAGTGAAAACCCAGTACAGCATGACAGTTGCTAGGTCTACAGTTTTTGATGCTTTCTTTGTCTCCTTTCTTGTTAAGTAGAATAATTACAGATTTTTCCAGTTTCGGGCAACTGTTGTGCTCTGCAGACATTCTGTGAACAATTTTGCGAGTTTCTTATACATTACTCTACCTTTATCTTTAACTATTTCTACTGAAACACCACCATTGGCCAGCGATCATCTTTCCTTTATCCATACCTTGAATGTCTTTGTTCACTCATCTGGCATGTCATTTTTGTTATTCACTATTTTGTTGTTTGACTCTTTTAACATGTTTTTTCTATTTCTCAAGAGAGAGAGCATGACAGTTCAAAAGCTAGTGACATTTTCAGTTCATTTAATGTCTGCCTAAGTGTCACCTACCCACTTATCCAGCGTTGCCAACGATCCCACATAGTAAGAGGTTTCCCACAGCTGTTAGTTGAAAAAATTATCTGGTGTGGGCCTTTACAGGACACTAAAGTTCAGTATTTAATATTTTTCTGCTGATTAATTATGTAACTTCATTTGCCAAACTTACTTCAGTGCTAGGCCTGTATGCCTCTGATCTATACGCTGAAACAACATGTAAACAACATGTAAAAAAAAAAATTGACAAGTACCCAACCACTAACCTGCAGAGGAATGATGGGTGGCATATTGGCATACTTACAAGGACACCACAAGGCAATTGGATTTTGTGTGTGTGTGTGTGTGTGTGTGAAAATCAACTCTGAATTTTTCCCAAAGTGAAAAACACTATGAAAGCAACCCAACTTCAGAACAGGGAAGCTATTATGCACAATTTGACAGAGTAACTGTGCATCACACCAAAAGAGGCTTTCCAGAGATTCTTCCAGCAGTGGCAGCAGTACTGGGAGAAGTGTGTAGAAGCTGACTGATAATACTTTGAAAGTGACTAGTGTCAAACAATTGTACCTGAATAAAGATCATCTTTGTTTTTAGATATATCTAAAAACAAAGATGATGTGACTTACCAAACGAAAGTGCTGGCAGGTTGATAGACACACAAACAAACACATACATACACACAAAATTCAAGTTTTCGCAACCAACGGTTGATTCGTCAGGAAAGAGGGAAGGAGAGGGAAAGACGAAAGGATGTGGGTTTTAAGGGAGAGGCTAAGGAGTCATTCCAATCCTGGGAGTGGAAAGAGTTACCTTAGGGGGAAAAAAGGACAGGTATACACTCGCGCACACACACACATATCCATCCGCACATACACAGACACAAGCAGACTTTTGTAAAGGCAAAGAGTTTGAGCAGAGATGTCAGTCGAGGCGGAAGTACAGAGGCAAAGATGTTGTTGAAAGACAGGTGAGGTATGAGCGGCGGCAACTTGAAATTAGCGGAGGTTGAGGCCTGGCGGATAACGAGAAGAGAGGATATACTGAAGGGCAAGTTCCCATCTCCAGAGTTCTGACAGGTTGGTGTTAGTGGGAAGTATCCAGATAACCCGGACGGTGTAACACTGTGCCAAGATGTGCTGGCCGTGCACCAAGGCATGTTTAGCCACAGGGTGATCCTCATTACCAACAAACACTGTCTGCCTGTGTCCATTCATGCGAATGGACAGTTTGTTGCTGGTCATTCCCACATAGAAAGCTTCACAGTGTAGGCAGGTCAGTTGGTAAATCACGTGGGTGCTTTCACACGTGGCTCTGTCTTTGATCGTGTACACCTTCCGGGTTACAGGACTGGAGTAGGTGGTGGTGGGAGGGTGCATGGGACAGGTTTTACACCGGGGGCGGTTACAAGGGTAGGAGCCGGAGGGTAGGGAAGGTGGTTTGGGGATTTCATAGGGATTAACTAAGAGGTTACAAAGGTTAGGTGGACAGCGGAAAGACACTCTTGGTGGAGTGGGGAGGATTTCATGAAGGATGGATCTCATTTCAGGGCAGGATTTGAGGAAGTCGTATCCCTGCTGGAGAGCCACATTCAGAGTCTGGTCCAGTCCCGGAAAGTATCCTGTCACAAGTGGTGCACTTTTGGGGTTCTTCTGTGGGAGGAGATGAGGAGGCTCTGGTTATTTGCTTCTGTACCAGGTCGGGAGGGTAGTTGCGGGATGCGAAAGCTGTTTTCAGGTTGTTGGTGTAATGGTTCAGGGATTCCGGACTGGAGCAGATTCGTTTGCCACGAAGACCTAGGCTGTAGGGAAGGGACCGTTTGATGTGGAATGGGTGGCAGCTGTCATAATGGAGGTACTGCTGCTTGTTGGTGGGTTTGATGTGGAAGGACGTGTGAAGCTGGCCATTGGACAGGTGGAGGTCAACGTCAAGGAAAGTGGCATGGGATTTGGAGTAGGACCAGGTGAATCTGATGGAACCAAAGGAGTTGAGGTTGGAGATGAAATTCTGGAGTTCTTCTTCACTGTGAGTCCAGATCATGAAAATGTCATCAATGCTCCATCGCAGCGAGGCCCTGGACGTGCGAAATATTTGTGTATGAATGTACTACCTGCAACTATCTAAGTACAGGTTTACCTTGGGAGATAACATTTTGTAGATTTTCATGTGTTGTTACATTAAATGATCAGTATGAGTTTACAATGTAGATTGTACACAGTTTGATGCACAACAGAGTGGGGCAATGCTCGTGTAAGTCTAAGGACATGAATGACATTCCTTTTATGATTTCACATGTTTCCACAACTAAATGTTTTCTGTCAGTTCAAAAACAATAATGGGTATTTAGTTACAGATAAAAATACAATTTATCATTTTTTGAAGATTTATTGGGTATTTTTACTTGAGATGTGCCACTGTAAACAAGTAACAACTCAGTTATTGCTGCACTCCCTAAATGTTATCAAACATTACAAAGAAAAGTAAATGAGGATATCTTTGCAAACAACTTATGTGGTATCCTTGGACCAAAAAGTGGCCAGTTAGGAAATTTTCTTTAGTTATTTACATGTTCATTATTTACATTCACTGTACATCCACATTTATCAATACTCTCTCTCTCTCTCTCTCTCTCTCTCTCTCTCTCTCTCTCTCTCACACACACACACACACACACACACACACACACGCACACACAAACACACTAATATACATAGTTATATGTACAAACATTCTAAAATCTCATGTAACAAAAAATACAAATGATAAATGACAATATGTCAAACACACTTGGAATGATACTAGATCACAGTGTCACTAACACTTTTTATGCTGAAACTACTGTGAAACTAATAACTAGAACTTAATTATCAGTCTGATGCAATGATTAATATACAAAAGTATGTGTATTTAAAATGTCATATTATTGGCCTCTGCCCCTCCCCTTTTCTTCTTCTTTACATTGACTTTTCTCTTAATGTCATACCTTAAACTAAATTTGTCTGTGCATGCCCATATACAAAAAATTGAAACTTTTAACATAATACATTGACTTGTCCAGAGTGTTAAAAAGACAAATCATGATATGTGAAAAAATATTGTAAACTTTAAAGGCATTATAATTACAAGCAAGCTGTTATTCATTTTAAACCAGGCCCACAGAAGATGGTTGAAATGAATTAGCCCCCATCTTCAAAGCAGTCTGCAGTGATCAGTTTATGATATCCCAAGTGGCAAGTGAAAACAAATCACATCAAATTAATCAAGAGGAAAATGAATGGAAAACAGCTTTTTTACAAACACTATACTGTTATTTAATCAATATCAAAACCACATTTTGTTATGTTAGTGGTTTAATTGTTCCTTACTATACAAAACTTCGAAACTTTAATGTTCTTATACTTGGATTCACTTATTTCAAAACCCGTATAAATCCTATGGCACTGTCAAAGAAAATAATATCCAATCAATGGGGAATGGACATTATATAGTGAATATTTTAGTATAGTGGGCTACTTGCACTCGTTCAGATCTGAATACAGTTTCATTAATCAAAAATAAGAAAAAAAATTCACATTACATTAGGCAGAACATGTCTTGATTCAGACTCCACAGACACTTGAAATTGTTTCTACTGTGTTTTTAGTTCCACATTCTCAGTCAAGTCTACACAGCCCACTAGGTCGCACTCACAACATCAGTAAAGCTTCATGAATATAGGCCGTCCTCGCATCTTGCAATAACGAAGTTCTCGCAGAGCTCGCTGTGCTTCAGCAGGTGAGGGAAGTGCTACACGAGCGTCACCTGTTACCATACCTCCCTCCGTATATCGTCGGATAACATTCTCCCTCGTTACTCCATAATCAGCAAAGAAATCAAGAATTTCATCAATATCTGCACGAAATGGAATGTTTTCGAGAGCAAGAACACAACCTGGCTTTCCAAATGCATCTACATGTTGTGGATGGTGAGGGTGGTGAGGATTGTGATGAGGGGGTCCAAGAGGGTGATGGGGATGGTGGGGATTGTGATGTGGGTGGTGAGGGTTGTGGCGGGGCAACAGCTGTGGGCGATGTGGAGTTCCTGGTGCAGCACCTAAGAGGCCAGGTCTGGCAGCACGCACAGGTCCTCTCGAAGGTGGTCTCGAAGGAGGGACTTGCCAACCAAGTGCTTCTTGCAGTTCAAGTCGAGACACAGGTTGAACACGAACTTCGTTTGGGCCGAGCAAAGTTCCATCCTTACTGAGTGCGCGTGCAACTTCGGGTGTAGTTGCAAATTCAAGGAATGCATCACCATTAGCTTTGCCATACTTGTCCAGCATTATGTGAATGCGAAGTGGCACAAGGCCCACATCTGAGAAGAAGTCCAAGATTTCCCGGTCTGTTGTAGTTGGTGGCAGGCCCTGGAAAACAGAAGAAGAAAATCAAGTATCTTCCATTCTGTGCCTAGTTATATGTACAAATTCATTTTGTTTATCTTATTTAGTTCCAAATTAAATGTCTTTAGTGATACCAGATTACTGAACTCCACATTCATTCACTTAATGTTTCCTATACACTGTATTACTGCCGGTGCTAATTTCACACTGAGCTAGATTATGTTGTTATTGTTTCACAACAAAGAATAAATTAATATTTTTACTGTAGCTATGTGCAACTCTTTCAGTCAAACCAATGTTGTGAAAACAAACTATAATTTTTATGAATATGAGAGGATTTTAAATGGAGAGTGAGGTTGTTATTGATGCACATATTCTATCAACAACAGTACCTAAACACTGTTTTCCCGACAGTATTTGGCACAAAATTTAGTAGCTAAGCTTTGGCTCCTGATTACAGCCACCCATATATCAGGCAACAATATTTCAGAGATGTTTGAATAAGCCCTAAATCACATACAAACTTCAATAGGGTATATTAATATTATTAATGATAACGATAGTTACGTTAATCCAAAGGGGCTGGGATTTTTTTTCTCTTTCTAAAAAGTAACTGGTGAAATTCATTCAGTCAATGGCAGTTAGGTAATACAGTGGCAACATTAGTAGCCATTTGTATGTATGCATCCACAGCCACTGTGAATTTCTTGAGAGAAATTGTTTTACTATGTCGCTGTTTTATAGTAAAAATAACCACTTTATATAATTATTTAGCACTTAGCTAAAGGTAACTCCTTGCACATTATCAAGGTACATCACAGTAAAATATTTTTGCGATGCATATAGCATGGCATATCTCCACACGTGTGTATGGAAGAAGCAACATATTATGGCATCCCTAATGTGGGTTCCACACAATCATACTAGTTACAGACACAACTATCTCACAAGTGAAATCCATATGTAAAATGGAATAATGCAAACCTTTTGTTACTGAGCCATCATACAAAACATTGAAACTCATAAGATGGCTCAGTGAAAAAATCCACATAAGTGTCACAATATTCCTTTTCACATGTAGATTTCACACCTGAAATGGTTGTACCTGTAACTACTATGGCTATGTGAAACGTTATTGGGACACCATCACATAATGCTTCCTTCACACAGATGTGTAAAGTATATTGTGCTATCTGCATTACAGAAATGTTTTACTGTGATGTAACTTGATAATCTACACATCAGATTTCATCTAGGGAATTGCAAATTGCTATAGTCTTCCTAGTTAAATCTTGGAAGTGCGAAGTTTCATAATTTAAAATGAAAATATTTGAAATACTAGTAATATTTGAGATTCACATTCAGGGTGTATACGTTGACAAGGAAAAAAAATTCCCGGATTTTTCCCGGTTGAAAATACACTTTCTCCCGGGTGAAAATACACTTTTTCCATGTTAAATGACAGTATACTTTTCCTCGGCACTGTTAAAGTTATCAATCCTTAGAATGTTTATGGTTTTCTAAACAGACATAGAATTTACCGGCACTTTAGAAAACAAAACCCAGGGGAAAAAAACACGTTTTGGAAAGATCTTTGATGTGCAGCAACACGTATGCTGCATTTCTTCGTTTTATGGCGGTATAAATTCGAATTCCACCAAACACTGCATGTTACTTTCCGAAGCAATGAAATCGAGATTGCGACGCGCTTTTGTAAGCCAGTCATAGCTCATGTCACGTGATCTCGACAGCTGATGACAGTACAAGACACGTAGTGTAGTCAACCAATAGCAAGATCACTCTTAAGTAGCGCGAACACACAAAAAGAAAAGTTAATGGTTTAAATTAGTACACATAGTTTTGATAAAAGAAAAACAAAGCTTTCACAAATAATATTGGTCTCTAAGATTAATAAGCTGCAAGAGAAGTAAGCTTCCACATATAATGCTGCTCATTTTGCGCGTGTTACACTTTAAGACACATGACACAAATGTGCCAGTAAAATTTTTAATAACGACGTAAATGTCTGATCTTCTGGGCTCTAAATTATTCTAGATGGTCGTACTCAAGGAGTTGATTTTTACATGAAAGTCAAACGCTCTGTGGTTTAAGAATTCATCGTACATTCTCGCACATAGTTCATCTTGCGTAAAAGGAAATTTACTTTGAAAGTAACACTTTTCAAACCATCATTCGCAATATTTTCCCGTGACCTGTTAGAAACTGGTTCTTTTCAGGAGTTGCCAGAGAGCGCCAGATAACAGGCGTCACCGCGCCAGCGCAGCTACGATGATGCAGGAAGCCCGTATGTTCATACGTGCGATCTTGCATTATGTCATAAAAGAAACAAGACATCAAAGGATACTTCAGGAGCATCGTAATTTCGTGAACCATACTAAAATGCGTAATTTGTCTTACAGTGCACAATCATATGTCCAGATTCAGATGTAAATTTTCTAGAGTACCAGTACTGTATTATCTTATGTTTGGCTCTTTATTATGGCACAATGTCATACGAGCTAGAAGATGGAAAACGTGTGCTTGAAATGCAGCGAATAGTTGAAACTAGCCAACAGCTTGAGATTAAACACTTTGTTTAAAATAAATTGACTTCCTGAGTGCAAAATATTAATAAAAGCCCAATCCCTTTAGCAAATCGACAAAAACAGCTTCATTGTTCTGCAAGGTGATTAATGCTTGATTGTCAGAAAGGTGGAAATAAAACCTGGAACTAACAACATATTTTAGCCTTCCGTAATTATGCGAACGTATTTTAATTAATTTGGTAGCTCCCGGCCACAGAAATCCGTTTTGTTTTCATTTAATGTGAGAGCAATAAACAAAGAGGAAACAGCAAAATCACTAAACGTAAACACAGGTCACGTGGAGACTACCCACCTCTCCACTACAACTCAGACTGCTCTGTGCATCAGCCCTGGATCTATGATATTTCTGAACCGGAGCAATTTAGATAGTGGCGCTCAGCCACACATCTGTAGCCAGAAGTGGGAGAAGGTACTACCCACAGGCGACTCAACTGCGCATGCGCAAGAGTCCGCCCGCAACTGCTCAAATGAATCAAATGTAAACAGCTGTCATGCCACACTCATCGGAGGCAATTTGTTGTTAGGAAGCACTGCATATTCTTCCTAAAGTCTTTGACACACTTTGGTTGGCAGACGCTTGTATGAGCACTGTGTTTTGTTGTATATGGCACAATTCCTTTGCCGCTTAAGTTCTATTTTCGTTTTTCTTCCTCTTGTTAATGTTTTGTTGCTGCAATATTATCCTGCAGACGTGGAATACAGTAATACCCTTTGTTGGAGTATTGGTTCTTACCAGTCAAAATAACAAAAATTTAACTGGTAACTAAAACAAGGAAAAGTTCCCGGAATTCCAAAAAATTCCCGGGTTTTTCCCAGTTTTCTCCCAGATGAAAAAATTCCCTGGTTTTTCCCGGATCTCCCGGGTCGTATACACCCTGACATTAGATTTCTAGTACTTCATGTTCAACAGTTTGCCCAAACAAAGTAATACAGGCCTAACAACTGAACATTTTGATATGCCACACATACAGAGAGAGAGAGAGAGAGAGAGAGAGAGAGAGAGAGAGAGAGAGAGAGAGAGAGAGAGACTGACTTTTAGCATATTAAACAAACACTACATACCTGCAAGAGAGCACAATCTGTGTTCACTATGGGCAGTGGCTGTTGTGAAGGTGCTGGTGTGGGTGTAGGCCCTTGGTTCGTGGCAGTGGTAACTGATGCAGTAGTCGTTGCAGGAGAGATTGTTGCAGGAGACGAAGTAACAGTGGAACTGTTGGTGGTATTGCTTTGTGCTGTAGTCACTGGTGACGCACTTGGACTTTCAGATGATACAATTTGTGATGTAGGAGGTGCTGAAGATGAACTGTGGGTGGGGGGCGCAACACTGACTGGGGAAGGCTCTGTTGTCACAGTTTCTGCAATAGTTGTAGGAACCTCCTCCTCTACATCCATATCAGTCACCTTATCATCATCAAATCCATTCTGCTGTTTTCGAGCTTCCACTAACTCGTCCACAGGGCAAGGCCACACACTTACTTTCTTATGTCCTATAATGTGTTTATTTGACGAGTATAGAGCCTTTTTCGCATCCTCATGCTTGCTGAACTTAACATACGCTTTAAAGTCCTTAGCACCAGTCAGTTCTCTTGGTGTAATTGACATAACCACTTCAACAACAGTGTATCCCTCAAAGAGCTTGAAGATGTCTTGCTCCTTAACATATGGTGGCAAGTCTGACACCCGAAGGCATACAAACTGTTCCAAGTCAGGGCGACCATCTGGATTATCAGCTGATCCACGTGCTTGTTTGGACTCTCGAGGTGGTCGATAAGAGTCTATGGCTTTTTCAAATATATCATCATCAAGATGCAGAACTTCCACAAGTGAGCCACGTAATGGCTTCCCATTGAAGGAAAGTGCTCGTTCCTTGTCTTCTCCCTTGGTGAATCTAACATAAGCCATACCAACACGATTGCCATGGTTGTCGTTGATGATTTTAATGGCATTTCCTGCAACATATAGGCCTGAGAAAAAACGCTTCACATCAACATAGCTCGCCTCTGGCGGCATGTGTCTAATCTCTACACAAAGCCCTGAATGAGACACTCTATTGTGCTCATAGTTTCCAGGTGAGTTAGGAAACCTGTCCCTTCCAAAACGATCTGTACCAAAACCAGGTGGACGGGAGAGAAGCTGACCACCATAGCTATTACTACCAGCTGTTGCTCCACGGTCGAATCCATCAAAGCGATCAGCACCACTTCGATGATACTCCTGTTCACGGTAATTTCCCCTGAGGAGAAAAAAAGGTCTCAATAAATTATAAAAGTCATTTTAATCTCTCAATGAATATTAAAGAAATTTATCACAAATGAAATGAGAGTTGTGATCTTACAGGGTAGGTGAATAAGTGAGTTATTTCACTACATTTCTTTAAGGCAGCTAACCAGATTCTCAAATAAAATAAATAAATAAAATATTGTGAGAAGGTAGCTTCCACTAAAACCTGTACAGGAAGGTCTGTTTACACTATATATAATGTTAAGTGTGCATAAATAAAGAGTTTTGTCTGAACAATCTAATCATAGACAAATCCACAGTCTTCTTCATTCAACAGTCCTGAGTATTTACGTGAATGCACCTGACAATAAGAAAATAGTTTCTGCATACCACAACAGCCAGAACACAAACAAAATCTCTCCTCATGCACATAAGCTTGAATTATCCAGAAACAAAAGCATATTGTTAACATTATGTGGACTAAACTATAGCACAATAACACAAAAATGTGTGGGATCCTTTTAAGAGACCAATTAGTGTTCATGCAACAGTCCATTATGCAGAGTTTTATTATATGATGTATGCATTTTGTACACAGTATTTGAATTATAAGGAATCTGGATGACACAGCCAATGCAGTCAGATGACATTATGCATCAATGGATCACTGATAGGTTATAGACTGGCCACAGTCAGCATAAGATAGGCCAGAAGTTGAATTTCACTCGCAACATTATTTCACAGCATTGGAAAAGATTCTAGGAGTGAGGGAACATTCTATAACAGTAACAGCTAAGTCAAGTGGCAGGACCTAGTGGCAGGACCATTATCACAATGTGATTTAATGTTGTTTATTGTCAAGAGTATTTGGAGGATGAAGAGGAAGCATTTAACTCAAACAGCAATGCATACTGCAATCTCATTGATGGTATGTTCGTATATCACATTAGAAAATGATCACTTATGTGAAAAAGTGACAAACTTGTCTCTGGATATCCATCTTTTCAGAGATGGTTGTGGGACTCAGCTCTTCAGTCCAGAATGTCAAGTCAAACACCTTTCAGCCATCTAATTTCCAAGCTGTCATTTTATTGGGCTACCAGTTTCAACGATATATTATGCCATCATCAGACCAATGTGTAGGAAAACTCCAACCTCAGTTCTGACTAACAGTCAGCAGACGATGTTTGATGTGATCGCTGTATCAAGCAGAAATCTACAGACACCAGTCTTTGAACGCTGGCCCCCGTTTTGACTGGAACTGTAGTAGGAATCTATACATTGGTCAGGGAGCCTGAAGATGGCATAATATATTATTGAAACTGGTAGTCCTATAAAATAACAGCTTGGAAATTAGATGGCTGAAAGATGGTTGATTTGACATTCTGACAAACTTGAAGTTTAAATGCTGTATTAACCTTAAGATCCTCTTAGTATCAAATTTCCAGAATTCTGAAGGGTGTAAACAAAGACATCAATTCCAACACTTCTGTGAGAAACATGTAATAGCCTTCAAATCAGTTAGTGCATTTTATACCAAATTTCCTAACTACCATAAACAAAAACTGCTTACCATCTAATCTGGAGTTCAAAACTGAGTCACTAACAAAATGTTGTTATACATATTGAATGTATATTGTTCTCTCAAAGGAGTACTTGGTGTTGTGTTTGCAATGTCAATGATACAGATGAGTATAGCATGCTAAGTAAGAAAGTAGAAAAAGAGTTAATAAGATTGGTATGTCAATGTGCCTCACTGTTCCATCTTTGCATTCGGTGTCCCATGAAGTGAAGAAAATTTAGGAAGACTTATTTATTTGCATCCAGTTAACAAATATTTCATATCAGTATTAATGTAAAAACACTTGCTCTCACCTTCTGTCACCCTGATAGGGCCCAGCTAATGGTCTCCGCTCTGGAGCATTAATAAGCCCACGATCTGTTCCTCTGCCACTGCCTGTCCCTGCCACAGGGCCCTGGTATGCAGGTCCTGGTCTTCGATAAGAACTGCCACCCCGGAAGGCTGCTCCACCTCGTCCAAGCACAGCTCCGCCACCACCAACATGGTCATAGTCATTCTGCAGGAAATCTTCTCCACTGGCAGCATCTGGCACATTAGTTCCCGGATAGGGACGCTGCTGCATGGTTTGGAAGCGAGAGTTTCCACCGACAGCTGTTGGTGATGGCATTGCTGCCTGGACTGTAGGAGCCCTGGCAGTTGCTTGCTGTTGTGGCTGTTGATGTTGTTGCTGCTGTTGCTGCTGCTGTTGTGCAGCCCATGCTTCACCACGTGCTCTGGCAGCTACTGCCACAGCAGCAAGTTCAGCACGCAGATACGGATTATCAGTGAGAGCACCACTACTGTAGGGGCCCGCTGGTGCAGCCTGGGGACGACGTGCAACTACTGGCATAGTCTGCTGATGTTGTGGTACCTGAGGCTGTTGTGTCTGCAGGCGCCGTGAATCTATCTCTGCAACTATCTGCACACCAGATTGAGTTTCCCATGCTGGCGCCAGCTTGGCAGTTTCTGGAACTGCTGCAGAGGTGGCAACTGGTGTTGTTTCTTTAGTATACGATCCCATGATGACGACATCAGGTCCACCATTTTGTTCTTTATCTGAATCTCCATCACCACGTTTGTGAGACCTGCTGCTATAAAAATTAATTATTACTTGTCGGTTTGAGTTCACTACACACACACACACACACACTGTGTACAAGTAACTACATGTCTGCAACATATTTTGCAAAGATAATGACACAAAAATAGACAAAACATGAAATATGTGCATGGTAGCTACAATAAAGGCAGTAATATCATCTTGGAACCAAATTATAACCATTTGGAAAAAAGAAGGTGGGAAATAATAAACAACTTTCAAAACAGACTGAATTTATTCACTATCCATGAAAATAAAATCATCTCCTGTATGAACTAGAAAATAATACAGAGTTTAAACAATTAAGCAAATAGTTTAGGAGGAGGGGGTACTTTCATTGTAATGTTTAGATACTGCACATCTGATGGAAATCAATAAAGACTGTAGTTAAAAGCCAATTACTGTGAAGAGGATAACCCCCTTGCGAATCTGAGAAGGGACACGAGTAATGAGTAATGAGAGGGTAATATGCAGAGCTTGAGGTGGGCATTATAGGAAATGTGGCTGATACTGCAGTATGAGGCATGGGTGGAAGAAAGGGGCAGGGGTGGGGAAGAAAGGTAAGTCAAGGTATCATGGTTGCCATAAAATGCAAAACCACAACTCAGCTGAGAACATGTGAAACAAATAAACACTATTTTCAGTTGTTGATTTTATATCACAAATACCAAAATCAAGCAACCCTGTATAACAACATATAGGGCACTAATTGAAGTTACTACTGCAGCTATGCAGCTTTCAACAGTGATCAGTCATTAAAAGTGGTGAAAGAGCATCTAATGTTGTGCTCCACATGGCATTCAGACATTTCCAGCCATAACAAAATGATTAATTCAGTAGGAATATTTTCTAAGATTTTTGTACCTACAAGTGGAAATCACTGTCACAATGGCTGTTTTTATTTCTCATCTGGAGGTCTCATGGCCATGCTGATATGTTGACTGAATGAATTTATACACAAATAAAGTTCTCTTGAAGTTAAAAAGGTTCCGAGTACTTGGTGAAACCCAGGCATGAAGACGCCAGGAACATTTACAAGCATACTCAGTATACTATTGAGATTGTAGCAGAGGTTCTTTATAAGATTTTAAAGGGAAATCCTCAAAGACTTGATGTTTAGAATTTTGTTAAAGGTTGCCTGACAAGTTTAATTCCAGCAGCTCAAAATTAACATTTGTCATTGCAGTTTCTGACAAAATATGCTCAGTCTAAGGACTAACAAATTGCGTTAAGACAGACCATCCTCCCAAACAGTTATTTATTGACAACACAGTGAGCCTAAGATATTTAAAAGTATTCACCCTGAATATAAATGCAATGTCTAAACCACTGTTTACTTCAATTAGCCCCATCCGCATATTTAGTGACTGGACTTAAACAAAGTCTTCATTTCTTGCAGCACTATGGGACTTTGAATAAAATTACCCCATAAACATATATAAGCTTGCATGTTAAGTGGAAAATGAACATTTGACAGTTGCTGCACCTTTCTTTCATATAGGTATAGGAAACAGGACCATGACAGACAAAGGGAAATATGGGCAGTAACATGTAATAAATTGGCTAATATAGAGAGCAAGAAAAAAACGAGGAGGAGGAGAACAAGAAGGGGAAGCATTCACAATAACTGGGTAATAAAGAGGTGAAATAGAAATACAACTTACCTCCTGTCACGAGAGCGAGAGCGGGAACGAGAACGTGATCTATCACGACGATCACGACGACTGCGCCGTTCTCTGGAGCGAGATCGCTCCCTGCGTCCACGCCCTGCACGTTCACGGTCTCGATCACGATGGCGGTCCCTTTCACGATCGCGATCACGATCCTTGCGCCTATCACCTTCACGGGACCTAGAACGGTCTTTACGAGATCGTTCACGATCACGGCCACTGCCAGTGCTGGCAGTATCAGCATCTGGTTGTGGTGTGCGGCCCATGGTCTTGGGGTCAAGCCCCACAGTATCGAGGAGAGGTCCGGACATTACTTGCTGTGAATGTGACAAAGGCGCTGTAGTTGATGTTGGCACTGATGTATGATGCTGATGCTGCTGTTGCTGATGCTGCTGTTGCTGCTGCGGTGGCTGTTGTTGATTTGGAGTTGGCTGCTGCTGTGGTGGTGGCTGGTGCAGTGGTGGCTGCTGTGGAGGTGGTTGCATCCCAGAAAGTGTATGGTGCGGTGGTGGAGCTATACCTAAGGCGGCTGCCACTGATGTGGGTGGTGGTACAGTCCCAGCAGCTAGCGGCCCCATACCACCTCCCCCAAGCCCCAGAGTTGCAGCTCCTGACAGTGCTCCTCCTGAGATGTTCATGCCCATATTGACTCCAGCACCTGGAGCTGCTCCTGGGAGGGAGCCCATAAGTGTACTGAGAGCCTGAGATAGAGGGGGTGCAGGCATCTGCATAAAGCTGTGTAATGACATTGACTGCTGGCGAGCGTGCTCAATGACCTTCTGCATTTCGGCACGGGAGCTGAGCAGCAGTTTGATTTTCACCTCCTTGATCTTGCCTCCATCAGAAAGCATTGCCTGCCGTGCATCCTCGTCTGTGCTGTAAGAAAAAATTTCTTTCTCAGTACCAGTGACGATAATAACTTCAATAGTTACGTATTGTCACAAAAAAATCAAACTGTTCACAGTGAGCCAAAATATGTGATAAATTGATTAAATTGTTGTTTTGGTAATAGTCAATACTTTTACAACAAAGGAAAAAAATATTGCATATAGCTTCAAGAGGTCTTGATAGTAATCAAAACTGTGTTCTCCACTATGAATTTTGATATTATTAATTACTATGGTGCATTTGGATACAAGAAGACATTTTATGGTTAAAAATTTTGTTAGCTTTCTAAAAGTTAGTTAACTTTCAAAACAAATCAATACACTAAAGACCCGCTGATCAATGAGAGTATGTGATAGTCACTGACGTAGCCTCATTCCCATCCCGGAGTGCTTAAGGATAAAAAAATACAAATGGAATTTACTTTTTAAGAACAGCACTATTCAGTAACATTAACATTAACATTATGAACACTTGCTACTATATTCCAACAAGACAATTCTTAATGACTTCCTGGTTGTAACATAAGTGCAGTCTTCTCAACAGAGCAAACAATGCTTAAGGGGTAAAAAATGTCTTATGGCTCTTGATAATGTCTTCATGAAACGTCAGTTTTGTGTTAGTAATACAACTGTATGCATCAATTTAATAATTTTTCTAAAGTTTCCTCAAACGTATCACTACTGTAATAAAAATAAAGAGTTTATACAATGGGCTTCACAGCATGACACCATTTTCTATATGTCTTTCTAGACTTTTCACCAATTTTCTTTTCTAGATTAAAAAAAATAATACTCAGAAACATGGTCATACACTGTCAGGGTCACCATAACTCCAGAATATTTCACTCAGAAACATGGTCATACACTGTCAGGGTCACCATAGCTCCAGAATACACTGACACTGTGTTTAATTTTGACAAAGTCTGCCTCCATTCAGAGTAAGGATTCCAGGTTAGTTTATTTATCAAGCAAACCTAAAATACATTCACACATTTGTTCAATATGCACACATTGTAGTGTCACTTTGGGTACCTTTCTGAATGCAGTTAATGAAATAGAACAATATTTTATTGTAGATGACTGCATCATCTGCAAAAAGTGTGAGGTTGCTATTAACATTGTATGTCAGGCCATTAACAGACAATGTGAACAGTAAGGGTCCTAAACACTTCCCTGTGGTCTGCCTGATGTTAATTCTACATATATGAATGACCCTCCATTCAAGAAAACATGTTGGGTTCTAACTACCAAGATAGCCTCAATCTATTCACCATTTTTTTTTTATTTTATTAATTGGCTCTGAGATTTATACCAGAAGAATCTGGATTACCAATGACTGTCTTAACACCACCATTTATACAAAAATTTCAAATTCCCACTTTATGCAATAAAAATTGACTGATGAGCAGAGGGCAATACTGAAAGGAACCAACAGACTTCATTAACCTACATAACCAGAATCCAGCATTCCTGCAAATCATTACTACAGGGAACAAAATGTGACCAATTAGTTTGATTCATAGCAGGATATGAAACCATCACAATCAAAATCCGATGTTGTCTGCACCATATTGTGATGAAGATCCACAGGTGTGCAAGATAAATTCTTTGCTTGGTTCAAGACCTCTATGATTCTCTCTGCATGGTTGATTAATGGTGAGCTTTTAGTTTCCAACAGCTACACGAATGTTTCAAAACTGTATTGTGCCCAATGAATATTAGTCTGAATGGTAATAATTGCATTTTGTTTGTATTTTCTGTTCAGTCTGTTTCATGATGCCATTCACTGGAATTTTTAACACATGCTGAAACTTTCCACTATGATTTTCTGCACTGAGCCAGTAAATTCATTTTGACTCTTTATAATTCTGTAGCCATATTTGTTAAGTGCACTGATGGCAGGTGATGTCACCAGAAACAATGAACGAGAAACATGGTTGCAACTTTATCCATTTTCTTAAGTATTCTTTGCGTAAACATGAAACAAGAACACCAAGCTGCACATACGTACACAACCAACCATTTTTCCCACAACCCTTCCACATAAGGCAGAGAGAAAGTACACTCTGCTTTATATTTTTCCATAATTCACACAGTACACATGTACATATCACCATTTGTGACATAAGATGTTAGCTCTGGCTGGGCAGCATGTAACCCGAGAATGGCCAAAACATTTAAAAAACTTGTGATTGTTAAAACAAAAACCCTTGGCCTGGGGGCACAACTGACCTCCCTCATAATGGGTTGCATATAGCGTGCCCAAACAAACGTATCTTCACCATATGTTCACTTTTGTCAATTGTGCAGCCTTCTTTAGTCTTAAGCAGGCCAAGACTTGCACTTAAACCTTGTTGAGATGTGTCATTATTTGGATGCTATCTTTGAAAACAAAAATATTTTTGGAAATCTGGGATCATCTCCAGTATTCATATCGTTAAATGTGAAATATTATCAAAGTAGGCCTTTGTGTATTTAATGGTTCTTTGTTGCCATCCTCGTAAAGCCATAAAGTGCAATTTGCTGTCAATCTGAGGTGCTTTCCTTCCATCACAATGTGATCCATGTATTCAAGACAGTCACAAAGCCAAAATTTGCCTTGGGAGCCAGTTACCCAAGTTACACCACTGCTAGTACTTCTCAGAAGTATACAAGTGATGTTAAAAAAATAATCTGCAAGAACAAAGCAACACATCAACACATAGTTAAACGATATTTGCATGATCATATTTATCCAGACACTTATTCACTCATAGCCCTATGCAAAGGCACTTAATCTACTACTCATAGTACGAAACACTGACACACTGTGAATAAAGATATGTCTTGTACTCTGTTCCACATCCTACTATTAAAACCAAATCTAGCAATGTTGAACAACATTCAATATCGTGGTAGGGAAGTATGTATGTCATGTATAACCAAATAATATTGGTAGACCACATTCATACTAAATTTACTCTTCAAATTACATAGCTTAAATCTGCCATTTCTGAATCTGATGGCCCGTTAAAACTGTTGTTGTTGTTATCTTCAGTCTGGAGACTGGTTTGAGGCAGCTCTCCATGCTACTCTATCCTGTGCAAGCCTCATCATCTCTGAATAACTACTGCAGCTTACATCCTTCTGAATCTCCTTAGTGTATTCATCTCTTGGTCTCCCTCCATGAATTTTACCCTCCACACTCCCCTCTAGTAAACTGGTAACCCCTTTACATCTCACGACGTCTCCTACCGACTGACCCCTTCTTCTAGGCAAGTTGTGCCACAAATTCCTCCTCTCCCCAATTCTATTCAGTACCTCCTCACTAGTTAGGTGGTCTACCCATCTAATCTTCAGCATTCTTCTGTAGCACCACATTTCAAAAACTTCCTTTCTCTTCTTGTCTGCACTGTTTATCGTCCATGTTTCATTTCCATTCATGGCTACATCCCATACAAATACATTCAGAAAAAACTTCCTAACATTTAAATCTGTACTCGATGTTAACAAATTTCTCTTCATGAGAAATACTTTCCTTGCCATAGCCAGTCTCCATTTTATATCTTCTCTACGTTGACCATCATCAGTTATTTTGCTCCCCCAATAGCAAAACTCATTTACTACTTTAAGTGTCTCATTTCCTAATCTAATCCCCCAGCACCCAGCATTACCTGATTTAAATCAATTACATTCCATTATCCTCATTTTGCTTTTGTTGATGTTCATCTTATATCCTCCTTTCAAGACACTGTCCATTCCGTTCAGTTGCTCTTCCAAGTCATTTGCTGTCTCTGACAGAATTACAATATCGTCGGCAAACCTCAAAGTTTTTATTTCTTCACCTTGGATTTTAATTCCTACTCCAAATTTTTCTTTTGTTTTCTTTACTGCTTTCTCAATATACAGATTGAATAACATTGGGGGTACACTACAACCCTGTCTCACTTCCTTCCCAACCTCTGCTCTCCTTTCATGCCACTCAACTCTTTATAACTGCCATCTTGTTTCTGAACAAATTCTAAATAGCCTTTTGCTCCCTGTATTTTATACCTGCTACCTTCAGAATTTAAAACAGAGTATTCTTATCAATGCAGTCAAAAGCTTTCTCCAAGTCTACAAATGCTAGAAACATAGGTTTGCCTTTCCTTAACCTATCTCCTAAGATAAGTCATAGGGTCAGTATTGCCTCGCTTGTCCCAACATTTCTATGGAATCGAAACTGATCTTCCCCAAGGTTGGCTTCTACCCGTTTTCCATTTCATTTGTAAAGAATTTGTGTTAGTATTTTGCAACCACGGTTTATTAACTGATAGTTCGATAATTTTCAAACCTGTCAACACTGCTTTCTGTGTGGATTGGAATTATTATATTCTTGTTGAAGTCTGAAGGTATTTTGCCTGTCTCATACAAATTGCTTACCAGATGAAAGAGTTTTGTAATGGCTGGCTCTCCCAAGGTTATCAGTAGTTCTAATGGAATGTCTACTCCCAGGATCTTGTTTCGACTTAGGTCTTTCAGTGCTCTGTCAAATTCTTCATGCAGTATCATATCTCCCATTTCATCTCCATCTACATCCTCTTCCATTTCCATAATATTGCCCTCAAATACATTGTCCTTGTATAGACCCTCTATGTACTCCGTCCACCTTTCTGCTATCCCTTCTTTGCTTAGGATTGGTTTTCCAACTGAGCTCTTGATATTCATACAGGTGGTTCTCCTTTCTTCAAAGGTCTCTTTAAATTTTTCTGTAGCCAGTATCTATCTTACCCCTAGCGATATATGCTTTTACATCCTAACATCTGTCCTCTAGCCATCCCTGCTTAGCCATTTTGCACTTCCTGTCGATCACATTTTTGAGATGTTTGTATTCCTGTTTGCCTAATACATTTTTATATTTTCTCCTTTCATCAACACTACACAATGCAATAAACCAAGCTGAGACAATAGTCAAGGCATTTTTCCTCAAAATTTAATTGTGCTCTAAAATTGCCCGTTTAATGGGAGTGACCTACTTTCCTGCCTATGTGTGCAGTTAAGATCAAAATTACAACAGCAATGAAACTCCACTGAAGATATATATGTGGTAGATAGATGGATTGATGGTTCCATTCTGTGTAAGTTTTTGACAACTGTGCAGAGGTCCAACATCATTTACACTGTTGTGCACTAGAAATGTACATTTAAAATGCAGCTGCCAAAAATGCTGAAGCAATGATCAATGCACTGCAATGCCACTCTCTGGACACACAGCTACTGCTCTCAGTGTTTACTATGGCTTTTAGTTGTGGTTTAGCTTTCATCTGGATAAATCCGAGTAGGCTATTTTGGCACACAAAGCAACATCGACATACTTACTATGCTGGCTAACGTTCAGTGCCTTGCAGAAAGAACTTTCTGACATTACTGAATATTCCCTTACCAGTTCCACTCACTGATGACACAAGACCATAATGAATGTCTTTATTCCTCTGTACAATCCCTGACTGCCCTGTTTTTACAATATGCAAGAAAGATATTTCAGACAGTAGAACTGGTCTTCAGTGTGTTGCGCAAACACTGGTTCTGTACATGTCTTCAAGAGTGTTTCAAGAAAAAAAAAATGCTTTCTACAAAGATTGCTAGTATTTCCACAGCAGTCTTTCACTGAACAGACCAGTTGGTAACACATATCTGAGATGCTTTGATGTCTTCCTTTAATTCAATCTTTTGGTGATTCCAGAAGCTCAAGCAGTACTCAAGAAAAACCCCGGAAAATGTATACAGAACACTAGTGTAGTTCCACAGTAGTGTGGTCTCACACTAGTGTTCTGTTTCAATTTTCCAAAGCTCTTCCAGCAAACCCTAGTCAGACATTTACCTTCCCTACTAATGGTCTTATGTGCTCATAACATTTTATGTTGTTTCACAACGTTCTCTTTTTTCTAGCATTTACCCCCTCGTACAGGGTCCACTGTTTATCATGGTTTAGCAAATTTATTTTAACTTTGGGTCCAGATGCTCTTCCTCTTACCATAGTTGTCAGTTATGCTGAGAGAAGGAAGTTGCGCACATCATCTCTCTGTGAACTGTGTAAACTGTTTCCACAAGTTATTGAATTTTAAATGTCTGCAAACCACATTTTCTGAGTCACGTATCAGGGGCCAGCCCAATATTTACCTCCGCGAGTGTGGAAATCCCCATTGAAAACACATTCAAACTGCTGGTGTACCAGACCACACATCGTTAAACCACCTCATGAAATCAATCGGGGTCTGGCTCACCTTCCTGTCACAAAAGCTAGCGGCTTGTGTAGCAAACTGTACACGTAGGTTAGTGTTGTACCAACATGATGGATGACTGCAACCCATAGTCTCTCCAGATCTCAGTTGATACTTTCGTTCCTAGATGCCATTTTCCCAAGAAGCTCCATAATCTGGCTAACATTAGAGTAGAGCTACCCATGTGCTGGCCAGGATCCTGTCGAGCTGTCGAGGGGGGTGGGGGTGGGGGGGGGGGGTGGGGGGGGGGGCGCTTCATGTCCACTCGTAAGGTGAATGGAAGAGATCACTCACCACTTGTCCTCCACTTTACCAAACCTCCCCATTTCTGTGAAGGGCATTATCATTTCTGGGACTTCATAGTACTATCTAAATAAATTGTAAGTCACCTATCTGTATGAGAAAACACACACACACACACACACACACACACACACACACACACACACACACACACACACACACACACAGAGAGAGAGAGAGAGAGAGAGAGAGAGAGAGAGAGAGAGAGAGAGAGAGAGAGAGAGAGAGAGTGAGTTTGTGGGTTGGATTGAAAAACATGCAGCATACAAAGCATGTGGTAATATTCACTATGTAGGACTGTGTGCTAAAAACTGAGTGACGAAAGGAGGGTATAACATCACTGGACTTATGTCTATCTGCACTGAGAATAGGTATTGAGTGTGAGACTCTTTCAATCCAATTTTTGAGGAAATACATATAACTGTGAAATTGTCGGTAACCAAGAACAAAAAGATAATCTACAGAGTGTGTCTTTCACAAAATAGAAACTGAATTCCACATACTTTTAGGGGAAAAAAACATTATTTTTGTTTAAAGGTGCAGACTCTCGACTCTCTGTTACTGCATGAGATCTCCAAATGGGAGAAAAGGAGGACTGTTAAAAGAGAATTTCCCTTTCATTGCGATATATAATCCAAATGTTGGGTCAGCCATTGAGTCTCTCGATTACGATTATATCTCCTTCAATTTCAGAATCTATGCTACAGTCTCCTCTCGTTTTCTATTCCACATGCAAATTATTTCACAAATTGCAATCACCAACTTTCTCCTCTGAATGCGAAAATATTTTGACTCTCACCTACTTAGGGATGGATGACTATTGTTACAAAATAAAAAAATTTTGCCTTCAAAATCCGAATCACTACTTCAGTGAAGAAACCTTAGCGAGTAAAAGGTACGTACAATTTCTTATCGAAGTGTCACCCTCTCTCAAAGAGGAAGAAGCAACACGTGAAATACGCAAATGTGCGTGGTACTTGCACGAAGCTTGTCCGCCACACTGTTCGCTTGTGGCTAGGAAAGTGGTCACCCAGTTCTTCCCTGGTCGCTACGTGTCCTGCGCGTCTGCCTGATTTGACATCATTGTACTTTTTTTTCTAGGGTAAACTCAAAGGATGGATTTTATACGGTAAGTTCCGAGAGGATTTATAACATCGTATTGTTGCACCCTGCACAATATCGAAGAAATCTCTTCAGTCTGGAGTTTTGCAACTGGTGTCAGCGTAGCTGTTTCCCAATAATTTTATCTGTCCAGACGTCCTTTTGCACCAGCAACTATAAACACGTATTGCCTTAGACTGTGGGCATTATAATATTTGATGATTTAAATGGAATTTTAAAGAAGTATTTGTGATCACATTCTTCTGTTGTTTCCTTCTTGTTGATGTCGCTGATAAAATTTTACAACGTAAGTGTGCATCCTGACAAACTTGTGACAAAGTTGCAGTCTTTATGGCTCAATTCTGTGTTTTACAAATTCATTCAATTTTTTATGTGCATATTCCTTTCAATGCTCTAGCATAAATAAGAGCAGATATACTACCGTACTTACTTGGGAATCATACTTAGATGCCGTATCCTTTTTATTTACCGATGATTTGTCGGCCCAACCACAGACAAACAATGTAATTAGTATTAGTTTTAAATTAAACTTTTTTCTCTCCATTTACCGCTTTTGTGTGACGACACTCTTGGCTCCGTAAAGCTAAAGTGCCCCATCCGCCTGAGGCTACAGTTCAGTATAACAACACGAACGTCTGTATAAAACAGTACTGTTTCATGTTCAAAACAGATATGTCCTAAGTCACAAATACAGTAATTTCTTCAAACGGTCGGCTTGGATTTGGCAATGTTAAGTGATAGAGGGTGGTCGAACACGATTCCTGTCGCTACCCCCTCTGCCCCTGTGACGAAATTTGTGTGTCCCAACTAGCTGCGTCTACAGTTATCTCTTGTGAAAGTGCGTGAACTTCCCATAAGTGTAAATCAGGTGGGAAGTGGGTATCGGTCCAGTATACGCCTAGTTGGATGTGTGAAACCGCCTAAAAGCTACACCCAGGGCGGCCTGCACACCAGACCTCATCGTTACTCCACCGGGAGAACTCGATCCGGGGCCAGCGTGCCTCTCTAAAAACATTAAGCTGATTTAAGAGTGAAACGCCGTTCAATTCCTCTCTTTAAAAACTAAGACACTCGCAGCGGAGTTCACTAGAGGTACATTTGAAGTAATAAATGACAAGAAACTATACATCATTTAGTAAGGACTTTTTGGCAATTCATGGCGGTGAAAACAGAATTACTACACATTAACGGTTCAAGACATACTTGAGGTGAAACCGTTAGCTGAATCAGTCTTTATGCAGGAGGGAGCAACATAACTGTTGCCTCTTCCACGAAGGTACATTCTCTACAATTCGAAACGATATCACACCGTAGTAGTCTGTCAATGCATTTGGACGAGAATGTACTTGATACACTTCTGCTTACTAAACAAACACGTGGCGAAATGCACTGCTCTTCTTTGGATCTTCTTTACTTCCTCTATCAAACCCACTTGCTAACAGGGCTTTGCCAGAACTAGTACTCAAACACCCGTTAAAGAACGAGTAAGAAATCTTCTTTGTGGGTGGAACACATTTCCTTAAGATTCTTCTGATGAATTTGTAACTGCCTGTCCTACGATTAGTTGTTGGCAATCGATCCATTTTAAATGGGCGTGTATGCATACTGCTAGATATTTAATAAATGTTACTCTTTCCAATGAATGCTTATCAATCGTATAGTCAAATATAGGTCTTTCCATTTCGTTGCCAGAATAATCACTGAGGAAACGGGAAGACGAATTTTATCTTTTTACCGACTTAACGCAAGATCAAAACTTCTTAGACTGTCCGTCAGACAGGCTGACCGAATTTTGATTTCGAATTCTTTGGCGCTTCACGCATGGCTACCTGTTCTATTGTTCCACTCACTTTCGTTTCGTTCAGTTTTTATTTGTCGAAGGTGATGCTCTCTTTGTTTTTTGAGCACCTTTCTAACACGTCTACTGAGTCACGGCGGCTCTTTCCCATTCCTCACAGTTTTGCTTGGTGCATACTTGTCTACGCCATATTTTACAACACTCTTGACCAATAGTCGTCAAACGTTTTTGCTTAAGAGCCAATACTGACATTTTGGGGCGCCGCCTCGGGCCGCAGATGTGTCGATCTCATTATTAATTGGTAACCTGCATAAAGCAGTACTTCATGAGATACTAGCAGACGAGCTACAGTAAGGGGCAAGTCACTGGCCTGAGGTCCCCAAGTACGAGTACTTATACAATCGACACCATTCTGAGCCCTTTGTGTCGACTGCTCTCTTTGAGATTGCAGCCACCCTCAGCGAACCCAAAGTTGTCAAACAATTGCAGTTAAAGTGGTGTCGTGTTTTCTGTGTGATAAGATGATTAACTGATTGATAACAGTAATTGTACTTATACTCAAATGCATTATGCAATTAAGACACGATCACAAACATTTAGTAAATGTGTTTAATGTTGTTGTTCTTTTAGGCCTACTCACTGCGTTATATTACTACACTCCTGGAAATGGAAAAAAGAACACATTGACACCGGTGTGTCAGACCCACCATACTTGCTCCGGACACTGCGAGAGGGCTGTACAAGCAATGATCACACGCACGGCACAGCGGACACACCAGGAACCGCGGTGTTGGCCGTCGAATGGAGCTAGCTGCGCAGCATTTGTGCACCGCCGCCGTCAGTGTCAGCCAGTTTGCCGTGGCATACGGAGCTCCATCGCAGTCTTTAACACTGGTAGCATGCCGCGACAGTGTGGACGTGAACCGTATGTGCAGTTGACGGACTTTGAGCGAGGGCGTATAGTGGGCATGTGGGAGGCCGGGTGGACGTACCGCCGAATTGCTCAACACGTGGGGCGTGATGTCTCCACAGTACATCGATGTTGTCGCCAGTGGTCGGCGGAAGGTGCACGTGCCCGTCGACCTGGGACCGGACCGCAGCGACGCACGAATGCACGCCAAGACCGTAGGATCCTACGCAGTGCCGTAGGGGACCGCACCGCCACTTCCCAGCAAATTAGGGACACTGTTGCTCCTGGGGTATCGGCGAGAACCATTCGCAACCGTCTCCATGAAGCTGGGCTACGGTCCCGCACACCGTTAGGCCGTCTTCCGCTCACGCCCCAACATCGTGCAACCCGCCTCCAGTGGTGTCGCGACAGGCGTGAATGGAGGGACGAATGGAGACGTGTCGTCTTCAGCGATGAGAGTCGCTTCTGCCTTGGTGCCAATGATGGTCGTATGCGTGTTTGGCGCCGTGCAGGTGAGCGCCACAATCAGGACTGCATACGACCGAGGCACACAGGGCCAACACCCGGCATCATGGTGTGGGGAGCGATCTCCTACACTGGCCGTACACCACTGGTGATCGTCGAGGGGACACTGAATAGTGCACGGTACATCCAAACCGTCATCGAACCCATCGTTCTACCATTCCTAGACCGGCAAGGGAACTTGCTGTTCCAACAGGACAATGCACGTCCGCATGTATCCCGTGCCACCCAACGTGCTCTAGAAGGTGTAAGTCAACTACCCTGGCCAGCAAGATCTCCGGATCTGTCCCCCATTGAGCATGTTTGGGACTGGATGAAGCGTCGTCTCACGCGGTCTGCACGTCCAGCACGAACGCTGGTCCAACTGAGGCGCCAGGTGGAAATGGCATGGCAAGCCGTTCCACAGGACTACATCCAGCATCTCTACGATCGTCTCCATGGGAGAATAGCAGCCTGCATTGCTGCGAAAGGTGGATATACACTGTACTAGTGCCGACATTGTGCATGCTCTGTTGCCTGTGTCTATGTGCCTGTGGTTCTGTCAGTGTGATCATGTGATGTATCTGACCCCAGGAATGTGTCAATAAAGTTTCCCCTTCCTGGGACAATGAATTCACGGTGTTCTTATTTCAATTTCCAGGAGTGTATATTACAATAGCCTTAATTTTTTTTTTTTTTTGTTAGAAATATGTACCGCAGTTGAAGATGACCGTCTCTCTACGCATTCACGAATTCATGTTGCTTCCGTGTAAAATGTACATCACAGCCGCTGATCAGTATGAGCCGGTCGCGCTAGCGAGTTGTCAGTACTGGAAGACAATAAAACCTTCCCTCTCTCACAAGGGAACCTCCCCATCGCACCCCCCTTAGATTTAGTTATAAGTTGGCATAGTGGATAAGCCTTGAAAAACTGAACACAGATCAATCGAGAAAACAGGAAGAAGTTGTGTGGAACCATGAAAAAAATACTGCTATTTTTTTTTTTTTAAGAACCTGCTGGACCACCAAAGTTCAGCCATTCCTCGCAACATACATTTAAAATTTCATTTCTATTAACTCCTGGTTTTAGACAGCTTTCTGCTCCCAACACTTTGTGGGTATTGCTACCGTTTAAAGCGAGCCTAATTCTGGGACCTTTCCACGGATGCTCCTGTAATGAAGTAATACTTAATATTTTCTTTCTCTACTCTGAAATTTCGAATGCTATTCTCTGTGATTAATAGGACTGATATTCTTCTCTCTCAGAAATTATAACTTAATTTATCAAACTTGTGGAGGGATCTCTCTATCCAGCTGGTACGTAAAGGAAAAGCAAGAATCTTTTAATCGGTAGATTTTTACAAAATTTTTTTGTCACTCATCAGAATCAGTCACGTCGCTAACTAAATCACAGGAATCGATTAAAGAGTAATGAAGGCAAAATCAATATGTTAATAACTCATGAGGCGATCGCTGTAATTTTCCACATTGCGAGGTGCCTCGAAGAATACAAACATGTTTCATCACTGAAAAGCTTAACAAGACGTTGCAGTCTTCTAAAAAGGTAAACCACTGTACGTAATATGGATGTATGTATGTATGTACGTACGTACGTGTAACGCCGGAAAAGTGTCAGTTACTTGATGGAAATTCTGTAACAGTAAGCGTCCTACCGTGGAAGATGCACTGGCAGCTGTCGCAGATCGTCATGTGGTTCTGGCTGTGTCCACTTCCTGTGATGATGATGATGATGATGATGATGCACACCATTGTACAGCCATCACATGGTTGTCTTCACGTCTGCTAGTGCAAACTCATCGCGAAATATTCAGATATTTGAGTGCTACATAAATAAGGTCTGGACCTGGTTGTACAGCCACATTCGTCACCTTGTAGGAACAGTACCGAAGATTGTCATGTCGCTCTACTCCTTCTTAAGCTCCTTTTTTCTCAAGGACATAGGAGATACGGGAGAGGTCGAGACTGTGTTCAACCAATATAACGCCACTGTTCACGGGTTTGTCTGAAAACAATTAGCTTTTTTTTTCAGATTGCTCGAAAGTCATCATATTCACAGCCACGAATCGTTGAGGCTTTCCCAAAATCTTTGAGGTGTGGCACCGGAACAAACAATTAAAAGGCAATTACTATGACACGATGCGAAGATAATCTTCAAAAACATACGTATTACTTTTTCAAAACTTTTTACCGTTGTTCTCATGTGTAGTGTCAGTTCTAGCTGCCCAATGGTGATATTGGTTTTTGAAACAACATGTGAAGAAGCATTTTGACAAAGCGTACAGATGGTGTCTTACCTCTGTGCTCTCTGCTCACTCCAGCAATAACTGATCACTACAGCTACGTAGTTACAAAACAGGAAGATGGACACAATTTTTGAGGGCTCCCATTTCAGAGTCAGTGAACTTTGTTTCCAATGTTGTACTGCAATATTTATGTTGCTAAAGATTATCACTAATTTGAGTCACTATTGTTGGTTTGCTATCACCATCAGCCACTTCACATCCACTGATGGACAATGGCCACCTCTGGACTTCCCCGTGCGGCTTCAACTACACGCATCCATTTAACGCTTACATACGCCGACGGAAAAAAAATCTCAGCACCAGAAGACAATTAATGTAAAGTAATTAAATTTCAGGGATACATTTGTCTAGGTAACATATGTAAGCTATTAACATTGAAAGATCACAGGTTAATGTAACCATGAGATAAACCATTGCAAATGTGAAATGCTCGTACATTAATAACAGGAAAAATCGCCAGAATGTCGAATGCAAACATGCATGCATAGTGTTGCACATGTGCCGGACGTCAGTTAGTGGGGTGAAGTTCCATGCCTGTTGCACTTGATCGGTCAATACAGGCGTGGTTAATGCTGGTTGTGGATTACGCTGGACTGATGATGTCCCACATGTGATCGACTGGAGACAGATCTGGTGATCGAGCATGCCAACGCAAAAAGTAGACACTCTGTAGAGCACGTTGGGCTACAACAGTCGTACGTGGGCGAGCGTTATCCAGATGGAAAACAACCTCTGGAACGGTGTTCATGAATAGCAGCCCAACAGGTCGAATTACCAGATTGACGTACAAAGTTGCAATCAAGGTGGGTGGGATAATCAAGAGAGTGTTCTCGATATCATATGAAATCGCATCCCAAATCATAATTCCAGGTCTGCGTGTGAGTTGAACACACAGACAGGTAGATTGCAGGGTCTCAACTGGCCACCTTCTAACCAACACACAGCCATCAGTGGCACCGAGGCAGAACCAGCTTTCATCAGGAAACACAACAAATCTCCACTCTGCCCTCCAATGAGTTCTCGCTTGACACCACTGAAGTCGCAAGTGGCAGTGGTTTGAGGTCAGTTAAATTGGCTCGGAACTGTCCTTGAAGTAGCCGATTTGTAACAGTTCGTTGTGTCACTTTGATGCCAATCGCTCTCCAAATTGCTGCTGCAAATGCAGTACGTTGCGCCAGAGCCGCAAGTCGAACACGATGGTCTCTCTGTTGGAAGTGCCACGTGGCCGTCCCTATCCCAGTCTCCTTTTGACCGTACATTCTCATGACAACCGCTGCCGACAGTCATATATAGTGATTACATTCTTGACAATATTTTCTGGATTATCGCAGAAGGAACATCCAGCTTCTCTTAGCCCTATAACATCTCGTTCAAACTCAGTCAGGTCTTTGTCGCCTTGAAGGTATTCTTCATTGACATCAGCTCACCACGTCCAATCTCAAAGGTAACTAACCCTCACAACCGTTACGGCGTGTATTGTATGGAAACCTGATTTGCATCTAGCGCCACTCTTATGCGAATCACGCCTACCAACTTTCGTTTATGTCGCACAAATCCTTCTTGGCGCTGCGATTTTTTTTCCGTCAGTGTATTTTCTAACGTCATCTACCAACCTTCCACTGGATGGTCGTCGTTTTGGTCTTTTCGCATTTCGTTGATGCATCTACCACCCATTCACCTAATTACATGTCCCACCCATCTGAATTTCATTGTCACTACGAGCATAACTCAGTCTTCGTTGATGCATTTGTTTATTTTTCGTGTCTCTACTAGTAATTCCTAAAGGCATCTCTTCACTGTTCGCTGAGCAATATTAATTTTTAATTAAAAGTTCATAGCTCATTGTAAAAACTATGAACTGGTAATACACGCCAACTGTTAACTTTCTTTTCAGATGCATCGAAAGCTTAGTTTTGACATTCTTAATAAGTTTCACTAAATGCAACCAAGTGCGTTTTTATTCTTGTGTTTAATTCCTTTGTTATTCGTCGAGTTATGACTGTTTGTGTAATTAGTACCGAAAATTATAAAATGTAATGATTTCCGAACACACAGCGCAGTTGATCGAAGTTGCCGATTTGCGGTACTGTTCGTACACATAAATAACATAATCGTCAAAAAGAAATTGTTATAAATCAAACAATCTCTCATTCATTACACTTTCTGAACAAACCCTAAAAAATGAATCGGCTTGTATAGTGCAAAAAGATTCACACACCGTAGCACTAAATCGGGAAGAAACTGCAGAATTGCTTTAATATGAGTCCACAATTCACCCATCGGTTATCTGTAGCAGTTTCTACACTCCGGTTTAAAATATTTTGTGACCGACAGATTGCTGTTGCGGTAGGTAGTGTGTAGCCGGCGTACAGCCAGCCACGATTCACAAGGCGCTGCATGCACAGGCAACATAGTGAGCACGCGGCGATCGAGAAAGAACGATTGAATGGCGGCTGGCCCTCACAGAAACGATGAAATGTCAATTACAAAATAATGTTAATCCGAGTATAATAGACCAACTTCAGCATAAGGATGGTCCCAACATCTGTAAACAGAATCAACATCATGTGTGAACGTATATACTGTATATAGAATCCGGTGCAACTTTATAATTAATCAACTTCCTAACAAACATCTGCATACATAATGCATTTTACCACTTTCTAATAATCAGCGCAATATCAGTTTGTTGGGAAACTACAATAATCTGTTATTACTCTCACTCTTCCTTTTACTTCGCGTAAGAATCCGGTCTATTTGCAGATTTGGGAACATACTTACCCTTAAATTGGTTGTGATGTGTAACTGCGATTGACACTCCGTCAAGCATAAAATTAACAACAACTATGCACAATGATAAACAGATTCTATCGTTCTTTCACTATAAAGTCACCCAACACACGGGCGCCTGTCATCATTCGACAACATGAAACAACACTCGTTCGAAAAGAGATTCCAGTGATCAAACTTTAACGGCAATATCTTGTGACCAGAAAAAGGTTCACACTGCTGAACAGAGAAGTGGCATTTCGAAAAAGAATAAGTTTGGTGGTGTAATAACTTGTTTTTGGACATTATGAAAATGTTTATGTACAAGTTTTGAATATATTAGGGAGCAGGAAAGAAAGTGATCCGATTTACAAAGAACGAAAGAACGGAGAGTAGTCTAAAAATCATATTTGCCCTCTCAAACAATTCCTTTCTCTTGTTCCCCAATTTTTTTACAGACCATTATGCATTTCCATATAATGCTGTGCTCGAAGCGCATATTCTCAGAAATTTATTCTTCAAAATAAGACATACGTTTGATACTAGGAGACTTATTTGCGAGAGGAATGCTCTATTTTTCCTGTACTAGGATGCTTAATACTCAAGGTCTATGCCCGTCATGTGTAATTTTGCTTGCAAGGTAGCAGAAATCCTTCACTCGATACAATGGCTCGACCCCAATCATCATGCAAGGTTTAATGCAAATCTCATTTCTGCTTTTCCGCATTACTCTCGATTTTCTTTGGTTTATTCTCAGTCTATGGCTCTGAGCACTATGGGACTTAACATCTGTGGTCATCAGTCCCCTAGAACTTAGAACTAATTAAACCTACCTAACCTAAGGACATCACACACATCCATGCCCGAGGCAGGATTCGAACCTGCGACCGTAGCAGTCGTGCGGTTCCGGACTGAGCGCCTAGAACCGCTAGACCACCGAGGCCGGCATTCTTAGTCTATATTATGTCTTTATTAGACTGTTCATTCCATTTAGCAAGTCCTGCAATTCACCCTCGCAATTTCAAGGAATCTTGTTGTTATCCATTCACTTTGAATTTTAATTCCACTTCTGAAACTTCCTTTTATTTACCTAAAGTCTTCTTCCATGTCAGTTCGACAGTAACGAAGGAAGACTGTATCCCTACCTTAGACCCATTTTAATCCGAGCTCTCTTTTCTTGGTCTTTCTTTCTTCTTGTTCCTTCTTGATGCTCGTTCATTACCGGCCTTTACCCAGAGCTAACGCCTATTCTTCTGAGACTTTCGAACAAAGTTTCGCCATTTTACGTCAATATTTTTTCTATGTCGACAAATCATATGAAATTGTCTTAATTTTTCTTGTGTCGATCAATCGGACCATGCACGTTAACATGTTCCAAAAAGCCGCGCGTAAAATGCAATTTTTCAGGGGATCGTAGCGTATAAAACCACCATTTGTTCATAGGCAGTTCCTGGGAAAACACCGAAAACCATGATTTTTTGGATACCAAAAGGCCAGGCTAAGCGGCCGAGCGGTTCTAGGCACTACAGTCTGGAACAGCGCGACCGCTTCGGTCGCAGGTTCGAATCCTGCCTCGGGCATGGATGTGTGTGACGTCCTTAGGTTAGTCAGGTTTAAGTAGTTCTAAGTTCTAGGGGACTGATGACCTCAAAGTTAAGTCCCATAGTGCTCAGAGACATTTTTGATACCAAAAGTACCAATTGTGGTGACAGTCTTACCTTTACTTTTTTATTCAAAGTAAATCGTCAAATTTTTTACCTTATGTTCTTAAGATAATGTTCTCGGGGAATTTGGAAACCTTTTTCGATATTATTAACCATTACTGTGATTCCAAAGTTCAAAGTTATGCACGTAATATCCCATCTGAGATGTAAAGGTAGTTGGGGTTATCGCAAGGCTTCTGAGGTCACCAAACTATGTTTTTAGTCATTTTTTAACCAATAAAACTCTTACGTCGCGCTGCCTCTGTATAATTCGTGCTTCATGCCCGCGCAGGCTGTCTTGACCTGGAAATTATTCGATGGTGCCACTTGGCAGGTTAAGCACCTTACAAAAATTTATTTTGTTACACGAAATTCTTTGTACTTGGAAATCAAACGCCTCATTTTTTCGTATATTGAACGTGTAGCCTAAAAATGTTGTGTACATTTTTGTGTAAAATAAACTTGAGTTGAATGGGAGACGATTCCATATTATATAAGTACTTATTTGTTGTTTACATGTGTTAAAGTATGTAAAGCCGGCCGGTGTGTCCGTGCGGTTCTAAGCGCGTCAGTTTGGAACCGCGTGACCGCTACGGTCGCAGGTTCGAATCCTGCCTCGGGCATGGACGTGTGTGATGTCCTTAGGTTAGTTACGTTTAAGTAGTTCTAAGTTCTAGGGGACTGATGACCTCAGTAGTTAAGTCCCATGGTGCTCAGAACCATTTGCACCATTTGAAAGTATATAAATAAACCGCGAAAACTTTACTGATTTTAGAATTCGTTTTACATAAGCAGCACACCTTGCTGCAACAGGGAACAGAAGGGAACCAGCAGAAAAATTCTCCTGGCGGAGAACAAAAAAGATGAAGTTGCTCGTCTTTAAAAGACTCTTGGCAGGAATGTGGGGAACCAACTGTCTCAATCATCATTCCGCCTTCCTCACCATAAATTTTGACAAATGAACCTATCTGCACTTTTTGACCTGAAATGGAGGTGGTTGGGGATAGTAGCAGTGGGAGCAAAAGGGCGAGAAGACATTACAAATGTAAGAGAGGACTGGAGACCACACATAGGTTTGTGGAGTCTGGAAACCCTGACCGGCGAACTTTAACATGAAAAAAATTTCCCGCTTTTCCCCATCCTCTGTCGCAACATACAGCAGTTTTCCAGCGTAGGGGTCAGCGCAAACTATTTCCAAGGACATGTGCGGAGAGGAGACAGTGGTGGCTGAAGAGAATGACAGCAGACTAATCAAGAAAGAAAGACATAGTTGTAACGGGAGAGAAAAGGAATGGGGCAAAGACAATGGCATTGAAACAGAGACACTGAAATTTGCAGAGGAGGAAACACTGGTAAGGAAGAGCGATAGGAAGGGATGACGACAGTAGCAGTGAAAGAGACCGATGCCAATGGGAGCAAAATGATACCGTGTGAAAGAGAGATATGTACAGTTGGTGGCAGTGAATGGGAGATGCTGACTATGAACGATTCCCTACAATCACATGCTGCGTAAAAGGCTTTAGAAAGTTGTGTGTTGAAGAGAATGCCAAATATGTTCGCATGCCAATATTTTTGGTGAGGAATGAGGATTGAGGCAGCTAGTTCCCCATTTTACTGTCAGAATCTTTTAAAGAGAAGCAAATTCGCCTTTTTTGTGCTCCGAAAGAAGCACTTGTCAGCTAGTTGAATTATTTTTGTTATCCAAGATTTTTGCACTGTTACCTACATCTGTATTTGTCCATCCAATTTATGTGATTGCCTTTTATATGTATGTCGTTTTTCAATTGAGCTGCCTAGTGGGGTCTTCCTAACAGCAGTATCTACAGCCTTAAGGAACTTTAAACGTACTTCATTATTCTTCAAAACCTCAGTATCTCACTTCTTTATACACCGATTTTTCCTGACTATTCTCTTCAACTTCAAGCTGTCCATCATCACTAACCTTCGTCATCACAAAATCATCTGAGTCTATATCTGCTCTTTGGTAAGCCTTAAAATCCAAGATGTAATTTCGGACTCTGCCTCACCACACTGCAATCCAGCTGGTATCTTCCCAAGTCTCTTCTTTTGTGGTTCTTGAACAGTATATTTGTTATCACCAGATGAAATTTGCTGCAGAACTCAAGCAGTCTTTCTCCTCTCTCATTTCTACCACCAAATCCGCATTTTCACATAACTAGGTCATGTATTGATTCTCCTACAATCGCTCATAACTATTACATTTTCGCCTCCCTTTACATAATGAGTTACCTACTTAAAAACCCTGATATACTCACTTTCTTCATCTTCTGCTTCTTATACCTGGACTAATGAACTATCGTACATAATCCTAGCACGAAAAACATGACTGAACCATCTCCTTACAACGATCCTGGGGTATTGCACGCCTGGGATATGCGTTGCTACCTGGCCGCCTCTATGCCCTTCTACGATCATCTGGCGTCCGGCAAATCCTGCACTTGTCGGTGAAGAGAACATGATGCCATTCAACCAGGGTCTCTTCCTACGATACTGGAGACAGTTATGTTGTAGTTCGTAATGGTTACCTTAGTGGCAAACTGATCGTGTGAAGACGGTTGCATATTAACCTCTCATTTGCCTACAAGAGGACAGCTCGCAGTTCTGTCGCATTCTCGTCGGGATTCCTAAGAGTCTTAATCTGTAATTAGCTGTCATCAGCTGATGCTATTGGCTACAGGCGACCATTGTGAGGCTGATTTTCAGTATTTTGTACCCCAAGATAGTGACTGCACGTTCGAATGACGTCGCTATGGAGTACGCCAATTCGCCAGGTACCTTCCAATCGAGACGATTCTTGCTGTAAAATGACAATGCGAGCACTGTCTACGATTGAAATGAGCCCTTAAGGCATGATGACAACATACTGAACAGTGTACACAAGCTCCGTGTCCCATTCACGCCCTCTGGTGGAACTATATTCATAGCGCAGGTTTATTTTTACCAACATTACAGAGGCGGTAGAAAAAGATGCTTGAGACTTAAAAAAAAAGAAAAAAGACATGGACCATGAAAGTCAAGAGGGCCGTGCGAAAACTTTTTCTTGAGCATTTTAGCTGGCGTTCTTCGTCGACTGCATTCTGAATGATACAACTGCCTTGCTGCCTTAGTGCTGGTAGTTTTCGTCTTCCATGATCAAATAAATGTTATATACATATTAAAATCTGTGCATAGCTGCACCTTAGCATTCGCCAGCTGGTCAACACGTACATTTCTTCATGTCGGAAACTGCCTACCGCTGCCATATTTCCTCAGTTGATCGAAATTATACTCTCTTTCTCAGTGAACCATGATAGCTGGGGCTATGAAATCATCTTCCAGCTTGAAATCCCAGCTTACACGACCTAAATTACGTTCTTTATAGGCTGTCGACAACAAAAGTTCAAGGGTGCAAGGTAAGTACCAACTGATAGAAAATATTCGTGAACAATTTTGCACTGTGAAACTCACGTGCAGTGATGAGCTACCATGTTGTAATAAAATATCGCAGCGATATTGGCGAGAAACTGTGGGACATCAAAGAGTTGCTTCACATCTACATAGCTCATATCATTATTTCTGCAAAGAAAACAAGTTCTTGTCTGTCTGCTCTAAATTTCGAATCGGCAGTTGGTACTGATTTAAGCACACTATCCACCACATGAGACGCCTATTTCACTTTACTGTATTTAATTTACGAAAGGTTGCAGAACTTACCTTGTACAATCCGACAGTAAATTATGAATAAAATCGTTTAATAACAAGTATTGAAAAACTAATTTAGAAAAGGTCAGCGATTGTCACAGAAACAGCCCGAACTTTGCCGAAGGTAGCACAGAACTTTCGTCAACACGACAGATTTGGTGTGATCATTTCTGTAATTTTGAGACGTAGTCAGCGTGAAATATCTCTCGAATAATATCACGGTTAACTTGTTTTGAACTGCGAGGTGCAAAACAATATGAGCAATTTTTTTTTGTTCTCTCCACTTGTGGTCTTTAGCGGGTTTACTTTTCACGGCGGTAACCATCACTTTTAACTTCTCGTACGTTGCGACTGCAGTACCATAACTTTGTTTCACAAATGCCATGATGACATACTACATAACTTTCATACGCAACGGTACATACACTATGTGATCAGAAGTATCCACACTCCGGGCTGAAAATGACTTACAAGTTCGTGGCGCCCTGCATCGGTAATGCTAGAATTCAATATCGTGTTGGCCCACCCTTAGTCTTGATGACAGCTTCCACTCTCTAAGGCACACGTTCAATCAGGTGCTGGAAGGTTTCTTGGGGAATGGCAGCCCATTCTTCACGGAGTGCTGCACTGAAGAGAGATATCGATGTCGGTCGGTGAGGCCTGGCACGAAGTCGGCGTTCCAAAACATTCCAACGGTATTCTATAGGATTCAGGTCACGACTGTTTGAAGGCCAGTCCATTACAGGGACCACTCCGCCACAGACCGTGCATTATGAACAGGTGCTCGATCGTGTTGAAAGATGTAATCGCCATCCCCGAATTGATCTTCAACAGTTGGAAGCAAGAAGGTGCTTAAAACATCAATGTAGGCCTTTGCTGTGATAGTGCCACGCAAAACAACAAGGAGTGCAAGTCCCCTCCACGAAAAACACGAGCACACCATAATACCAGCGCCCCCAAATTTTACTGTTGGCACTACACACGCTGGCAGATAACGCTCACCGGGTATTCGCCATACCCACCGTGTTTCGTCAATCACACTACGCTTTTCCACTATTCAATCGTCCAATGTTTGCGCTCCTTATACCAAGCGAGGCGTCGTTTGGCACTTACCGACGTGATGTCCGGCTTACGAGCAGTCGCTAGACCATGAAATCCACGTTTTCTCACCTCCAGCCTGTCATAGTACTTGCAGTGGATCCTGATGCAGTTTGGAATTCCTGTGTAATGGTCTGGATAGATGTCTGCCTATTACACATTACGACCCTCTTCAACTGTCGGCGGTCTCTGTCAGTCAACAGATGATGTCGGTCTGTACGCTTTTGTGCTGTACGTGTCCGTCCACGTTTTCACTTCACTATCACATCGGCAGTGGACCTAGGCATACTTAGGAGTGTGGAAATTTGTGGTAAGTTCTATGGGACCAAATTGCTGGCGTCATCGGTCCCTAGGCTTACACACTACTTAATTTAACGTAACTAACTTACGATAAGTACAACACACACATCCATGCCCAAGGGAGGAGTCGAACCTCCGACGGGGAGAGCCGCGCGAACCGTGGCAAGGCGCCCTAGACCGCTAACGCGCGCGGATAGGAGGGTGGAAATCTCGCTTACGGACGTTTGACACAAGTGACACCCAATCACCTGACCACGTTTGAAATCTGTGAATTCCGCGGAGCGCCCCATTCTGCTCACTCACGATGTCTAATGACTACAGAGCTCGCTGATATGGAGTACCTGGCAGTAGGTGGCAGCACAATGCACCTCATATGAAAACGTTATGTTTTTGGGGGTGTCCGGATATTTTTATCACATAGTGTAGGTAATTAGTACAGCAGGCATAAATGCCATGATGTTTTGTGTTGATAACACACACACACACACACACACACACACACACACATACACACACACTATATATAAAACTACAAAACTTATAAATATGGAGATGTTAAACATGCATACTGCAATGAGTATTTGCAGCCACTTGTAACATTCTAAATATACTATCAGTGATAACATGTCTTTCATTATACTCTCACGTCTGTTTCAGCATAGTTGCAAACGGATTTTTAACGGATAGGAAACCAAATAATATGTCATGCAGTGTAAAGTTATAAAATAAAAAATGGTACACCTGGACATGGAATTGATTTCTTGAACCCTATTACTCTAGCGCAAAACTCTGGCTACTGCACTAATTGGGCAGTACTACTACACACTACCGAATCATGATAGTTATGTGACTTTTGATTACAGTGTCACCAAACATATCTATACATGTTTCTCATATCATATAAGGCCTTCCCTCCTCAAATTCGTGTGATTCAAAGCTCTACATAGTATACGCAAAACGATTGGTTGCTACTCAAAGTGAAGACCTCCGAGCATCCTGCCTGTATTATCTCCAGAATGTTTCTTTTTGTGTTCTTCTACGGTTTACTTAGTTGGCATTGTTAAAAAATTACATGACTACAGCTGCGTGTTCAATCATCGGACGACTACCGCTTACGGTCACATAGATTTCGCTTCTTCGATAGCCATCTTTCTATCAAACAGTAATGACGCTTGAGGTCCATACCTCACAATGATCTTTCATAAAAGACTGAAATAACTGTGACTAACGAAACATATCCTTCTGAATTTTCACCCAAACAGAAGCCGAAAGTTATGAGCACACGCAATAACCTTGAGCCATTTTCGTAGAAAATGGGTATGAAAAACAATCATCTATTACACTTTCCTGCTCCTACGCTGTGGTTCCTCTACAACTGCATAAATACGTGAAAAGAAAATATGCTAGAGCTATTTATCGTGTCTGTAACACCAAAACGATTTGGAATTATTTTGATGCACTGTGAATCAGATCATTTATCAATAAACAGGGAATAACTCAAACACCGATAATCGTAGTCCAATACTTACACAGAAGAAAATCTCTGTTTTGCATCACACATTATCCATCAGGGTTATATGAAAGCTGAGTGTGCTATTAGACTTAAAATTCTAGAGATGACTCATGGACCCCGGAGCTGCTGAGCTTCGCTTCTAAAGATGGCTGCCAGGAAACCGACGATGTATACTTACCCTTCAGTGTGAATAAATACGAAGAAACATGGTTCTTGCCTTTAATATTATCACATCTTGCTGAAAAATATGCTGTGACGAATACCTTGTAATTTAAACTCACATTTTAACCGTGTTTGCTTTTCAAATAAATGATTGTGGAAATATTGTGCTGCCTTGCGAAAACACCAATTCTTTAACATCCATATATGCTTCGGCGAACTTTCACAGTCATCAGTAAGTTCATTTTATTTCCTTAATACCACATATTGATATTTGTGCAGCTGTCTGCCATTTGCAGTACAGTTGATATTTTGCTCCAGTTTATCATTTTCTGTTTTTCCAAGTTTTTATGCTTCCATGAAAACTGAACTTCCTAACACGCACTGTACCACTGTTCTACGAGTTATTCACCTGGCGGAATATCTCGTAAATATTCACCTGGCGGCGTATGTCTTAAATGCTGACACTGCGTAAGAAAAAATGCCAAGCTGAAGCAAAGTATCAACGGTACTGCAAATGATAAACAGTTACATAAGCATCAACATGTGGCATGAAGAAAGTAATACGAATCCACAGATGATGATGAAATTCACCGAAATAAGCATCGGTATTAAAGAATTTGTGGGTGCTCAAAGCAGAACCATACTTTCATAATTATACATGCTGTGACTGTTTAACTGAACTTGAACAGTGTATCGTAAATTACTACATAGGGAAATCAAATTCTGAAAACAAAAACTCTGTGCTATTACAAGTCTGCAAGTGGTTTTCATTATTAAAACTAGTTTCTTGGTTTGATTCCTCATCATATCTATCAGTGACTGACCGGATGTACGGCGATATGTTCTGGTCGCAGACAATAAGTTCTTTGATTACATGTCACCAGCTGTCAACAGTGTGTAAGGCAATCCAGTACAGAAATCCAAGTAGACATTTTATGATCTGCTTCAGCTTGCTTGTCATTCTGAAATGTTACCTGTGTCAAATGCCTTGAAACACCATGGCCCATCGTGCAGATGTAGCCGGCTTAGTTGTCGGTCTACATGTTAATACAGTAGATTGGACAGGGGATGCAATACAGTGAAAATACTCGTAATCTTCATTTTTTTTTACTCACAGCCTTTCTTTCTTCAATAGTTTTATACATAGTACGGCTATCCGGAGACACAGCCCTTGTTGGGTTCAATGGATATCTCTATGGGGCTGTCTGTCATCTAAAGTCCCAACAATTACAGGATAATTTTGTTGATCTATTGCTGCAATAAAATTCTTGTTGCCTTTTTCGAGAAGAATATGTTACTTAACAAATCCTTGCTCGTTAACTGTTGTCAGCACAGCTGGGAGTCCTCACCACGTTGCCAGTTAACAACCAATAAAATCACTGGTTGATGTGCAGTATTCACCTGAAAGCGATGAAGGCGTCGCCCTGCTCGCCGCCCACGATGTGCACGCCGCCCTCTGGGATGGACAGGCCGCGGAAGTACTGCCGGATGTCGAGAGCATTTGCCGACCATGGCAGGTTTTGTAGTCTTATGATGACACTCATCTTGGCGCCTCCTGCAAATGCGCATGCAAAAACCATGCAACTATTTTCACATACTAAAATTCTTTAAATTATATAGTTAATGCTGAACATGGCAAATGTATGAGTCGACGCACTCTCCTTGTTTTCTAAAACGAAGAACTAAGGCTTTCTATTTTTTCTGTTTTTAGTCTTCATAACGATGAGAGACTATTGTGTCCCAAGTTTCTCCAACAGACAATCACAGTGGGATTATGTGGTTTTCAAATTATTGAAGTGTAAAGCGTAAGCTTTTCAAATTGTAACTACGGAAAATGTCGCGTGTAACGTTATGAATGTTAATTAAAATATTCGCCACTTGAACGAAGATGCGATGAAATGCAGAAAATCTGAATATCGCAGAATGCAGACGTATTGTATTTGGAAAAGTAATCTTTTTTCCACAATTCCAATTAAACTCTGTTAACACTGAATTCCCGTTATCACTCTGAACAGTATTACATTAGCAGTTAAATAATGCAGTCGAAGTATCGATGAAACTCTTTTCTTTCTCGTGTTTTTAATCTGGTGCCGTAGTGTATACCCAGTCAAAGTGTTAGTAACTCGCAGATGTTGTGAAAATTGGCACATTATCAATGTCTGTGCTGGAGTAACTAAGAAAGAAACTTAAAAGCTTACAAAGGTGCAGTTTCACTGTTGCCTGAAACGCCGTTCTGAGAAACAAACGAGGTGTTATCAAAAAGTACGGCGAATAATTTTATTAGAAACAAAGTAATAAGCTTACATGGAATTTCATTTAAATTACTCCAAAGCACTGTCCTGACCTAGCAATGTACTTATTCCAACGTTGAATGCATGAATGAAAGAATTCCTGGAAGGCTTCTTTTGAAAGGGCGTTCAACTGCTCTGTCGTGGCCCCCTAAAAGTCAGGAATGATGTCACAGCGTTTTCCTCTAAGTACGGTTTTAATTTTGGGGATGAGCCAGAAGTCGCATGGTGCCTAAGTAAGATGTGACAGACATGAATACTTCTTCCCGTCAAAAACTCGCGAATCAAAAGCGAGGTGTGACACGGCCGGTTGTCGTCTGAAGAAGATATCCACGGGTATATTTTTCAGGTTTCTTTCTTCATACATCGTTTCACAAACGTTGCAGTGAGCCCTTGTAAAATTCGGCGTTTAAAGTTGTTCCCCCGGAAACAAACCGATCGCACTACACCCTCAGTATCCAAAACAATTATCATGACTTTGATATTCGATTTTGACTGGCGCACCATTTTAAGGTGAGGAGACTCACTGATTTTCCATTGCGAACTCTGAATTTTCATCTCATCTTCTAGATCCCAGTTTTATCTCCAATTACAATTCTGGACATTAAATACGGATCTGGATGAAGGCGATCCTTCAATTTCGTGCAAACTGACACGATTTTCCTTCTGTTCAACACTCAAAAGCCTAGGAACAAATTCTGGAATCACGCGTCTCCTTTGCAAATTATCGGTTAAAATGCTTTGCACGAACCCGTACGAGATGCTAAGTTCTTCCGTAAACTCTAGAATAGTATTCACCTGTTTGAACAATTTTTGACACTTTTTGCACGTTTTCTTCTGTTTTTGATGTTAATGGACGTCCCGAACGTTGCTTGCCTTCTAAAGACTCATTTCCGCTTCGTAAACAGTCTTCAGTGTTACACATTATCCCCATACATCAATTTCAATATTTTATGAGTTTCTTTGGTACCTTTTTGCCTCTTGAAACAGAACATAATGCTCTCAACGTTGTTCGAAACACATGATGCACGACAGATTCGCTAAACACAACCTCATCTCTGAACGCTGACTGCCATGTTAGAAAGTGTTCCAACTTGACGCTGCCTGTCTCCACGGATCAGGCTATCGGACATATCACATCAGATGGTTGTAGCGTCAGCAGTTGCTGCCTTAAAAAAGTTCACCACCCTATTTTTTGTTCGTATCTCGTAAGTGTGTGATATTCCTATGTAAAGCAAAATGTTCTGTAAACCTGTGTCGACAGCCTACACGTCGAGCGGCAAGATTAGAAAGGGACAAGTCATATCCAACTTCGTAAGCCTGTCTAAAGATCATTAAGTTGTAATAATGCTCATCAACGCAAAGCTTTTTACTGGCACATTAACACCCAAATCTCCAGATGTCAGACACTCAGATCGGTACCAAACGTGGTATGTTGATTGAGTATGAATCAAAACACCGATTTAGTTCGTCATATGTGCTGTCGTCAGGTAGAACATGTGTAAACGATAATTAAAAGTATCATCAAAGCTACGGAGCACAGGAAAAGCGTATCTTCAAGTAATTGTATTGTAGATATCGCGTGGGTGTGATGATAGAGCGTTCCGTCCTCGTAGCAAAGGTCCCGCGTTCAAATTCCACTGATAACTTCTTTTAGCTGTTTACTCGTGAAACTGTTATAGGGGAGAACATTTTCCTGACATGTAAAAGAATTTTACAGAGCTTGTAGCAATGTTCATTTGGCAGTCTGCCTTCGCTTTGGAAGTTGAACGCTACGTACTTACTACTGATCTTTTTATTTTGTTTATTATTAATTATTATTACTACTAGTATAAATGTACTCTATAAGTTTACTACTTTCTAAGAAACGAAGCGAAAGCATACTGCCAAGAGAACATTGCTGTGAACTCCAACGGCTCTTTTACATGTCATAAATATGTTGTCCCATGGAACACTTTCACGCATAATACAGTAAACAAATTTGTCGTCATTGTTGTTTCAAACCGGGATCCTTGATTTGAGGACCTAAGGCTCTAGCAGCTTCCCCACGGAAGAAACATGTGCTGCTTACTCTCAGTTATGCTTTTGATGTGCTCCGTTGTTCTGGATTTCTTTTTATTAACGTTTACGCTCGTTCGGCTAGACGACAGACATAGTACGAACTAAATGGGAGTTTCGGTTGATACTCTATCGACATACAATGTTTGGTAACGATCTGAGGGACTTAACATCTGGAGGTTTGGGTTTAAGTAACACAGTGAACATCCTCAAGTGTTAAGATGTTGATTTGGAGGGGCAGAAGTGGCTGTACTCTGTTAAGGTGTCACGTACTCGTTCAGTATACCGACATGGTGCAATCTTACGCAAATCGTGGGACAATCAGCCTACTGTGATATCAATTCATTCACATACTTCAGGCACAAACTCCTTTTTTCAGAGCTTACATAATATTCGTTGGTCACGATAGTGGATACATGGTATAACTGGACCTATGGTCAATTTTCTGTCAAATGTGCGTTTAGGTATTTCTTTTCTAGACTCGGGCCACATACCTGAAGGTTCTCATTTTTTGATGGAATCTACGGAAAACTGTACATTACGAACCTTTCACGACAAATAAAAGAGTTCATTGATGTCCGTGGGACCCACCTCCCTGAATCAGCTTCTTCTATTTTGTCGCCATTATATTAGTGACGTATTTGTTAATTTCCTGAAGAGTATAGGGAAAGTAGTTTTAATGGTATTCATGTGATCAAGCTGTATTTTCTGAAGAAACTTCATTTATAGTAACACAGTAACAAAGTTGCATGGCGGAAAACTGCTGGGTGCAAGAAAGGAAATCTGCTTCTGGAAGTAGCTTTTATCCTGTCTTATCTAATCTCTTCTTATAGACTTCATAACACAGTGTAAGTAATGTGCCTCAATACCTACAATTATTTTGCATCTATAAAGAGTAACAGATTTTCTAAAAGAAATAAAATTTCAAACTTTTCTTTCATATTTCTAGTAACTAATTTCAAGTACCCGTAAGCCTAGTTACGTTTGATTACTCTCTAGTAATGGAAACATATTGAAATGTTTACCCACTCGATGCACAATGTTACTCTTCCGCTATGTGATGGACTTGCTTTGCTTTTAACAAACTTTTACAATTTTCATCGTGTTCTGGTTTTTATTTAGTTTCTTTTTTACCTCGGCACCGTCTTCTGTTTTCCTAAAAAGGAACTGTTGCTAGTGTTATTCCCAGATTTCCCCATTTCTGTAAAATACGGTAGTATACTTCCACTGGTTACCAGTATATATATTTTTTTGATTTCATGTGAACTGATAGTACAGTACATATACATTGTTGACCGACACATAATTAAAACGAAAATATCGTCTCGGCTGTGTGTCCCGTTTCGTGATTTCCGATCAGAAAGGACTCAGTTCATAGAAACAGAGGGTAAGTCATTTTGTGAAACCGAAATTATACTTCGGGTTCCCCCAAGGAAGTGTTATCGGCTCTCTGCTGTTCTTATCTAATCAGTTCAAGAGAGAATATAAGCAAAGCAGCCCTCTTACAAGGAAATGATCCACTCCAGCATGTCCTGAATTTATTTTAGACATGATGAATACATCGCACGACAGGCGCTGTCAAAATGGTAGCTGAAAGTTGTTGAAAAGGCTGTAAGTTACTCATTTGCGTGCAACAGCGGTTCATGTTTACGCTCGCGCACTCTACTCCAGCTCCGCTAGGGCTACTTTTCTCCATCCGTACGGCGGCGCCCAACGAAATACGCCATTAAAAACAGAGACAACATACTTGCAAGATGTCTTGGCAGCTAAAATTTTGACTCTGTGCTTTAGGTTGGTTGTATTCGTTCCATGGAAAAAATTAGGACGGATTATGAAATGTCAGATTGGATCTCTCTCTTGTATTGTTGGGGGATTTTGCTGTCGTTTACCGTGTAAAGCCTTCAGGAGATCAAAACGAATTCAGAAATGATGTAGACAATACAGGATTTAATGGGTATTAGTGCAAAATTTTTTATATGTACGACATGATACTGCCGTGCCTGTGTTATTCTGAATAAGAGGAAAAGTTCTTTTGGACATGCATGCATGGTTTCTAATGCCAACCCGGTACAAATTTTCATTGTCGTCATTCCTTTCTACAGCTGAGGGTTGTCCATACTCAAAATTACGAATACATTTAATGTATTTTCATACGTGATACCTTAAAACGTACGGACATCAGTGTGTTGGTTGTTTTTTCTCTGCATCGAACAGTCTTCCAATAAAGACATCAGAAATTTTACGACCTGATGTTTTCTGCACGGTCGTAACTGCACTGGACTACGCCTGTCAGTCTAGAGTCACCATTTTCCGTCCACACTTCAACACCCGACCTGCTGCTCAGAGGAAAATGGGGATTAATGGCTTGCTTTTGCCACAGGTACACAGGTGCTACCCAACCTAAAAACATACCACACCTAACAGCAATAATGGTTAGCCTGCAAATGAAATAAATACTGATGTACTGCTGTTCAGTACACTGTCCTCAGTCACCACTAAAAATATCTGCGAACCTTCAGTGTGCTGGAATAGATGTGGATCAGCAACTTCTGTTAATCAGTAAAATGGTATTTACGAAAATGTGGAAACGAGTAGTTACAGCGAATATGGATAACTCATTTGTATGCGTTGTAACTGTTCGTTTGCACATTTTTGACATGGTTTTTATGCTTTTGGAAATACCATTTTTTACTATGTTCCGATGATTTGAAAATAGGTCTCGGTCCGAAAACAGTCATCGAGTGAATAAAAAAAGTGAAATTTGCAACTTTCGACTGGTTTTCGTTGTGCTGAAAAATATCTGTGCTTATACCCGTTACGTCGTGCACATCTGCACGGTGCGAAAACTGGTTACTGACCCTGTCACGTCCTCCAAATGACTAATACGTATGTTGACACAACAAACCTCATTTAAAGATAGTCGATTCAGTTGAACACAAAGTGACTAGAATTACAAACAATTTCAACTGGAAAACACACGGAAAATGTTTTGGGGAAGGCGAACCAAAGGCTGTGTTAGATTGGCAGAAAACGTAGAAGATGCAACAAAGGTACTAAAGAGACTGCCTACGTCACGCCAGTCCATCCTCGTTTGGAGTATCGCTGCGCTGTGTGTTTACACGACAGGGTTGATGGGGGACATTACAAAAGTTAAAATACAGTCAGTTCGTGTTTAATTGTCACTAAATAAGGGACGAATAAGATTAGCAAGTTGGATTGTCAGTCATTAAAGCAATGGCCTTTTGAGTTGAGGGAAAATCATTCCACGAAATTACAATAACCAACTTGCTCCTCTGAATAGCAAACTATTTTGTTTCCTCCCACCAGCTAATGGTGAAAAAACTAATGTGACAAAATAAGAGAAATCAGTGCTCGCCTGGAAAGATGTACGTGTTCATTTTTCCCGCGTGCTATTTGAGAGTGGAACGTTAAGAGACGTCTGAAACGGTTCTATGACCCCTCTTCGAAGCACTTAAATGTGAACTGTTGAATAAAGATGTAGACGGCGGACCTGGCATCTTTTAAAAGTTCCCATTGTTGTCAATGTTTAGGCCTTCTGAAACATACTGTTTGGGCTGCCATTTCGTGCCACAGATTAACGACACCTTTTTTTTTCGATAAAACGCTCTATTCCGAACGGTGCATAGGCTAGGTAAGTTGCGAAATCAGTTTCTACTTACAATTCACGCCACTCGACTTCCAACGCACACACAGTGGTTTATGCAGAATGGAATCCGCCCACACGCGGCTAAAACTGTTCTCGGCTTTCTGTGCGAAACGTCTGGTGAAAAGGGTGCTGTCTCACCATTTTCCTATGCGTCTCCACTGTGGTCAAATTTGGCCACTTCACAGACTCGACATCAACTCCTGTAAATAATTGTCTGTGGGGATATAACAAGAAATTTTACGTCAGCATCCTCCAGATCTAATGGAACTAAAAACGTCCGCACTATGGAAGTGTACAACACAATGGACAAGGATTTGTACCAGTAAGTGGTGCGGAATATGAGTACAAAATGGCGAATAGAGCATGTTCTCCACTGACATCACTTCTCTGTACGTTTGTGACTATATTTATGTAGTTCGTAATGTTGTGTGTCATAGTATGCAAATACGTGTATCAATGATTCAACGTCCTCCACGCCACTCTGTATTTGACAAATTTCACAGCACAAAATTGCCATACGGATCGATCAATTATGCTGATTCTCCAACAAATTAAGTATGTCAGATTGTTTCTGCCTATCATGCAGCTATGAATTATGCTGTTTATTGAAATAAAATGATGGCTGGCATTATTGGCCGGGCGCTGTTTGGCCTGGTGCAAGTAATTCTACTTTATGCCAGTTCGGCGACTTGCGCGTCTTTGTGATAAAGATGAACACGAAAACGTACATCCATTCCCCGGGCGAAGGAAATTAATGGTGCGTGATGTTCAGAACTCAAATGTCAAGCAAACAGCGCAGTTCGCGCGACTCTCAAAAATTCTCGAGAAAATCGATTTTGAAGTTTTTCCAACGACTTTAAGATCGATTTTGCGGCAGTCAGCACGGCGCTGCGGCAGAGTATTTGCCCGACGGCGCTGTTTCGTTTCTCGGCCATAGTAAATTTTTAAACGAAGATGCATGATCTACGTGCACATCCGTGAAAAGAAAAAGACAAACATGAAAAAAAAATAGTTCGTAAGGTTTTTCTTCAACTGAAACAAATTATATCAACAATCTTTAGTAGAAAATCGGTATTTTGAATCTATATTTGCAATGGAAACTGGATTTTTGTATATCATACGTAATTATAAATAAAAAGACGTGCATTTTTCATAAAAATAAACATTAGATGTGTTAATTAGCATATAATCGACGAAATTTATATTTATACTGAACTGAAAGAAGAGAGTAACGAAAAAATAATGACAAACGAGACTCAAACTAGCCATAACCAGTCTGGAGTACATCCGATTTTTTTCACCTTAACGCATTTTACGATTCACGGAAATACTCGAACATCTTTGTTCAAAAATTTGCGTTGGCCGGGAATCGAACCAATACCGCGCACTTTGTAGACGTGCATTTCACCACACACCCACACTGTTTGTCGAAATACCTACCTTACTTTACGGTACTATTTAGATACTCGGAAACTTCAAAAAGTGGATTTTCTTGAGAATTTTTGAAAGGTACATTGTGGAACAGATATTCGAGTTCTGAACTTCACCTACCATAAACAAGAAAAACTATAAAAATCAGATTGCTGGGTGGTCTCCTTGTAAGTAAAATCTCGTTGCGTCGATCACGTCTTGATCAGCATTAATTCACCTCCGTTATCATTTCATTGTTGGCGCTCCAAACATCTGTGAACTCTGATAATGTGCTGCAGATACAATCATGATGAGACATAGGAAGATATACTGTAATACAATACATGAGCAAAATAATAGAATTTTCTGACGTACTCATCGTTTATAGCTACCGAGTTATATCGCCGACTTATTTTGATGGTACTACGTACTTCTTCGTGTGGAGGTGGGAACAGACTCCGAAGAGAACTTCGTCGACATAATATGCGTGAACTTACCAAATAGTAAAGAGTAGAAAACCCACACTACCACACACAAGTGGATTATCAGCACTCTTGGTCTGTCAACATGCGGTGCAGGTTCTTCAAGAATCACATTATACATCCCAGTTTTATTCATGAGACTCTAAATAGCTATTATATGTAGATCTTAACTGTAGATCTTAACATATATATACTTTGCCGTTATTAAAAGACACCCCACTAGACATAGGGGAATCCAAACAGCACCAACAGGACGGATGTTCCGCGCCCGTTCCGCACAAATAATTATAACTCTTTAATAACTTCTGCAGATTGTTGGATTTCATTTCGTTAGGGAAACATAAAACGGCCTGCAAGTCATCGGGATTAACATCTGAAGCATTTTATCTGTGAGGAAAATTAAAACGTGACGTCTACAAGGAAAAATCAACAGTTATCGAAGGCGTGAAATGCCGTAAACACGAGCCTCTGCTGTGATTAATCCAGACGAAGTTCAATGGGCAGTATTGTCTTTCCGGAATCGCTTTATAGTACGCATCAGTGCTAACAGTCAACAATCTGACCACTTCATACTATTGCCATAAAATTAAAGACAAGAACCACATCTGAGTTATGTGTTTGCTTAAATATGATACAGCGAGACACACGTTTGTGGGACCTTTCTCCTGACGGCGGAACAGTGGTTTGTGGTTCTGTTATCTGCGACCATTCGACGTGAAAAAATGCATAGTAGTATCGTGGATAAAATACACTGAAGCGCCAAAGAAACTGGTATAGGCATGCGTAATCAAATACAGGCAGAATAAGGCGCTTAGGTCGGCAAAGCCTATATAAGGCAACAAGTGTATGACGCAGTTGTTAGATGGCTTACTGCAGCTACAATGGCAGATTATCAAGATTTAAGTGAGTTTGAACCTGGTATTACAGGCGGCGCACCATCGATGGGACATCGTCTCTGAGGTACCGACGAAGTGGGGATTTTCTCGTACGGCCATTTCACGAGTGTACCCCGGATATCTGGAATTCAGTAAAACATCTGATCCCCGACATCGATGCGGCCAGACAAGATCCCCCAAGAACGGAACCAACGACGACTGAAGAGAATCGTTCAACGTGATAGAAGTGCAACCCTTCCGCAAATTGCAGCAGATTTCAATGCTGGGTCATCAAGAAGTGTCAGCGTGAGAACCATTCACCGACACATCATCGATATAGGCTTTCGGAGCCGAAGGGGGGGAGGGGGGGGGGGGCTCGTGTACCCTTGATGACTGCATGACACAAAATTCAACACCGACATTGGACTGTTGATGACTGGAAACATGTTGCCTGTTCGGACGAGTCTCGTTTCAAATTGTTTCGAGCGGATGGACCTGTACGGGTATGGAGACGACCTCATGAATCTATGGACTCAGCATGTCAGCAGGGGATTGTTCAAGCTGGTGGAGGCACTGCCATGATGTGGCGCGTGTGCTGTTGGAGTGATAATGGGACCACTGATACGTCTAGATACGACTCTTGACAGGTAACACGTACGTAAGCATCCTGTCTGATCACCTGCATCCATTCATGTCCATTGTGCATTCCTAAAGACTTTCGCAATTCCAGCAGGACAATGCGACATCCCACATGTCCAGAATTGCTAAAGAGGTTAAAGGAAGGCGCTTCTGAGTTTAAACACATCCGCTGGCCACGACACTCCCCAGATGTGAACATTAATGAGCATATATGGGTTGCCTTGCAACGAGCTTTCTCCGCCCCCTCGTACTCTTTCGGATTTATGGACAGCCTGCAGGATTCATGGTGTCAGTTTCCTCCAGCACTAATTCAGGCATTAGTCGAGTCCATACCACGTCATATTGCGGCCCTTCTGCGTTCTCGCGCGGGCCCTAGACGATATAAAGCATGTGTACCAAAACCAAAATGGCCTTGCTGTTCTGGTACTGCGAACGGCTGAAAGCAAGGGGAAACTACAGCCGTAATGACTTCCGAGGGCATGCAGCTTTACTGTATGATTAAATGATGATGGCGTCCTCTTGGGTAAAATATTCCGGAGGTAAAATAGTCCCCCATTCGGATCTCCGGGCGGGGACTACTCAAGAGGACGTTGTTATCAGGAGAAAGAAAACTGGCGTTCTACGGATCGGAGCGTGGACTGTCAGATCCCTTAATCGGGCAGGTAGGTTAGAAAATTTAAAAAGGGAAATGGATAGGTTAAAGTTAGATATAGTGGGAATTAGTGAAGTTCGGTGGCAGGAGGAACAAGACTTTTGGTCAGGTGAATACATGGTTACAAACACAAAATCAAATAGGGGTAATGCAGGAGTAGGTTTAATAATGAATAAAAAATAGGGAGTACGGGTAAGCTACTACAAACAGCATAGTGAACGCATTATTGTGGCAAAGATAGACATGAAGCCCACGCCTACTACAGTAGTACAAGTTTATATGCCAACTTGCTCTGAAGATGACGAAGAAATTGATGAAATGTATGATGAGATAAAAGAAATCATTCAGGTAGTGAAGGGAGATGAAAATTTAATAGTCATGGGTGACTGGAATTCAAGTGTAAGAAAAGGGAGAGAAGGAAACATAGTAGGTGAATATGGATTGGGGCTAAGAAATGAAAGAGGAAGCCGCATGCTAGAATTTTGCGCAGAACATAACTTAATCATAGCTAACACTTGGTTTAAGAATCATGAAAGAAGGTTGTATACATGGAAGAACCCTGGAGATACTAAAAGGTATCAGATAGATTATATAATGGTAAGACAGAGATTTAAGGACCAAGTTTTAAATTTTAAGACATTTCCAGGGGCAGATGTGGACACTGACCACAATCTATTGGTTATGAAATGTAGATTAAAACTGAAGAAACTGCAAAAAGATGGGAATTTAAGGAAATGGGACCTGGATAAACTGAAAGAACCAGAGGTTGACAGAGTTTCGGGGAGAGCATAAGTGAACAATTGATAGGAATGGGGGAAAGAAATACAGTAGAAAAAGAATGGGTAGCTTTGAGGGATGAAATAACGAAGGCAGCAGAGGGTCAAATAGGTAAAAAGACGAGGACTAGTAGAGAGCTTTGGGTAACTGAAGAAATATTGAATTTAATTGATGAAAGGAGAAAATATAAAAATGCAGTAAATGAAGCAGGCAAAAAGGAATACAAACGTCTCAAAAATGATAGCGACAGGCAGTGCAAAATGGCTAAGCAGGGATGGCTAGAGGACAGATGCTAGGATGTAAAAGCATATATCGCTAGGGGTAAGATAGATACTGGCTACAGAAAAATTTAGAGACCTTTGAAGAAAGGAGAACCACCTGTATGAATATCAAGAGTTCAGATGGAAAACCAATCCTAAGCAAAGAAGGGATAGCAGAAAGGTGGAAGAAGTATATAGAGGATCCATACAAGGGCGATGTACTTGAGGGCAATATTATGGAAATGGAAGAGGATGTAGATGAAGATGAAATGGGAGATACGAAACTGCGTGAAGAGTTTGACAGAGCACTGAAAAACATGAGTCGAAACAAGGCCCCAGGAGTAGACAACATTCCATTAGAACTACTGACAGCCTTGGGAGAGCCAGTCCTGACAAAACTCTACCATCTGGTGAGCAAGATGTATGAGACAGGCGAAATACCCTCAGACTTCAAGAAGAATATAATAATTCCAATCCCAAAGAAAACAGGTGTTGACAGATGTGAAAATTACCGAACTATTAGTTTAATAAGTCACAGCTGCAAAATACTAACGCGAATTCTTTACAGACGAATGGAAAAACTGATAGAAGCTGGCCTCGGGGAAGATCAGTTTGGATTCCGTAGAAATGTTGGAACACGTGAGGCAGTACTGACCCCACGACTTATGTTAGAAAAAAGATTAAGGAAAGGCAAACCTACGTTTCTAGCATTTATAGACTTAGAGAAAGCTTTTGACTGGAATACTCTCTTTCAAATTCTGAAGGTGGCAGGGGTAAAATACAGGGAGCGAAAGGCTATTTACAATTTGTACAGAAAGCAGATGGCAGTTATAGGAGTCGAGGGGCATGAAAGGGAAGCAGTGGTTGGGAAGGGAGTGAGACAGGGTTGTAGCCTCTCCCCGATGTTATTCAATCTGTATATTGAGCAAGCAATAAAGGAAACAAAAGAAAAGTTCGGAGTAGGTATTAAAATCCATGGAGAAGAAATAAAAACTTTGAGGTTCGCCGATGACATTGTAATTCTGTAAGACACAGCAAAGCAGTTGAACGAAATGGACAGTGTCTTGAAAGGAGGGTATAAGATGAACATCAACAAAAGCAAAACGAGGATAATGGAATGAAGTCGAATCAAGTCGGGTGATGCTGAGGGAATTAGATTAGGAAATGAGACACTTAAAGTAGTAAAGGAGTTTTGCTATTTGGGGGACAAAATAACTGATGATGGTCGAAGTAGAGAGGGTATAAAATGTAGACTGGCAATGGCAAGGAAAGCGTTTCTGAAGAAGAGAAATTTGGTTACATCGAGTATCGATTTAAATGTCAGGAAACCGTTTCTGAAAGTATTTGTATGGAGTGTAGCCATGTATGGAAGTGAAACGTGGACGATAAATAGTTTAGACAAGAAGAGAATAGAAGTTTTCGAAATGTGGTGCTACAGAGGAATGCTGAAGATTATATGGGTAGATCACATAACTAATGAGGAGGTATTGAATAGAATTGGGGAGAAGAGGAGCTTGTGGCACAACTTGACTAAAAGAAGGGATCGGTTGGTAGGACATGTTCTGAGACATCGAGGGATCACAAATTTAGTATTGGAGGGCAGCGTCAAGGGTAAAAATCATAGAGGGAGGCCAAGAGATGAATACACTAAGCAGATTCAGAAGGATGTAGGTTGCAGTAGGTACTGGGAGATGAAGTTTGCACAGGATAGAGTAGCATGGAAAGCTGCATCAAACCAGTCTCCGGACTGAGGACCACAACAACAACAAACAATTTATTTGGCTCTTCAGTGTAGTTTAGCATGAAAAATATGTAAAATTACTTTCTACGTCCAATACGGTAGAGACAAGAACCTCGCATATCATGCACCATTCCAAAATGTTACCCTTTGCAGAAAACGTTGTCTATATGAAGTGAAAAATTCTACTCGCAAATCGTCTATTTATGGCAAAGTAAGGTCCCAGTTTCAAGCCAGAAAACTAAAGCTACCTGTAGACAACTTCAGTATCTCTAACCTACCTGTCATTCGAAAAACTGCCAAGCTGTCACTAGAGGAAGTCAATTCTGAAGATGATGCTCTACAAATTACACGAATAAACCACTATAAGATCGATCTAATTCGGGTCAACAAACACAGTTTTCATTTATGGAAAGTGAAGAGTAATGGAAAACACTGTAAATATAAGCAACAGTTTCAGGGCAGAAGGTTGGACCAATAAATGTGCTAACAGTGATTAACGTTTGGATTTTTAGTATTACTGACAGTCTGACATGGATACACGACTATTCTTCATAACTAAACATTTCCCTGACAGTAGATGATAAACTTTACCATAATAATCTGCCCGCCATAGACCTGTTCGTATAGCTTTACTAGCTAGCTAGCTTTCAAGGCTGGTGGTGAGCCAGATCGAATATGATTTTTAGGCGACTTCTCACACTCTTTAAGGCTAATTCTGGGTTGATCCTAGACCTTCGCCTCAGAAAACACGATACACAAGCAGTTAAAATTCGATGGCATACAGAACAAAGACTACGCGATTTACAGACACATGGCACACACTACTTTCCTCCGGTTTAAATGTCGAATGTGGCGATAGTACGACATCCAGCAAAGAAGCTAAATAAAAGTAAATTTGCCAAATCATGAATAAACAGTGGAACCTGTGCGACGGGTTTACCGCTGGGAAATAACGAAATTGCCAGCCATGCTATTCTTAATTTCGTTAATACAGAATTAAAAACATCCATAAGGGTTGTAATCTATTAATTTCAGTCGTGTTTTGTCGCTGACCAAACTCTATCAACGTTACACACTTTGGGACGGGTTCCTTAGACCAAAACAAGGAAAAAGTTCAGATAAACAGATGTTCTAAAATCATTCGCCGGCCGCAGTGGCCGAGCGGTTCTAGGCGCTTCAGTCTGGAACCGCGCGACCGCTACGGTCGCAGGTTCGAATCCTGCCTCGGGCATGGATGTGTGTGATGTCCTTACGTTAGTTAGGTTTAAGTAGTTCTGCGTTCTAGGGGACTGATGACCTCCTATGCTAAGTCCCATAGTGCTCAGAGCCGTTTTTAAAATCATTCGTTTTCGAGTTACTAATGAAAGTGAACTGATTTCCAGATACAATCCAACAATTACACTTATCTATGCATCCGTCTGACTCATTGTCTCCCACCTAGCATTGTGTTACCATGTAGGCTTGGTTACAATCGTCGTTCGTCTGTCTTCAACGTGTCTATTGTGTACATGTACTATAGGCAGTGAGCTAAGTGTTCTGCTCAAACGTGGCAGCATATTCATTTCGTGAGCACGCAGATACTATTTTTATGTACCGCCGCGTGACCGGTAATGGACACCAGACCGCACGGCTGTATCAGACGGCGTTTCCAGACCACAGACAGCCGAGTAATTCAACCTTTGGTGCTGTGTATCAGTGACTTCATTCAGCACACGCTCCAAGATCTACTAAGATGTCTCCCTGGAAATACAAAGAAACATATGGTTTACGCATTATGGAGATCCAGCACATTTCAATCTCAGTGTTCGAGATGCACTGACGGTGTATCTACCATGAAGGATGGATAGCTAGAGGAGGACCAATTCCATGACCTGCGCATTCCCCCGGCCTCAATCTTTCGGATTATTATCTCTGGGGACACCTTAAACAGTAAGTGGTCTATGCAGCAGGCCACCAGGATGCATAAACTCTGCATCGCCGTGTCTTGGAAGTTTGCGAAACCATGCGGATGCAGTATTTAAAAGGGTGCAGCAGTCCATGATTCAACGTGTGCGTGCGTGTTTAGAATCAATGCGTTTATGAGCTCCGTTCACTTAAATTATAAACTGTCATTAATAATTCGAGAACGAAGAAGTTTCGGACATATGTTTACATGAACTTTTTTATGTTTTGAAGTACGGAACCTGTCCCCCAGAGCGTGTATAAGTATTTTTCAAACACCCTGTATATTTCAGCCTCAGGTAATAAAAATGGCGTAACTACTACTTTTATTTCTTAGCAAATCATCAGACGATTTGAGTACGTTTCACAGTAACTCTTCAAAGTACAACTGAGCAATACAAAAGAAGTGCGACATATCAATTATCTAAATGTGAACATCTCTCCTGAACTGTTCAGCTATATTTCGGAAGATTTACTATGTAACGTCTCAAATCACCTGACGATGAACTGATAATTAGTCCAAACCGATAAGTTAGTTAGCGTCATGTTCCGTGGATCATTTGTACCATTACCCGTAATAATGTGCAGCGCCTCTTTTTACACTCACATTACACATTCACATGTAAATATGGTTACATGCTGACCGTCTACCCTTTTTTCTCTTCCGAGAGTGTGCTGAAAAGTAAAGCCCACGAGTTTTTTATTCAGGTCGCAATACCGTTTCAGGTATTGCACGTCATCCATATTACTCAGGCGCCTTTCCCACTTCACTGAGGCAAGTTGCAACACCTGCCACTTGAGGGCTTCGAAGTGTAGTGTCAGATATGGCGGTGTGTAACGTGAGAAACTGGGTGCTGTAATCGAGATTAGAATTCGAAGAGTTCGTCCACACACGGAGCACCCTCTCCTTCGGTATATCAATGCCCGCACCACATACGAGCGCTGCGACGTCTGCAACTGTTGGCGATGATCCTCCACACAGTTCCGACTTGGCCCCAACCGAGTTTACCTGTTTCCGAAACTTACAGAACACCTTCGATGACTTCATTTCGATAGTGATGAAGCGGTGCGTGCTGAGGTGAGGTTGTGGCTTTGACAACAAACATTTTACAGTGACGGTATCAACAAATTAGTCTCTCGTTGGCAGAATTGTGTTCGTCGCCAGGGTGACTATGCTGAGAAATAAATATGTACACATGAAGACTAAAGATGTTGAATGTTAATAAAATGTTTCATTTTTAAAATAATAGGAGCTTTCACATAAAAAGTTCGGAGGCATTACTTTTCAGCACGCCATCTTAGTACTGTTGTGATTTAATAATTCCTGCGGATTACCTTTCACAGATTAGAAAACTAGAAATTATTTTACGGAATCGAAAGATCTGTCAAGGAGAAACTTTTTCAGTTTGTTTTCAAATTTAACTTTGCTGTCTGTGAGACATTTTGCGTCACTGAGTAAGTGAGCAAAACTTTTTGTGGCAGCACTGAGGACCCCGTTTTATGCTAAAGACAATATGGAGTGATGAACGTCTTTTTTTTTGTACTGTAATTATGTACATCACTGTTCCTTTTGAACTGCACTGAATTATTTACATCATGTGGGAATAAATATACTGTTACGCAGTAGTCAAAATTAAACAGATGTCCACGACATTATCGTGGGTGAACACTACATGTTATTATTACGGCACGTTTCTACTTACTTTCTCTTCTTAACGTTGAATTACTCCTGAACATTATTCCACAGGATATTATTGAACGAAATACGCAAAATACGTCAACTTACTGATTTGTCTCTACCAAGATTTGCAATGATTCAGAGTGCAAATGTGGCTAAACTAAGTTGGTTTAGGAGTCTCAAAATATGTTTTTCCATTTTAAATTCTCGTCCATATGGGCACCTAAAATTTTGACGTTTGCATCCTAATTATTATTCCCTCACCATGCGTTACACTTGTCATTTGTGTAGTACCTGCAGATGTGTCGTGTTGAATGTGTTGTGTATTTTCGAAATGATATCATTTGTGTGATTTGAGGCTGGAATAGAATTTACGAGTCTGGTCATTGTGGTCCCTTGGGCAATATGCCTTGTCTGTGTAATTCAACTATAATTAGCGATACATCGTACCTATTCATTAAGCCATATAGGTGTTTGCTGTGACAACAGTCAACTGGCGTTACCAACCAGTTTATAAACGAAGTCATGTTCATCAGGCAAGAAAAAGTAGTAAATATCAGCTGTGGTGCATAGGTGGTTTCCAAATTTTGGACCAGAAGTAATAAATGTTTGTTGAAAGCAGCAGATGTTGGTTTCCATCCTACGACATAATTGTAATTATGGACCACAAAATTAGTCCTCAGAAACATCTCATGTTGTTAATATTACGTGACGATCGGGCTTGAAAGGAGGCGTGCCGAATGCCGCTAGCTCATGCACCATCCGAGGACTGAATAAAAGCAAACTGGTACACTAGTTAAAGTGGATACGAATTAACAGTTGCTCAGAACGTACGTTCAATATTACAGACCCTTATCACCGTCTGGACATACGTAATATCAGTTTAGTAGCAACTAAAAGCAAAAAAAATTGAAATATACGGTCATATGTTTTGTGAAATGATTTGTCTAAAGAAAACCTATCTAACCTAAGGACATCACACACATCCATGCCCGAGGCAGGATTCGAACCTGCGACCGTTGCGGTCGCGCGGCTCCAGACTGAAGCGCCTAGAACCGCTCGGCCACAGCGGCCGGCTTTTGCCTGTTTATTTAATACGCACAGTTCTCGAGTTTTCATTTGTGTCGGAAAGTAAACCGATTTTGTGACAAGTTCCTAACAAAAAACGAATTTTTTACTCTCACGAGTGCTTTGGTACTTCAGTCTTTGAATCTCCGCATGTTAAACTAATTCCCTGGGCACAGTTCCTGCGTTTTCCTCCGTGTCCACTGTAAAGTTTCCATAACGCATGTCGTTAGTCCTTTGCTTGTGTGTAGATTCGTTTTCCACGGCCTAAGTATGGATAGGGACTGTGATTGCTGTGCGCGTATGTGAGCCGAAGCTGGCTTTGGTTATATAGCTTGACGCTGCAGTGGATGGGCATCACTGTTGGCGGGGATCCAGCGGACGTCCAGAACGTCTGTGCCTGCCAATCGGTCGGCACATGCGGCCAGCCCAGTTCTGCTCGCACTGAGGTTGACCCCTCATCCGTGGTTGAGTGAGAGGTTGCCTCGGGGCGTGGCAGGTGGTAAAGGCTTCCCTGGGGGCCGAACGTAACGGCTCCCCAGTTGGTCTGACACCAGCAGGTTCCAGGTGCTATCTGTGGCTGACCCCATCCCTCAGCCAGATGCAGTTGCTAGTCCTATTTCAGAGGAAACGTCTCTGTCTGCAAGATCCGGTCAATCACGAAAGGTCGGATAATTGGTAGTTGGAAGCTCCAATGTTAGGCGTGTTATGGGACCCTTCGGGACATGGTTGCCAAGGAAGGGAAGAAAAACACTGTGCGGTCCGTGTGTACGTTTGGTGTAGTGTAATTCCAGACTTGGAACGGGTCCCTCAGGATGTCATGAAGAGCACAGGGTGCAGCCAAACGCAGGTGGTGGCTCAGATCAGTACCAATGATGTGTGTCGCTTTGGATCATAAGAGATTCTCTCTGGTTTCAAGTGGCTAACAGAAGTGGTAAAGAAATTTTCGCTCTGCAGCGGAGTGTGTGCTGGTATGAAACATCCTGGCGGATTAAAACTGTGTGCCAGACTGAGACTCCAACTCGGGACCTTTGCCTTTCGCAGGCAAGTGCTCCACCGGCTGAGCTGCCCAAGTACGACTCACGAACCGTCCTCACAGCTTCAATTCTGCCAATACCTCGTCTTCTACCTTCCAAACTTCACAGAAGTTTGGAAGGTGGAGCAATTGCCAGCAAAAGGCAAAGGTCCTAAGTTCGAGTCTCGGTCTGGCACACAGTTTTTATCTGCCAGGAAATTTCAGAAGTGGTAAAGGCTGCCAGTCTTGCTTGCAAGATGATAGCAGAGCTCACCATTTGCACCATAGGCGACAGAACGTCTGGTACAGACCCAAGTGGAAGATCTAAATCAGAAGCTCAGACGGTTCCGTGACCGTGTAAGCTGCAGATGCCTCCACTTGCGCCATAGAGTGGTCGGGTTTCGGTTTCCGCTTAACAAGTCAGGAGTCAACTACACGCAGGAGGCGGCTACTCGGGTAGCACAGGCTGTGTGACTTAAGACTGTTCGGTTCTTTACTTTAGAGGGTCTCGGGGAAACACAAAAAGGGATTCAGTGTCAAAGGGTGCAGATCGAACACAGAAATAACTCAGATCTAGCAACCATCGGTATAACAGTTGTAAACTGTCGCAGCTGTGTTGGAAAGTACCACAGCTGCAAGCGCCAATAATGATGATGTTTGGTTTGTGGGGCTCTCAACTGCGCGGTTATCGGCGCCCTTACAAATTCCCAACCTTTGCTCAGTCCAATCTCGCCACTTTCATGAATGAAGATGACATGATGAGGACAACACAAACACCCAGTCATCTAGAGGCAGGTGAAAATCCCTGACCCCGCCGGGAATCGAACCCGGGAAGCAAGAACGCGACCGCGAGACCACGAACTGGGAACCAAGCGCCAATAGAAAGCACCGATGCTCAAATCGATATGGGCACTGAAAGCTGTTAAAGCCGGAGATAAGTTCAGCCGAAATTTTAGCGAAGGACCTAACGATGTCCAGGAAGGATAGGCTAAACACAGTTGGCGGTGGCGTGTTTGCTGCTGTTAGTAGTAGTTTATCTTATAGCGAAACTGAAGTAGATAGTTCCTGTGAATTGGTGCGAGTAGCGGTCATTCCTGGCAACCGGAACACAATAATAATTGGATTCTTTTACCGTCAACCCAACTCAGATGATACAATTGCTAAAAGGTGCAAAGAAAAGTTGACTCTAATTTCAACACGTATCCGAGTCATACAACTACATTTCGTGGTGACTTTAATACACCCTCGATATGTTGGCGAATATACATACTTGAATCCAGAGCTACGCATAAAAACGACATCCGAAATTGTGCTAAACGCGTTCTCTGAAAATTATTTCGAGCAGTTAGTTCATGAGCCCACTCGAATAGCAGACGGTTGTGAAAACACACTTGACCTCTTAGCAGCTAATAACGAGCGCCAAAACGGATACAGGGATTACTCCGAAATCCTCCAAAAGGAAACGAAAAATATACCTACTCAAAAAAGCGGATAAAAATTCACTTGACGCCTTCCTCCTCCACTGCATCCAAATTAACAATGTACCGGTAAGTGTAGACCAGATGCGGCTTGGATTCAAAGAAATAGTATCGACAGCATTTGAGAGATTTATGCCAAATAAAAACGACAGAGCTGACCCCCTTGGTACACAAAACGGGTAAAAACACTGTTGCAGAAACAACGAAAAAAAATTTCCAAACAATGGCAATGGAAACACTATCGGTGACATGCTGCTAAAGCGGAGTTACTACATACAGCCATCCGAAATTCCTCCACCAAAGACCAGGTAAATATTCCAGATTTTGAGTCAAGAACAGCCGGCAACATAAGTAACTTGGAAGTAGTTATCCTCGGAGTACCGAAGCAACTTAAAGTCACTCAATGAAAGCGTCTTTCAGTCCAGACTGTGTACCAATTAGGTTCCTTTCAGAGCATGTTGATGCAACAGCCCCATACTTAACAATCACATGCAATCGCTCGCTCGACGAAAGATCCATACCCAACGACTGGAAAGTTGCACAGGTCACACCAATATTCAAGAAAGGCAGTACGAGTAATCCACTTAATTACAGACCCATATCATTAGCGTCGATATGCAGCAGGATTTTGGAACATATATTGTGTTAGAACCTTTTGAATTACCTCGAAGAGAACAGACTGTTGACACACAGTCAGCACGAATTAGGAAAACATCGTTCTTGTGGAACAGAACTAGCTCTTTACTCGCACGAAATGTTGATTGCTATTGACAAGAGATTTCAAATTTATCCGTCTTTCTAGATTTCCAGAAGGCTTTTCACGCTGTACCTCAGAAGTTGCTTGTAACCAAATTGCCTAATTATGGAATATCGTCTCAATTATGAGACTGAATTCGTGATTTCCTGACACAGAGGTCACTGACGAAAAGTCATCGAATAAAAGAGAATGATTTACGGCGTTCACCAAGGTAGTGTTAAAGGCCATGTACTGTTCCTCATCCATACAAACGATTTATGAGACAATCTGAGCAGCTGTCTTAAGTTGTTTGCAGAAAATGCTGTCGCTTATCTTCTAGTAAGGTCATCGTAAGATCAAAACAAATTGCAAAACGATTTAGAAAAGATATCTGCACTGTACGAAAACTAGCATTTGACCCTAAATAATGCAAACTGTGAGGTCATACACATGAGTGCTAAAAATTACAATTGCGAACAACTTAAATTGGAATGAACACACAGAAAATGTAGTGGGCAAGGCGAACTAAACACTGCGATTTATTGGCAGAACACTTAGAAGACGCAACAGATCTACTAATGAGACAGCCTACATTACGCTTGTCCGTCCTCTTTTTGCTTACTGCTGCGTGCTGTGGGATCCTTACCAGATAGGATTAACGGAGTACATCGAGAAAGTTCAAAGAAGAGCAGCATGTTTTGTATTATCGAGAAACGGAGAGAGAATGTAACTGACGTGATACAGGATTTGGAGTGGACAGCATTAAAACAAAGTCTTTTTCGTTGGGGAGGAATCTTCTCACGAAATTTCAATCACCAACTTTCTCCTCCGAATGCGAAAATATTTCGCTGACAGCGACCCACATAGAAAGAAACAATCATCATATAAATTAAGGAAAATAAGTGCTCATACGGAAAGATGTAGAAGTTCACTTTAATGCGCGCAGTTCAAGATTGGAATAATAAAGAATTATTGTGAAGATGTTTGTGGTTTGCAGAGTATCCATGTAGATGTATTATTATTATTATTATTATTATTATGTCATAGCCATCATCACATCATCATCATCATCATCATCATCAAGAGCATATACATCAAGAGAAAGCAGAGAAGTTCCTATGTATACTTAATTTGATATTTATTCTATTTTTTCATAATTTTTCCATAATTTCTGCATCAATCAACTTGTTATGCGCAAAACAGCTAGGTATACAAGTGATGATTAAGTTTTCAGCAAAACGAGACCTCACGCTAGTCAATTTGATACTCCATTTCACATTCTTCGATTGGCTATTAAAATTAGGACAAAAATCCACTGTGTAACTTCAAGGGAGTTTTGTTTTCGCTCCGCTCAAATATTTGACTAAAAATGAACGCCTTAAAAACGTGTGTATAAGAAAGCTTGATATTTTCTTTAAAAGAACCTGATAAAACACGTTACAATGATTTTTATATGGCAGTGAGGAAAATATCGAAGTATGTTCCCCAATTCCATAACACGGAATCGTCGTCCTTAGATGATTTTTTTTCAAACACAAACGTAATTTGCATCACGTGTTCATATTTAGCATCAAATACCGTATCAAGTATAATCACATTTGAGAAAAACTAGCCTGACCGTTTGTATCATCAAACTGATTAGTCACAAACTAGACGTGAAGCTAACCTGTACAATTTTGTCCGCAAGTGCCCCCAATTTCAAAATAATGCTGCTGCTGTTGCTGAGTAAGTGTTTAAGAAGACCAAACAGCTGATATCATCAGTCTCCTGTTCACCCCCCCCCCCCTCCCCCACCCACAAGAACAGAAGCAGTGTACCCAATCCGCCTACGTACTGCGTAAATTGTGTGTGCAAGTGTAAAAAAAGTGTTCTGAATGTGCACGTGGCGCCTATATGAGGTGGAACATCGGAACTAGCCCAGTATTCACCTAATGCGGGAAATAGCGTAAAAACCATATCCAGGCTAGGTGGCACGGCCACCCCTCGTCGGTAAATCCACTGAGCGGATTCAATCAGAGGCCGGCATACCTCGAAAGTGACTGCGTTAAGACTGCGTTATCACGAGAGGCTACCCAGGTGGGTCAAAAGAGCGATCTGTAATTGATACTAATTATGATTTTCAGACGATTTACATTTTCTTTTCTTTATTGCTAATTGGAACATGGAGCATTCGAATTCCACGCCAGCCGAACCGCCAATAAAGGTACAGAACAACAGGAAATAATAGCCGAGCTCCGAAACATTTCAAGATGATGTGTAACATCTCCCAGTGCGCTAGAGATTATATTAGATCTTGCAAGTTCCACACTTATTGCTGAACATTTGTGTTTGCGATTCATTCTGTACCACAAAGAACCAATCATTTTTTTGTCCGGTTGACAAGCTCTAAACTAGCGAAGACAAGATAGGCCGATAAAAAAAGGCTTGTCTTCCATGCTCTGCATGCTGAAAGAGGAAGCTCTATTTAACACAAACGTCTCAAAGTAATCGAGGACGCCTGATTGAAGTAACTGATGCAGGTGCATCGTATCAAGCAAATTTAATAGTGAGGCAACCGAATGATTTTTAACAATTGATTGTTTTTTCGCTTAACGAAACTAGTCTCTGCGGTCACGACAGCTAGAGGAATGGTTTCTTTTTTTACGTTCTATCAGGGTTTCGAGCGGTTTCACTTCATTTATAACAACAGACTGACAAGTCTCTGACTGTTACGTCAGTAATATGAATGTTTTTGCTCAGTTTGTAGGTTTGAGTGAATTCAGTTATATGCTTTTTCAGCCTCTTCGGTTATACGTGCTCCAGGAGTAGGTTTCCAACTTTTTGTACAGATAAATAACGTATCTATCTCGAGCAGAGGTGAATAATTATTACTAAAAACAAAGTATTTTCAAAACTTATGTATCTGTTTGCTTACATACGTGTTTTTCATATTTCTTTAAGTATAGATTTCAGTCGATTTTAGAAAGTTAATAACGAGTGCTACATTATAAATTTATATTTAAATCAACGAATAATTACTTTTTTATTTAAATTTATTGAAGCGCTCTCGCTTTCTTCCCAATGGTTTACATCCATCACCCCCAGTTCTACCTCGGAACCTCAATGCTGAAGTGAACTGAACTGAAAGCGTAAAGTTACTCTTTTTTTTAACTGCCTGATGACTTAATAAGTTGCTTTCTAAACATATACTGCCACTTGACGGCAGTACAGGGTGATTCAAAAAGAATACCACAACTTTAGGAATTTAAAACCCTGCAACGACAAAAGGCAGAGCTAAGCACTATCTGTCGGCGAATTAAGGGAGCTATATAGTTTCATTTTGTTGTACATTTGTTCGCTTGAGGCGCTGTTGACTAGGCTGAAAACCAAACTACCCGAGGCAGCCCGTGACAGAGCACTTCATCACTGGCCTCCAAGAAGCCCTGATCTTACCCCCTGCGATTTTTTCTTATGGGGGTATGTTAAGGATATGGTGTTTCGGCCACCTCTCCCAGCCACCATTGATGATTTGAAACGAGAAATAACAGCAGCTATCCAAACTGTTACGCCTGATATGCTACAGAGAGTGTGGAACGAGTTGGAGTATCGGGTTGATATTGCTCGTTGTCTGGAGGGGGCCATATTGAACATCTCTAAACTTGTTTTTGAGTGAAAAAGAAAAAACCTTTTTAAATACTCTTTGTAATGATGTATAACAGAAGGTTATATTATGTTTCTTTCATTAAATACACATTTTTAAAGTTGTGGTATTCTTTTTGAATCACCCTGTATTTTAATAAGGATTTATTACTACCGTTTGAAAACTACTTTTATCACTTCCAGTCATATTTAATAGACGTTATAAAAAAAAAGACAGCGAAGCCCATAAAATGTTGACACGTTCACTTTTCTGAAGTACGGTAGCACAAATCCAAAATAATGAAAATGATGCCAAGAAAAAACAAATTTCACTAGAGGCACACCTCAGTCCTTGTGAGAAGGAAATCTAGGGAAGATATGTTTGCAACAATGTTATGAAACAAGTGCAACTGAATACTATGGAAGTACAAGGAGAGCCCGGTCCGTGCTCCCACATATATTGCGGCGTTGGAAAAACTTCCCTAGGGTACCTAGAACTCAGTTATTTAATAACAGAGTGCGGTCAAGGATAATGATTTGGCAATGGCAAACGATAGTGTTTCCGCCCAGAACTGGATGCGCAGGACTGCGTCGACAGTTTTCAATCAGTCGATCGCGTAGACTTTTTCATTCGTTTGCTCTCAGAGACATGTTTCACTCGAAAGAAATGAATGTATAACTGTTCTGCGGCTAGGTAAAACTACAACCGACTGAATCGACTGTTTTCATTCGGTCGCTACAATGGACTGGTTTCACTCGAAAGGCTGAATGGATAGGATAGGCCAACCGATACGTAATGCTACAACTGACTGCTTTCATTCGGTCGCTCCAAACACTAAAACAATTTCTGCAGGCAAAGTAGCTGTTATTGGCAGGTCGGTCACCGCAGGTACAGGTTTCCAGGCGACTTGTGTGCACACTGCATCACAGAAGGTATACCGCGTGCAACTTACAAATACCGAAGATCGTAGAAGAACGTTCTTACAATGGACAAGAGCATATACAACTCTACTACTGAACTAGAATGTATATTAGACTTCGGTCAGAAACAGTCAATTCCTATTACAAATAAATCCTAATTTTTTGAAGCGGATGGTTCTGACCGGATCAAATTAGGAGAGGGCAAAAGACGCTCTGCTACGTAAGGTGTTAGATAATTAATTATTATTATAAGATTTACCTTGCTATAACTCTCCTTTATTTTATGAAGTTATTTTCCTACTTTAAAAATAACAGTTACTGTGAAGCCAGTCGGCGGTTAGAAAATGTTACTATTAACGGAGGAACAAATGTGGGCGGTAGCTAAAAAAGGTTGACTACCCCAGTAATCTAAGCTGCTATCTCGTGGTTCCACGAATAAACCACATTACTTAATTCGGTAATAAGTAGCGTCAGAATTTTTTTCACTGGATTTAAATTTGGTTCTCAATTTATGATGGCCGGGTTACTAGTCCTGTACCTAATCACAAATATGTGCGAATCTGTGAGTCACCATAAGGACACAATTTAATCGAATACTGTTAACTGGGCCTGACTTCCATACGAATTTAAATTTTATTGAGGTTTCCATGTTTTAAGAAGATTCTTTGCACATCGCAAGATAGGTTGCATTGTTAATTAGCATTCAAACGTACCTAAATTCTAATTTTAATTTAGAAGAGCTTTTTTTGTTCTGATTATGCAAATACTCTGTACATAATTCTAGAACACTTAAAATTTTCAGAGAATTCGCTTAACTGGTAACAAATAATGTCAAATACGTAATGCTGCCTACTCAACTACTCAAGATTGCGCCATCATTGTCATCAGATTACAGTGCAGTATTTGACAAGGGTTCCCGTGGGCAAAGGGGGGGGGGGGGGGGGGACCGCTCCACCGCCCGTAGCTCTCAGAAAAAGGAAAAAGTATAGTCAAGTGTTTCTCTTTCAAGAAAATTATTTACGAGTTATATTCCAACCCCCTCCTCCCGATAGACTATCGTACGGGCGCCCTTGGTAACAGACGAATGACAACTGCAATCTAATACAGAGTGTTGTTAATAAATGACCTTGTCATATACCATCTGCTTATAAAGATACAATTCTACAAAGAAAATGGTAAGTTTGTACCGTATGCTACACTGCTTACAACTTTTAATCTAATATTTCCACATTTTTATGCAACAAACTGCCTTGCTACAGCAGGTTTTTTTTTATAATGTTTTTCTTCTAATAATGTGATACATTAGCACAGATTCCAGGTCCTCCCAACGTTAGGGCTACAACTGTCACGCCCACAAATTTCTTTTCGTGAACGTACACGAGAATAATGTAGTAACCAAAAGATCCAGGTCTAAAAGTATTGCTGATGGTAACAGCCAGCGGGGTCTACTTCCACAATTATTCAAGAAAGAAAAATTAAATGTAATTATGGGAAAATAAAGACGGAAAACTTGACGTCTAACTGGCTTCTAAATGCTCTTTAGCAGTCTACCATAGTTGGTACAAATGGTTTTGTGCCCAAAGACAATGCCAGTCAATATTCTCAGTAGAGTATTAACTACCTGTAATGTGTTCGGATAAATGACACACAGTTGTTGCAGTATGGTCTTTCGACACTTTTAAATGATTGCTTCTGGGAGGCAACCATCTGATTTTCAATGGATAGATAACTGCTGAAATAAAGTTATTTCACGCGTACAATGTGGGGCATGGTTGTCAACGCAATATATGATCAGCGCAATACACTAATATATCCTGATGGCAACTAAATCATAACATAAGGTAAGATTAATGGGGGATGTGACGCGGATTCAATGGAACTACAATGGGTTACACTGAGCAACTAAAATAGCAAAAATAACGACAACTTACAAATTTTTGTCCAATGTGAATAAATTAAAAGTCTACAGGGCATGACACGACACAAACAATGAAAACAGTTCAACACAGAACGCGTTTAAAATATATATATTACACAAGTAATGTCAACACGCCGCACCCAGCGCTACAATTCTGCACGCATACAACAATGAACTATGCTATAATGATGCCGATGCTGCTAAGAACTTAATAGTAAATGGAAACTATTGTACGACCGTTGAATGTAAAGTAATGCCTCCACTTTTGTTAATTGGATAAATCAAACGCAGAAATAATCCTTAGAATGTTATCTTCAGTTACTAATTTTCACTTTACCACACAATCACCGGCCAATTGGATACATTTCTGTCAACGATGAACTAGTTTTTCTGAAGTCGTCACGGAAAAAGTCGACACACTGTTTGCAACCATAGTCTCACTGTTCTCTCAACGTCTTCATCAGAAACATAATGATGTCCCCGCAGACTGTAGCGCCTAGAACCGCTCGGCCACTCCGGCCGGCCGGTGAGATTCAGTCTCTGAAATTCTGCCGTGGTGGCACGTGAAGTGTGTGGTTTGGCATTGTCATGTTGCAGGAAAAGATTTTCCCTTTCCATTCGGACCCTTGTTAGCCGTCGTTTCAGAGTTCGCAGCGTTGTGATGTAACGCTCTGAATTTATTGTTGCTCCACGATCAAGGAAACCAACATGGATAACACCATCTGCGTTCCAGAACACTGTGGCCATGATTTCTGCAGCTGAAGGCTGCGTCTTGAATTTCTTTTTCTGTTCATATGTTCCCGCCTCAACATTTTTAAACTTACTAGCCCAACGACGCACAATACTCATACCAACACCATCACCATAACTTGCTCTCATTCTCTGATGAATCTCCTTTGGGGTGACGCCCTCTGCTATCAAGAATTCAATGACTGCACGTTGCTTAAATCGCTACAGGGTTCCATACTTTACACTGTAACAACACAATCGTTCAGCGCCAAGGCTTCCCGCCAACTGGAGCTGTAGAGAAGAGGCTACAAAACAAGCCAGTACCTGCCGCATGCCAATGCTGCCAACTGTTGAAGAGTTACGAAGGTGAAGGCATTACTTTTCAGTCAACCCTCGTACTTTAAATCTGCTCTCGAAATGGGAAGAGCCGCCTGCATCTGAGACCCGTGAAAATGCCTCCAGAAGCAATCCTCAATATACTGTACTCACTCCATTCGCTTTTCCCCATGCGATTACGCCACGTCTTAGCGAAATATGAAATCAGCACCAACCGATCCTCCGTGAGGAAGTACTTAAAAGGAACATGAAATCAGCACCACCGATTCTCCGTGAGGAAGTACTTAAACGCCATGAACTTCATCGCCACAGACCTGTACAGTTGTAGTTTCATGTCGATATGACATGAAGGACATGCATCGACCTACGAAAATATCAACCGACACGAACAATGCCTTGTCTGAAGGCAATTCTTTTACACAAAATGCGGACTGAATTCCAGCCAAACGTCAACAAATTTACAGTCGCGTAATAAGTTTATCTGGGACTTATCTGTAAAGATAATGGTCGTCCACTGATCTGTAGTTGCGTGTTTAAGCGTGGAGCAATACAGACGTGGCTAGTCAACTCTGAAATATACCTCCATGAAACCTTCTGTGCAAATTCCTAAATGATACCCACTCCCCCAGTGGGTGTTCCAAGAGAAGAGAGTTCTACACAGGAAGGAGGGGGGGGGGGGCTCCTATTTCTTTAGATGCACTGTGGCAAATATCACTCATTCCTGGCCGTCCTTGTCTGAATCTTCTGTTGAACCTGTCCACATGGTACCCTCTGAAATAGACCTGCCTCTAATAAGGCGATGGCCCTCTACCACAATTCACCTGCTAAAACATGTTCTGATGTCTTGACTCAAAGTCGGAACTCCTAACTGTCTGTACACTTTTACAGCCATACTTCCTCACATACAGCAGCCTTCTATCTGCAAATATACAAGTGGACTGCAGTTACACTGGTTTCCATGTGTTAATTTTGTGTTCTGGGTCAGTTGCTTTGTACTTTCCCAGTCGTTTTGATGATTCTTCCTTTAATCATGGAAAGCAAAGCACTATCCACTAATAGTTTCACAACGAAACCGTTTGAAACAATATCTGGTCAAAAGTATTCAGACAGTCCTATGTAATGTGGAACTGACCACTAGATGCCATGAGAGGTGGACCCACCAGTTATAAAAAGAGGCAATGGGTATTCTGTTATCAACTGTACAGCAGTAACAGCAGAATGGGTCAGTCCGAAGAGCTCAGTGACTTTGATATGGGACAGTTTGGGTTTGGCAAATGCCTGGAGAACATTATCTGCCATCATGATTGTGTAGTGTAGTGCAAACAGTGAAGTACAGAGGAAGTGATTTATGGGAGTGTTTTTCATGGTTAGTGTTTGAACACCATATTGTAGATGGATGTGAAAACATTATATGACACAGTAAACTGGTGCATTAATAATCAAATAATTTAGGCCTACAATGAACATGGACAACGTTTTTAATATTCACAATCAAAAACCTCCAGATCTGACTAAAATAGCTCCTCTCTCCTAATCATTACCATTAGGTGCAAAAGATTGCAATTACCGTCACCAAATGCTGATCACATCAGACACGAAACAATTTAAAAATATTACAACACTTATATGTTGGAATAAACAAGAGTATAAAACACAATACAAGAGGTTAGTTACCTAAAGGAAGTATGATTACAAAGTTAAACACATGATATATATATGAGAGCAAAATGTGTGTAGGAGGAGGAGAAGGGGGGGGGGGGGGGGGGGAATACAAGAGATGAGGAGCTTGCAGGAAAATTACGAATTATACACTAGGCCATTTCTATTGTAACTGAAATTCATGAGTGTCCTCAATATTGTAGGAACAATATAATACTTGGTGAGGTGATAAATATCTCAACTTATAATTTTCTGAACCAACCCAGTTAAGTAACATGTGACAATACTTTTCCTTTTCCACTGAACTGCAGACTCAAATAAATCTGTTACTAAGGTTAGACGAAAGAAAGAGAACACTATATTCAACAACACCATCCTTAGTAAGGATAGAAATGTACAAATCAATTAGAAAAGCAAATCAATCTTCAGAAAAGCACTGTACTCATGCTACTTTACACAACTGTGTTTAATAATATGTTTCCTTTATTCGTAGCCAAACAAAATTTGTATGGACTGGAAAAACACTATAAAAACAATGAAACATCACTTCTTCCACTTACAATTTAAAATACAATCAATGCAAGCACTGTGCTTCCACACAATTTGATACTGTGTAAGTAAAACTGTTTCTTATTAAAGGTTTCTAACGATAAAATATATACACAAATCTTTCAATGCAATACTGAAAAATTCACTGTTTACCTAACCATTGCCAGATGAGAGATAAAGTAATTAGAATATCAAGTGATGATAACACAAACCCAATTATAAGGATTTAACTGCTGAAGCTACTAAATGTGTGAACAAGTTTTCAAAAAACATACAGTTGCACAAGTGTGAGATAAAAGTAATGAAAAAGTTTCTCTCTCTCTCTCTCTCTATTACAAGCAAGAGCATGTGTCTGTGCACCCCCCCCCCCCCCCCCCCCCCACACACACACACACGCACACACACAAACAACTCAGATTAATGACACAAGGGGTTAATACTATGTCTATCTGAAGAACAAACTTTTAACTACATGCAGTGGCAGATACATGCGGGGGGACCCAAAATTGCCACCCGCACCGTCCCCACCAGTCAGCCCGCATGCTATTTGTTAGTTTCTTACGTCAGTCGACTCGACCGAATCGAGTTACCGATTGGCTGTACTTTCCTATTAGCACGCATGTCCGTGTCATCATATCTTATACATTTAACACTCACCATGACATTGATTGTCCTATTGACAATGTTAATTCACCAATTTGCCAGGTAGAATAGGCGCATAGAATTCATTTAAGGAAGAGAACCACAATTGGAAGTTTTTTATATCATAAGGTGGCATTGTCTTGTATATGTGTATAATCAGTTTAACAAAAACTTTCTTAAAGTTTGCATGTGACTTGATTATTTTTTATTACGGTAAAAATAAAGATAGCTCAAGATATCTTTAGTGCCCCCTCCTTGAGGTTTTTCTGTATCTGCCAGTGACTACATGTACCATCATTCTGCTCCAAGTCCTAAGATTAAACAAAAGCAAGGGAATCTTACATTCAATATGGCCATTCTTAGTGAGGACAGCAATGTGTACATTAACTTTCAGAATAGTACTCATACTGATTCACGCAAGTGTTCAGTAACATGTTTCTTAAAGTCATTGTTACAAATGTCAAGATTCCAAGACTTTTAACAGCTCTGGTCCACACACACTGCTGCTACTGACAGCTTGACACACAAATTTGGCATCTACAATGGTGTAGCCTTTGGAACACAAAGTGGAATCTGGTCCATCAAATTTCTCAAACTATTCCAAAAGTACAATTCCAGCAGTGTCATGGCTTTTCATAAAGCTTGTCAATGGACAGGAATAGAATGAACAGCTTCACTTTATCCAAACTGAGCTAACACATATACAAAAAAGTGAGGCAATACTTACAGTGCTCAGTGGTATATAAGTGTGGAGTTTTAGAAGCTTATCTCCTATCAAAGCATAAAAAAGAGAGATCCAATTCATCCAGCATGATACATATTGCTCAAGAATAGTCACCAGCATGACCTTAAAAAAGGGTCTCATTCATTCAGTTGTAAAATGTAAGGTTTGATAACAAAATCATTAACATGACCAACACACATACTAACAATACACGTGTCCTTGGAACCCCAAAGACGACATCTATTTATTTGCTTGTGTATGGCAGCAAACAAAAGACACCTGCAGCCTATTCTTCCCTATGAAAAATAAACTAGCAAATCTATATCTTCCATGGGCAACACAAGGCATAAATGCAAGGCATCTTAATTACAACTACTGGTAGCAGTGTTGTCAAAAATATGATGGCAACCAGTATTGGTAGTCTACTGCTAGTCTGGGCCAAGTGGGGCACATTGGTTTCTATAACCACAGGAAAATCAATAAAACAATAGGAGTTAGGAATATAAAGAACATAATAAAAATAACAAATTTTGAGGGGCTACATAGAGTGTAAGGAAGAATAAATTGAGGAAAGTAGCCGTTGAACAACACTGCCACAGACTGTCAATACCTGCCACTAGGATACAGTATTAGCAGTAAACGTGAGTTCATACAGTCCACAGTGTTGTGACGGAAATGAACTGGTTTTCTGCCATCTAACTGATGCTGCTAAGCCTGCTGCGAGTAATCCTGCTTGCAGTCTGTCATCATATCAACCTCACGTTAATTGCCAGAGTGGCTTCACAGTAGAATTTGGCGTGGCATTGTTGGTTGATATTTCCTGGTTCCTATCCTCAATTTGTTTCCCCAGACACTTTCTATATCCTTTCAAAGTTTGTTGGTATAATTTACTTACACACAGAATAATGCAACAGACACAATAATTGAGTGTACTGTTACAACAGTATGTTGTATATGACAAAATACACAACAGTACTTAACTTACATCAAGTTCTCATTCCAGGTAATTGCACAGTCAAGAGTAGAGAGCAAGCTAGTCTTGGGGAAGAAAAGATTGAATGAAGCTGTCATTCACCTAGTGAATTGTAGTGTGCACTAATTGGTAGATTGGAGACAGGTCAAATGTCAATAAAGTTGGCCTGGTGGTGAAATGTTCGTGAAGCAACAGTTTCTGACCTCAGATTCAGCATCCTGAATGTTCAACAAGAAGAGCAAGGACTGTGGTAGGTACTAACAGCTAATATTATTATCTATGCACTTGAAGGAGTAGGAAAGGAATCCCAGCTGAATTACCATTTGCCACTGTTTCATCCACTGAAAGTGTGATAAAAAGGTGAGCATGAAATGATTCATGAAGGGATATATTGTTACTGGGATATATTGTACTGCTCACTGTCATAGGACAGCACATTTGCACTAGACTACACACCAATGATGAACTGCTTTGTAAATGGACAAATCTAAGTTAAGCTTGCAGAATGATTGCAGAGGTGATCTTATACAAAAGGAGAACATTTGAGTAGGAAATCTATGTGCCTGATGTTACATTCATTTTTGGCGCAGACCTTACCACAATGGACAAATACAATCATCAGAGAAAAATTATAAAAAAAGAAAAAGAAAAAATGTGTATGACAAGGCCAACTTGATCTGCCACAGTGAAATCCACAGAAAAGTGTTTGGAGTTATTTCAGAAGGGTTTTCTGCTAATAGCTCATCCTTTATATTCCCTTTCAAATAAGTGTGTCTGAGAACAATGACATTAATTATTCATATAAATCTAGAGAATAATACAAACTGTTGCCTCATCAGGAAAGAGAGAAGGGGAGGGAAAGACGAAAGGATGTGGGTTTTAAGGGAGAGACTAAGGAGTCATTCCAATCCCAGGAGCGGAAAGACTTACCTTCGGGGGAAAAAAGGACGGGTATACACTCGCACACACACACATATCCATCCACACATATACAGACACAAGCAGACATATTTAAAGACAAAGAGTTTGGGCAGAGATGTCAGTCGAGGCGGAAGTGCAGAAGCAAAGATGATGTTGAATGACAGGTGAGGTATGAGTGGTGGCAACTTGAAATTAGCGGAGATTGAGGCCTGGTGGGTAACGGGAAGAGAGGATATATTGAAGAGCAAGTTCCCATCTCCGGAGTTCGGATAGGTTGGTGTTGGTGGGAAGTATCCAGATAACTCGGACGGTGTAACACTGTGCCAAGATGTGCTGGCCGTGCACCAAGGCATGTTTAGCCACAGGGTGATCCTCATTACCAACAAACACTGTCTGCCTGTGTCCATTCATGCGAATGGACAGTTTGTTGCTGGTCATTCCCACATAGAAAGCATCACAGTGTAGGCAGGTCAGTTGGTAAATCACGTGGGTGCTTTCACATGTGGCTCTGCCTTTGATCGTGTACACCTTCCGGGTTACAGGACTGGAGTAGGTGGTGGTGGGAGGGTGCATGGGACAGGTTTTACACCGGGGGCGGTTACAAGGATAGGAGCCAGAGGGTAGGGAAGGTGGTTTGGGGATTTCATAGGGATGAACTAACAGGTTACGAAGGTTAGGTGGACGGCGGAAAGACACTCTTGGTGGAGTGGGGAGGATTTCATGAAGGATGGATCTCATTTCAGGGCAGGATTTGAGGAAGTCGTATCCCTGCTGGAGAGCCACATTCACAGTCTGGTCCAGTCCCGGAAAGTATCCTGTCACAAGTAGGGCACTTTTGTGGTTCTTCTGTGGGGGATTCTGGGTTTGAGGGGACGAGGAAGTGGCTCTGGTTATTTGCTTCTGTAGCAGGTCGGGACGGTAGTTGCGGGATGCGAAAGCTGTTGTCAAGTTGTTGGTGTAATGGTTCAGGGATTCCGGACTGGAGCAGATTCGTTTGCCACGAAGACCTAGGCTGTAGGGAAGGGACCGTTCGATGTGGAATGGGTGGCAGCTGTCGTAATAGAGGTACTGTTGCTTGTTGGTGGGTTTGATGTGGACGGACGTGTGAAGCTGGCCATTGGACAGGTGGAGGTCAATGTCAAGGAAAGTGGCATGGGATATGGAGTAGGACCAGGTGAATCTGATGGAGCCAAAGGAGTTGAGGTTGGACAGGAAATTCTGGAGTTCTTCGTCACTGTTAGTCCATATCATGAAGATGTCATCAATAAATCTGTACCAAACTTTGGGTTGGCAGGCCTGGGTAACCAAGAAGGCTTCCTCTAAGCGACCCATGAATAGGGATGGCCCCCTCGTATGCCAACCTAGCCATGGGTCACTTAGAGGAAGCCTTCTTGGTTACCTAGGCCTGTCAACCTAAAGTTTGGTACAGATTTATTGATGACATCTTCATGATCTGGACTCACAGTGAAGAAGAACTCCAGAATTTCCTCTCCAACCTCAACTCCTTTCGTTCCATCAGATTTACCTGGTCCTACTCCAAATCCCATGCCACTTTCCTTGACGTTGACCTCCACCTGTCCAATGGCCAGCTTCACACGTCCGTCCACATCGAACCCACCAACAAGCAACAGTACCTCCATTATGACAGCTGCCACCCATTCCACATCAAACGGTCCCTTCCCTACAGCCTAGGTCTTCGTGGCAAACGAATTTGCTCCAGTCCGGAATCCCTGAACCATTACACCAACAACCTGACAACAGCTTTCGCATCCCGCAACTACCCTCCCGATCTGGTACAGAAGCAAATAAGCAGAGCCACTTCCTCATCCCCTCAAACCTAGAATCCCCCACAGAAGAACCACAAAAGTGCCCTACTTGTGACAGGATACTTTCCGGGACTGGACCAGACTCTGAATGTGGCTCTCCAGCAGGCATACGACTTCCTCAAATCCTGCCCTGAAATGAGATCCATCCTTCATGAAATCCTCCCCACTCCACCAAGAGTGTCTTTCCGCCGTCCACCTAACCTTCGTAACCTGTTAGTTCATCCCTATGAAATCCCCAAACCACCTTCCCTACCCTCTGGCTCCTATCCTTGTAAGCGCCCCCGGTGTAAAACCTGTCCCATGCACCCTCCCACCACCACCTACTCCAGTCCTGTAACCCGGAAGGTGTACACGATCAAAGACAGAGCCACGTGTGAAAGCACCCACGTGATTTACCAACTGACCTGCCTACACTGTGAAGCTTTCTATGTGGGAATGACCAGCAACAAACTGTCCATTCGCATGAATGGACACAGGCAGACAGTGTTTGTTGGTAATGAGGATCACCCTGTGGCTAAACATGCCTTGGTGCACGGCCAGCACATCTTGGCACAGTGTTACACCGTCCGAGTTATCTGGATACTTCCCACCAACACCAACCTATCCGAACTCTGGAGATGGGAACTTGCTCTTCAATATATCCTCTCTTCCCGTTACCCACCAGGCCTCAATCTCCGCTAATTTCAAGTTGCCGCCACTCATACCTCACCTGTCATTCAACATCATCTTTGCCTCTGCACTTCCGCCTCGACTAACATCTCTGCCCAAATACTTTGTCTTTAAATATGTCTGTTTGTGTCTGTATATGTGTGGATGGATATGTGTGCGTGTGTGTGTGCGCGCGAGTGTATACCCGTCCTTTTTTCCCCCTAAGGTAAGTCTTTCCGCTCCCGGGATTGGAATGACTCCTTACCCTCTCCCTTAAAACCCACATCCTTTCGTCTTTCCCTCCCGTTCTCTCTTTCCTGATGACGCAACAGTTTGTTGCGAAAGCTTGAATTTTGTGTGTATGTATGTGTCTGTTTGTGTTTCTATCGACCTGCCAGCGCTTTCGTATGGTAAGTCACATCATCTTTGTTTTTAAATATATTTTTCCCGCGTGGAATGTTTCCCTCTATTATATAGAGAATAATACAGTTTGAAGTATGTGCTGTTTCAAGTAATCCCATGTTTCATCAACGCTAATTACATTGTTCCAAACTGGCCACATTTTAAACATTTCTATCACACTCTAATGAACTCTACATCTCAAACTAAATATTTTTAAATTATATTTATGGCATATCATGTGCTCTATTAACCACACAATGTAATACCTAATGAACACAAACAAAAGTAATGGATTCTATGCACATCCACAGATGATATAATTTCTTTAAAACTGCAAAAGAACGAAAATTAAATAATAACATGTAGCCACAATTCAAGATTACAATGAAATAATACACTTAGCCAACACACCTAAAAATATCAAAATGTTTGAATGTAATTCAGTTTCACACTGTACATCAAATATTATCTAAGTAAAATTTGGAAACTAAAGTACTGCTATTCCTATTTTGGTAAACTTTATCAACTGTGCAATGAAGTTGTAAAAGAAGATCTGCAATGAATGAATCTAATATTTTTTTACTCACTTACTATCAATCTGAGATATTTATAGCATGGAGGCAATATGGAAAATAAGTTAGCCAGTTGAGATCTGAAAGCAATGACATATACCTCTTTGTTACTCAGGTGCTAAATATACCAGCTCCATATACGAGGGTGGTTTGATAAGCCTGGTAAAAAGCAAAGAAAAATGTTTGCTTTGCAAACAACAAACCTTCTCGACATAGTCTCTCCTGAGGGATATATAGCTGGTCCAGCAACCCTCCCAATTTTTTTCATACCTCTGGAAAAACAGATTCTGTCAAACTCTGCAGAGTACTCGTTGACTGTAACTTTAACTTCCTCATTTGATGAAAATTCCTTCTCAGCAAGCCAAAGTTTCTGGTTAGGGAACAGGAAGAAGTCACTTGGGGCTATGTCTGGTGAAGAGGATGGATGAGGACCCAATTCAAATCCCAATTCTTGCACTTTTACCATTGTTATCGCTGACATTTAATATGGTGCATTATAGTGATGTAAGAGCAACTTTTTGCGTGCCAACCTTGGTCTTTATTCAGCAAACGCCAGTTTCGAACAGTTCATAATAGCATCCAGTTATGGTTTGTAATCTGTGAGGATTATTTCTTGAGAATCCCAAAAACCCTTACCAGTTGACCACATGATCTTTGCCTTCTTCAGTGAATTTCACCAATACTTGTACACCATTTTCGCTACCATTTTCACTCTTTAATTGTAATGATGGATTCAGAATTCACCAACAGTCACAAATTGGTGCAAAATGTCTGGTTTGCAATTCAACAGTGCCTGATGCACTTTTGGTCAACTGCGAGCAATCACAGCACTAACTTTAATGCTGCTTCTTCATAGCCCATTCTCCATGCATTCACTCACTCAGTTAAGATGCCTACAGTGTCAGCAACCTCACCTATTTCTATTTGGCAGTCTTGTATCACCATGTCACTGATTTTGTCAATGGTTTCCTTTGTGGTGACCTCAATTGAATAGCCTGAGCAGACTTTGTCCTTGGTGACAGTCCAAATTTGTTTAAATTCATTAATCCAAAAGTAAATTGTCTTCAGTGATCGTGTTGACCTCAACCTCACTGAGGCTAACATCCACACCTAAAACAACCAATAAACAACAATACCTCCACTCTAATAGCTGCCAGCCTTTCCATGCCAAATGCTTCCTTCTCTATGGCCAATAAATTCATGCTCTTAAGTATCTGCTCTAGCCCTAAACTGCTTAATTTTTTTTACAGTGTGTATCAAAAGTTATGTTACAAGTTGTGGTGGTTGGTACAAGGATGATTCAAACATAAACAGTAATTATTTTTAATAGATTAATCAAATCATTTACAGAACTGAAACTGTCAATTTTTCACAACACGGCCTCCTGCATGCTCTGCAGGTTTTTTCCAGTGAGAGAGCGCACTCAACTGACTGTGCATACGCTCCTCGATTTGTCAATTGAGGGGGGAAGGGGGGGAGGGGGGACGAATTTGGATTGGACTGTAGGAAAGGCGGTCAAGGGTTTCCAGTGCACATCCTCCAATTTGTCCCTTGCCAAACTCACAGTTTGAGACTTAGCATTGTCATGGACAATGATAACATCCCTGATGTGCATTCCACATCTTTTGTTTCGGTAGGTAGCTTTTGCTGATGTTAACTGGCAGCAGTAAGCTGCATTCACTGATGTCGATCGGAAAGAAAGTCAATGAGTAACACTTCTCTTTACTCAAGAAAGACAGTCGCAAGAACTTTTCTGACTGAGAGGTGGGGTTTGGCATTCGCTGGGCAGGCTCCATCCTTTCTTTGCCACTCCTCACTTGCCATTTTGGATTTTTGAGTGTAATGATGGACCCAGATCTCATCACGTGTGACGAAGTGCTTCAAAAAATCCTCCCCTTCTTCCCAGAATCAATTCAGAAGTCTCCGACCTGAGCTGTTTTTGCCGTTTTGTTAACAATTTCATAACAGCACAGATGTTGTCATCTGAGAGACCTGACCTTGAGCACTGAACATGACTTTCATTTTCTACACTTTCTTGACTGTCCTTAAATTGTCTGGCTAAAGTAAACACCCAGTTCTGGGGCAGTGTAGCTCCAAACTGCCTTCAAACAAGTTAAATTCTCCAAGGGTTTAACCGCTTCATGGCTTAAAAACATCATGATAATACATTGCACAACAGATGATGGAACCTCCTGTTCACTCATGGCTGTACTGAGACCAGAACAGAGTGCAGCAGCAAAACCAAGCCAGTTCCCCATCCCTAACACAGAAATCTTCAACCCCTCCTCTCGCCCAACATCCCACAGTACACTGGTGCTATTATTGTTTACACCTGGAGTGCCCTCGTAAATGGGTACCATTCAAGCATATTGTGCTGATAAATTTATGTTCAAAAACACTTCGTTTGAGTGCCAGCATCTCTGAAATCTGGAGGAGGATGCAGGCAGTTTGGACAACACAAGCTAGGCAAGGAATAAAGAAGACAATGCACAAATGTCACTAAACACCTGTTTTATTCACTTACGGATGATCACCACAAACTTTGATAACTTTTGTGTATCATCCAAAGATGTCTTGCTGAATCCTTGGAAAAATTCCTGGCATATCACGGATGACTCCACCTGCTAACTGTATCCTTGTCACAAGATACTGTGGTGATTCAATGGGTGTTTTGTACACACGGTCTTTCATGTAAACCCAGATATGAAAATTCAATAGTGTCAGGTCCAGTGAAGGAAGGGGCCTGGCTACCAGGCTTCTGCATCCAATTCATTTATTGCTGAAGGTTTCATTCAAGTGGCCACGTATCACATTGCCAAGTGTGCATCATCCTGCTAGTTTGCAATTTACTTTGTCTCCTTTACCCCTTGCCAAGCTTGTGTGGACCAAACAGCCCATGTTTCTGATACATTTCAGAGATACACATGTTTATTTCCAAAATATGCTCTCATGGTATCCATCTATCAACCACCACACCTTATAACATACCTTTTGATACAACCTGTATACCAATGACCTACCCCACACTTAAAACAAATTTCTTCTCCACAAACAAATCTACTGGCCAGTCCCATCCTTTGATAAACATACCGCCACGTCTACAGAGTAAGAAGCATTCACCCTCAGACGATAACTCCGTTAAGTTTTCTAGACGATAACTCCATACGTTTTCTCTCAACTGAACCTCTTAAATGAGGTCATCTCTCTATGATATTCTCTCCATATCACTCAGTGTCACCTTCAATTACACTCCTAATCCTCAATTGTTGACAAACCATAAAACACACTCAGACTATAAACCACATCCCACAGTTCCTCTTCCTGCAATCATACCAACTCTAAAACTTGCCTCCCATACTCCAACCTCACTACTGATAAATCTTTTATCAATGGCAAAACAACATGTGAAACCTCTCACATTTTTTAACAACTGTTATCTGTTCACAGCATGAGTTTTTACATAGGCATAACCATCACTAAAGTGGCTGCATGCAAAAAGGGCACTGAACTGATAACATTGGAGAGACCCAGTAAATACTTCCTGAGCACACTCTACGAAGTCAGCCAAGATACCCGAGTGCCTGCTACAAATGGAAACAGAAACTTTCTGTAATACACTCTCATCTCAACACAATACTGAAACTTAAGCTTTGTTAACTGCTGCTCCTTCCCCCTTCTTAAGAACAGTATAGTTTCAATTCTTTATCACTTACTTGTTAATTTTTCCTTACTACCTCTCAGTATTACAAGAGTGGTAAATTTCTGTGAAACTGTGCCTTTATAGTTGGTAAGCTCGAGTATTCCAAGGATCATATAAAGAATATCAACCCTGTACACCCTACAGTTCATTGCTGACAGTCTTCTGAAATGGTCAGTGTGTCGTCTGCGATTGAAACTGAATTTCATGCTGTTATTAAATATTTTCATTTGAAAGGCTGGACTGGCACACAAATCAAAATAGGAATGGACAAAGTTCACGCAGACTCTGCACCATCACTGACAACCATTTACTTTTGGATTAACGAATTTAAATGAGGCCGGACTAGCACCAAAGACAAAGCACACTCAGGCCATCCTACTGAGGTCACTACAAAGGAAATCATTGGCAAATCCATGATGTAGTAATGTAAGATCGCCAAATAAAAATTCGTGAGATTGCTGAGACTGTAGGCACCTAAACTGAGCAAGTGCTTAATATCATGCATGGAGAATGGGCTATGAAGAAACTGTGTTCGAGGTGGGTACCACGATTGCTCACAGTCAACCAAAAGCACATCTGGCACGTTTCAACACAATGCATGACTATGTTTAATCGCAATCCACTAGACATTTTGCATCACTTTGAGACTGTTGATGAAACTGAATCCATCATTACACCCAGAATCAAAACAGCAGTCAAAACAATGGACAAAGGCTGGTGAAAGTGGACCAAAGAAGGCAAAGGGCATTTTGTCTGCTCGTAAGGTAATGGCCATTGTTTTTTGGGATTCGCAAGGAATAACCCTCACAGATTACACGGAAAATGCAGAACGACAACTGGACCGTATTGTGCTTCATTGTTGGTTTGTGTGAAACTTGTGTTGGCTCAAAAAGGACCAAGGTTGGCACAGAAAAAAAATGTTCTGCACCAGAACAATGCACCATACCACACATCAGCAGTAACTGTGAAAGTGCATGAACTGGTTCGTCATCCACCCTATTCACCCAACTTAGCCCCAGGTCACTTCTTCCTGTACCCTAACTTGAAACTTTGGCTTGCTGGGAAGAAATTTTCATCAAATGAGGAAGTGATAGTCACAGTCAATGAATACTTTGCAGATATTGGCAGAATCTACTTTTCTAGAGGACTAAAAAGATGGAGGATTGTACTGTATAGCCCTCAAAGAAAATTATTTCGAGAAATAAGGTGAGCTGTTTACAAAACAAACTTTTTTTTTACATTTTTACCAAACTTAGCAGACCACCCTCATATTACTATTTTTCTTTGTTCTTATTTCTTAATTCCATGATACCTACCACATTTTATTTCTCTCTGTTGTTCAATTCATCATTACTCTTCAGTCTGACCCTTCTATCACCTCTCAACTGACGCTGGCACAGAACTTCTCACTATACTGTCTTTGGCCACCTACGACACTTTCTCCGTCTCTGCCTCAAACCTATGGTCTGAGTGACCTGCCTTCACGTGGGCAGCCTTCCCTAATCAATCCATCACTGAAAGAGGAGCACCTCCTAAGGTTATGATTACCATTTCCCATTTAAAGTTTTTCTATTGGCAGTAGTAGGAGTTTCACCTCCTGAAGGTATGCACTGACTAGCCATTATCTTACTGTAGCTTTAAATTTCTGCAGTTGAATTATTTCCATTTGAAGCTATAAATTCTAATGAGAGACTAACACTGCTCTTAAAAATCAAAATCTACATGAATTATCCATTATTAAAGGCCACTAAAAAATAGCATCCTGATAAATTCACAATTTCTTTAGTTTTAGTTCTTGCAAAGTTTTGAAATGAATCTTCTTTCTTATGCCTGTATTTATAAATGACTGAGCTGTCTCTACATCAGAACTAAGAGCCACACGCTTCAATCCTTGTGACTGATCATAATACACATACAGACAATTAATGCCATGGATTATTATGATGGTTCACTCATCTTGTTGTGTGAACAGAGTCTTATAGATTGTACTCTGTTATTTAAAATTAAACCAGAAATTTCAATAGCGACACAAATTACTATGACTTCTCTAAACTTAGGTAGAGATTGAAAATTCTTTTATTTTGGTCCTTTGGATTTTCTGTCATACTTTTATTAAAATTTCTTTCATTAAAAGTGAAACCATCAACTATCACCAACAAAATTTCAGAGAATGGTGTCTCTCTCATAATTTGAAGATGGTGTGCATGGAGTGATCACCCTGCAGTTTAATTTTCATTTAGTGAAACTTTAGAAAATATATAATTCCAAAAACTTAAAATGTGTGAGGTATCAGTCTCTCCCAAGGTTCCAGTGAAGTCATCATACTTTGTGTTGCTATACAGATTTTTAGCTTTATCTACATCTACATCCATACTTCGCAAGCCACCTGACGGTGTGTGGCGGAGGGCACCTTCAGTACCTCTATCAGTTCTGCCTTCTATTCCAGTCTCGTATTGTTCATGGAAAGAAGGATTGTTGGTATGCCTCTGTGTGGGCTCTAATCTCTCCGATTTTATCCTCATGGTCTCTTCACGAGATACATTTAGGAGGGAGCAATATACTGCTTGACTCCTTGGTGAAGTATGTTCTCGAAACTTCAACAAAAGTCCGTACCGAGCTACTGAGCATCTCTTCTGCAGAGTCTTCCACTGGAGTTTATCTATCATCTCCGCAACACTTTCGTGATTACTAAATGATCCTGTAACGAAGCGCGCTGCTCTCTGTTGGATCTTCTCTATCTCTTCTATCAACCCTATCTGGTACGGATCCCACACCGGTGAGCAGTATTCAAGCAGTGGGCGAACAAGTGTACTGTAACCTACTTCCTTTGTTTTCGGATTGCATTTCCTTAGGATTCTTCCAGTGAATCTCAGTCTGGCATCTGCTTTACCAACGATCAACTTTATATGATCATTCCATTTTAAATCAACCCTAATGCATAATCCCAGATAATTTATGGAATTAACTGCTTCCAGCTGCTGACCTGCTATATTGTAGCTAAATGATAAGAGATCTTTCTTTCTATGTATTCACAGCACATTACACTTGTCTACATTGAGATTCAATTGCCATTCCCTGCACCAGGCGTCAATTCGCTGCAGATCCTCCTGCATTTCAGTACAATTTTCCATTGTCACAACCTTTCGATATACCACAGCATCATCCGCAAAACACCTCAGTGAACTTCTGATGTTATCCACAAGGTCATTTATGTATATTGTGAATAGCAACGGTCCTACGACACTCCCCTGCGGCACACCTGAAATCACCCTACTTCTGAAGACTTCTCTCCATTGAGAATGACATGCTGTGTTCTGTTATCTAGGAACTCTTCAATCCAATCACACAATTGGTCTGATAGTTCATATGCTCTTACTTTGTTCATTAAATGACTGTTGGGAACTGTACCACACGCCTTGCGGAAGTCAAGAAACATGGCAGCTACCTGGGATCCTGTGTCTATGGCCCTCTGAGTCCCGTGGATGAATAGCACGAGCTGGGTTTTACACGATCGTCTTTTTCGAAACCCATGCTGATTTCTACAGAGTAGATTTCTAGTCTCCAGAAAAGTCATTATACTCTAACATAATACATGTTCCAAAATTCTGAAACTGAGAGATGTTAGAGATATAGGTCTATAGTTCTGCACATCTCTTCGACATCCCTTCTTGAAAACGGGGATGACCTGTGCCCTTTTCCAATCCTTTGAAATGCTACACTCTTCTAGAGGCCTACGGTACACCACTGCAAGAAGGGGGGCAAGTTCCTTCGTGTACTCTGTGTAAAATCGAACTGGTATCCCATCAGGTCCAGCGGCCTTTCCTTTTTTGAGCGATTTTAATTGTTTCTCTATCCCTCTGTAGTCTATTTCGATATCTACCATTTTGTCATCTGTGGGACAATTGTAAATAACAGAATAAAATCTGTAACACACTACAGAATAGTAAACACACTGGATCAAATCTTGATGCTACTACAAACAGAAAGCATATGCACACTGACAGGGAGCAATAAAATACAAAAAATGTAAGGAATATTAGAAACTGACATAATACATCTGCTGTATTATAATCCAGGGAAAGGAAGTTGACAGCTGACCAATAATGGTACCAACATTCAAATAATTGTTGTTTTTTTCTGCCAAAAGAGTGAGTGTGTCTGAATATGATTAAATGTTGTGTTGGAATTTTGCAAGGACATCACAAAGGAAGTGCAATTTATTCCTTTTGTTTCCTAGTACATAAAAGCAAAACAAAAAGAAGCAATCACACAATGTCTCATTATAGATATGAAATGACAATATTTTTGCCAGATGACTGTAAGGGGAACAAATCCAGTTTATTGCATGCCGAAGTGGTAATGTAATACCATGATATATACCAATACCCTAATATTTAGAATACAATTCACACATAAAACTTAGAACAACATTACCTTTTATCACTTTGGAACACTTCATGATCTAGAATGACACTATGATGTACATGAAGTGATCACTTTGCACTTTCATTTTCATTTTAAATTACATTTGCTACAGTACTTCATATAAGTTTAATATTGGTACTTCATAAAAGTTTAATAGTGCTACAGTGCATGAACTGTATTTTAAATATTACATATGCTACCCTGTAACCCCAGAAAAGATGCTGATAATTATCGCCAATAACAGCATCATCATTCATATAATTATTATATATTACGTTAATTAATAAGCTATGGTACTGAAAATCCACTAGAGTGTGGCATACATGATGAAATCAGTCCCAGAATAAATTGGACACAATATCCCTTACAGCCATCTGGGAAAAACATCATCCCATATATAGATGACAACCCATTAAAATTGTAGCATGAAGGAGGATAGAAAAACTTTACTTATTGAGCACATATACTAGGGCAGGAAGCATAAATGATTACATCTGTAGGCGATTTGGGGATATACAGAGAGCAAAATTTAATACTCCGAGATGCTACCTCTCACAAGAACAATGGCTCTAATCTGGCTATACGAGTCGAACTGAGATGGGATGACGGATGGGTACATCTTTCCATTCTGTTTCAGCTCTGTGCCAAATATAATCAAACATGAGATGGTGAGTGATGGCATGTCAATCTCTGGGAACTCAAAGGGTGAGAGACTCTAGAGAACGTGCTGCCCACACCAACAGAGTTGTTAACCTCCTATATCTAGGTGTGTCGGGACAGCATGGGTAACATGTGGTCACTAAAATCTCATAAATTAGTAGACACAGCCACTAGTCTAAGCACATCAGAAATGTGTTGTGTACTGTCTAAATTACTTGTTATGATAAACACAGGTGATTTTGTTGTGCGCCAAATGGCACCCCATACCGTGCCAGGTGCTGGGTCCATATAACATTGATGAATACAGTTTGGAAACATTCATTCTCCTCAGAGTTTCCACACATGAATATGTCCAACAAAATGCTGAATCAGAACAAGAATTCATCTGAAAAAATGATGTGGTGTTATTCACATGCCTAGTGTTGTCATTGCGCGCACCACTAATGGCATGCTGCTCTCTGCCGTCTTGTCAATGGAAGCTGCATTATATGCATCACAGCCTCGATAAGCTGTGATACTGTCACTGTCTAAATTCTGACACATGCTAGTAGACGTTTCTCCTTCTTATACACAACACAAAATGATATTCCCATAAACAAACAAATATTAAAATGCAATAGCTGCATGAGAAACTCACTGCATAAACTTCCCTTATATACAGAATTTAGCCAAGGAACCTCAATTTAACCCTTGAACTACTGAAAAGGTGAGTGAAATAAGTATTGTGCCAGTAGTGTTGAGAAGCAGTTGAAATCATTAAAACTGAACAAAGCTCCAGGGCCCTATGGAATCCCTATCAGATTCTATACTAAATTTGTGACTGAGTTAGCACATCATCCAACTAGTTAGCACATCTTGTAATTATAATCTATCATAGATCCCGCGAACAAAAAGTGTGTCCATTAGTTGGAAGAAAGCACAGATCACACCCGTCTACAAGAAGGGTATCTGAAGTGATCCACAAAACTACTGTCCAATATCCTTGACATCAATTTGTTGTAGAATCTTAGAACATATTCTGAGCTCAAACACAGTGAGGTATCTCCAACAGAATAACGTCCTCCATGCAGTATATCTTGATTTCCGGAAAGCATCTGACTCAATACCGCACTTGCACTTACTGTCAAAAGTATGATACTGTGGGGGATCAAGTGAAATTTTTGACTGGATTGTGGACTTTTTGGAAGGGAGAATGTAGGATGTTATCTTGGATAGAGTGTCTGTCAGATGTACATGTAACTTCAGATGTGCCCCAGGGAGGTGTGTTGGGACCCTTACTGGTATTATTGTATATTTTAAGACATTGCAGACAATATTAATACTCACTTCAGACTTTTTGCAGATGATGCATCTATCTATATAATGAAGTACTGCTCGAAACAAGCTGCACAAATATTCTGTCAGATTTCCATAAGATTTCAAAATGGCACAAAAACTGGCAACTTGCTATAAACATTCAGAAATGTAAAATTGTGCACTTCACAGAACAACAAAACATAGTATCCTACAACTATAATACCACTGAGTCACAGTTGGAACAGGCCAACTCATAGAAATATCTGGATGCAACACTTTGCAGGGTTATGAAATGGAACGATGACGTAGGCTCACTCATGGGTAAAGCAGGTGGCAGACTTTAGTTTATTGGTACAATATGGGGAGGTGCAATCAGCCCACAAAGGAGATTGCTTACAAATCACTCCTGCAACAGGTTCTAGAATGTTGCTCAAGTGTGTGGGACCCATACCAAATATGACAAACAGGGGATATTGAACACAACTGGCAGACTTTTGAAGATAAGACAAACTATCCCAAGAAAGTCTACTAACAAAGTTTCAACAACCGGCTTAAAACGATTACTCCAGGAATATACTAAAGCCCCTGCTTATCACTCACATAGGAATCGTGAGGACAAGATTAGAATAATTACAGCATGCATAGAGACATTCAAACAATCATTCTTCCCACATTCCTTACGTGAATGGAACAGGAAGAAACCCTAATAATTGGTACCAGGGGAAGTACCATCTGCCATGCACTTCATGGTGGTTTGCAGAGTATCGATGTAGATGGCAAAGAACTACTTCGTCGAGCTGCAGTGAACAGCTTATCACTAGCATTTCCAAATATGTAGTAAAATTCATGCCAATTTAGTGTTTGTTGCATGCAGTCTTCATGATGTCAGAATTTTAATAGCCAGCTGTGTATAATGTGACTGTTGTGCCAACCAGAATGAATATATCTCACAGTTAAACAGTGAATGAGAAATGGCTCCTCTGACAAAGTTGAGGGAGTACGTGTCAAGTTTCGTAGTTAAGTTCTGCATTAGATCAAACAAAACATCTCTCATTAATACAATCATTAGCAAAGATGATTTTCACACATTACACACAAACCCATTCCCCAAGCATTTGAAATTACTTATAAGTTATCCAAAATCCAGAAAAAAACGGCACATGGTCATACCTGCTAGTCACTTAATTTCCAGCGATTACAATTACTCTTATTTCATTGACACACAATATCCTAATCAGTATGAGTGTCTTTCATAATCACATTAATCACTGTACTTATCAATTTTAACTTTTTGGCAGACATTTAAAAGATACTTGGCATGTATGAACGGTGAAAAAGCTGCTGTGTGGAAATATTGTTGCAAGCTATCTGTTGCACTGTATCATACCAACTTACATTTATGAGTGCATAAAAAAAACTGCATTTCTTCACAGGCGGCAAATGAAGGCTGTAGGTTTCTATAGTCTTCTAATTAGAAAAGTAACAGCACACATCTGATATTTACCACATTCACAACACTGATTGTAAGGCAAATCACATCTACACAGGAGATGTAATCCCATCTCAGCATGAAAAAAGAGAGGAACACACAATGAAGTAAACTGCATGAAACAATTTCCTTCATTATTGTTCTTCTAAATACTTTCATTCATGTTTCTTTTCATTTCCACAAATGACTACAGCTTGTGGACTTTTTACAAACTGCACAGGACAAGGTATTGAGCAACACTGCTGTTAGGATTATTTTACGTATCTATGGAACCCACAGAGAACTCTCCATAATACCCACTTGGGAACTACCAGAATTGTGTAGGGTGTTGTTCAATAACACCAATGAACTGATACTGAGTCCTAATTCCAAAGGCCCTTAAAATGTCTTGGCTATGCATTTCACTGAGAATTCATTCATAATTATATGGAAAATTCATACTTTTAATTAATGTAACAGGAGCCGCAGAACCTGGTTCAAAGTGTTTAGTGATAAACTGACACCAACCAACAGACATTTAAGTACAAGACATGGCAAAGTACTACTTAAAAAAAAATCTTGCTTGGCCATTCCTCTATTTGATGACAGGCAATGTATCATGTTATGCTTCAGAGGGAGGTGCAGCGTATTTATGAACTTAAAAATAATTACATGGAAAATGGATCAATGAGTACAACACTTTAGTCATATCTTCCTTTGGACAGAAAGAATATCTAAAAATAAAGAACAGCCTCAAAGGAACACTGAAAACAGTGAGGGGAAAAAAATTCAATACTCAGTGGTAATGTTCACAGTAATAAAAATCATTCTTAGGGTATTTTGCTGGAAAAGCCAAGAGAGCTAGTCACTTCAATGCCACATGTAGAAAACATTTTGTGTGTTTCTGGAACAATGGAACACACTACTATTTTCAGAGCCCCATCGTATTATAACTACTTCATTGCAGTTTCTCATGCTTACCTTCCCTTGAGGGGATTTCCTTTTAATCCTCTATAGTGACTCCATGTAAGTGTCTTTGATGGTGGCTTTACAATGGGATGTGGCACTTACGACAGGTATTTCTGATAATTTTTTTTTAGTTTCTTCTTGATAATACTTCTACCACTATATCTAAGACTAAGTTTATGTTCTGCAAACCACTATACAGTGAATGGCAGAGGCTTCTTTGTACCAAAAATATCAATTATCTGTCCTATGTGTTTGCAAATATAGCAGGTTTTTCTTGTTTTATTCTCATGATCCATATGTGAGATATATAATGTAGATAGCAGAACTCTCACTGCCTCTTCCTGAAGCATCATTCCCCCAACAGGCTTTCATGAGAAGAATTCTGTATTCCTGTAGTGTGTACCATTACCTCGTAGAGCAAGAATTGAAAGTGCCTTTGCAGGCAACAGCAAGCCTTGCTGCTATTGTCATTAAATTTACTGATTCTGACAAGTGTGGACTGACTGTGATGATCAGAGAAAGTGTAGGAATGTGCATCGAAAATGTTAAAGTTGTGTAAGTCCAAATTGAGCATATTATGGCACAAGGAACATGAAACCAAACAATGTGGAATTCAAGAACCACCTCAAAGTAGTAGTAAACTGCACACAATAACTATCCTAGCAATGATATGGACAAATGTGTTATTGGAGAGCATTTCCTGCAATATGATGAACAACACAAAGAAATGCCAACAGAATTAGACTTCTAGGCTAGCAAGGATCGTGAGTGTACAAGACAACATAGTTTCAAAAAAGGTATAATAAATTAGATTTAGGTAAAAAGTAGGGTCTGAACACCATGAGTACGTACTGCACATAACAGCACTGTAACAAGACCTATGATAATTTAAGGGGCCGTGTGGTGGGACAGATCATGGCTGCTACAGCACTTGGCATGAAGCAGAGATTGGCCAGCTTAGCCAAAACAGGCAGAATTGGCAGCACACCCACTGCTGGGATGGAGACCATGCTGGGCATGCCCCAATTAGACCTTTTGATTACTATGCAGGCAGCAGCATACAGGTTAAAAACTGGAAATAACTCAATACCTTTTGGATATCCATAATCTTACACCAATACATTGAGTGTGGTAAACATAGGAATGGTCACTGAAAGCCAGTTGACCATATAACTTCCAACTGCTTCAATACACCTTTCAGTGTAACAACTTGAAGATGGGAGAAATGGAGGAACAAACCACACAATCCATTCAGGAGAGATACTCAGGTTTACTGACAGTTCAAAAATATATGAAGGCACTGGTGTCGAGGTGTACTGGGCACGGCCTAGACTAGAGAGACAAATCTATCTAGGGAACTGGCCATAAATTCCAGGCAGAAATATCAGTTAGCAGAGTGTGCATGAAGCAGAATTTGCATAGGTGCTACAAGGATCATAGCATCTACATTTATTCAGACAGTGTAGCACCTCTGTATTCTCTATCAGCCCTAGTTAAGGGGATCAGAGAGCATAGCAGAATGCCATGGTGCCCTTGTGAGACTAGGGACAAGCAACAGAGCAAATCTGCTATGGCAAATCTGCTCTGGATCCCTGATCACTCAGAAATTAATGGCAATGAACATGACAGGCTGGCCAGGACAAGTGCAACAACTCAATTTATTGGACTAAAACCTGTCCTAGCCATCAGCAAAGAAATGGTAAAATAAAAATTAATATAACTGGATCAGGAAGCAGCACGAAGAATTTAGACTATGATTCAAAACCCAGACACATGGTAAGCTAATGATACCAAGGGCGCATTTCAAGAAAAGTTCTGTAATTCTGGAACCATACCACACCTAATCTTCCAAAAGCATTAGAGGTCAAAAGACACATAATACTCAGGTCATTAAGTTCTGAAGAAATAGTGTTTAATAGGGAACTAGTAAAGGGTCTCTTCCCAACCTTTAAGGTTAATGCTTGGCTTTACTAGAAGCACAAGGAGCAAAATTCACACAATATACTCAGTTTCCGCGCAGGCAACAATGGACTAAAACCACTGCTGTGCAAATCAAATCAATTAGATTTTTTGAAACAAAGGAAGAATCACAATTATGGCGGTCAGTGGTTTATTCAGATGAAATGTGGACTCATACAAATCTGTGCAGATGTGAAGGGGTGACAATTCCCCACTTGAACACTACTGGAGTGTATGCAATTACACTTTGAGTTGACCAGTCACACACAATGATTTTGTTAACGTCTCAGTAATGCAAAGAAATGCTAGTACAATAACTGATAGTCTATGTTATAACGGATTCCTTCCCCTATAACTACTAATCATTTCCTGCAAGAGAACTATATTAGAAAATCAGTTTGTAGACTGGCCAGTCATTTTCCAATTAACCAGTGTCAGACATGTTCCACAGGGACCTGTTAACTTATAGACACCAGATTAGCAACAACATCTATATATATTATTTATAATTCTGCCCACATGTAAAGAAACCTCTGTTTTAGAAGTTTCTAAAACAGACTACTGCATAATAGATATAGCATGAGAGTATAAACAGACAGATGCTGAATGAAAAGCATTTGGCTATCAAGAGAACAATGTGTAACCATACCACTGAAAAGATGAGTGAAATATGTGTTAGTGTCAGAGGTGCTGAGAAACAGCCGAAATCAACTATCATAAAATATCCTTGACATCGATATGTTGTAGAAACTTAGAACACCTCTGGCATGCCAACCAACACGGATTTTGAAAACATCAATTAAGCGAAACTGAATACACTTTTCTCATGACATACTAAACGCTTTGATCACGACAGACAAGTAGATACAGTATTTCTTGATCTGCAAAAAGCATCTGACTCGGTACCACATCTACGATTAATATCGAAAGTAGGATCACTTGAGGTATCAACAGAGATTTGTGATTGGATTGAGGATTTTTTGGTAACGAGGAAGCAGCATGTTATCTTGGATGGAGAGTCACCGACCGATGTGGAAGTAACTTCAAGTGTGCCCCAGGAAAGGGTGTTGGAACCCTTGCTGTTCATGTTGTATATTAATAACCTTGGAAGTAACTTCAAGTGTGCCCCAGGAAAGGGTGTTGGAACCCTTGCTGTTCATGTTGTATATTAATAACCTTGTGGACTAACCTCAGACTTTTTGCAGATGATGCATATAACTATAATGAAGTACTGTCTGAAAGAAGCTGCATAAACGGGTTAGTCAGGTCTCGATGACATTTCAAAGTGGTGCCAAGATTGACAACTTGCTTTAAATGTTCAGAAATCTAAAACTTTGCACTTCACAAAACAAAAAACATAGTATCCTATGACTACATCATTGAGTCACAATTGGAATTGGCCAACACATGAAACTAAATGATCACATAGACTAAGTAATGGGTAAAGCAGGTAGTAGATTCGGTTTACTGACAATATTGAGGAAGTGCAATCAGTGGGACACATGCTAGTATACTGCTCAAGTGGGTGAGACCTGTATAAAAAAGGACTAACTGGACATATTGAATGTATAGACAGAACAGAAGCACGAATGATCACAGGTTTGTATGAACCATGGGAGAGTGTCACAGAGGTGATGAAGAAATTGAACTGGCAGCCTCTTGAAGACTGATATACAGTATTCCAAGAAAACCTATTTATACTGTTTCAAGAGCTGGCTTTAAATGACGACTCTAGGAACAAACTATAACACATAGGCACCATGAGGACAGGATTAGATTAATTACAGCATGTACAGTGGATTTTAAACAATTGTTCTTCCTACGCTGTCTAGGTGAATGGAACAGGAAGAAACCCTAATAACAGGTACAACAGGATGTACCCCTGTCATGCTCTTCACAGTGGTTTGCTGAGTGTAGGATTAGTTCAATGTCAATAACCAGTCTCAATGGTAGAAATTTTAAACTATCTATAAAACGCCTTTCCTCACTGCAAGTATATCTGAAAACTGGTAATAAAAATGTGGCTGCAAAATCTATTAATTTAAACAATATTTTAATCTGCAGCATTTTGCCACATCATTTTTTAAAGTTTTTCTTACTGAATTTGAGCCATTGAAAAAAGGTAGAATGATTACTGTTTTAATATTGTGCACAATAATGTCTCTTGAGGTGGAGCAATAGACGGGATAAGGCAAGAGTGGGGAAGGAAGTCAGTGGTATCCTTTTCAAAGGAACCACTACAACATTTTTCTTAACAAATGTATGGAAATTAGGGAAACCTGCGTGCTCTGATATGCATCCTACCCCATACAAAAGAGTGTCAGTTGATGCAATGATTGCACCACCTCACACAGCTGGAGTTAAGTGAAACAAAATGAAATCTGGTTTCAGGTGGGGTCAGACACTAACTACTTAGAAAATGAGTCTGCTTTGAGAGTGAAACTCGTTAATACATGGCATATTGCAATGACGAAGAAACCATATACAGGCACTTGGCATGACGCCAAGTATTGGCGCACTTCCATGCAAACGGCAGCAGTGACCATTTGGTATCTGTGATATAAATTCTCTACACACCACAAAATAAAAGGCTGATTTCATCTTAGCGTTTTTTTCTTCCATCCGCAAGACTTGGAAATGTACCTCCCATAGCTTTGTTCTATTCATCTGTTTCTTACTCGGTTCCCTACCTTTATCAACAATTTTCACTTGTTCCACAAAACAGCTTCTCTTCTCACTAGGTCCACAGAAACTTGAGGAACTTACCTATTGTTATCAAATGTTAACAGTGAAAGCTTGGAGGACAAAACTGTTACAAGCTTCAATGGATCTTAGAATCCATACATCAATTTTAATATCAGCACAGTGTTGAGTCCAACAGTCAGCAATCAAGAACAGAGAGAATTTTTGTAGGAAGCATCATGGAATCTTTACCTTCATAGTAACATAAAAACTACGAGAAACCCCAATATAGCAGAATCATTAAGTTTTGTGCCTCTTGCTAATGCTTTTGCCGTCAGATTTTCCCCCTATTTCCATTAATACTTGGTGCATCCACTTTCTATGTTAATGGAAGCTCAAGAAGGTCTGTAGAGGATGTCTCACTGAGATTAGAAAAATACTGGTGAAATAGCAATCCCCAGCAAAGCGACAGTCACTGGGACTCTGGCACCTGCACTAGAAGTTGGGAGAACTATTTCAGTGTTCTTGCATGGTACTCTATTACATTCTCCATGCAATTCATTTTAACAGTATTTTCTGAGATCTTGCCAAGGCTTTGAAAGGGTAGATCACCAAATGAATCCACTAGCGTTACAAAATTAATACTGTCTTCCTCTTCCTCAATAAATGGCTGTTGTCTTTCCCCAGAAAGGGTAATATCACATGAATAAATCTGATGTCAGGTGACAACCTCCTAAACTGGATCATCAGCTCTTTCCTGAGCTTAACCTATACAAGTTATCTTTAAAATAAAAATAGGAAAATGGTTGCCATACTTCTGTTCTTACTATTTGAGAAATTTTTAAGTAAACGATTCTGTATAAACAGCTACTGCTAATACACTGAGGAGCCAAAACCTTTAAAGAGCACCTGCTTAATACCTCGTTTGTCCATCTTTGGAACGAAATACATCACTAATTCAGTGTGTAAGGCATCCAATAGTTGTTAGTAGGTTTGTTGAGATATGTGGCATTAGATGTCTACACACAGGTCAAGTAATTCGTGTAAATAACAGGCTGCTGATATGCGTACACGGTGATGGCGTCTGATAGCAACACAGATGTGTTTCATAGGATTTACATCAGCAAATTTGATCACTGAGACATCAATGTGAGTTCACAATAGTGCTCCTCAAACCACTGTAGCACAGGTCTGGCTCCAAGAAAGGAACAATTAAACTGCTGAAAGATCACATAGCTATTGGGGAGGACATCAAGCATTAAGGGATGCACGTGGTTTACAGCTGTCAGTATTTCTTTGATTACTACCGCATGTCCCATGCAAGCACAGGAGCATGTCTCCCACAGCATAAAAATGCTCCCACCAGCCTGTGTCCATTGCATGTTGCACATTTTCCAACCACTGCTCACCTCCATGACGGTGTTTGTGTACAGACCAGCGACCAAGTGCAGCAAAAATGTTGATTTACCCAGAGAGCCGACATGTTTCCACTGATTGACAGTCAAATACCAATGATCCTATACCCCACTGCAATTGTAAATGATGATGTCGTAGGGTCAACTTGTGAACACATAGGGGTGGTATCGTAAAAATGAATGATGTGCTCCGAAACACTTGTGCGTACACCAGTATTTTGCTCTTTCGGCAGAGATGCCACAATGTAAATGCTCTCAAGAGTAGCACTTGACCACCTTCACCGTTTTCGAGATTCGTTCACAGGCTCTGTGTAGTAATAGTCTGCCCTAGGTCAAAGTCACTTATCTCAATAGATGCCCCCATCTGGAGCCCATGTCTTCACTACGGTAATCCCCATCCGCTCCATACTGTGCCCACAATGCCAGCAGGCAGCATCCAACGTTATGGTGGGCAGTGGTCATAATGTTTGACATGCCATTTAAGGCTGAATTTTTACCAAATCACACATAAGGAAGTAGGTAAAAGTTCATGTTATTGGTAGAAATGAAAAGTATAAGCCTACATTTTAAAAAATGTATTACAGTAGTTTTTAACAGTCATCTACAAAACAAAACTTTTGTTCGAGAGAAATGAAATGAAACTACCTTATAGAGGAAAACCTGTTAACTTTGCTTGGAATTAGGTAAATATCTCAATTATGTCATTAAGGCCAAATTCTGGTATATTTTGGATACTTTCACTACCCACATGCTGTTTTGAGTTAACAAGGTGGTTTTTGAAGAGCTCTGATACACAAAACAATACTGTACATATTCCCTGCACACTCTTCTCTCAAATTCAGGTTGAGTTCTGTGTTTCAGTACAAATGACTTTTACAAGTCATCAGTGTTCATAACCAGGTAAAAGAAACCTTTGGAAACTAAATTTTAAAGGATACGACATTAGCCATCAACACATTATTAGTAGCTACCAATTCTGGGGCTGCAATGCTCTGTTAGTACTCCAGGTAATATGTTCACTGTAAATTAGCATATTTTCCTACTGCCCATGTGTAAGCATTTGTGTTGCAGATGAAATATGTATTAGACTAGCCACGTTCAGGACACAACCAAACAAGCACAACTGCTTGACCACTACTTTGGAAATAAGGGGTTCAGGGGCAGACAATAGTGTTATCTTAGCTCAATCCACAAGTTCAAGGCTTCCTCAGCCCAATCCACAAGTTGACCTCTTCCTCATCTTTTACTAGTTTCCACATGCAGGCCACTTGCCCACCACTGCAGGACAAATGCAAGGTGACTTGCATGGGCGTACAAATGAGTACATCTACACTGGACTATAAACTGTTTTCAACGTAATGGCTCACCTGTGTATTTGTGATCATTTAAATGTGAATAAAGTAAGACTGATATTCTCAATTAGCATAACAAACAATTCTGCGCTATAATGCACATCAGAATTTCCCCCCCCCCCCCCCCCTCGTGCTAGAACCTGTGAAAAAATGAACTGTAAATAAAAGTTTGAGCAGTGAAAACATAATTTGTCTGCTAAGATATGTGTGTCAGATGAAATATTTCCTTTTTGTTTATCAGTAACATTATAAGCACCTACCTGTGTCAGATCTTTAGCATCAGGTACACCAAAGAATGATTAAAAAAAAAAAAAAAAAAAAACAGTGCCCACTGAATTAATCAGGATGCAAGGTGAGAACGTAAACCCATTTACCCATTTAAAGCCAACTAATTTTCTACATTTCATCTTTTGTAGCCAAGTCACGTATGCGCCAAAAACAGGATTATTGACAGACTAACCATCAGTTGGATTAAGGAAAATGGTTTCGACTTGATTGACAAGTATCTGTAATTTTATTGGTCTTAAAAGGCTGCAGTCAACACTTTGTGTCTTTTTTTTTTTTTTTCAGCAGCAGCCGTATGTAAATTGCGCTGTAGTTCAAAAGAAAAATGCCTTTTTCATTCTGCACATTGAAAACTTGTTGCACCCGGAAGTGTTTTATCTTATTTACAAGACATCTTTAGTGGGTGTGTTGAAATATTATCGGGTATTTTCCATTTGCAGGTACAGATTATTGTTTGCATATGTAGGTTATATATTTAAAACAGTTCACTGAAATTTTTATTCGAGTTTACTCATGGCTCTCAAATTAAAAAAAAACAACACCTCAAAGTATGGCTACTCCCAAGCAGAGGTATTGCTAGCTATTTTATCTGCCCTCACTTTCTTCTACTTTACTACAGGAACGATATCAATGCGAAAGACTCACAAATTTGGCCATCTTAACAGTTTCCAGAACCTACTTGTAAGATTCGAAAGTGTACTGAGAATAAACATTTGAATTCTGGAAATTTTATGAGAAATGCAACAGAACAAAGAAGAATCATGGGAATCTTCTATAGGTCCTAGCCCATGTAGGTCTGCTTTCTGATATGAACATCGTTTCATGACCCTCAAATTGTACGACATAAGTTACAGAACTGACTGATGAGTATTGGACATGGACTGGTGCCTCATAAGCTGCCATAACTGTCAATATCACATCACGAGTCAATCTGTAATCAAAAACTCTATGTTCAAAATTTCTAGGGGGGCTGGAGCCTGATAACTACTCTGGCAAGATTATATACTATGCATGGTTTAACTCTTATTCCACTTACACCAAATAGGTTTCAAAGAATCTATATTAATGCCAGAAGAATGTAGGATATAGAAACCAATTGCCATTTTGCTGTAGTTCGGAGCACAGCAAAACAGTTCATTCCTAAAGCCTGTAAAATCCCCCCCCCCCCCCCCCCCCGAAACGTGCACTGGGTCATAGTATTTCATATAGGTATCTAACCACAGGAAGCTTTTTTTTATTTTATACAGGACAGTATCATTCGTGTACAAAATTTAGTGATTATCAGTTATCACTAATCTCTCTCAAGCTCAACTGAAATTTTTATTTCCCTCTTTTCTAGCTACTTTGTGTCCTCTCATTTATTTGCTATGCTTCATGTATGTATCCGGACATTGTAAAATAACATTAAATCTTAGACTCATTCTACTGAGATATTTCTATAAAGCTGCTCAGAAGTATGGTTCAATATGCCAAAAAAAGTAAAAACTGAGAAAATCACATATTACACACTGAATAAGTAACATATCTAGCCGCAGTTAATACCACATTCTGCCTCTAAACAAATGTTCATTTTTACAAGAAAGCAAATATTTAATAGCAAAGATTTCTTTTTAATAAAAGTGGCCATCTAGCAAATGTGCATCATTATTTTCATATTTTCAACACAAGGTAAAGAAAGTGAACTGAAATTTTGCAACTTTTCTTTCAATATCTCTGTGCAACACTAGTAATTTTGTAACTTTAAAAATTACAATGAGTTCATTGTTACAGCATTTATGAACAGACTTGGAAGTATGAATGTCTATTTTCAAAATCATTACATAAACTCTATCGCACATTTCCGGAATTTTTAACTCGGCAGCAGTTAAAACTGTACGTAGGACTGCAACTCGAACTGGGTTCAAGCCCCAGTCAAGCACAGTTTTAACCTACCAGGAAATTCACCTGCACCTTCTTCAACAATGAATTCATTTTACATTATTCTTCATCTCAGGGAAGGTAGATAAATTTTGTTTAGCTCTTGTTTTAACTTCAAAAGATTGTTCTTATAGCTTAGTGCGTAAGTTTTTATATATTTGTAACACAAGCTTTGAGAGTGGATAATCATCGTGTCAATCTCACCGCATTATTTCAATGTTTTGAGATTTACAGCAGAAACGCGCACACTACATACCACTCCATTAAATCCTGCCTACACAATATTTCATATTTTCTGCGGACGTATGAGGTTACTTCACCAGCAGAAGAATAAAAGGAAGAGCATTTCTGAAAATACATGAGACTACTTGATGTCTACCATTGTGTACACGCAACATGATAATCTTCCCCAATATAACTCCACAACTTGTATTACAATAATAACTGTAAACTAAACATGTACATGATGTGTTCAAATTTGTATCTAGTACAGAAATGGGACTTCAGTAACAAGAGTACCAGCCACTATAATCTGTATAATGCTGTTTTTAATGTTAATGCAAATAAACTGATGTTTCAAATCACTGAGTGTTCTTTTTCATACAGTCCTAAATGTACATCCAACTAATAGGAAATATGTTTATGAGTGTGAGTCATGCTGTTATTTTTTTGTCCCCCCCCCCCCCCCAATCTGTATCACACCATCCACTCTTTGTCAGCTCCCTTCCATAAACTACCTCATGCTGTCCATCCTTTGTCGTTGCCCCATTCTCTCTCTCCCTCTCTTACTGTACGTCTGTATTTTCCCCTACATTTTGCATCCTGTCTTCATTGTACACACACTAAAAGCCCTGTACTCCACCTCTGGATGAGGATTCACCTGAAAGTTGGAACGTTCTCAGCTTTGTTTATGTTACTGTCAACAACTCAGCCACTTGACTAATCAGCAAAAATCACTCACTTTCACTGAAATTACAGCCCCTAACTGTTCCATAGACTCCATGCAATGTCACATGGCTGATGCCACAAACTTGCTCTTCTGAAATACATAAACAATAGTCAGACCATAAAAAATATTGCAAATCAAAAGTCAAACAGCCGAAGTCACTGAATACAGTGAGGGTTTTTTATGCTAATGAGCCCATCATGCAAGACTGACATGGTACACCATGATCCAAGTACGTTGAGTGGTCAGCTACTCTACGATATAAAATCTGCTGACCTGCTTCTGATTCTAGCAACTGTGGGGCCCACAGATGAGCTGATTTATCATTTCCCCACTTCACATCAGCTCTTTAGCCACAGAAGTCAACTTGTCACACCCACCCCTCCATCTCAGTAACTCACATTACTTGTGTTGCAACTTGCACAAACACTACCTACTGACTATCAGGAAGCCACCAAGTCAAAGACTCACTGAAAAGTCACATGGTCAACATTTCAGATTGAAATTGATGGTACATTATGTCTCCCCTGATATATCACAACAATTTTTCTTGTGTAGCATATGGTGATTCACCTTCAAAGGTAATGTCATTTAGTACTGCCCCTAATAAACACGTTGGCTGCTGCACATTTCATTATGGATGTATAACAAAAAGGATATGCAAGGCACATGGGGTTGGACATAAGGCTGCTGTGGCAGTGGCTGTCACACAGGGGGTGTGGTTCTGCTGTGGCCACCAGCAGCCACACAGCACTCATGTTAAGCCCATCTTAATGCTCATTTTTATTTTCAAAATACTGGCTCATATATGTAAATTCACATTATAGATTTTCTGGCAAAAAAAATCTGGTCAAATTATGTTGAAATTGTGATGCTGGTTTCTCGGTGACACTGCGCCAACTTCCATCCAATTAGACAACATGAAGCCAATGTGACATCACACAACTGTAATGTACCTTTTTTTCTGCATGGTATGGAATATAATACATGCAACCCACTTGCTAACGTAGCAAGTATGATGAGCTACACTGCTTCCCTGAGCCAGAAATATGTTAACAAAAAGTAGACGCAAAAATTTTGATTATCTTGAGTGAAGCAAATGCAGCACACATTTACAATTAACTTGGACATAAAAGTATTTCTGTTAGCCAGTTTAAAGACCCATGTTGAGCACCTAACCTGTTGGTACCAATCATCTGATGCTACATGTTATTAAGTGATTAACCACGATTGATGAAGGGCAATATCCCATAGGAAACTCCACAAACCAAGACAAAATAAACAACTTTTGAGAAAGTAATGTTCACATTGTTTTGAAGTACTATACCTTTTTATATTTGATATTTGTTTCTAATTTTGGTGTAGAATGTGTTTTTGAAAAATGATAAAAAGTTGGTATGATGAACAGTAAATTAAGTCTTTTGAATATGTCTTAAGACTGATCAACTGCAACAAGATACACACTGTTGATTGTAACAGTGTTGCCACAACTCAGCAGATCAAAAAGTTTCATAGAACAAAACCTTACATGAATTCAATATAATTTTAAATGGCAAACATAATTTGACTGCTGACCATGAGGCCTAATATGCAGACATGCATGTGAATCCATTGCAGGCTCAGATGGCATGGATGACAGTTCTTGCAAAGTCACAATGATCTCGTGCAGCACTTACAGTTTATACACTTAAACCAATGATGTATTACTGAAATTAAATTCTATTACTACAGATTAACCACGGCAAGCAATATTTCACTCAGATTCTCCATCTTCTCACTTTTTTCCCACCCATCCACCGGAACAAGGTGAAACAATATTATGAGAAGGAATGTTCAAAAAGATTTTCACACTTAAAGCTTTCGTCCAAGGGCCTTTGTCAACAATACACACACATATGTATACATACTCACACACTCATGCAAACACAACTCTCACACATGACTGCTGCAGTTTCAGGCAACTCAAATCACACTGTCAGTTGCCTGAGACTGCAGTTGTGTGTAGGAGTTGAGAGAGAGAGAGAGAGAGAGAGAGAGAGAGAGAGAGAGAGAGAGAGAGAGAGTAGTAGTTGTTGTTGTTGACAAAGGCCATTGGCCAAAAGATTTAAGTGTGAAAATCTTTTTGTTGTGCCTATCTGCAACTCAGCATTTCCGCTATATGGTGAGTAGCAACTCTCCTTTTGTAACATTCCATCCTAGATTTTCCATTGTTTGAATAGAAGGTGAAAGTTACGTTCACAGAACTGCGAAATGTACAAACAAAGACATCATCCTCCCTAGTGAGACATGGTGAAGTATTACAAAAGCAGGGCTGGTCAAACCCAACCTTTCACACTGTGTTGAGTAATTGAACAAAATTTTAATTGTTATAAGCAAGAGCACTTGAGCATGTGATCTGATATTGCAAATCCTTTCTGCTAATGATATTTCATATACCTTACATCATCTCATGCAAGGCACTCATAAGTACATTCACACCGTCAGTAAATCTGGTTCACTGACCACATAAATACGAGTATACTTCATATTGTGATGCCAATATTTGTGCCACTGTTTTATTTTACAGCTGCTACACAAGCAGAGTCTTTACTTCCTGCTGCACAAATTTCAATTCAAATATTGACTACTTTATTCATGAAACAATAGTTCACCCTGGGAGCCTGTGTGTGTGTGTGTGTGTGTGTGTGTGTGTGTGTGTGTGTGTGTGTGTGTGTGTGTGTGAGAGAGAGAGAGAGAGAGAGAGAGAGAGAGAGAGAGATGGGAAGTTTAATCATCTGCTTTCTTTTATAGTTTGTTAAACTGAAAGACAATCTTTGCATTTATTTATCACACCTGCATTGCAAATTTTAAGTAATTTTTTGTTGTTATCCCTAGTTCAATTATTTATCCTTTTTTGGTATTTAAAAACAATGACCTGAAACTAGATGTTCAGCAAGAGTGGCAAATTTTAGAAGTTCTCTTTTGGTATGTTTCCTTTAGCAATATCCTCTTGTTGCTACCCTGGATGTTTATCATCACTTCACAAATTGAAAGCAATGCTTTCATTATTGAGTATTCACAACTGGTCTTGTGATAAAGATCTAATGTCATTCAAATGACATTTAACGTAAAGTGAAGTTCCTTGAAAATTTCTTACACCACAGTACGTTTAATAGCACCACATTCACTACAAGTGTTAATATGCTCACAAACACCAGTAGTGTCAAATACCTGAAACAGAATTCTTTTCAAATTATTAAAATCCATTCTTCATGAAACTAAACACCCGTGAATCACGCACTTGCAATTTGTTCAGTCAAGCTATTTGAGTTTAGTCATTACAACTCTACCAGCTCATCCACCATACATAATCAGTGCACCAATACTGAGTATTTTTGTGTTTTAGTACTTGCTATGTCCCATAATACATTAAGGAGCAGGACCAACTCACTCACATGATGGGTGGCTAAACAACAAATAGTCCTGGGTATACACAAGAACCTCATTTATCCAGCCCTCATTAACACCAATTCATTTTTTGTCTGTTATGGTATGGTAATTCATTCTTTGTCTATTATGGTATGTTTCGATACGGTATATGTATAGTTATTTTGGCACCACAGGTAGCTTAGATATTGCTGATCCCATACTTCCGGCTCCCTCTTATAGTATGGCTCTTTAACAAATGATTGATCAAGGTGCACTGAAGAACATCAAACCAGCATACAGAAGACAGGTACTATATGAAAGACGGGTGCCGAGTAAAAAAAAAAATTGGGAGACTTTGGTGTGATTTCTAAATTGATAGTAGTAAATAACAAAAGCTGTGATTTTTGTGGTTGCACTGTGATTTGTTTTTTTGCGGTTGCACCTTCTTGTGATCAAGTTACAGAGCTATAAATTCGTAAGTCATGAAAAACAGTATGGTCTGCTGTTTGTATAGTTATCCCACTTAGAAGAATATTTCTGCATTATCTGGATATTTGGTAATCCGGATTACATCTGGTCCCAAAGTTAGGATAAACAAGGCTCTTGTTTACTTGTAACTAGTCAGTATCCATTACATGTTCCACCCGATACGTATGTGGTGGGGCACGATTCAAGTTTCATTCAGGAAGGTAATTTTTCTTCCATGTAGAAGGGGCACGGGATTGTATCCCCTGAGCACGTCCATACTAACAAGGGAACCTCCCCATCGCACCCCCCTTCAGATTTAGTTATAAGTTGGCACAGTGGATAGGCCTTGAAAAACTGAACACAGATCAATCGAGGAAACAGGAAGAAGTTGTGTGGAACTATGAAAAAATAAGCATAATATACAAACTGAGTAATCCATGTGTAAGATAGGAAACATCAAGGAAAATGTGTGGTTAGGAGCGCTGTGGTCCCATGGTTAGCGTGAGCAACTGCAAAACTAGAGGTCCTTGGTTCAAGTCTTCCCTCAAGTGAAAATTTTACTTTATTTTCGCAAAGTTATGATTTGTCCGTTCGTTCATTGACACGTCTGTTCACTGTAATAAGTTTAGTGTCTGTGCTTTGCGACCGCACCGCAAAAGAGTGCGACCGTGCGATTAGTAGACTAGGAATATGTTGTCGTCCCACCTAACTTGTACACTTGGCGACTAGGTAAAAAGATTCTTCTACCTTGCCCGGTTTAGGTTTTCTTGTGGATGTGATGATCACTCCCAAAAAGTAATGAAAACATAACAGTTTGTCACATAAAAAAAATGAAGAACTAAACTTTTCACTCGAGGGAAGACTTGAACCAAGGTCCTCTAGTTCCGCAGCTGCTCACGCTAACCACGCTCCTTGGCTCACACTAACCTTATGTTGCTTATCTTTCACATGGACTACTGAGTTTGTATATTTTGCTTATTTTTTCATAGTTCCACACAACTTCTTCCTGTTTTCTCGATTGATCTATGTTCAGTTTCTCAAGGCCTATCCATTATGCCAACTTATAACTAAATCTGAGGGGGGGGGGGGGGGGGGGAGGGGGGGGTTGATGGGGAGGTTCCCTTGTAAGGTGTCATGCCAAGCTCACTGTAATATACACTCCTGGAAATGGAAAAAAGAACACATTGACACCGGTGTGTCAGACCCACCATACTTGCTCTGGACACTGCGAGAGGGCTGTACAAGCAATGATCACACGCACGGCACAGCGGACACACCAGGAACCGCGGTGTTGGCCGTCGAATGGCGCTAGCTGCGCAGCATTTGTGCACCGCCGCCGTCAGTGTCAGCCAGTTTGCCGTGGCATACGGAGCTCCAGCGCAGTCTTTAACACTGGTAGCATGCCGCGACAGCGTGGACGTGAACCGTATGTGCAGTTGACGGACTTTGAGCGAGGGCGTAAAGTGGGCATGCGGGAGGCCGGGTGGACGTACCGCCGAATTGCTCAACACGTGGGGCGTGAGGTCTCCACAGTACATCGATGTTGTCGACTTGGGACCGGACCGCAGCGACGCACGGATGCACGCCAAGACCGTAGGATCCTACGCAGTGCTGTAGGGGACCGCACCGCCACTTCCCAGCAAATTAGGGACACTGTTGCTCCTGGAGTATCGGCGAGGACCATTCGCAACCGTCTCCATGAAGCTGGGCTACGGTCCCGCACACCGTTAGGCCGTCTTCCGCTCACGCCCCAACATCGTGCAGCCCGCCTCCAGTGGTGTCGCGACAGGCGTGAATGGAGGGTCGATTGGAGACGTGTCGTCTTCAGCGATGAGAGTCGCTTCTGCCTTGGTGCCAATGATGGTCGTATGCGTGTTTGGCGCCGTGCAGGTGAGCGCCACAATCAGGACTGCATACGACCGAGGCACACAGGGCCAACACCCGGCATCATGGTGTGGGGAGCGATCTCCTACACTGGCCGTACACCACTGGTGATCGTCGAGGGGACACTGAATAGTGCACGGTACATCCAAACTGTCATCGAACCCATCGTTCTACCATTCCTAGACCGGCAAGGGAACTTGCTGTTCCAACAGGACAATGCACGTCCGCATGTATCCCGTGCCACCCAACGAGCTCTAGAAGGTTTAAGTCAACTACCCTGGCCAGCAAGATCTCCGGATCTGTCCCCCATTGAGCATGTTTGGGACTGGATGAAGCGTCGTCTCACGCGGTCTGCACATCCAGCACGAACGCTGGTCCAACTGAGGCGCCAGGTGGAAATGGCATGGCAAGCCGTTCCACAGGACTACATCCAGCATCTCTACGATCGTCTCCATGGGAGAATAGCAGCCTGCATTGCTGCGAAAGGTGGATATACACTGTACTAGTGCCGACATTGTGCATGCTCTGTTGCCTGTGTCTATGTGCCTGTGGTTCTGTCAGTGTGATCATGTGATGTATCTGACCCCAGGAATGTGTCAATAAAGTTTCCCCGGACAATGAATTCACGGTGTTCTTATTTCAATTTCCAGGAGTGTAGGTCTTGCTTCAAGTGGCCAACATCTGAGTTTGCACAGCACAGTATTTCTGATGTTGACAATGTCTCCAATTTCTAACTGGATGAAATAAACTGAAAACTAATTGCAGCTACGTGGTTATCCTGACCAATGCCACTGCTTTTTCAACTGACAGTTGAAATAATTTACAAATAAAAATATACAGTAGTAGTTGCCCCACGAACAGTTCCCATGGCTATTTCAGAACCTTGAAAAGCGTGTCACTTTTCCATTGTGTAGGTAACTGCTTTTCCTCCTCCAATGAATAGATTTTGCTAAACACATTAAGACTAAATATTTTCAGTTTTTGAACAATTCCGTACTCAAACACAGCATTTCAAACAGTCGCCATGCAATGTGCGATATATTAACTTTCACATTTTCCATTAACATGCTAAATACAACACTCCTAATGCAATGGTAATTGGATGACATCACAGAATAAATAAAACTGTCAAATTTGTTTCAATCCAACTACAAGTACCTCATAAGCACCCATTTACTTCCTAAAAAGAATTTCTACTGCAGATCCTCCCATAGGCTTCCCTTATTTTGTAATGAATAATAGCCCTTTCCTCTAATCAGCATGCTTTTAAGTTTCGAGAAGCTTTGTCGTTCTCCCCATCCTTACTCCATATAAATGTAACAGCATTCTCATCCAATTAACGCATGGCCTATAAATATTAACTTAAACACACTTCGAAGATAAAAATCATTTTAAAAAATTCCCCAAATTCTGCCTTTTAACAAACATTAGCAGCCAAAAACAATGACACTCGTGTTTCATAGAAGCTAATGATTTATTAGCTTCTATGAACACCTGAATATGGCATATCTGATGTGAAAGAACCATCCAACCTGTGTTAAATACTAACTGAAAATGCAATTAGCCTTTTAACACTATGCGCAGTATGTTTTAATTTACCTTTCACTGAGTCATGTTTGTTCAGGATTTCCAACTCACCTCAACACGTGAATGGATAGAAACGAGCATAACCTAACATATATTTCAATACCACAAATTACTTTGTTTTAAAAACAATGATTCAGTAGTAGACACTGAGCAATCAAAACTACCATTGCAGGAGTTTTGATAACAGTAATATTATGTACAGAAATGGTGTCAATTATATACATCAGAATAGAAATACCTTCTCATATTGTCACAATCAAACAATTTTGTTTTAATATGAACTACAGTAACTGAAAATTCTCCCAAGATGAAAGCAAAGAATTTTGCTTAATGTACCTGTTCAACCGTTTTTTCAGGTAAAGCATAATTCCGATAGACTGTGATTCATAATTGGAACTGCAAAGTAAGTCACAAACTGTGACAAAAATAGTTCTGAAAAACTCGCATTCTAAATGTCTGGGTCAAGGGTAATGTTCGATACGAGTCTTCGGCTTTACTGGTGACGTAATGTTAATGGACGCTGTCACATCACCTTCTGGTGCATATTATCAGTTTTGTTCCTAGCTGGCAAAACTAACTAATAAGGGCTGGAGGGAAGAAACTGGTTGTGGTGACAGACTGATCTGTAGCTCCATCTGTTCGAAAAGAAATTACAAATAAAATCATATAATAGTCACCATATGTTTCTAGTGCTTGCCACCTGTCTCCTACATCACTGATCGAAGCCGATGACTCAGATCTAACATTCCCAATATGCAAATGTTCTTATGTAATCATCACTTGAATGTTTATGCTGAAGTGTGAATGACCCAGGAACAGCACCACTCAAAGCATATGTTACCAACATGTCAAAAATTTTAAAATTAATGCAGTTCTCAACAGTAATACTCAACATTTTTACGACATGGTAGTGACATATGCTTTATATCTGTATATTCTCCGCCTGTAGAGTGTTACATGCTACACTATTCATGTCATAGCATAATAGTCTCTTATTTGAAGCCAGCCAGTTAAATTGGGAAACAGCAAATAAGTCGATGATTAGTGTTCCTTCTTCTGAGAACTCTTCATGATGCAGCTGAGTGTTTCATAATGTGAATCCGGATTGCAGCTGTAGATTTCTCAGGTGGTACAACCCTCCTCAGCTTCACGTTAGTTGAATAATTCAGAATAGCAGGCACTTTTACTTAGTTTTTCTAGCTCCTACAAACTGCAAGGTAACTTAACATTCACTGTTTTGATAAATATCCATGTTTATCGGAAGTAAAAAGGGAAGAACAGATTTTAAAATCTCATGTGATGTCAATGTACATGTTTACTATCAGATGAAATCCTGAGTAAAAGAATCATAACTCAGCACCAATTTGTGCAAAAGTCACAGATTTATGCATAAGTGTCATTTCTTGTTCTAACAGTGCAGCCTATATATGTGTGGCTGTCTTATTTGTAAACAGTTTCATTTGGAGTGAAATCATCTGAAAATGAGGATTACTTAAGACATGCACAAAAGACACACTGCTGATCATGATTTATCATCAGTGAAGCACATACAAAGGATGAAAGTTCTCAGCGACATTCTTACAATTCATTTATTTAAAAACCGGATATAAAATTATGGCTGGCATAACTGTCCTACATGGTGACACAGTGTTACATTTGACTGGTTACCTTCTGCACAGTTTATCTTCATTCTCTCTAATGATTCAGCATAGTAATTCCCAAACAATGTTCAAGCACAATACCTATGCTCATACTCGAGTTGCCATAGTGTGCAAATCTATCTACAGAACAATTTTCAGCAATGTTAATAAATGCTCCTACTTTTGATGTGAAATGCAGAACTATTGAGTATGCAGCAATTGATATAATGTTTAATATAAGTTACGAGATCTGAGTGCATCATTACTGTGTTAATAGTTTTTTTTCTTTTTTTCTTGCAAGACAATGTATGGCACTTTTCTTAAGCACTTCCACAAATGGTACAGTCAAGAGCATGTTTGCATTACACCTATAATACCAAATTTGGTTAATATGAGAGTGTATCATAATAATGAAACAATGCAATCAAATAAAAAATTGACCCACCAGTTTTTCACAAAGACTGTTCATGCATGTGTACATACTTCTGTGTAACCTACACAGTGCCCAACTGGAGATGAACATATCACCAATCAATCATAGCTATTGTGATAAAGTGTTGGGAACATGGAAGAGATGTAATAAACATTCACACAACTCGTATAATTTAAACAACCTGACTTTATTATCTAAAAGTGTCTCATTTACTGCAGCAAATTGTGGAACTCTTTAGTATGGACAGCTATGCTTCAATATGTGTGCCCTGTCTACCTATTACATAACTGGAAATGATAAACTTGAGTTCATGTACTGCAACTTATGGCAACAGAAACGGGCCACAAAAATAAACAGAAAAACAGTAACCACAATTCCTCTGTTCTCCCTTCATAGTAGGTAGAAATCATTTATGTTAACACCTACTAATAGCAACATTAATAACTCAACTTAATTAATGCAGCACTATCAAAAAATGACAAAGTGCAATAAAGAAACAGTATATCAATCTGATACACACACCACTCACCCAAACACAGGAAGGGGTTAAACTGAAGATATTTTATACTGATGAGGTAATACAGCCACAACCACTCAACTATAAATTAACAGAATGTAGAACTATGGTATAACCGAATTGGGTAACCCTGGTGCTGTTTGTGAGAACAATATTGGTAGAATTCGTGTGAGTTATTTTGATGTCAGCAGGCACAGGCGATTCATTTTCGGAATTATTAATGCAGTATGTTCATAATTGGAGATTTAATTTTATATTTCATTTTGGCTAGCTATGGAAATGGCGAAGTTCACAAGTTGCTCACTGCACATTGCTATGGAGGACAGTATTTGTTTAATTGGTGGGTGTGTGAAGAATTATGTTTGTGGAGAATGTACCAGATTGACCACACCTGCTGCACCTCTGACCATGGCCCAGTATCTGTGGTACTGTTGGCAGGGCAATGTAGTGCCTTCCACGCAGATCATATCCTGGTTTGACAAGTTTACGCTGGTCATTTGCGAGAGCATGTTGAGATTTTTGCTATCACTAAATTTGTGTCTGCCAACTTGAGTTGGTAAGGATGTTTTTAATGGTTTTATTCTACTGTGCTAATGTTATGTCTTTCTTTTATATCAAAGTTCGTGTTAATGATTTTTTATTTATTTTTATTGGTTGTGTTCTTCATTGTTGGTAATTATGTTGGACTGTAATTGCAAATTTCTTCAGGTTTTACCTACCTTGGCGAGGTTAGGTTTTCGATATTACATGGATGAGTTTTGGCTTTGTGATACCGCGGATCTTGTTTGAGTTGCATTGGTGAAGTGAAATTTCCCGTATCAGTTTTTTCAGTGGTTTTCTTCATTACTGTGGATGTTGTTTGTTTGGCTTTTGCACTGTAGTTTCTTTTGGTAAACTTTAATTATGAAGACTGTCATATTTAGCTTACCATTGTCCAAAAAAGCCCTAATTCCTGTGGTTGTCATGTTATTTCTGTATTTGTCATAGCTGTGTGTCCACATGTGTAGCGAGCGACATATTGTATAAGCTTGATATGGGGGCTGGGTCTGCCATGCAGATTGCATGCTTCAAAGTTCTGCGCAGTCATTTAGGTACCACGCTTAGTTCCAACTGTTTTGACAAGTAATCAATAAACTGATCTATTTCCTCTAAAATAACAAGCATTTAACAGTAAGACTGAACAATAATAACGATTTACAGTTCAACAACACTGAACAGCTAGCAGGCATGTAAATCAGCACCAAACTTGGAATGCTGCAAACAACAGCATTAAAATGGACTTTAATGTGCTCCAGAATGTTAACTACTATAGCTTGGTAGCTTGGAACACCTCAAAAGGATTAACATCTAAGTAATCAAAGTACTGTGCAATAATACTGATTTGTTATGGGAGTGGGGGATGAAAATTTTATGAAACTGGGTAGCTGGGGAGAAAGAAAATGACCACGCAGAAATCCACACTCACCTTAAAGACAAGTGATGAGACAGTCAGGCAAATAAAAGAATGAAAATTGTAGTAGCGCTTTTGATTTTCCTTCTTCTCTGCATCAAAATAATTTTACCACACAAATTGCAAATGAGTGATGCAGTGATATAACATTGTGCTGATTCACTTTCCTGGTCAACACTTCACTGGTGTTTTATAAGCAACAAATGATCTCCAGACTTCCGTAACGTTTTTGAGTGAAATAATTACTGCCAATACTAGTGATCTTCAAAACTAGAACTGTTTAAAATTGTGGACGGCCCTTCCTTGGAAGTTATACCTTGCTTACAAAGCACAAACCCACAAAGTGCAAGTATTACTGTAAAAGCAAACTAAAAGCATAAAATAGAGGGGAATGTTAAAATAACATATTGTAATTGTAAGCTGAGAACATTAATAGCGTAATCCAAACTCCAGTGAAGGAAAAAACCTGTTGTAAATCACGAAACTCTTATTAATTGGGCTGGCAGTGGTGCCAATCCATGCAAATGCTGACCGCACTTGTTCCAAAGCTGTATGCAAACCCAACAAAACTTTCAAGTCCAGAAGGAAAGGAGGAAGCAAAGATTCTGATGTGTTCTTACTGTATCATTTGTCCTAAGAATAACACTACTACTGTATTCTTGATTTCCTTTACCCACTATGGTTTAAGTGTAAAAGAATGTTGCAGATACATGCTCTGGTAACACAGTACATGGTCTGATGTTCTGTTATGTGCTATCTAGATTTGTATGATGGTTGTCATTTATTGTGCTATCATTTACTCCCATCATTTCCTTCTTGTAATACATTAGAGCCTAAGCATGGCACTTTCTCTTTTTTGTCTAGATTTAGTAAGGGCCGTCCACATGCTGCACTTGTGAACAGTGTACTGCATATGGTGACTGTGTCGTCATGTCTCAGAGGCAACCAATGGAAGGATTGTATATGGTAGCCAAGGTATAAACCTATAAAGAATGTGAACGACTCTTGCACTGTCTAGATGGCCTTTCACTTTCTACATCTTTCGAATACTGACATTTTTGCAAATGATATCCATACAGTCCTTCAGCACTTACTTGGTTTGTTGACATAGCTAGCAATTTTTCATCAACATGGAAATCTTGGTTGTGATGACAGATCTGTAGTGCAGCCCACCGTCTCCTTTAGGTTGAAAGACGATATATTTCAACTGCTGCGAGCAATGGTTTTTATACACAAATATTGCTTGTTCGCAGTCTATCATTGCTTTATGCCACGATATTATAGGTATTTGTTCCTACAAACGATAGAATCAGCTGCTGCTTCACCTTTACTACCCACCAGTGTGTGTAGGCAGTTGCTGCCAACATAAGCTCTTATATGATGCATGTATAGCAAGGAACTTCAATATTTTTCTTTAACAAGTGTTAATATATGCTAGATAATTGTGGATCAAACTTTAATTCCCACTATTGGAATACTGACAAAATGTCAAACGGTGACTTTCTACATTAGTTCTGAAGATTATGTATTCTTGCATTTTATTACTGGGTAGTATCATTTACACAATTATTAATGTGTAAACTGACAAAGCATTACGTCTATTGCATTTAATTATAGACATCAATTCTATGTGCTTACATTTCATGTCAGATTTTCACTTTTAGAGCTACTGTTATAAACGAAGTAAACAGCCCAGCAATCAGTGAATGTTGCAAATTACGTTAACTTATTCACATTTATTAAACATCAATTCAAAATTGTCAATTTCACATCACAGATACGCTGATGTGGCTACTATCATTCATATATATCCAGTCGCCAATTAGCTGTCACAATGTGAACCAAGCACAACTCCAACAAGAAGTGCATATTAGAAAGAAGCTTTCTGCAATACACTAGCCACTACAAATTCTTACACCATCTATACTCAGTGAATCAATTACACTTCCACAAATTGGTGCCTGCTACACTTATGGAAACTTTGAAAATATGTAATTCTTCACCTAATCTTGGCTGCTGCCCATAAGCAATTGGAATGGCGCAGACAACCACTTTTGAGGTTGAATCACCATCTAACGTAACTGATGAAATTTATGAATTAGTAAATCTAGTATAAGAAGTTCCTTGTCCTTCAAACCTTTTTTGACCACACTAAAAACAAAAAAGATAATCACTGCTCGCAAAAATAGAGCACGATATGTGAGGATGTCTGTATGCCATGCTGTGATGTAAGTACATTAATAACAAAATTGTTATTTTTCATGTCAAAATTTTTGCTAAAGTTTATCTTAATCAAATCCTCTATGAGAATTCCTGGAGGAAGGAGTGTTATCACTCAAAAAACTGCAAATGCATGGTGACATTTCCATATAAATACTGCATCCTAGACTGATCAGAATACACACACACATGGAAAATCACAGGCCTTGTCCGGTCAGCATGTTAAGAAATGTATGCTCAAAAAGAAAAGTCATGCGACAGATGTATTCAAGTAGGAGTCACAATAGATGAAAATATAAGATGGTGATCTCATAAAAACTGAACCACCCATATGTAGTAAGGGGGGGAGGCGGCTTACAAAAAGCTTCGTTTACCATCACTAAACCTAATTTATTTGCGAATGGTTTGGATTGTTCATCAAAAGAATAAGATGTTCGACTCTCCACGTATGTTATTACTGCCACAGAAATACTTAAATTGTACAACAGACTAGCTTAAACTGAAACCAACAAAAAACAGTGCTAAACGAATTAAAATTTTTCGAATTGCTTCCAACAAAGTCACTGCTCCAAGATTTGTTAGCTAACCAAATAATATACAATGTAGCCCAGTCCTATATCACACTCGCTAAGTTACTCATTGCCGAAATTTGAAAAAGAAACGTCCACGTCCAAAGATCACACAATTTTTCTAGAAACGTTCACATGAAAACTATTTGTGTGACTATCACTTCTAAATCAAACAGTGCTTTGGCGATAGGATTTCGCAGAAAATTCCGCTGTGAAGCGTTCGATACGAAAACAGGCACCCGTACTAACATTACGTCGGGGTTTCTGAAATTTTAACAATAATTACAACCTTTACCTTTCTATTTGCGAGATATGAAAATTATCTTCTTTCTTGAACAATCACCTACAACGGTTCGCTGAATTACTCTCCAGTCTCTTTTTTATTACGATGTTCTACGGAGCATAGCTCTCGCAACGATGACTAACACCAGGGCGGTGCTAACGGCTTACACTCCTCCTATTGCTGCAGAACAAAAGGTGAGTCAACATGATACCATAATACTAAAAATGTAAATCCTGCTTACTTATCACTATAAAACAAAAATATCATTTGAATTTCTCTCAAAAATTCCTTTCGCCCAACTCCCAAAACCTGCAATTTCATCTCAACCTAGTTCTACAACTTACCTACAACTAACCTAAAGTCAAAGCCACTGTCCCTCACGAAAAGAAAGAAAAATTTAAATTCTGAACGAATACATCATATTTAATCACAATCTTCTCAACTTTCTAATTGCGTACTACTTTCCGTCCACAAGATGGCGACCAGGAGACCAAAGATTCCTTCAACATCTGTCGTCGACACTCTGCCCACAGATGACGCCACGGATATACCTATTCACACTTGGCGGAACGGAACTGAACGTCAGAAACATTCCATCGATGCATGTCCACTTACAACAAGCGGGAAGAAAGTTTTGACGCTGACGTTGGCGTACAGAACAATGACCACATAGCTAAGATCGGAAGTAAAAACTATTTTCACCGCTCTCATTCACGTTAACGCCAATTCACATTGGCAGCCACGTCACGTCAAAACATCTACAATGCGTTTCCAATGGCGGCATTCCCTCTGGCCGTCACGAACCTTCACGTCAACCCGCGTCAGGTGAAGGTTTAACGGAAAGGAAGTTTTGACGGTGTCATCATCTGCTAATCTTGTAAGTTAAACTATATCCGCCGCGCTCACTCATGTCATAGTGCAGGATTTTGTGCTTCAGTGTATCCTTAAAATTTGTCGTATTATTACACAATATTTTTGTGGTAAACTGCAATTTTCCATTACGACTTCGATATTTTGAGTAGTCTTCTGTAAGCGGGGTCAGATATCTGAAGGCGAAAAATCACTTAACCACTACAATAACAGGACAGAGCTGATGCCTACACTGTTTATAAATAAGAGCATAAGTTGATGAAGCAATTTTCACTAAATAACGTTTAAAGTGATAAAGTCGGTTGTAATTAAGGAGAAAAATACAGTTTCTTATGACGTTATTAGTTACATAAACTAACATCGTCAAGAAAAAAAAGAAGTTTCCTTTTGGGATTAATAAACTTTTTCGCTGTTTTTAGTTACTCAATTACATGATTTTCGCTAAACAATCTTTTCTTGAATGAAAAAGTCACTGCTATTGATGGAGAAAAATTCAATTGCTTACGATATTATATGCTACATATTAAAAAAATGTAATGAGTATGGTAAACAGGATCTAAACATTTCGTTATAGCTCGGTAGTTACTTTCATGTTCTATGGATCATTTGCATGATTCATTGTAATGTCATGGAACGAGTCATTTTACATTCACATTGCAAATCAATTTGTAAATATAACAAAATGCTAACCATTTACAAGTTTTTTTAATATATTTATGTGAATTAGAAGTTCCTACCAAACCTTTTAAACATTATAGTAATAGAAATTCTTCTGCAGAATAGACAAAGTAATCAAGGTGAAACTTTGTCAGTTTGTTTGCAGATTTTACTTTGCTGTTTGTTAGACATTTGATATAAATGGGTAAGTGTTCAAAAATTTTAGTTACGGCATTGTACACCCCTTGGGTGTAACGACTGTCAATTTTCCTAGTGGTATTTCAATTATGTACATCCCCTTTCCTTTTGAACTGTAGTGGATTATTTACAATAAACTTCATAAAGGGATAAATGAAGTGCTTATTTCAATAATGGTAAAATTACATTTTCGTTCATTCTGAGAGACAGACTCCTAAAGTCAAATCAGCGCTGAAAAATCTGCAGTTGAGATACCAGAAACATTCAGGAATATATACTTGAATATTTCTGGTATCCCAACTGCAGATTTTTCAGCGCTCATTTAACTTTAGGACTCTCTATCTCAGAATGAACAAAAATGGACCTGTACCTCTATTGAAATAAGCCCCTCAAATATACTGTGAAGATATAGTCAAAATGCCTAACTCCTTAAACAGAGATCTACAGGATGAGTGTGGGTGAGCACTACATGCTATTTTTGCACCACGTTTTTGAGCTATGAAGACTTTCTTTCTTAGAAATGATTACCTTAGAACATTATTGCATATGGCATTATTGAAAGAAAATATGTCAAATTACTGATTCATCTCTCTCTAAGATTTGCATTGAATCTTAGTGCAAACGTGGATGAATTATGTTGTAGTACAAGTGATTTTTTCAGCTAAAGGAACTCATTGTGATGCAGAGATGTATTAGTATCACAGATTGTTAGCTTCACGTCAATATTTTATCAGCTAAGTCTGAAACGGTACAGTAGTTGCCGCTCCATAAGCAGCAGGTTTCGCTGCTCGCTCGCACTGGGAAATACAAACGGAGGCGGCTCCACCACCAATTTTATTGCACGACGCGGCCGGCCGCGTGGACGGGTGGAAAGAAATGTGTCAGGCTTCATAATAAGTATTTATATGTGTCGTGTATTATGCATTTCTTGCATGTGAATCTGCACATGAACTTTCCTAATTCTCCTCACACCTTTCCATAAAGAGTGGCCAAATTTTAGTTGGAAAGCAGTTCTGTAGTATAATAGTGCCAACCTTACTCGTGGGTAGGGGATCAGAGAGACAGCACAGGTAGGTAAAAGTCAAAGACGTTCCAGTGTCACAAGATTTGGGGTGGAGAGGTTGGTCACGGCCAAGTGGTTCAACCATCCCTTTCACCGGGGCCTAGGAAGACCTCTGGGTGCCCGCGTTATTCTGGGAGGGTTACAGAAGACGGGTAAGTGAGCAGACATGCCCTCGGTGCGTCTGTCTCAACATTCACGCGTGGAAGAGAGGTATTTGAAAATTTGCACTAATTCTTTTATTTCCAGCTTCGGACTGTGTAAGGAAATGAATGTTCTCGTTTAATTTCGTAAATTTGACCCCCTGTGTTAATGTGTCAGGTCCCCAGTTTGCCAATTATCCTCCTCACATAGTGGATGTCCCACGTAAAATATTCCGAGACTTTGGTGGTATACATTTGGCCAACGCAATACCATCTTGTCCGTAGCAATGTTCGTGCAGAATAGCATATAATATAGCCAAGCTCTAAGTTGTAAAATTGTAATATCTGTAAACTGGAACAATTGCTGCAATCGCTGTAAAGTCGAGTGATAATGTTTAAAATAAATAGGTAATCAATTGTCATCAATCTTTAACGTACCCTAAAAATCACATAGGAGTTAAGTTCAAGGAATTCATTTAAAAGAAAAGATATAGAATTCAGGGACCTACACATCAGCATGTGAGCCCTCCAGCCCCTTGCCTAGTGTCGTACAGAAAGGGCACACTCTCTAGGTAGCGCTCTCAAGTTCCCCTCCCCAGTTATCCGTTGCGCAATTTTCATTCAGGGCTTGATGTCATCAACTTTCATCTGGCATCCCTAGGCAAGGAGGTTGACAGTAATAGTTCATCTGGCGACCCTGCCAGCATTCTTGCGAATACGGGAAGACTCTGAGAAACCAGTCAGGAGTTAATATTCAAACTGATTATGGGACGTTAAAGATTGAGCGATTTTAGTAGGATAGTGACACGTGTAAATTATAGCGTGACTACTCATTTAGCAAGTACAGCAAATAAGGATATGTGCACGAAGCGCTCACACGCACATATCTTAGCAAAAATGGACATCGGCTTGGCTGAACCCAGCAGTGTGCCAGAGGTGGCCGTGGGAAGGTCACAAAGCCTTGATCGAACAGAAACCATTAGTGCGGGGAGAACTTCCCCACGCAGGGCGACAATCTGGGACATTAGCGGTGACCCTGAAACCGCACCCTCGCACGTGCAACACAAAGTGGGCTGTGCAAGCCCTGTGCCAGATACACGTAAAACATCGAACAACAGCATAATGATAGACGCACTAGCAAAACTGCTCAATGAACGTTTCACTGAGCTCGATGAACGCCAAGACAAACGTCTTGCTGCGATAGGCAACAAGGTCAAACAGGACTTGGAGGAACAGACAAAACACCTCCAAGTAGCATTCGACGCCCAGTTTAACGAACATCAGACAAAACTGACCGAACAATCACGAAAGCTCCAAGAACTTCAAAGTCAACTAGGATCATTGGTACTGGATAATCATACCATCAATGAAGTTGTACGAACTGAGCTCACGGAAGTGTGGAAAGGTGTGAACGCGGCCGCAGAAAGAATAGAGACATGATAGAATATGATCTCTGTGCTGACTTTATAGCTATGGTACAGTTAATGCTCAAATTTTGATTGATTCTTTCTTTTATGTGAGTGCAGGCTTTCTCGGCGAATTTCATATATGAAGTCTTCACAGGTTGTAAGCCGAGTAGTGTCGTCGTCTCATAGCATGTTTCGATGGAATGCGTCTCCATCATCTTCAGGCGAAGATGATGGAGACGCATTCCACCGAAACGTTGCTATGAGAAGATGACGCTACTATGCTGAAAACCCATGAAGACTTCATATATGATTTCTTGCTTCCTCGTATTGATGAGCCTATGGATCGCCTAGAAGGTGGATGATTCTTTTCAAACCCTGGATTATGTGATGCTTATTACAATCTCCTCTGGATGGGGAAACAAAACAATTCATGGTGGTGAACATGCACATCAGCTTGTATCAATACCAGCGCCTTCCCTTCAGAAGTACCTCTGCTCCCACTCTTGGACAAGTGAGATCCAAAGTTCTGTCCTTTTCAAGTTGGTTAGATGACATCACTGTATTTGGACAAACAATGGAATAGCATCTCAAAAATTTGGAGTCACTTTTTAAAATTTTTACTGCTGCAGGATTCAAGTGTAATTTACAAAAATGTAAATTTTTCAATATTGATGTCTAATATTTGGAACATGTCATTGACAACCATGGCCTTTGTCCCTTGACTAAGAGTTTAGAGGTGATACAGAGGTTACCTTCTGCTACAAAACTGTGACATCTCCAGCCTGTTCTTGACAAACTGATGTACTATGAGGGTACAGAAATTTCAGAGTTTTAGTTTGGGAAGATTCCCACGAATGTCTTCTTTGATTTAAGATTTATGTACTCTCAGCATTAAATATGAATAAGTAAATGTTCTGTATTGTAAGTTTTCCGTTAGATGAATAACCATTAAATTAGATTCCAGTTTTGATAACCAATGATTTATTGGTGTAACATGCTCAAGTTAATGTTTCTGCTTGTGTTTCATAATTTCTGTTTGAGGTATTCCTTGGCCTTTGTGCAGTGTTGTGGATGCAGTGACAGCTGTTCTGATGTCAGCACATATGTAGCAGAGAGACTCCAATGTCATACATCATTCCATACAATACACAGAGGCCTTCCTTGGAAAAGTGTTGTATAAGAAACATGAATGCCACTTGGCTGCAAGAGAAATTCAGTCATTTGAGATCCTTTAAGTTGAACGGTGTATTTAACTAAATATCCAGTAAATTTTTGGTTATACTGAAGCCCTCTGTTACTCACTGAAGTAAGCTTGATTATCATATGCATAAAGAGGGATTTTACTTTATAAAAATAAGAAATCAAACATATGGTTACTGTGTAATATGCAAAAATTCGATGGAATTATTAATATAGTACTTACACATAGTGTACATCCACTTTGGTGCTAAAAATATGCACTACCCACGAAACAATTTCACTATTTTAAGAATTTATGCAGACAGATTGAAATAGTAATTAGGACCTGTGTCTTGTATAAAAAAGTCATATTATTAACCATTGCACTACATGTGCTATTCTATTCAATTGATTTAGTAGTTGAGGACTTCTAGGGCCTGCTGCCTAAAGGGAGGGAGTAATGGCATATATTTTTATAGCAATTGAATGCTGCTCTAACCTGATAACACTACACCCACCAAGAGCGGCTATAACTAACAGCATAATATCTAAATCAATTAACCACAATTTCAAAAAAACTAGTAAAGCCAGTAAGTTACTACCAGTGAATACGGATGTGTAAATGGATTAATAAGTGTTTGAATAAATGGAAATTTAATAGGAAAGAATAATTCAAGAAAATTTTGACAGTAAATTATGAATCTGTGCACTGTCTTGGGTGAACTTAACTGATACCAATATCAACAGACCTTTAATATCATAACATTTCAAGCTCAATCAACATAATTTGCATTTCATGCTGCTGCTTCCACTAGTGTGTGATATCAAATAATGACCACAACCATTGAAGTTGTCGAGCTTGACATTAATTCTATTGTGTTTAGTCTTGAGTGTGACAATGTTGCTGCAGGATCACTCCCTCATATACAGCATGAATTATTCTTGCCTGCAGCAAACCTCTTGATGCAGGATCTAGGTGTTGAGTGAAATGATGAACTCTTAACCATTTGAATAAATATTCCTTTTTAATAACATTTTATAATACTTTTATTGAGTGGTTAAGATATACATTTTTACCAATGTTGGTACATTGAATCCCAACATACATCCTTACACTACCACTTCCCAAAACAAAAAGGTGAAGACACATGAATTAATAAAATGATGAACGTATTTCTTACTTTGTTTCATACAGATATTTAATTATGTCTCAAAACATTATCCTTGCCACAAAACAGCTCATTAATTTACCTTTAGTGATGTCTATAACTCATTTAGTTTACATATAGCTTATACATAAGAAAAGAAAAGAACAAAAAATAATATGAGGCAATACTATTGCCCCCCACTGTGCACTGATGTCATATAGAGGTGCACAGTGTTTAGGCTTATTTCCCTTTTTTAGGGCCGTTATTTCGGCCTTTGGAGTTATCCTGAATAGTTGTTAATTTATATGGGTATGTCAGCTTCTTTTAACACATACATGTATGTTTTCTCTCCTAACAAAGTGCATGTGTTGGGTTGTCTTAGGAGGAGACCAAACAGCGAGGTCATCCATCTCACAGGAAGGAACCATCCTGGCATTTGCCTGGTGCAATTTAAGGAAATCACAGAAAACCTAAATCAGGATGGCCAGACGCGAGATTGAACTGTCATCCACCTGAATGCGAGTCTAGTGTGCTAACCACTGTGCCACCTAGCTCGGTCAAAGTGCATGCTGTAACCGTATAGTCCCCTTGTTGTCAGCATCTGCACAGTGTTTTGATTGCCAAGTATGTGCGCCCAGCCCAACGTCCTTTATCGTCACAGCTCTTGCTCACATGTTCTGTAAGAGGCCAGAGTGTCTGTGTCGTGCATTTACAGTGACTTTCACTGCACAAACTCGTGAAGCTCGTGTTCAGTGGCGTGATCCTCTGTGAAATCTTCGCTGTGGTGACAACTGGTTTCCATTTCAGAGTCCCAAGGAATTTATTTCACCTTGTCACACTCACTTATTCAATGGGGAGACCAGCCGTACATATGACATCTATCGACAAGTTAAGTTCCTTGCTGATTTTACGATGTTGTGGAGCACAGAAAATTCATGCTGCACGAAGTTTGCCATTTTTAGTTTACCATGCGCTATCACAGTGAGCTAAAGACGTCATATTATGTAAGGTCAGTATCAAAACATGTGGAAATAAGGTCAACGCTGTTGGCAAAAGTCCACCAAGTATATCATAACTTCACAAAAAAAAATTTTGCAGTGAGCTAAAGATGTCATATTATGTAAGGTCAGTATCAAAACATGCGGAAATAAGCATGACGTCATTATGACGTCATAGTTACGTCATTATGACGTCATAGATAGGTTGAGAATGTGATGTCATAATTACATCATTATGACATCATCATTACGTCATTGTGACGTCATCATTACGTTGTTGTGACGTCAGAGATAGGCTGTGACGTCGCTGGTGCTTGAAGCCCCATTGCTCCACTACACCACATATTGTTTTAACACACATACGCTTAACACTTTACAGCCAGGTATGGTATGTTTTTTCACTTTGTTTTTCAGCGTCTTTCATACAGTTGCATTACATAAGGTTTCTGTAGTGTCTTTTCCACATACTGTACACAAAACGTAATAAAATACAAATACAATTACAAAATACACTTATCCTATTCATTTTCTGACATGCCATTATGATCGCTGATATACATTGTAGTCTGTAACATATTCCCTCCCCTTTTTATACACAGGGTTCTTACTTACCACTTGGTTTTAGTACATTTTGACAGATTTCATTAACGTTATATTATTGAATTCCAATTATATGAATATTCATTTTACTCTCATTTGGCTACACATGCTTCACATAATGTTCATACAATAATAGATTCTGTTTTCATTTATTGCATAAATTGACATATATTTCATTTCAATTTACAATGACTTCTTGTCGGAGCATATTTATCAATTAAAAAAGAATCAAAGAAGTAAACAATAGTCGCTATAATAGATACTACGCGCCACTCAGATGACTACATATGGCCTCATCTCTCTAGCATTCTCCAGGAAGCATCTACACACTAAAGAGTTATGGAAATTCCATGGAAGGGCATTTACGTGCTCAGTTACGTCTCATTAATAGACTTAACGGTGATCCCAAGAACAAAATAGTTTGTTGTTTCTAAGCACAACTGAATCGTATCAAATACTTATTCAGTGTTTAAAAGTGCAACTCAATATTTACTCATTACGCTCATTGTATAAAGAATAACCATTTCATATACAGAGGTTTTCAGGGTTGTACAAACAGTACGATATTTTACATAGAATGGGCGTAAAACAATGTTTACAAAACTAAGAATCGTGCATAAGAATTTCAGTGTAATTCAGGTTCAAAAATGGCTCTGAGCACTATGGGACATAACATGTATGGTCACCAGTCCCCTAGAACTTAGAACTATTCAAACCTAACTAACCTAAGGACATCACACACATCCATGCCCAAGGCAGGATTCGAACCTGCGACCGTAGCAGTCACGCAGCTCCGGACTGAGCGCCTAGAACCGCTAGACCACCGCGGCCGGCGTAATTCAGGTGTTTCACGCTTTCGTGAGTAGTCGACGCTCACAGTAGTTAGGTTTCGACCCCGCGATTATTTGGTAGTGTTCAACCTTAGCTCAGCAATGTGATATGTGATGTACTGCAACTGTTTTCTTCTTCACAGACTTTCACACTATCACCTACATACATATCATATACTTATAACTACATTTATCTTGCAATGCGGTCCTTCTTATTTTTATATGATACCTAACACTCTATAAGTATCTATCTTTCTTCATTTTGGGACGTGTCGATGCATTGTTCCCTGTGTAACTGGGTTTCCTCTTTTGATGCTAGTCAATTGTCAGGATGAGCATTACTGCAAAGGGTATTTGATTCTAGGGCATTATGTCAGGGTGAAAAACACTAAATAAATTACTTTTTCTCTCTTAACAACATGTGGGCAGGGTGGGTTCTTCCTTGGCTCGGGTATGAGGTAGAATGAAACAGCATTTTTACATAAGATATTTGAAAGTTTTGTACAACGGTTTCCTTACTGGATTGTTCTGGCTGGGAGAGCTGCAGCTGTGTCGTTTGCGAAGCCTTCTGCTTGCGTGAGCAGCGGCGTCTGATTACGCCTGGCGGTGTTTATCTCGTGTCGCCGTTTCGCCCAGTTGCCTCGAGACGGGCCCCATGCAGTGGCCCGTGTAATTATTGAGAACGAAGTCGTGAATCGGATGGTGATACCTTGAATGTGGCGTCCCAGTGCTTCTCTTCTCTATGCTGCCGCCTGTGTTGTGCGTCGGGGGAAAGCCAGTGTCCCAGACTCGAACAACAGACTCCAGCTTGCCAGTCTTCGGCTGTCAAATCTTCATCCCAGCTCACAGGTGACTGCTGATGTGAGACCGTCTCCTTCCCAACCTCACGAGTCACCCGGGTACCTAAAAATCAGTCTTCGAATACCTTCTAACTTCTGTCTTCTGGCGGCGAGGCTGCTGCTTGCTATTCCATTACAGTGGCGGACTTGGTGCTTCTGTGTACGATGAAGTCTCGTCTTGCATGAGGGGTCTTCAGCACCGAAACTGACTGAAAATTACAGTCGGGCCCACTGTGTCTCGCGTATTTATTTACTTCAGTTCACTGGAGGTGAACGACTTCACGGTCATTTCCTCTTCTGTCACGTTGAAAAGCTTCTCGAAGAATCTTCTTAATATCAGTCATTGGCTCTTGGAATGTAGTCAAGGGCCTTTGATCACATGTGACAATTGAAAAACACATGAGCTGGTCAGGCGATGCCCTGACGGCTGAATCGACAGCTTCCGCTTATGTGGGGAGGGCGATGGCTTTTCCTGAACGTGCTGACTTTACGCACCAGTCATGGCCACTGCTGCTCTGCCCGCTGTTAGCCAGTGTGTAAAACTTCTAAACTAAACTAAGTTTTCCATTTATTTTCTTATTTCTACTTCACTTTACATTGATTTCACTAATTTATTTACCTATATTAAGTACCACTCAACACTTGGAAGAAAAAAAACTTAATGCTAACTTAAAACTAAATCTTCATAGATAAGTGCTCGATGGTTACTAATACTTCCTTCACATATTCAACCATGTATTCATTCACTTCAGTGTGTAGTCGTGTTAACACAAAACGAATTTCATGTATGCGTCTCTCCTTACCTTATAAATTTGAAAGATAAAGTGTATTAGGGGCATGGTGCGATCTCTTATTCAGTTTGCCAATTATACTGTACTCGCTTGTTTACCTGCAACAAGAGTTTTCTCTTGTATCAAGAATGATTAGTGTATGCACTTTGAATACTTAAATCTGTAAATATTGCATATATTTGAATATAAAGGACGTAGTAGCTTAGCTTAAGTAAATATCTCCTACTTTATCGTCCCATTCCTGTGTATATAATCCCTTAGTTTATCTTTGTTTGTGTGTATTGTATAGACAGTTGTTGTATAGACTCTACATTCTATATCTCTGATTCCTCGATAGGCTTTACAAATGCTAGTGCAAGCTGTAGCTCATCAGGTTTGTTTGTTTTGAGTGCTCCAACACTTTCAATTGTGCCTGTCTGGAGCGCACACGCTTGTGGTTTGTTGCCAGCTTGCTTCCCAATGCACATGCACTGGATTGCCCTGATACCAGTTGCATTATGGCGAGATGTGTATTGCATTGCATGCTACCGTGCATTTTACAAGTTCATTTATTTGTTTATAACTGGGCTACATGCAAGGTGAAGCTTTGTCTTTAGAGTATCGTAATCTCCAGACACATAAACGTAAAATTCTTCCTTGTTACAACCACTCATCTTGTCGTTTACACATTTGACATATAAGGAAAAACACAAACAAAAATTTTCCTTAACAATTAACAACATAAATTCTGGAATGTGACTTTCCAGCAGTCTAAATCTAATATTATTATACAATCATGTAACTTAGAGGGCATACACCCCTCTTTCAATATGTAAAAGTTTTCATCTGGTGCGGGTCAAGGCCTTGTCTTTACCTGTGTTCATGTGTACCAGTCTGTGTGCTTCTGGGTAGAGGATTTTAGTAATTATGTATGGCCCGGTGTGTAGTAGTTGCCACTTATAGTTCAGTTTTACAGGTTTTGTGGATTTGGGATGTGTTCTAAGTAACACCTTTTGTCCTACATAAAATTGTTTCGTTCATTTCAGTTTTCTGTCACAAATTCCTTTCCTGTATTTAGCCCAGGTTCCAAGGTTGATTACTGCTTGCCGTATCTTACCCTCTGATGATAATTCCTGTATAGGTATCTTAGGCAAAGGTTTCTTCCACTCGTCTACTTGTTTGCAATTGAACATGAGCTCATTTGGTGTAAATCCAGTTGATCTATGGGGAAGGCCTTTAACAACTTGTAAAAAGTGAGTGACATATTCAGTCCACTTGATATGTTTATGAGGTATATAGGTCCTCACAAACTTGTTGAATTCTTTAAACAACCTTTCAATGGGGGATGCTTCGGGACGAAATTTGGACACTAAAATGTGTTTGATATGGTTAGAGTATACAAACTCTTTCCATTTACATCCAACAAAATATGAGACATTATCTGTTTATATGACTTCTGGTTTGCTACTCTTACAAAATAATGCTCTTTGATTCTTCTTATAATTGAACTGGCTGTAATGATTTGTACAGTATACAATTTTATGTATTTGGTGAAAATATCATGCAGACCTACCATATACTTTACGCCACTCTTACCTCTGGGATTAGGGTCCAGCCTCATAAAAAGATATCTTTTCTACAGATTTTCAACCACAATGGGATATAGTTCAATCTGTTTGGAGATGTTAGAATGTTTTGTTTTCTGGCAGGCAATACACTTTAGTACCACCTGTAGTACTCATCGTCTAAGAGTGCGGTAATAACAATATTTACCTATTTTGTCAGTGCACTTTGCAGTGCCATAATGGCCCCAAGGTCTCTGTGTGTGTGAGATAAAATCATCTACATAGTCCTCTAGCAAACATTCATACTATTGTTCTTATTTGGGATGGTTCCCATGGAACAGAACACCTTCATGAATAGTGGAAAACCTTTTTAAGTTTTCATCACCATTTTGCGTAAGTTTCGCTCTTATTTTACTCTGGCATTTGTCTTCCTGCTGTAATTGCCCCATGTGTCTACACATGTTGGAGTGCTTTGTACTCCACCAACTTAGCTCTTGTGTCATTTTCCTGCTCTAAAGGATCATTGAAACTCTCTAAGCCATGTGGTAATTGAGCAATAGCATCGACTATTATGTTTTCGTTTCCTTTTATGTACTCTATTTCAAAATCGAATTCTTGAAGATACATACGCCATCTGGCTATCTGTCAGTGTAGTAATTTACAAGTTAACAGAAACGATAGGGACTGATGGTCACAGTATGCTTTGTGTGTTTACCCCAAAGGAAATATTAAAACTTCTTAAAGGACTAAGTTACAGCCAAACTCTCCAACTCTTTAACTGAATATGAGCGTTCAGCTTTGGATAAGGTGCGGTTGGTGAAGCTAATTACTTTAGGGATGAGATTTCCTGCTTCCTCTACCATTTGAAAAAGGAATGCAGCCAGATCTTCAGAAGATGTTTCTGTGCATACACAAAAATCCTTCTTCATATCTGGTCAACATGAAATATTAGCATTTAATAAGGCTTGCTTTATATTCTCGTAATCAGTTTGACATTGCTTGTATCATAAACGAGGTCTGCTTTTCCAGAGAAGATTGAATAAAGCATCACCGTTCATAAGTTGGTGAGCGATGAATTTCCTGAAAATGAGACTAGGCCTAAGTATGCTCTTAATTGCCTCTTTTTTTGAGGAATAGGTGAGTTCCTAATGGCATCATTTTTATAGGATCTGGTTGTTACTCCCTGTTTGGAAAAGTGGTTCAATACTTGTCCAATTAGTCTTGAGTGTACTACGCAAGTGGGTGTGGCGACTAAAGGGTCGTCCACATATACTGTTACCTTACTCAAAAGTTTGGGTCCCAGCACATTGTCCGAAGCAGAGGTAAATACACCTTCACTTATTTTCAATCCAAATAGTAATACTTGAAATTCGAAGGACCTGAGCCCACGTACGATGCGGTATACTTCTGACTTTCTTCATGCAGTTTTATTTACTAATATGAGGACCGGAGGTAGATTATAGTAAGAAATTTAGCATCATGGAATTTCATAAGCTGTTCCCCTAAATTGTCTGGACATGTTCGGACTGATACAATAATCTTATTAATGTTACTTGTGTCAAAGACCAAGTGCACCTTGCCTTCTGGCCTCCTCACGGCCCAAGTAGGAGTACAATAAGAGGAAAATTATGGTTGTATCATGCCCCTATTCAAGCATCCTGTTAATTCCTTTTCTTACTGCTTCGCTCTTTGTCCGTGGTATGAGGTAGAACAAAAAGTTTCATGAAGATATACTTTCATTTTGTACACAAAATCCTTAATGATACCAGGTCTTTTTTTCAAATACATGTATATAAGCAAGTATCGGTTTCCTATGTTTCGCATGCTGTTCTTGAGGCAAGAACTTTAATTCACTTACCTTCATGTTTATTGTGTCGGAGTTTACCTGCCGGTCGAAGTGGCCGAGCGGTTCTAGGCGCTACAGTCTGGAACCGCGCGACCGCTACAGTCGCAGGTTCGAATCCTGCCTCAGGCATGGATGTGTGTGATGTCCTTAGGTTAGTTAGGTTTAAGTAGTTCTAAGTTCTAGGGGACTGATGACCTCAGAAGTTAAGTCCCATAGTGCTCAGAGCCATGTAAGCCCATTTGAAGTTTACCTCTTCTGCTGCCGATTGTTCTTTGTAGTGTGTGTTGACAAACATGACTATGGGATTTACCAACTGAATCACAAAGTCGTGAGTAACTTCAGTTTTACGTCTATCAGTACTTCCCCTGATTAGGTCTATTGCAAATAATTTGTTATTTACCATGAAATGACATTGGCCCTTGCCTATATCAATTTGTACTTGGTATGTCCTAAATGTATCCATACCGATTAACCAGTCAACTAATAATTTCTTTACTATCAAAAAATTACATCGTACAGAAAACTGGCCTAATCGGATGGGAATTAAAGATTGTACAGGGTGATTCAAAAAGAATACCACAACTTTAGGAATTTAAAACTCTGCAACGACAAAAGGCAGAGCTAAGCACTATCTGTCGGCGAATTAAGGGAGCTATAAAGTTTCATTTAGTTGTACATTTGTTCGCTTGAGGCGCTGTTGACTAGGCGTCAGCGTCAGTTGATGCTAAGATGGCGACTACAGTATCTGGAGATGTTAGAGAATTGGCTGTTCCCTCAGCTCGAACAAGAAGCACAACAATTCATATTTCAGCAGGATGGAGCGCTACCACATTGGCACTTATCTGTCCGTAACTACCTGAACGTCAACTACCCGAGGCGATGGATCGGCCGCCAGGCAGCCCGTGACAGAGCACTTCATCACTGGCCTCCAAGAAGCCCTGATCTTACCCCCTGCGATTTTTTCTTATGGGGGTATGTTAAGGATATGGTGTTTCGGCCACCTCTCCCAGCCACCATTGATGATTTGAAACGAGAAATAACAGCAGCTATCCAAACTGTTACGTCTGATATGCTACAGAGAGTGTGGAACGAGTTGGAGTGTCGGGTTGATATTGCTCGTGTGTCTGGAGGGGGCCATATTGAACATCTCTGAACTTGTTTTTGAGTGGAAAAAACCTTTTTAAATACCCTTTGTAATGATGTATAACAGAAGGTTATATTATGTTTCTTTCATTAAATACACATTTTTAAAGTTGTGGTATTCTTTTTGAATCACCCTGTATTTTGGCTTCTTTAGATTTCTGACCAGTCGCAGTTTGTACCTTGCAATTTTGCACTGGCAGTGTGGGTATGCATCCACGTTTCATCAGTTCTTGGAAGAATCCCTGTGTCAAGCACAATGGGTACATCAAGGTCAAATATTTTGGATTTAGTAGGAGTTTGTACCTCGCCTTCCATGTGTATCCTCATTATTTTGATACAGATTATCTTTCACATTACTAATATGATCGTATCTGATAAAGCAAGTGTCGATCAAGCTCGTGCCGCCACTGTGCTCCCAGGTCACAGAACGGGGCCCTATTGTGACTGGTTCAAGTTGTCCAGTATCGCGGTGGCATCAGTCTCTGGGTTAGGCGTAACTTCTACTACATGGCTTGTTGGCGTTTGATGACGTCAGTTAGTAACCTGTGAGGCTCTCGACTGAAATTATCTTTGCCTTTGCGTGTTATTCGGCATATATGCGTTACTTTGCTCGCCGAATTCCGCTGTCTGCGGATTATTCAGCTGTCTGGTATTGGTTAGTGTTGGCCAAGCGAACAGCTGATTATTGCCAGTAGCTTGTGTCTGTACGTATTGTACAGGCTGACCATACTCTGCTTGCCCATTGTAGTTGTTTTTCTTAAATTTTTGCCCATTTCTTTTATATCCGCCCTTGAATTTACGGCTTTTGCCATTGCTGTTGTGGTTACCGTTACCTCACCATACGTCTGTGTGGAGTAAAGTTGCCATCCGTGTTGTACTACGAATCCGTTGTTCACATGTTAGTCCGTAAATCTCTGTGGAACTATCTGCGTATTAACAGGCTTGGGTTGTACTGGTCTCTCTTCGTATATCAAATGTATTGAGTCGAGTACAGATAGAAAGTATTCGGTGTCGTGTTATGGAATGGTAATGCGATTTTTCGTGATGTGGGCAGGTAGACGGCTCTTTTAAATTTTCAGCACGTCTACTTGAGATAACGGGTTCGTCCAGTATCTGGTTTTATTCAAATAGTTTTCAAAATAGCTCCTTAAGTTTCCATGTTTGCTATTGAATGGAGCTAGGTTAAATACTTTACGTCTGAGCCTTTATTGTACGTCCTTGGAACAATATCTATCCAGAAAAACTCTCTCAAACTCTTCATAGTAATAGCAATGTTCCACCATGTCCGTAGCCCATAGTAGACCATCACACTGTGTGTGTCCAACAATCAATCTAATTTTCTGGGCTTCAGTTCAGGTACGAGATAAAGCGTTTCTAAATGCTCTGATAAAGACCACGGGGTTTGTTCTTTTCCCTTTTATAGGTAAATACCAAAAACTGTCGATGCCTAAGTAATCCTTCACCTGTAAGTAATGTTGACAACACGCCGCGCTGCCAGTGACAGGCGTGTTTGTGTTTGCTTGTGGTGTAGCGAATGGCAACTGCGCATTCTGGACAGATACAGCTGCCGGCGAGTGTTGTTGCATTCTCCAGCCGTCGCTGTCTTCCTTTGATGGGCTAGCCACATATTGTGGGAAACCAGTGAAAGTATCTAACTTCTCAAAAAGCATGGGTTTGTTTTCTGTCAAATGTTGTTTTGGAATGTCAGTAGTTTTAGCAATACTGTCTTGTAACCTTCCCTCTGCTTCCGTTAAACCTGAATCTGTTTTAGCTAGAAATTTACTTTATTTCTCTTTTAGAGCTTCTTCTACTGTATCTACATAAATTTTGCATTCTTTTCGACAAGGTGCTGCACTTATCCAGCTTCCTGGCTTCAGCTTTTTTCATTATTTCCATTACATCTGCACATATCTTATGTTTCGGTTTTTTGGCAAATTTTGACTCTATACTTAACTGGTCCACTCTTAATCTTAGCTTTTGTACTTCTGTAGGTAAGTTCTTGTTCACGTCTTGTACCTCGGTAACTGTGTCCATCTCATTGTTTACCGATGCATCCACCTGGGATTGCGTCTCTTGAATTTGGGAATATGCTTCAATAAGGTTTTGTAGCTCACCTGCAAGTCGTTCCTGTTTATTGTCTACGGATAATAATCTTTCCGTTCACGTATTTACATTGCGGGATATGTCGGTAATTATTTCTTGTTCTAATTGTTTACCTAGTTCTGTTAACTTCCCAGATAGTTTGTCAGATAATTCAGTGCGTATAGTTTTGCCCACTTCACTGAACTATGGAAATGGAAATGAGCGTTTGGCGTCATTGGCGGGGAGGCCCCTTACGGGGCAGGTTTGGCCGCCTTGGTGCGAGTCTTATTACATTCGACGCCACATTGGACGACCTGCGCGCCGGATGGGGATGAAATGATGATGAAGACAACACAACACTCAGTCCCTGAGTGGAGAAAATCCCCGACCCACCCGAGAATCGAACCCCGGCCTCTTAGGACGGCAGTCTGTCATGCTGACCTTTCAGCTATTTGGGCGGACTTCACTGAACTATTGACTAATACTACTCTTGAAATCGTTAATTGCCTGATTTTGCTGTGTAAACTGTTGTCCTCTGTTTTCCTGATGTTTTGTGAACTGCTGTGTCATACTCTTAAGATGTTATGTTATTTGTTGCACGAGTTTTGCAAATTGTGTGTCTCACTAGTATTTACATTGTTTTTACAAACTATTTCCTGTTCCTACTTTCGCGATGTCGTGAGCAAGTAATCAAAGGATTTTTCGCTGTCGCATGCTTCAGTTTCACTATTTGAAAAAATGTTGCCCGGTGAGAACTGAGAAATTGTCTCATCGAGCGTCGTAAAAGTGACATCATGATTAGTTATATTATCAGTGTAATTATTTATTGATAGTGGGACACCAACGTCGTTGTTTTGGTTGCTACCGGGCAGATTATGAATTGGTGTGTAGCCTTCAAATGTTGCCAAGCTCGGATTTCTGACATCTTGGCATATTGCATTTTGTAATGAATTTTCAGCAATGGCCATTTCCTTTGGTTCCATTGTAAATATTTTTTAACAAAATTATGGATAAAATTCTACAAAAATTAAATTTTGTCTGTATTGGTACTTTTCAATTAAAGTAGGTTTACCTGCGTGTTCACCAATGAACCTGGTTATTGTCTGACAGTCTTATAGTATTTGAATGACTTAATTTACACTTTAATGATGACTTTGTACAAATTTCCGTCTTTTTTGTAGAAATGAACTGTCTGTAAAGGATATTAATTGGAAGGAAAGAGATTATCTGCTGCCAGAGAGACAGCGCCAAGCGTGGCTGTATAAGCATACAGCGTAGCAGCTTTCCTACATTTACTGCTGAAATCAGCATTACTGGCTCGTCTCGTTAGTATGCAGAATTTTATTTTAACTTGCTCCTTGGATGAGTTTGATTCCCAATCTCATGGACATGTAAAAAATACAATGAAAGATTCATTAGTTTCTTGTAACAATAATACGAGTCATTTATCTCAAACATTTTTATCTCAACAATTGAAAGGTGTGTTCATATTTCGCTTGGTGCCGTCCTTTAAACGGTCGCCATTGAATAGGGATGAGGAAATGGAGATGGCTTTATAATTGCTTGGGATAATTGAAAGATTGATTGGAAAGAATAGTTCAAGAAAATTTTGAAGGTAATTTATGAATCTGTGCACAATCTTGTGTGAACTTTAACTGATACGAATATCAACAGACCTTTAATATCATTGCATTTCAAGGTCAATAAACATAATTTGCATTATGTACTGCTGCTACCAGTAGTGTGCGATACCAAAAATCACCACAACCATCGAAATTGTTGATCTTCACATTAATTCCATTGCGTTTAGTCTTGCGTGTGACAATGTCGATGTGGGAATGTTCCCCCATATACCACATGAATTATTATTGCTTGCACGGAACCTATTGGTGCAGGATCTCGGCGGTGAGTAAAAAGATGAACAGATAGGATTTGAACTTATAATGATGTGAATAAATGTTCTTTTTCTAATAACTTTTTATAATACTTTTAATGAGCAGTTAAAGTACACATTTTTAACAATGCTGGTACGACGGATCCAAGCATACATCAATACGCTGCCACTTCCCGAAATAAAGGGTGAAGATACATGCATTAATAAATTGAAGGGCGTATTTATTACTTTGTTTCATACAGATATCTAATGATGTATCAAAACATTATCCTTGCCACAAAACAACTCGTTAATTTACCTTTAATGGTGTCTATAACTCATTCAGTTTACATATAAGTTATATATATGAAAAGAAAAAAAACGAAAAAATAATGATTCAATACACCAGATAATGGACCACAATTCCCAGCTGGAAAACTCAAGGAATTCCCAGCGTGGAAAAATGTTACATATATAGTAATATCAAAATCATCCACCAGTAAAACCAGCTGACAGGGTCGTGCAAGAGTTAGGCAGACTATGTAGAACGTGTTGTAATAAGAAACGTTCTAAATAGCCAAACCTAATCAGAGGTTTTGGAAAGATTGTTAACAAATTGCCACATTCAATTGTGAAACAGTTACCTATAGAAGTAATAGGTTGTAAATTAGAAGGTGTACCACTATTGAAATGGACAGAGTGGCCAAGAGAAAATACACATTGGCTGGTGACAGAAATTACTATTTGAGAGTCATTAATTAAAATAGGTGAAAACAGAAGGAGGAGGTGTGAAGTATATACTCCAATACAATATAAGGTAGGAGATCTATTGTTAGTTAAAAGTCACAGACAGTCTGAAAAGTGATAAAATGGTAAAGAAATTCTATTCTTCATACGAAGGACTCTGTATTATTAAAAGTATGGATCACCCTCAAGCAGCTCTATAATCCAATCTGACATCAGAGAACGAAAAAGGAATGTTTACCACTCAGAATATATGACTGTTCATAGCTGACTAAAGAATAAAATAAGGGAGAAGTAGGGTAAATGTAGAATGAGAGGCAAAGAGATGGCTCGGCCAAAATAAGTCCAAGAACAGAGCACTGAGCATGCTCAAGTTCAGAAATGCCAGTGTTCACAACTCTAGCGCTCTGTGGAGTTTCAGCTTGGTGTTTACATCGTCAATTAGAATCAATGTATTAGTTATGATATAATATATGTCGGGATTCATTGGACTTCAACTTGTTGCACCATTTCCTTCGAAAATCATTATTCGAGCACTTAGAAACGGTTGAATTATTAGAGCTCCAAGTCGGTAGAATTACTACAACGACGAACGTTTCACATCTGATTCAATGGCTGAGTGCATAGGCTGACGTTTTACAAACCTAAAGGACGAGTGTTATAATCTAAAGGGAGTCAATTGTCAATTTTTCATATTATAACTGCGCAGGTAAAATTTTAATCTTTAACTCTCTACAAATTGTGCAGTTGTAGGCCTTTCTAGGTTCCATGTTCTTTCAAAAGATTCCATTTTATAATGGTCTAATCTCTAAACAAACAAACTGTCATCATAAAAATATTGATAATAGATTTATTTGTTTGCAATTACTTTCACCACCAGCTGGTGTCTCTATAGTTTTCAGCTAAGAGAAACTTGTCAGGTGATTGCAGTGATCTCTATACAACCTGGATGTAGAAGTCTGGTCTCTGAGCATAGAACTGCAGCGTTTCTGCAAATACACGTGCTTTGCATCGTCCGCCATATTGTAGTTTGGCAAACAAATTTCCGTCGTTCTGCATGTGACAAACAATTGCAGACTGATTTCTTGTTTTGAACTTCATGTCAACATATGATGTAATAGGCTGATGAGGGAGCGGAATTGAAAAGTATTTTCTTTGCATGTTCTAGTGACATTTCCTAGCAGCCATGTTGTAGTTTGGCAAGAAACGAAATATGTGCATATATGGCTGGCACGATTAGATAGCTGAAGTTCAATATCCAGGTAGTATAGAGATTACTAGGTGATTGGCATACGTCACAGGTCTGCTTCAAAATGGCTGATGTGAATGTTTGCGAGTGAATAATTACTGTCTTTGAAACTTGTGTTAGTGCTTCTGAAGTATGATATGATTATGCTGTTGATGCTTCCACATCAAAGAGATGTATTAGACGATTCAGAGATAATGGTGAGGTAGCATGACGTCAAATACCTGGAAGACCATGAGTCTCTACACAGAGACAAGATGAAGAATTGGCCAGGAGGGCCCAGAATGCTCCTTTGTCACTCATCTGGCAACTAATGAAAGCTTCACATTTCTCAGTGTTGTCCAGAACTGCTCTCAGAAGATTAATGGACCATGGTATAAGATCCTGTCGTGCTCTTGTCAAAGAATCATTAACTGACGAACAAGCTGCGGCTAGACTAGCAATTGTGTGCTCCTGGGAAGATGCCGATTTGAGGAAAGTCATTTTCTCTTATGAGTGCACAAAAAAATGGTTCAAATGGCTCTGAGCACTATGTGACTTAACTGCTGATGTCATCAGTCCCCTAGAACTTAGAATTACTTAAACCTAACTAAACTAAGGACATCACACACATCCGTGCCCGAGGCAGGATTCGAACCTGCGACCGAAGTGTCCGCACGGTTCCAGACTGTAGCGTCTAGAACCGCTTGGCCACTCCGGCCGGCCAGTGCACAATTGAGTCCATGAGCAGAGGTCCTGTTCTTGTACACCACACAGATGGGCAACAATATGACATGCTTCATGGCCACACGTGCTGGTATTGGATGTATAAGTGTGATACGTTGGGGCTGGATGTCTTACATGGGTGTAGGAATTTTATAGAGTATTCAAGGCAATTTCAGGTCAACATGTTACAAACATTTCCTTGAAAATATAATCATCCCTGGGGCTCGACTTTGGTATCCCAGAGGACTTCTCACTTACCAACATGATAATCATCCATCAGGCACATTAACATTAGGATTCAGAGCTGGTTTCAAAGGAGGGAGGATATTATTCAGTGCCTTCTGTGACCTCCAAAGTCACCTGATCTCAGCCCTAAAGAGCACATATGGGCTCAACAGGATTCTGTGGGACAGTTGGCCAGACGCTCCTCAAGGAACTGTGAATGCACTATGAGATTTGGTTCATTCTTCATGGCAGAGAATTTCCATGGATGAGAATTTTTTCCCTTGACTTGTAAATACTATGCCTCAAAGGATTCAAACACGTCTTGATGCCAATGGCATTTCGACAGAATACTGAAGCTATATGTAGCCCACTCTTCATTTCATTTTATTTCAGGTTTCTGTAAAAGGCAAAGAATATTAATTTCAAAATACAAATCTACTTGCTACTATATTGTTAGTATTTTTATGAGAGGTCAAATGAATATCACACTCCAAGGAAGATTATTTGTATTATTATGGGAAGTCTGGTGAATATAACCCTCCAAGAAAAATATTTTCATTTTTACGAGAGGCCAGATGAATATCACCCTTGAAGGGAGATTATTATTTTCGTTTTTATGAGAGGTCAGATGAAATCACCCTCCAATGATGATTATTTTTCTTGTTATGGGAGGCCAGATAAATATTACCTTCCAAGATAGATTAGCTTTAGATATCAAGTTCACAAACCATAATTAGTTATTTATTGAAGAGAATATTGAAAAAAGTAAAAACAGAAAATACAGTTTAATAATAAAAAGTAAATAAGCACAAAAAATTTGCGATACGATTAAAAGAATAGGCTGCACTGAGATTCGATCTGACACATACTAAAGTTGCCAGCACAGTAAACGGACACACTACCAAGAAGCTACCAATCTCCTCCTTTCAGCGCAATGATCGAATATGCCTACCGTAGTTGAAGCACGAATATTAAACTGGAAACAACAGATATTGGAAAGCACATACACTTGCCCGTATAAACCGCGTGTAAGGACTTAGAAAAATACGCCAGTCAACTGATACATTTCTCTCAGCTGAGAACTAGAGAGGCGAGTTGAAGTTGAAATACAACCTTTTTCCATATTTTTAGTATGACCGTTTGTCTTTTTGTTTAAAGAGTAGACTATTATAAAATGGAATCTTTTGTAAGAATGTGGAACCTAGAAACGCCAACAACTGCACAATTTGTAACCAGTTAAAGTTTAAAATTTTTCCTGTACAGGTCTAAATAAAAAAAATTGACAGTTGACTCCCATTAGATTCATCATTGTAGTAATTCTATCGACATGGAGTTCTTATAATTTAACCGTTTCTACGTGCTCGAATAATGATTTTCGAAAGAAATTTTACAACGAGCTCATGTCCAGTGAATCCCGACATATACTGTATCCCACCTATTACATTGCTTCTATTTGACGATGTAAACACCAAGCTGAAACTCCACAGACTGCTAGACTTGTGAACGCTGGCATATCTGAACTGGGGCATGAGCAATGCTCTGTTCTTGGACTCTAAATTATTTGGGCCTGGCAGTCTTCCTGCTTCTCATTTTACATAACTTCAAAACATTTTATAACAGGTGTTTTGCCATATTTTCGACTATATATTGGAAACTTACGCTGGAGTAACAACTTAGCAATATTGTAGGTATGGAATCAAACAGTTTCAGTTGCCTACCATTTTGGGGATCAAGAGTCAAATATTAAGTTTTGCTTAGTCATAGCAGAGAAATTATTGTAATAATTAACTGATAAAGTAGTATGCTACTGGAAGCACTAATTTTTTTCTTACATGCCAAAGCTGAGGGGTGGCATTGGAACTGGTGTAAAAAGACTCAAAGGTAGCCTTAACACAGAATACTATGAGTCAATGAACCAATTTCATTTTTAATTACTCTAAAAGGGATTTTGCACCAGTGGTGGTGTTTATCAGTTTGTGTGTTGATATCTTGGAGATACGGCAGTCCTGAGGGGAACTGTTCACATTTCTGAGGTTGGTGTATCTTCTATACCTGTGTAAGGGAACTAATGGTATCCCTTATGGCGGGTTATACCTTTTGTGGTAGACATGCAACCTGATAGTAGCAGCTATCAGAGCAAGTAACGTTGTTGTTGCCTTTCTAGTAGCCAACAACATAAAACCTAAATCTCTCCACTATAAAAGCCATCTTCCTTGGACAAAAATATCCATTCCTAAACAGTATTCAGACTTGAATACTCTACTTAACCTGAAATGGAGTATATAAAGTAAAGATTGTGTGGATTATATGATGTTAAGGGAAATTGTATGTATGACTATATGTTAAATTTTCTATATTAGTAGGGTAAATTTTATAGGTTATGTTTTAAGAGATAACTGCACCTGGCAGGGTTTCATGGTTTTTTACAAAGTGTTAGTTTAAATTCAGTTAAGTTTTCTAAGATATATTTTTTTTGTTTTTGGAAACATTGATCAATATCATTGGGTTTGTAAGAATTATTTTTTTAGGGGAGGCTTACTTCACTTAGTTTGAGCAGTTGAAATAATTGCATGCCCATGCTCAACTTAAAAAGGCCTATACTTCAGTGAGAGTTGCTACTATCCAATCAATTTCTATCATAATTTATTATAGTTGTGAGACAGAAGTTACCAAGTCGTTATTACTCTCACTCCCTAGGCTTTCCATAGTAAAGTATTACAATTTGTAGGGGGAGAGGGTGAAGCTGATGGTGTCTGTCCAGCAGGACTAGTGAACAGCTTCCTCTTTTGGCCCACCATAAAGTACCCCATGGGAGGAATATCTGTCTTTGGAGTCTATACCAATCCACTTCAAATCTTTACATGATCCATGATTAAACACTCAGACTAACATAGTCCACATACTTCTTTAGTATATATATACTACCCCTAATTAAAGTTACAGTTTCAGAACAATATAGAAAGAGAACCACAGAACAATTGCTCAAAATGACATCAAATTTAAACAGCATATTATTGATGCAGGGGAAACGTCATAGAAAAAAAGAAACTTAGCGAAAATTTGACCAACAGATGGAGCAATATGGTTTATACATTAATTCATAATTAGTTAAACTCCACAGACCCCTGGAGTTGGGAACACAGGCACTTCTGAACTTGGGCATGCGCAATGCTCTGTTCTTGGTTTCTAAATTATTTGGGCCTGGCAGTCTTTTTGCTGCTCATTGCACAGAACTTCAAAATATTTTATAACAGGTGTTTTGCCATACTTTCGACTCTATATTGGAAACTTAGGTGGGAGTAACAGTTTAGTAATATAGTATAATGGAATCAAAAAGTTGCACTTGCCTACCATTTTGCACCAGTTTATCAGTTTGTGTTGAAATCTTGGAGATACAGCAGTCCTGAGGGGAACTGTTCTCATTTCTGAGGTTGGTGCACCTTTTATACCTGTGTAAGGTAACTGATGGTATCCCTTATCGTGGGGTATACCTTTTGTAGCAGACATGTTTTTGGTCCCAGGGCAGTTAAAAACTAATCTCGTTTTCGCTTTTATGCGGGTTTTGGCCCTAGGACAATTCAAATTGATGTTATTTTGCTTTTTATGCGGGTTTTGGCCTCAGAACAAATAAAACGTCGATTTTACCCATCCCACCAAAAGACGCATGACACTTGGCTGTTCCTCAGTTTGTGTCTGAGAATCCCAACATGACTCCCTCCTTGAAGGATCGTGTGCTGCTGGTAAAGCTCATTTACAAGAACAGTGACCGTGTGCTGGTAGCCCTGCAGAAATTTCAGGCACTCTAGAGCATGAAAAAAGGCATTTTTCCGATGTCTGCTAAGGGTGTGGAGAAAATGATTACAAAATTCGAAAAGATGGGTTCTTTTGAAGTGCATTGTGGCAGAGTGAGGAAAGCAGCTGGTATGATGTCTGTCAAAGATGTGGCCACATCATTCAGGAGGGGTCGGGTGGTGGTGGACAAACATGCAGTGCCCAGGGGATTGCCTGAATGTTGGACATGTCTGAGATCATGGTGCACAAAATCTTACAAAACATCCTGCATTGCTATCCACACAAAATCATCGATATTCAGGAGCTGTTTCCTGCTGACTTGTCAGCAAGACAAATGTTAGCTTTGGAATTTCTTGCTCACGTGGTTGACTGGTTGCTTTTGGGGAGGAGATCAGGGAAGGCCGGCAAGGAAGTCAGCTGTGCCGTTTCTAAGGAACTATCCTGCCATTTGCCTGAAGCAATTTCGGGAAATCACAGAAAAGCTAAATCAGGATGGCTGGGCGCGGGTTTGAACCGTTGTCCTCCCGAATGCGAGTCCAGTGTGCTAATCACTGTGCCATCTCTCCCAGTTTGCTCGTATGGAAGTGGACAATGATTGGTTGGGCAACATTCCGTGGACAGGCAAAGCTCATATCCATCTCCAAGGACATGTCAGTATGCAGAATTGCATAAAATGGGCAACAGGAAATCTGCATGCGCGTTTACTGATACCACTTCTGACTGTGTGGTGCAGATTGACGGCTTCATTTATCGTAGAGCCACCTTTTTTCGAGTAGATGAGTCCTCTGGGTCCTGTTATCTGTACCATCTCTGGTAAACACCAGCGTCGTTCCAACCTTTCAATAGCATGGATGTGTGGCATTTTTATGCAAGATGGCGCTCCTCCACATATTGCACCGCCAGTGAAGTGGCTTCTGCAGAGACATTTTCTAATGCTAGAATTATAAGCTGTAATTTCCCTACATCCTGGTCATCGAGATCACCTGATCTTAATCCGTGTGACTTCTGGCTATGGGGTTATCTGAAAGATCTTTTGTTTGGTACTCAGTTATGCATGTAGCTCAATTGCAGGCACACAATGTGTAATGTATTCTGAACATGACCCACATGACATTTCGCTCTGTGCTGTTTCTCGACTTCAACCTGTGGCACAAAACGGTGGACAGCATATTGAACATGTCTTGCGCCAGTCTCACGACAGTGAGAATCTTATGTCAATTAATGTTATTTCGCTTTTTATGCGGTTTTTGGCTTCAGAACAAATAAAAATCGATTTAACCCATCTGATATGATACAACCTTGCTGTGTTGGATTGACATACCTAACTAAGAGAGCCACAACTGGTAACTGCTGAACATACTGAGTTAGCTCACTAATCATCATGCATGGTGTTATACGCAGCTCAAACCATAGCCATCATATTGTGATTCGTCTGTCATTTGTAACCAACGCCATTTAAGTTAAGACGCTTACATCAGCATCTATAGGTAAAATTTTCGTTAATGTTTTTCCGTGACGTTTAATTATGGACACCTTCTATACTCTAAGGTGACAAGTGTTGCGGGATACATCCTAATACCGTATCAGACCTCCTGTTGCCTGGTGTAGTGAAGCAGCTCGATATAGCATGGAGTCAACAAGTCGTTGGAAGTCCCCTATTGAAATATTGAGCTATGCTGCCTCTATAGCTGTCCATAATGACGAAAGTGTTAACAGTGCTGGATTTTGTGCACAAACTGACCTCTCGACTGTTTCCCATAAATTCTCTATGAAATTCATGTCAGATAATCTGCGTAACTAAATAATTCGCTCAAATTATCCAGTGTGTTCTTCAAACCAATTGCGAACAATTGTAGCCCAGAGACATGGCGCATTGTCATCCATAAAAATTCCATCGTTGTCTGGTCTCCAAGCAGCTGAACATAACAATTTCCAGTAAATGATCGGTTCACTTGGGCCAGAGGACCCAGTCCATTCCATGTAAACACAGCCCACACCATTAGGGAGCTTGCACAGTGCCTTGCTGACAATTTGGGTCCATGGTGTGTTGGGGTCTGTGCTACACTTAAACATTACCATCAACTCTTATCAACTGAAATAGTGACTCATCTGACCAGGCCACAATTTTCCAGTCATCTAGGGTACAATCCATATGTTCATGAGCCCAGGGAAGGCACTGAAGGTGATGTTGTGCTATTAGCAAGGAAGTCTGCTGCCATATCCCCATTAACGCAAAATTTCGCCACACTATCCTAAAGGGTATGTTCGTCGTTTAAGTACCACATTTATTTCACGCAGTGTTGGTTTTCTGTTAGCATTGACAATTCTACCCAAATGCCACTGATCTCAGTGAACGCCGTTGGCCACTGCATTGTCCGTGGTAAGAGGTAATGCCTGAAATGTGGTATTCTCGGCACACTTTTGACACTGTGGAACTCGGAGTATTGAATTCCCTAGCCATTTCCGAAATGGAATGTCCCATGCATCTAGGTCTACCATTCCACATTCAGTCTCTGGTAATTCCTGTCGTGCAGCCATAGTCACTTCAGACATCACTCATGCAAAGCTCTGCTTGCCCTTTTCTCACATGATATACTGTGGAATCTGGGTGAAGGACAACAGGCAGATTTCATATTTCTAGATCTTCAGAAAGCATTTGACATGGTGCCCCAGTGCAGACTGTTAACGAAGATACAATCATACGAAATGTGTTCACAAGTGTGTAAGTGACTCAAAGACTCCTTAAATATAGAACCCAGTATGTTGTCCTCGATGGCGAGTGTTCATCAGAGACAAGAGTTTCGTCAGGAGTTCCCCAGGGAGGTGTGATAGGACCACTGTTGTTCTCTATGTACACAAATGATTTGGCGGACAGGGTAGGCAGCAATCAGCAGTTGTCTGTTGATGACGCTGCGGTGTACAGTAAGGTGTCGAAGTTGAGTGACTGTAGGAAGATACAAGATGTCTAAGAAAAAATTTCTAGTTGGTGTGATGAGTAGCAGCTAGCTCTAAATGTGGAAAAATGTAACTTAATACCCATGAATAGGCAAAACAAACATGTAATGTTTGAATACAGTGTTACTGGTGTCCTGCTTGACACAGTCAAGACGTTTAACTGTGTGGGTGAAACGTTGCGAAGCGACAGGAAATGGGACAAGCATATAAGAATTGTGATAGAGTAAGCGAATGGTCGACTTTGGTTTATTGGGAGAATTTTAGGAAAGAGTGGTTCACTTGTAAAGGAGACCGTGCATAGGACGTTGGTGCGGCCTACACTTGAGTATTCCTCAAGCGTTTGGGATCTGTACCGGAACAGATCGAAGGAAGACACCAAAGCAATTCAAGAGGTGGGCTACTAGATTTGTTACCAGTAGGTTCGAACAGCACGTAAGTGTTACAGAGATGTTTTGGGAACTCAAATGTGAGTCCCTGGAGAGAAGGTGGCGTTTTTTTTTTTTTCGAGTAACACTACTCAGAAACTTTAGAGAATCAGCATCTGAAGCTGACTGCCAACGATTCTACTTCTGCCAACATACATTGTGCATAAGGACTATGAAGATAAGATACGAGCAATCAGAGATCATATGGAGTCACATAGATCGTCGTTTCTTCCTCGCTCTATTTGCGAATGGAACAGGGAAAGAAATTACTAGTAGTGGTACAGGGGGTCCTCCGCCACGCACCACACGGTGCCTTCAGAGTATTTATGTAGATGCACACATCTTTTCACATGAATCATCTGAGTACAAATGACAGCTCCTCCAACACACTGTCGTTTAATAGCTTGTGTTCACGATAGTACCGCCATCTGTATAAGTGCATATTGTTATTTCATGACTCCTGTTACCTTACTGTATACTGACGTTGGCGAACAAGAGTCGGTTGTATTAGTGATAGGTATGGAAATAAGCAGCTTGTAGATATTGTTTGGGAACGGAAGCAATCTGATGAGGATGACATTTCATTCGAAAACGAGTAAAACCAATTTTTAAATCTTTTTAGACCATATCTCTGGCTCTGTACAAAAGCCTAACACATGCACATAAGATGTTGTGCTAACTTACATTGAATTCCAGGTAATACTGTAACATCTGATAACTAGTCACTGCTCTATACTGTATGTACTGCATTCCGAAGGGCACTGTTTCTAAATTTTTATGTTACCTAGAACACACTGAAGATAGATCGGAATGTAACGTTTTTGCCTCAACAGTTAAGCCTTGCTTTTATTCTTAGAGTCAGTCCAGGTTCTGACTGGGCGAAAGTGCTGTAAAAATACGCCTGTTTTACCGGAGCAGTACTTAATTTTAGTAATGAAACTTTGTACTGCTGTGCATAATAGCCATTTCTCAATGATAGCGCCAATACGAACACTGTTATATTTGCACAGGATTTGAGTGAGAGTCAAGAGTAGTTTTAAACCTCTAAAACCACGAATAAATTTCCATTTCATCTTTTATTTCCACTCAATGACTAAATCAAAAAATTGTCATTGTACTGAGATAAAAAACGCCTTCACAGCATTGACTGTTCTGCAATAATATGATTCTCAACAAGATCACATTATCAGTAACAATACAACTAATCCATTTTGTCACCTGAAAAAATGATATTTTACTAAGGCCGGTATTACACTGTCATATTTCTTTGACAAAGATATGATCAAATATTCGTCAAATCTGTTTGACAAAGACATTTGAGGTGGCGCTAACAATGGGTATTACACTGTCATCACATTTTTCGCCAAAGTTCAAGATGACTGACAACTTTTATTATGCACAGCAGTTACATGTACCACTATTGCACTGTGTACGCATTTGGAAGATAGGCGGTGGGGGGGGGGGGGGGATATATGTATCTGGGTGAAGCCGTGGGTTTTAAGACGAGACGATATGAAAATGAAACGATCGTATGGCATTTTTGGCCGGGAGGCCCCATCTGGGGAAGTCCAGCCACCGAGTACAAGTATTTTTTTTTTCAATCAACGCCACACTGGGCGACTTGCATGCCGGTGATGAGAATGAAGTGATGATGAGGACAACACAACACCCAGCCCAGGAGCAGAGAAAATCTCCAACCCAGCCGGGAATCGCACGCGGGCCCGTTGCCTGGGAAGCAGGTACATTACCACTCAGCTACACAGGTGGACGGCTCGACAAGACGATAAAGGCATTCACCAAAATTTGTTACGTGAACTTCTAGTGGAGGACATCAAGTCGTACATAAATTGCTTAAGAATGGATGACATTTCAGTATTTGCTCAGTGCAGTGTCTCGTCATACGTATAAAAAATGTGCTGTGTGGCTAGAGCCCCCCAGTGGGTAGACCATTCACCTGGTGCAAGTCTTTCGAGTTGACGCCACTTCGGCGACTTGTGTCGATGGGGATGAAATGATGATGATAAGGACAACACAACACCCAGTTCCTGAGTGGAGAAAATCTCCGATCCAGCCGGGAATCGAACCCGGCACGCTAGGTATGACATTCCGTCACGCTAACCACTCAGCTACCAGGGGCGGACGTCTCGTTGTATCACACCGCACAATACTCACTTAAGAACTGCTATATCTGCACAATACAGGCTCACAGTAACATGTCTTACTACAGGAGAGAGTTACTCTACCTTACAATACAGCACTCGAACAACACAGTGCACATTAACTGAAATAATACCTGAAACGTGTGAAGCAATTTATAAAACACTAAAAGAACCAATATCTGAAATTAAATAAATGTTCAATACACTTTATTTGCATTAAGAACTACTTTTATTGTAGATCAAAGTAATAAATACGTTTTGTGTCCCAAAACTACAAAATTAATAGAAATGTATGAAGCTGATGCGGCGCTTTAAGATGTGAGGCATCCTAAGTACAAAAATAGATCAAGAAGACTGGATTAATTTTCTTTTTTACATCGTCAGCAGTGCACCTGGACCATATCTTATGGCTAATCACCTCAGCAATTTTTTTTGTTGCTCTCCAGTCTTCTTAATATATTTTTGTACTCAGGTTGCCTCAAGCTATAAAGCGCCTCATCATCGTGATACATTTCTATTAATTTTATACTTGACAGCACACACACAAATTAAATTTCGCAACCATGTTTACAAACACACTACTGCTGACAGAACGCTGCAGGGATGCTAGAGCTCCAAGTGGTAACATTTCACATTGCAGTGAACAGAAGACAAGCGACTTTTATGACCAAGTCTACAGCTAGGCCCTAGATTTGATCATATTTATTTGAGGACGGGCGAGAGTTGACAAATTTCCCAGTTACGCCACAAAATTTCTTACCATCCCAAGCCCTTTATTTTGGCACGACGATAACTTTCCATGTACATAAACAAACAATTCTAGATGTGTTCTGCCGAATGAACCAGGCAAAATGAAAGCAGATCCACCTATCGGCAATTGCTGAAGCTCACATGCGATGGTGGGGGAAACTGACATGTGCAAGAAAATAGAAAACGCTGCAGCTTTAGTAATGTATGTGGAAGCTGCCACAACAATGTGCAGGTGGGGTATTTGCACCTGTAAGCTTACTTAAGCGACTGATGGTGTGTGTGTGTGGGGGGGGGGGGGGATGCACATTTAAGAAATTCATTCCTGTGGAAATCCGGATTACCCGCTGAATGCATGATTCTCTATGCTTGTAACCTAATCCAAAACCTCTATTTCAATTTTGTCTAATCATTAAATAGAAGGTAATATGGCTGTAGCGCTTCAGATAGTTAGCAAAAAAGTCAAATTTAGGAAAGTATATATAACTAAATATATTTGTACCTACACTTATAATATTCCTTTAACGTTCAGTTTCAATAAAGTGAATTTCAAATCTGATACGCAGTAATACCTTAGCGCCTGTGACTAAGCATAAGCAAGATGTGTAGACGTAACAGAAAATGCATAAGTGGTATCATACGCATTTTTTCTCGAGAGTGAATCAAGAAAGCATATCGTGTGCATATGGAACAATGTGTAACGGCCGTATGAATGCAAATGAAATGTGCCGTTCTAACCGTGAAGCACTGGAGAAAGACGCAAAGGAACACGTTAAGCTGCTGGAAAATACAGTGAAATACTTATCTACACCATCACAAAAAGAACTTGGAAATTCCCAAACCTACAACTAACCAAAGGATTGTGTAAAACCCGAAATTAATTCAGACAGCTTCCAGTTACCCTTAAGAAACCGTTTTCAGTGTCTACTCTTAGACAGTGAACTTGAAACGAAAGAGGTTGGCAATCCAGATAAATCACTTCGATCTGTAGTGGCAGTAAAGAAATGCACTATGCAGTCATTATGTCGAAATACAGCTTCAGAAACCAGCTGTCACGAAGTGAAGGTAAACTAGCAGTGCAACAACGTAAACAAAGGGTTACCAAAAAGCATTAGTATAGTGTTGCCTGCTGACAGCCACGGCAGAGGAATAGCAGAAATTTTCGTTACCAACAAGACCTCAATGCGACAAGTGTGGTGAATCCTGGAGCAGGATTAGACAAAATACTGAAGGACCATAAAAACAGTAATTGTGTGTCGCAAAACCAGCGTACCGTGATAGTAGGCGGCGCAAACGATGCATATAGAAATGAACTGAAAGCAGCAACAAGAGTATTAAGAGAGACACTTTGTACATTTGGGGATCAGAAAATAATTGTGCTAGGCATACCATATAGGTATGACCTTATTGAATCGTCATGTGTAAACAGAGAGATCCAAAAAGCAAACAGGGCTTGCAAAAAGACCTGTCAATCCACATTAAATGCTGTTTTTGTCATCCTAAGTGAGCTGGAAAGAAAGCACTTTACAAGACACAGAATGCACTTACATAAGTGGGTCAAATCATTAATCTACCAAAGGATCAAATTGTTCGTAACAAGTGTTTTTTTCTAGAAGTGAGAAATATGACACAACTGCACTGCCAACAGCAAAAAAGATCTGCAAAGTATCTTGCACTAGCAAGGCTGTCAATGTCATAGAAATCCCTGCCTGCCCAACAAATCTAGCTGTGGCACGGCTAGAACACAGGAAAGCATTTGTAACAATACCAGCAACAGCAGTAATAAAATACCTAGAACCAATGTCTACAGCGGCAAATAAATGTTCACAACATGTACATCTACACAACCAATAGCAACAGCAGCAATAGATGACTGAGGAGCAACTCCACCAGAAGAAAAGGAAACAACAGCAAGTGAAACACACAGTGTAGCAAGCAGGCAGACAACAGTGCCCCCACACCATCTGAAAGATTTTTTTAACATCAAGCATGAAGAGGAGGAGGGCACCACGATAAGTACAACTAAATGTTTAACAGTACTTCATCAGAATATAGAATCCATAAAAAACAAAGTTCAGCAACTAGAGGTAAATTTACAAACATTAGACAGTTCAGCTGTGTATATTACGAAGCACTGGTGCACACAGTATGAAATCTCATATTTAGCCTTAGCCTCATACGAACTTGCTTGTTTCTACAGTGGACTCTCCATAAAAGGTGGTGGGTTCATGTATTTATGTGAAGAGAGGTATTTTCATTTAAAGACAGAAATGATCTTACTGCATTAAGTGTTGATCAACATCTTGAACTTTCAGCTATTGAAGTAACAGAACAAAAAAATTAATGGCAATTTGTGTGGTGATGTGGGATGCTATTTTCTCAAAACTAAATCAGACACTGGCTACAGTATCTTGCTCAAAAACAACCATAATAATCTAAATGTCAATATGATGAAGTCAGCTGATGTCAGCCATGCCTATCTAAATGTTTTGTACAGTTATGGCCAAAACTTCACTTGTAAGCTGTCCCGCTAGAGTAACCAAACAATCTTCTACATTGACAGACCATGTAGCAACAGATACAGACAGGAAAAATGCTATATACATGTTCAAGATCTAGGCTTATCAGAGTATTTCTGTCAGATATTAAAAGTAAATTTTTGTGTACAAAACCCCCTTAAATTAATAGTCCACAAAGGTCTCTTCTCAAAGTGAAACCTGCATGAATTTTCATCTAAAATACAATATGAAGGGTGGGAGGAAGTCTATGCAGAACCGAATGTGAACAAAATGTTTAATAGCTTCACGTCCATTTTTAAACTAAAATTTGGGGAAGCATTCCCCAAAACTTAGCATACCATTGAACTTCAGAAAAAATATGTTGTTTGTTGTGGTCTTCAGTCCTGAGACTGGTTTGATGCAGCTCTCCATGCTACTCTATCCTGTGCAAGCTTCTTCATCTCCCAGTACCTATTGCGACCTACATCCTTCTGAATCTGCTTAGTGTATTCATCTCTTGGTCTCCACACTGCCCTCCAATACTAAATAGGTGATCCCTTGATGCCTCAGATCATGTCCTACCAACCGATTCCTTCTTCTAGTCAAGTTGTGCCACAAACTTCTCTTTTCCCCAATCCTATTCAATACCTCCTCATTAGTTATATGATCTACCCATCTGATCTTCAGCATTCTTCAGTAGCACCACATTTCGAAAGCTTCTATTCTCTTCTTGTCCAAACTAGTTATCGTCCATGTTTCACTTCCACACATGATTACACTCCATACAAATACTTTCAGAAACGACTTCCTGACACTTAAATCTAATCTTGATTTTAACACACTTCTCTTCTTTGGAAACGCTTTCCTTTCCATTGACAGTCTACATTTTATATCCTCTCTACTTCGACCGTCATCAGTTATTTTGCTCCCCAAATAGCAAAACTCCTTTACTATTTTAAGTGTCTCATTTACAAATCTGATTCCCTCAGCATCACCAGACTTAATTCGACTACATTCCATTATCCTCGATTTGCTTTTGTTGATGTTCATCTTATATCCTCCTTTCAAGACACTATCCATTCCATGCAACTGCTCTTCTAAGTCCTTTGCTGTCTCTGACAGAATTACAATGTCATCGGCGAGCCTCAAAGTTTTTATTTCTTCTCCATGGATTTTAATACCTACTCCGAATTTTTCTTTTGTTTCCTTCAATGCTTGCTCAATATACAGGTTGAATAACATCGGGGATAGCTACAACCCTGTCTCACTCCCTTCCCAACCACTGCTTCCCTTTCATGTCCCTCGACTCTTATAACTGCCTTCTGGTTTCTGTACAGATTGTAAATAACATTTCGCTCCCTGTATTTTACCCCAGCCACCTTCAGAATTTGAAAGAGAGTATTCCAGTCAAAATTGTCAAAAGCTTTCTCTAAGTCTACAAATGCTAGAAACGTAGGTTTGCCTTTCCTAAATCTGGCTTCTAAGATAAGTCGTACGGTCAGTATTGCCTTATGTGTTCCAATATTTCTACGGAATCCTAACTGATCTTCCCCGAGGTCAGCTTCTACCAGTTTTTCCATTCGCCTGTAAAGAATTCGCGTTAGTATTTTGCATCCGTGACTTATTAAACTGATTTTTCGGTAATTTTCACATCTGTCAGCACCATCTTTCTTTGGAATTGGAATTATTATATTCTTCTTGAAGTCTGAGGGTGTTTCACCTGTTTCATACATAGTGCTCACCAGATGGTAGAGTTTTGTCAGGACTGGCTCTCCCAAGGCCATCAGTAGTTCTAATGGAATGTTGTCTACTCCCGGGGCCTTGTTTCGACTCAGGTCTTTCAGTGCTCTGTCAAACTCTTCACGTAGTGTTGCATCTCCCATTTCATCTTCATCTACATCCTCTTCCATTTCCATAATATTGTCCTCAAGTATGTCACCCTTGTATAGACCCTCTATATACTCCTTCCACATTCCTGCTTTCCCTTCTTTGCTTAGAACTGGGTTCCCATCAGAGCTCTTGATATTCATACAAGTGGTTCTCTTTTCTCCAAAGGTATCTTTAATTTTCCTGTAGGCAGTATGTATCTTACCCCTAGTGAAAGGAGCCTCTACATCCTCTAGCCTTCCCTGCTTAGCCATTTTGCACTTCCTGTCGCTCTCATTTTTGAGACATTTGTATTCCTTTTTGCCTGCTTCATTTACTGCATTTTTATATTTTCTACTTTCATCAATTAAATTCAATATTTCTTCTGTTACCCAAGGATTTCTACTAGCCCTTGTCTTTTTACCTACTTGATTCTCTGCTGCCTTCACTACTTCATCCCTCAATGCTACCCATTCTTCTTCTACTGTATTTCTTTCGCCCATTCCTGTCAATTGTTCCCTTATGTTCTCCCTGCTACTCTGTACAACCTCTGGTTCTTTCAGTTTATCCAGTTCCCATATCTTAAATTATATTGCTAACCAAAGGTACCAAAAACTCCTCTGAAACCAAAGGTATCAAAAACTCCTCTGAAGCTCTTCAATATCTCGCTTCAATCAAAAATAGACAGACTGACCCAACCTTTTTGCAGTTTTATAAAAACTACGAGAGAATCTACAGAAATGTACTACTATTTGCTAAAAACCTCACAAACCATAAAATACTATTGCTGACAGAAAACAAAAGCAACGCACCCTGGAATATTATCAAATGGGAAACAGCAGACACAGGGCAAAAACTTTTGAATTCACAAATTAAGAACAAAAATAGACAAATGTATCACCTAAAAGGAATAACTGACTTCGTAAATGTGTACTTAAACAGCATTGCTAAGAAAATGCAACACAACTTTCCAGACACTTATGTCTTACCCACCCAGAACCATCCACCAAACTCTATGGCACTCTATGAGGTAAGTGAGAAAGACGTCACAAATGTTATACATCTATAAAAATATAAGAAATCAACTGGTCTCGATGAAATCCCAGTTTGTGTCCTGTAAGAACGTGTAAATTTCATAAGAGCTCCAATAACAAACAAAAATATCAATCAATCGTTCAAATTTGGCTGTTTTCTTACATGAGCAAAAGTAATACCCATACTTAAAAATGGTGATGCCAAAAATGTAGAAAACTACAGACCAATCTCCCTACTGTCCACCATTTCCAGAATTGTTGAAAAAGTAATTAAAAATAGGTGAATGCAGTATCTAAATAAGTTTAACCTTCTTTGCAAAGAACAACAGGGTTTCAGCCCCCAAAAGAGGTACAGAATTGGCTATTGCACAGCTTACAAAAGTCATTCTTGAGGCACTGGACGTAGGTGACCATCTGCATGGAAGTTTCTTGTGCTTACCAAAGGCATTTGATACAGTGGATCACATAATTTTATTTCATAAATTAGATTTACTAGGAATAAGAGGTGGTTTAAATCCCACCTAGAAAACTGGATGCAGTTGTAGCGGGACTTTGAATTTCGCCGCGCTACACTCGTTCCGTCAGATAAAAAATATCCCGTCGCAGCGGTATGAGCGCTCGACGGCAGAGAAACTACTAAAATTGTAACTCTTTTTTTTGTTTTCTATTCGTTTCTTAATTGTCTCTTGATAGCCGAAGCTTAAGGCAGACGTGATCTGATGCTGACGTAAAAAACTTATTAGCTAGTCTTGATCTGATTTTAATGTATAGACATATTGTGGAAGTTGTTATGACATTTGGAGGAGGGAAGCAACGTAAAATAATTTGCATTTCATGTCAAGACGGTTTTGTATACATTAGAAATTCCTGGACAATGAAACTTATTTCAAGATTTCGGAGCAGACTTTTCACGCCGAAATGAAGGAGATTTTTGAAGACCTGGACGCCGCACGAAAGAAGACAAGTTAACCTGGTAAAGGATAATTTATCTACGCCACTTTCCCCTGTCAGTTACATTTTGTTATTCTCTGTTTCTTTTCAGTAAGTTTTGTTGTGGAAATTGGTTTAACTTTTGTTCAAAAACGCCACAAGGACCACCCCAACTATAGCTTTTCTGTAATACGAAGTCCGATTTGCTTTTCATTCTTTCCCTTTTTTTTCACGGTCATTTACGATTTTAAAACCCCTTTTTTTATTCACGATTTCTTCCACATTTTCAACCTCTTTTCTTCTCTCTTATTTTTCTTCTCTTTTTTATTAACCACTACACAGTGTGTTGAGATTTCGCATGCTTCAGAGGCATTTCTAGTAAAACACTGATCACATCCAAAAAATATTAATACAGGCATCCCAAAAGGTAGTATATTAGAACCAATCTTTTTTCTTATTTACATTAATATTTTTTCGCAGAGTATCAGATGTGGGGAAAAATACTATTTGCTGATAACAGCAACATAGTGATCACAGTCAAAACCCCAACACAGTTGACAGAAAAGGCTAATGCAGTCCTCAAAAAATGTTCACAAGTGCTCACTGAAAAACAAAGTAACTTTAAATGTAAAGAAATTTAATTCTACGTACTTCCAGTTGAATAAAACACACAATGATGATAAATTAACAATTAATAATCATGTAACAGAATGTCTAATGAATACCAAACTTTTGGTGTTGGAAGTAGATTGCCATTTAAAATGGGCAGAACATGTAAAAGCTTTAACAAAGAGATTATCCACAGCATGTGGTCTATGAATACTTGCACCAACGTGCAATATTTCATGCCTCAAAATGACATATTTTGGATACATACACTCAATCCTCAGTTATGGAATCACGTTTTGGGGAACAAGTGATGAGAATATTCAGTCTGTCTCGAAGCTACAGAAAAAAGCTATACAGATAATAACAAATAGCAGCAATAAGGCCCATTGTACTGATTATATATGACGGTAGTATCTGTTCCCGAAAGAACAGTTACCGTGGATGACCATGCAGCTTTGCTAGAAATGAAATGATAATTAAATGGACACCCTAGCTGCAAACAGGCGTTGATGTACTTCATTCGGGACATGTTGAAAATGTGTGCCCCGACTGGGACTCGAACCCGGGATCTCCTGCTTACATGGCAGACGCTCTATCCATCTGAGCCACCGTGGGCACAGAGGATAGTGCGTCTGCAGGGACTTATCCCTTGCACACTCCCCGTGAGATCCACATTCCCAACATGTCCACACCACTACATTCGTAGTACACCTAGTAGATTCGGGAACAGATACTACCGTCATATATAGTTAAATATGGCTTCCCGCCCATTGATCTTCTTGTGTGAATGCACACGCTATGCCCGAACTCGTACAGGACTTGGTAGATTAATCTGCCACGAGTAATGAGATTGATGGGCAAACATCTACTAGGCGTACTACGAATGTAGTGGTATGGACATGTTGGGAATGTGGATCTCACGGGGAGCGTGCAAGGGATAAGTCCCAGCAGACGCACTATCCTCTGTGCCCACGGTGGCTCAGACGGATAGAGAGTCTGCCATGTAAGCAGGAGATCCCGGGTTTGAGTCCCAGTCGGGGCACACATTTTCAACATGTCCCCAATGAAGTACATCAACGCCTGCTTGCAGCTAAGGTGTCCATTTAATTATCATTCCATTGTACTGATTTATTAAAAAAGCTAAAAATTCTGATGGACCCATATGAATAAGTTTTCCAGACTGTAATGTATGTAAGGAAAAATATTCATCTGTATGCTACAAACAGCTTCATACATGATCATGAAACTAGATCGAGCCACTTCTTATACCTAAACAGGAAAAACAAGTCCAAAACAGAGAGCAGTATGCTATATAATGCCCTAAAACTGTACAACAGACTGCCACAGGAAATAAAAGGTGTAAATGAACTTCATATCTTTAGCCAAAAGCTAAAAACATATTTATTAAGCAAAAGTTATTACAAGGTAAATGAGTATTTAGAAAAATTGTAGATAGCCATTTAGTAGATCCAAATACCACATAAGCCTCTATAAAGCGACAGCTGATGGCATAATTATAAATATAGTAGGAATTGAATTGCAAACATTGTAAGAACGCATGTAAGTTTTAGTTCATACGACACAATTGACGTCATCCTTACAACCTGTATTGTTATGCAGATGAATAACATATCTATCTATCTATCTAAAGCCAGGTATACACACAACAGAAGTTTGGCCACAGCTGGACACCACTGCTCTCTGGTGGCAGTGTTTCGAAACACGAGCATTCTGTCGCATTTAGCGTGGTGTAATTGCTGCTGCATGCCATTCGATTTCAGTGCTTTTTTTTATAATTTCATTTTTGAAAAAAAATGAAAATAATGATTGGCGGTACACTTTCGCAGCTTCTAGAACTAGAAGAAGAGCAATTGCGCTTTTTTTACAAATCAATAACGTATCTCACACTTTTAAAATATTTTTGAATGAGTAAGTAACATAATATATTTAACCAAAAATGCGACTCGTTGTAAAGTATCAAGTTATTACGAGATCACATTCGTTGCAGTAAGACACGCAGCCGTTTGATACTGTGGCTGCAGGATGGCTGCTTTTTTTTCACACTCTTTGCTCACAGCGCAGCTGACACTGCCTGCCGTGAGAACTGAGGATATAGATGGGCAGAGGAAGTTTAAAAAAGATAAGGAGAAGTAGTTTCTGATAGTGACGAAGAAAGAACAGAAAAGGTGGAAGCAGGGGGTTATTTTGATAATTCTGACAACACGATTGGAAGGGTTGCAGAATCTGATATTATTATTATTTAGGAAGGAGAGTATTTGGAGAAGTGTTTCGATTTTTCAGTAGTGGACAGACTAATTAAAGTTGCCACGGTTAGAGAGGAAGAAGACCTAGTGAATATGTGCATAATTTTCACGAAAGGTGTAGGATTCAATAGGCGTGATGTAGTGCAAGATTTGTTAGATGAACCTGAAAGAAAACTACCGGACAGCCTATAATAGAAGCTACTATTTTTAAAGAGAAGGTTCGTTGTTTACTGGATGGTGGTTTCGATTTATGTGCATTGTCACAGGCTTTTGTAAATGATCTCCCTGCTAATAAGGATGTGGTTATAATGCCAGTGAGTGACATAAATATTATTGTAGCCACAGGGAAAAGTAAGGAAGTAGCTAAACAGGAAGTTATGCTACCGGTCAGGATTGGTGAGGTAGAATTGGACAAAAAATTTTTCATAATAAGTGGATTAAGCGTCGAAATGCTGGTGGGAGCAGATTTCATATAAAAGAACCAAGGAAAAGTGGATTTTGAACGTAATGAAGCAGTCATTGTGGTACAGGGAAGAACAGTAGCTATTCCTTTTATTGGAAAAGGGCAATATGAATACAACGAGCTAAGTGACATGCCTGTACACCACTGCAGAAAGAAAGAGGATGTTGTGGGGTATAATGAGTATGGCGAAAGGAAGTAGTTCCTTCTGAGGTAGAAAACACCAGGATAAGAATTGACAAAAAAATACAGGGATTATCGAATTTGACAGAAATACAAAAGAATGAGCTAAAACAAATTTTGAACAGGCATCAGGAAGTGTTTTCTGACCACCCGGGATTTGTGTTTAACTGTTAAAGAGGATTCACATTTATTACAAAAGCCATTCGCTGTTGCGGAAGTGCATAAAGAAGCTGTGGGAGATATGATTCAGAAAATGTTTGAATGGGACATTATAGAAAGGTACTGCGAACAGCTGAAAGCAAGGGGAAACTACGGCCATAATTTTTCCCGAGGGCATGCAGCTTTATGGTCGAAGTAGAGAGGATATAAAGTGTAGACTGGCAATGGCAAGGAAAGCGTTTCTGAAGAAGAGAAATTTGTTAACATCGAGTATAGATTTAAGTGTCAGGAAGTCATTTCTGAAAGTATTTGTATGGAGTGTAGCTATGTATGGAAGTGAAACATGGGCGATAAATAGTTTGGACAAGAAGAGAATAGAAGCTTTTGAAATGTGGTGCTACAGAAGAATGCTGAAGATTAGGTGGGTAGATCACATAACTAATGAGGAGGTATTGAATAGGATTGGGGAGAAGAGAAGTTTGTGGCACAACTTGACTAGAAGAAGGGATTGGTTGGTAGGACATGTTCTGAGGCATCAAGGGATCACCAATTTAGTATTGGAGGGCAGTGTGGAGGGTAAAAATCGTAGAGGCTCGTTTTGGACGCTAGAGCATTGAACAAAATAATATTGCAAGAGAGTGATAGGCCTGAAAGTATAGAAGAATTAATGCAAAAATTTAAAGGTGCAAAATTTTTCATAACAATGGATGTAACTTGTGGTTACTGGAACCTACCATTAGCGAAAGGCTCTAGGAAATACACAGCTTTCCTGTTCGAGAGAAGGTGCTATCACTCCAAGGTCGTGCCCTTCGGATTAAACATCAGCATTTGTGGATTTGTTAGGGCAATGTCACAAGTGCTAGGTGACCATTTATTAAGAAAAATTACAGTTTAAGTGGACGATGTGTTGATTTCAACTCCCACTTGGGAAGAACATTGTATGTTGTTAGATAAGGTTTTGGAAGCAATTGAAAGGGGTGGAATGAAACTCAAATTAGACAAAACGGAGTTTATGAGGAAAGAAATAAAATTCCTGGAACATATTCTTTGTGGAAAAGGAATTATGCCCGATCCTGAAAAAAATTAAAGCCGTTAGGGATCATTTAGCGCCTACTACCCGAAAGGAATTAAAGGGTTTGTTTCGCCTTTTTGGATTCTATCGAATATTTGTGCCTGGACAATTATTCAATGCATCTTGTTTGACAGAACTATTAAAGAAAAGTGTACCCTTTAGATGGACAAATGAGTATCAGAGGGCCTTTGAAGAACTTAAAGAGGCGCTGCTAAATAGTCAGATCTTAAACCATCCTGACTCTGCCAAGCCTTTCTGTCTTGGATCAGATGCATGTGGTTATGAACCGGGGGGGTGGAACTATTCTAAATAGAAACAGAAGGGGAAAACCAAGTTCAGAAAACGATCACGTTTTCTAGTCAATCGTTGCAACAGGCGGAAAAGAACTATAACATTTCGGAGCTGGAAGCTCTAGCAATTATATTTGGGCTACAAAAATTTGAACATAACCTATTAGGCCCAGAAGTAATAGTTTACTGTGACCATCAGGCCATAATGTATTTGCAGAAATGCCAACTAAAACATGGAAGACTGAGGAGGAGGTCAATGTACCTCCAGCAATTTGATATAGAGATAAAGTACATAAAGGGTTCAGAGAACATTGTAGCCGATGCATTGTCTAGAAATGTGAAGAAAACTGGCAGGAAGTAGATCCCATAGGTCAACAGGAATGGAGTGATGTTTTGCTGGGAACATACAATTACAGGAAGAAGGACCACTTAAACGCATTTGTAAAACCCTCAGGAGGGAACAAAATCAAGATGACAATATTAAACTGGTAAAAAGCCGGCTAGGTCATTCTGGTATGATTTTTTTTTAGTAATTTAATTGAAAGCTTTGTTGCTTTGGTAAAAATAAAATTGGTTCTTTTTGTCATGACAGAATAAATTACTATTAATCACACCAGATTTGTCGGAGAACAGCAGCAACACGTGTAATTGATCCAGCTTTAAGAAATTCTATTACCTTTTAGCGGAAAATTCGTGCGGTACTCTCCGACGTTAGAAAAGTCGTGGTGTTCCGTTCGGAGCAGGAGGCGGCTGTCTTTTCTCATTCGCAATATCGAAAATTACTAAAAAAAAATGAACAGAAATTTTTTTCGGAGGAAGATCGCGCGGAGAAAACAGACGGAAGTTACATATTGGATTTGCACGAACATATAAATGGAACTGAAAGAACTTGGAATAAATACTATAACGATGTCGTCACGACAGCCTCCTGTTCCGACAGAACACACGCTGGATCATAAGCTGCATAAATCTTTTAAACAGGAAAGATAATCACAAGTATAATTAATGAAAATAAGGTTGAGAGATTTTCTTTGAAATTAAACAAACTTCAAGGCTTCAAGTATTATATTATGAAACGGAAACTTACATTAACATGGCCACCCATTGTGGCGGTGGAGCGAATTTTCATGATATACATTCTCGCTTGTTTGTGGCTACATATATTTTTTAATCACTTAAACTCTTAAAGTTACAATAAAATGATTATATCAGTATGGAGCACAATACTTTTGCGTCCGACTCGCAACACATTCACAGAACAGCTAGAGAGCGGCGCGGCTCCCTGCAGAAGTAAAAATTGGCAATTGTTATTTTGAAAAATAGGTGCATCGTTTTTTTTTTTTACTGATCGATAGCAGCGTATAACAGTTTATAGCTATTGTGATATTCTGCGCTTTTCAGGAGCGCGGCAAAGATATCTGGTTACAACATTCATTGGTGTATGTTAAAAGTTCGCACATACTGACGCAAATACAGAAAAAAAAACTTTTACATGTTAAAAATCGCAGTGATAAAGGCTGTAATGTCACAACGCCTCCCATGTGAGGCATGATGATTCCGGAAGGATCATCAGGACTCACATGTAGTTTCAAGACATTACTGTGTTTTATCATCTGTTTACTTTCGTTCTAACATAAAATTGGAATGAGTTTGTCATCTAGTTATTTTATGCTTCCAGTACAGTTATGAAAACAAATAGTCTTTCAGAGTCTTTTGTGCACTTTGGCACTTCTCTCAGTTCATTGTAAGGTGTCCTTGCACTGTTATCTTAATTGCTGTTACTGTGAAACAAAATATGACAAAAAACAATCTTACGTTTAACACACACAAAGACAAATGAATAATACTCTATATAGAAAACAAAACATGGCAGTAGACAAACATACACAGATACATTGAAATAATTACTTAAACAGTCCTCTAAAATTGTCTGTGACCGGTTTGGTCTCATAATGTTTTTTATCCGTTTCATTAGATTCTTTTAGAATGTCGTTGTTAATCAGGACGTTTCACTTGACACTACACTGTACACTTTTATTTGTCACGCGTTCACTTAACCGGAGTCTGCAACGTCTATTCTCGTTCGGTGAGCGGCGTCGTCCGAGAGGTAGCGTCTTTTTTGTGTTCGCTCGTGTTGCCTCTCTAGTGTCTCGCATCGAGCGTCATGTCGTTTACATGCAAATAAACAGAAAGAAACCTGTGTTAGGTCCGTGCTATAATGTAGACTTACAGGTAAAGGTTTTATAGGATTCTGCACAGGATTGATAACCTTCCCTTCCAGTTAACGTTTCAGTGCTCAGTAATGCCTTGTCTTTATTTAACTATCTATCGCAAAATATCCGACGTGACTGATTAAATGGAAATTAATTAAGTTTCACTGTGATAGCTTTAGCAATGTCTCTTGCGTAGTTGTGAGACGGAAAACATTCTAAGATCAATGACACGCCTCCACAGCGCGCGCGTCGGTTGTGTTTCAAATGTTAATTGTTGAGTCCAACTGTAAGCAGCTCCGCGCTGTTGCCGGTTACTAGTCCAGTGCAACACGCGCTCGTGTATGCTCGTATGAAGTTTAACGTGTGTCACTCGCGCTCTGCTAAAATGAGAACACGCGGAAAACACACGTCTAGTGTCCTTTCTCCATCGTCGATCGGCGTATCGAAAACTTGGGTAGAAAATACCACCGTCTGTTTCGAGGAATATACACGACAGTCCCTGCGACCTACCATGCTGCTTACAGACAGGTAAGTGAAGCCAACGTTTTACATATAGTTTGCAAAATGCTTTGCTGTGATCGCTGTCACTACCTGCACTTGCGTGTACACATGTCACTGCACACGTATTTTGTACACTTTATCACTCGCATTTTGTTTAGAACATCTTAGAGTGTCTGCAAATTCACATCTCCCATATCACATTGTGATATCAAAGTTCACAGTTCAAGTTACTCACAGGTAAATACATTACAAGATTATACAATGTCCATAAATTACATACATACATACATACATTTCTTAAGTTTGCTTACAGTCACAAAATTCTGTTAACCTTTTCAGTCACGCCACGCCGGATTAGCGTATTGAATACCACTACTTGTGCATCAAGGCACGATTATTTCGGTTATTCTCTCTCCCTTTTACAAAGGTAAAATTTTTTTTAAAACAAATCTTTTAAGCAGCTTGTTATTTCGTTTCCCTTCAAAATTTAGTGTCACTGTTTATGTAGAGCACAGATTGAACAAATTCTGTCTCTACTGGTCGAGCATACTCATGCATTTCTCTCCGGAAGATTCATGCTTCATAAAGTTACTGGCTGCAAGTACTACTCGCGGAATGTATTATAATCTCTCAACATTGCTACTCGCGATACGCGATTAGAACAAAACTTTCGCTAACGGATCTCTCCCACAAATTTCGTTTCCACTTCAACCGTCTAAAGAGCACTCAGATGAGCCTGTCAAATCCTAATCCTCACTTTTTTTTAATGGGATAGGATGGGGAAGTGGAAGAGGAGAGGATCAAATGTGAACATAAATACACTATATACATATACAAATTCTAGCACAACTACACTAGGATATTTTTGTGACCTTAGATACATGACATGCGTCGCGTGTGCCTTCAAGTGGCTATTCTTTAATCTAATATCAGATCTTAGTTTTATTATTATAATGTGAGTCATATCTGGTGACAGCTTTCTAGTTTCTCACGCTTCCTTCTGGGCGATTGTCGGGCTTGGCTGTGAAGTAGCTAATTACTTTAGTGCATCTTACATGTTTAAAGAAGAAACGTTTACCATCAGGAATACTTCAGACTTGTCAGTACGACGTATATGTTTCCATGTAGTGGCACTCTCGACTACATGACCTAACAGCTGTTGTAAAACAGAATAAAGGAAATGCTTTGTTGCTTAGCTATTAAATCTTTATGAGGCTTACTGTTCGTAGATGATACTTTGAATCTGAGATTGAATCTCCTGAAAACTATCAAATACTATGTGATACTCTCTCTCTCTCTCTGTTATTTACTGCTTTTGACAGTTCAAACACTTGGCTACACAAATCTGTTTAATTCTGAAGATCGCGCTAACAAAAGGTATAGTTCATGGCGGTGTTACAATAACGCACAGTTAACACGCAATAGGCTGTACTCTGTACACTTAAAGACTAACATTCCATCTTGAGGGCTGAAAAAGAAGCTGCTTAACCTAATATTTCACATACATATATATTCATTGGAGTTGGAAGGTGGCAATCTGCTACTTCCTTCCGTATCTCCTTTCACCAATAACGGCATTTCTCAATGCCAACAGCCAACTTGGACTGCTTACACCTATGACTAACTTAAAACTAACTGAGAATCTGTCCTCTCAAATGGAATGTGCTTTCTTTTTCGTACGCCATAATAAATCAAATCTTCAATTACCTCCATAGTTTTTCGCCAAAGTGTGAGTACTCGTATTGGTGTGTTTGAATACCGAAGTGTTTCACAGGTTAAACCTTAGGCTAATGTTCTTTTGCTTGTTACTTTGCCTCGTTATACTTCTTGAGATCCTGGTGGTGATACAATCTTTTAATTCTGCCAGATGCTGGATCCGCTATTAGATAACATCCTGTATGTGGTTTTCTAATTACTACAAATGGTCCGTTGTACAATAGCCTCCATTTCCGATTTCTTTTCAACAACTTCGATGGCTTAAAATGTGTCCGTAAAAGCACCTTTTCATTAATATCATATGTAAGAGCCTTAGATACTTTCTTGTCATAAGACTTCTTGCGTAGATTTGCCTGTACAGCTAAGGATACCAATGCTTGCCTAAGTTTTGCATCTAAATCTAATTCTGGTTCTACAATTTTAGGTGTGGGATCTAACCATTCATTTCTTTCCCGATGACTCGTCATTAATTCTGCAGGTGTAAATCCAGTTGAGAAGTGTGGAAGATTGTTGACAATCTGCTCGAATGAAGATACAAAGTCAATCCAACGGGTTTGTCGATTAGGTATGTAGATTTGAATGAATCTATTGAACTCTTTGAAGATACGCTCGGTGGGATTAGATTGCGGTCTGAAACGAGATATAAGTATTTGTTTGATGCCATGTCTGGCAAGAAAATTGCGCCATTGTCTGCCAGTGAAATTCGATGCATTATCTGATAGAATGGCCTCCGGCTTGCCAAATCGAGGAAAATAGTCTTGTTCGATTCGACGGATGATCGGAAGTGCACTGGATGATATCACTGCATAAAGTCTCACATGTTTTGTGAAAAGATCCATCAATGCGACTAGGTATTTCACCCCTCCCCTCCCTTGCGGCAGGGGGCCGGCGAGATCAAGGGCCAGAACTTGATTTGGTCTCTCAGTAATAATTGGATTCAGAGGAATTAGGTTCGAATGGTTGAAGGGTTTTGCCTTCTGGCAGATAAGACATGTACTTAACAACTTGTGGATTCGATGGTGCAAATTTGGTACATAGCAATACGCAGAAATCTTTCGTTTGCATTTTTCAGGTCCATAATGACCCCAGGAAAGATGTGTGTACCAGATAAGGTGTTCAACGTATGCGTGTGGTATACACACACACCATCTACCAGAGAGGAGAGAAGTTCGATGGAATAAAACATCATTGTGTAGTTTATAAAATTTGGACTAGTGGTGATCGGGTTTTGTTAGAAGAAGTTGTTTGACCTTACGCCATTTGGGATCTGTTTCTTGGAGTATACGCATCTGCTTGCAGAGCTGAAGGAAATACTTTCTATGTAGTGGGTCTTTCATTAGAAGAATTCGGTAGTTAGACATCTGCTCCGATAAGTTCACTGGACTCGGGAAGTCCTTGCGGCATGCGTGACAAAGCATCCGCGATAATGTTGTTTTTACCCTTGATGTATACTATTTCGAAATCATACTCTTGCAAGAAGAGACTCCATCGTGTAAGACGAGGATGAAGAAGTTTACACGAGAGCAAGAAACTAAGAGCTTGGTGATCAGAAAAGACCTTAATTTTCCGACCATGGATGTAGTAATTGAACCTTTTAAAGGACCATGCAATGGCCAGAGCCTCCAACTCTGTCACCGAGTATGACCTCTCACATTCTGTGAGAACCCTACTTGCAAAGCTGATAACTCTTATCTCTTCTTTTCCATCAATTACTTCTATTTGAAACAAACAAGAACCAAGCCCCTGAAATGAAGCATCTGACGAAATACAGAATTCTTTATCCATGTCTGGATGGAACAAAATATTGCTGTTAAGAAGTGCTTGTTTAATGCGATCAAAATCTGCCTGACACTCTGGCGTCCAATGACAGTGAGTATTTTTCTTTAGAAAATCATGCAATGCTTGACTGTTCATCGACTGATCCGAAATAAACTTTCTGAAAAAGGAAGTCATTCCGAGGAAGCCTTTCAACTGGCGTTTAGAAGAGGGCACAGGAAAGTTTTTAATAGCTGCTAGTTTGTCTGGATCTGGGGTAATTCCCTGTGATGATACAAGAGGTCCTAAAAATTTAATCTCGCTTTTACCAAATTTAGACTTATGTAGATTAGCTGTGACTCCATAGTCAACAAACCTCTGGAAACCTTTACTTATTATGTCTAAATGTTCTTCCCAAGATTTCGTAGCAATCAGTAAGTCATCAACATACACTGTTACTCGATCCAACAGTTCAGGTCCTAATACATGATCAAGTGCAGCTATGAATACGCCTGAACTCACATTCAAACCAAATGGAACTACTTTGAATTGGTATGATCTACCTGCAAATATAAACGCTGTATACTTTCGAGACTGTGATGTCATCTTGACCTGCCAGTAGCTCGATCTCAAGTCTACCGATGTGAGGAATTTTACTCCATGAAACCTTTGTAATTGTTCATCCATAGCCTCAGGTCGAGTTCTTACTGGAATAATTATTTTATTTATGTTTCTTGCATCCAAAACTATACGTACACTACCATCCTGCTTCAAAACTGGCAATAATGGACTACTGTAAGGTGAGTCTGACGGTTCAATGACCTCCCACTTAAGCATTTTACGTATTTCATTTTTCACAGCCTCGCGCCTTGCATACGGGACAGAGTACATTGTCTTGCAAAAAGTAGAATGGGGAGCGACCTTCATGTCATATTCGTAGTCACGTATTACTCCAGGTTTCGAAGAAAAGACATGAAGATACCTCATAAGTAAGTGCAGTAAATCTTGCCTTTGTATGTAATCAAGTTCACTTGATTCGCTTACTTTATTCAAAATCTCTTCTCTAGTTGGAAGTCCGTCATCAGTATCAAAATCCGTCCAACTGTTACCCTGTCTTGTCATGTGTGCTTGGTTCAAAAACATTCGCTGTACCAGTCTGCGTACCTTAACTTTGTGCTCAGTGTTGACTCTTTTGACCTTGCTGCGCAACAATTGCAGCGTTACCTCCTGTTCACCTACTCGGATTGTACAGATACCCTTTTCTATATCAATCACTGCCTTATTCTTCCTCAGGAACTCCATTCCTAATAAGCATGACACTGACAAATTCTTAACTACTAGAAATACACACATGAAAGAAGTAGAATTAATCCTTATCGGTACCTGAGCTTGCAAATTGACTCGCTGTGATAAAGATCCTACCGCTCCTGTTACTGAACAACCTTGTACTGGTAACGTTAAAATTTTCATCCCTGCAGAAACTTTCTTAAACATACATAGTGATAAAGCATTTACGTTTGCACCAGTATCAATAATAGCATCTATTGGTGTATTGGCTATGTAAATTTTAGTCATTGCTTGTACTTCGTCTTCCCATACGTCATTCAAGTCTGTCTCAATATTTTCCTGCAACAAATCGTCTCTCAAGTCAGTGTCGCGATCATAACGTATTACGTTAAGTCGTTCAAGGTCGAGTTTGCCCCCATTATGTCCCGCAGCATCCCCAAGGAGGAGAAAAGGTGCTGCCTTGAGTTTTCCACTTTCTTGTGATGCGACTGATTTGATTCTTCTGTCACATCACTTGACCATTCTCGCTGGTTTTTTACCCATTGTGTGTGTTGATTTGTATCAAACCCTTGTTGGTACTGCACTTGGTTACCAGGCTGAAAAATCGGTACATTACTTGCCTGCGTAAAATATACCAGTGGATTGTATTGTTTTCTTGGTTTATTGTTATTGTATCTAAAGTCCTGTTGTGGTGGCGTGTACTGTTGTTGTTGCATGATTGGTTGTTGCTGAGGCGTGTATTGCTGTTTTTGCTGGTGTTGTGGCTGCCCATAGGGTTGTGGTGGAGGTAGCTGACCTCCCCAATTTTGATTGTTGCAACGTTTACCCTTGTATTTGTTCCCATTCTGGTAGAAGTTACTACCGTTATTGTTTGATTGGTATGGGGCATTCCCGTAATACTGTTGTTGCGTGTTGTATATTGGATTGTACCGCTGGTTGCCGTAATGCTTGTTTTTGTGTTTACCATTACGGTAACCATTGTTTCGGCCTCTATTGCGGTTATTGTACTGTTTGTTTCCGTATTGTGTTTCGTGTGAACCATTTCCATTACTACCGTTTCCATTCGAATACGTGCCTGCGTTGTTGTTCTTACGGTTAGCATTCGCACGCGCGTCTTCGTGTATAAGATCGAGCGAATCAAGGACGAATAAAAATGCGTCCTGATCTTCCTCTGACACGTTCACTAATTTTTCGCGTATGGAAATGGGTAGTTTTGACTTAAGAATCATAATAACATTTCAAAGTACCGGCGAAGTCCGCCACTGTTCGAATGGAAAGGTTCGGCGTTGTAGACCTCTTTGCGTAGGCGTTGCTGAACACCTGCGCTCCAAAATTTGCTTAAAAAGTTCTTCTCAAACTCGCTAAATGTTTTGCACTTATCAACCATCTCGGTTCCCCATATAGCACTTTCTCCTTGTATGTATCCGGTAATGAATTGTATTCTCTGTTTGTCATTCCAGGCAGCTGGAAAGACTCCTGAAAAATTCTTTAGGAAAACGACTGGATGAATATTTCGCTTTTCCGGTTGGAATGGTTGAAAAACTCTGTGTTTCAATACACTCTCCTCTTTCATGAGGGTCGTGAGTGTCAATTGTTCAGTGTTGTTGTTGTGTGAATCGTTAAATTCATTTTTCGGTCGCGGAATGTACTGTGGTGTGTTGTGTTGTTGTGTTGTCTGGTATTGATGTTCATGTGGCTCAGAAGATAGTGAGTGTTTCCCGTCACTCTGGTTATCATATTGTAGTGTTTGAATTTGCTGTTTCAGGTCGGATATCTCATCTGTTACTTGCTTCCGCCATTCAGGCAAATCCCGGGTAAACACTGGTCTAATTTGGCCTAGTTCAGTACAAACAGTGTCTCCTGAACTGCCGGGTGCAGATAATATGTCTAAGGTTGCGAATTTAACAACATCTTTCAAGTCTCACGCCCGGTACTCACAGCTTTACTTCTGCCAGTACCTCGTCTCCTACCTTCCAAACTTTACAGAAGCTCTCCTGCGAACTCTCGCGGAATGTACTGTGGAGAGCTTCTGTAAAGTTTGGAAGGTAGGAGACGAGGTACTGGCAGAAGTAAAGCTGTGAGTACCGGGCGTGTGTAACCTTCTCCTCAACAAGCTAGTCTTGTACATCAATCCATTCTTTGTAATGTTTGGTAAGTGCTTTAGTGTGCGAAGCAACACTACTGTTAACTCTTTCCTCAATAGTTCGGTCCGAAATGTCTTTCGCCATTGCACTTACTTTTGATTCTACAGTGGCTACCGCTGTCGCTAACTCGTCTACCTGTCGTGCAACTGTTTTATACGCAAGTTTTACCGAATCGGTTTCTTTGCGACACGCTTCGATTTGAGTTGTGAGATTCTGACCAATGTTATCAATTTTGTTATTCAGAGTGCTTATCTGTGTTGTCAAAGTGGTTACTTGCGCCGTGACGTCACCCTTAACCGAATCTATCTGTGCTGTGAGAGAGCCTACTTGCGTAGTGAGGGTACCTACTTTCGCATCAATGGTGGTAGTTACGTCATTCCTAACTGAGTCAATCTGTGTTGTCATATCCGTTTTCAACTCTGATAAAAACTTGTGTCTGTCTTTCTCACGTTGTTCGCGATCACGTTCGCGCTGTTCCCTCTCCTGTCTGTCTAGTATCAATTCCTGTAACATTTTGACAATGTCAATTGATACCGTTATCAGGGAGGTGGGGGTTTCCTGCTGAGTGTCGTCCATATTAGCTACCTCTTGTCTGTCGTCTGTCCTGGCCGTCGTTCCGCGTGAGCGGAGTCGGTAATGTTTGTTAACAGTGCCGTCGCTTTCGCCTGCAGAGTTCGCGCTCGATTGTCCGTCCGCCATAATGAAATTCAACTATTGCCAACTTAAAATGGGTACTGCCAACTGAAATTCTGATTGTCAATTATTCTTGCCACGCAAGTTAATGTCGGGCCCGCTCGTCAAATGTCTAATGTTACGTGGGTAATAACTGACACACGTCTGTAGCAAAAGACAAGATGGAGTCAACGCTGTTGAAACAATTGATTGCCAACGCTGTTACACAGAAAAGACTGAAATGGCATCCATCTTGAACTTACACAAGAATACTAACTACAGTATAAAACAAATAGTCAAGCAAAAGGTTACAGAAAATGTTCAAATATTTACGTTGAAAAAAAAAGTGTTTTTTTACGTTAAGATACAGAAAGGATAGAGTGAGGTCGAATTTGAAGGTCAAATGAGCTACTCTTTAGACAGAACTATGGCAAACGAAAATTTGGTACTCACTCGGCGTTGTCTTCAAAACTGCAAATCTGCGTCTTATTAAATCTCAAGATATTTGTGTAAATACCGCGTCCTTCAATATTGCGTATATTTATTGCTCATCCGTAATTTTATGCAGCATTGGGTTCCAAAGAGCGATACATGAAATAAGACAATCATATATTAGTACCATGACACTTTCAATATTTTAGTCGAGTCCCTGTTCGGGCGCCAGATCTGGTATGATTTTTTTTTAGTAATTTAATTGAAAGCTTTGTTGCTTTGGTAAAAATTAAATTGGTTCTTTTTGTCGTGACAGAATAAATTACTATTAATCACACCAGATTTGTCGGAGAACAGCAGCAACATGTGTAATTGATCCAGCTTTAAGAAATTCTATTACCTTTTAGCGGAAAATTCGTGCGGTACTCTCCGACGTTAGAAAAGTCGTGGTGTTCCGTTCGGAACAGGAGGCGGCTGTCTTTTCTCATTCGCAATATCGAAAATTACTAAAAAAAATGAACAGAAATTTTTTCGGAGGAAGATCGCGCGGAGAGAACAGACGGAAGTTACATGAAAGAAACCTAAAGGACCAACTAATTGGATTTGCACGAACATATAAACGGAACTGAAAGAACTTGGAATAAATACTATAACGATGTCGTCACGACAGCCTCCTGTTCCGACAGAACACACGCTGGATCATAAGCTGCATAAATCTTTTAAACAGGAAAGATAATCACAAGTATAATTAATGAAAATAAGGTTGAGAGATTTTCTTTGAAATTAAATAAACTTCAAGGCTTCAAGTATTATATTATGAAGCGGAAACTTACATTAACATGGCCACCCATTGTGGCGGTGGAGCGAATTTTCATGATATACATTCTCGCTTGTTTGTGGCTACATATATTTTTTAATCACTTAAACTCTTAAAGTTACAATAAAATGATTATATCAGTATGGAGCACAATACTTTTGCATCCGACTCGCAACACATTCACAGAACAGCTAGAGAGTGGCGCGGCTCCCTGCAGAAGTAAAAATTGGTAATTGTTATTTTGAAACATGGGTGCATCGTTTTTTTTTTTTTTTACTGATCGATAGCAGCGTATAACAGTTTATAGCTATCGTGATATTCTGCGCTTTTAAGCAGCGCGGCAAAGATACCTGGTTACAACATTCATTGGTTCAAATGGTTCAAATGGCTCTGAGCACTATGGGACTTAACTACTGAGGTCATCAGTCCCCTAGAACTTAAAACTACTTAAACCTAACTAACTGAAGGACATCACACACATCCATGCCCGAGGCAGGATTCGAACCTGCGACCGTAGCGGTCACACGGTTCCAAACTGCCGCGCTTAGAACCGCACGGCCACACTGGCCGGCTCATTGGTATATGTTAAAAGTTCGCACATACTGACGCAAATACAGAAAAAAAAACGTTTACATGTTAAAAATCGCAGTGATAAAGGCTGTAATGTCAAGTTGGCAATAGTTGAATTTCATAATGGCGGACGGACAATCGAGCGCGAACTCTGCAGACGAAAGCGATGGCACTGTAAACAAACATTACCGACTCCGCTCACGCGGAACGACGGCCAGGACAGACGACAGACAAGAGGTAGCTAACTTGGACGACACTCAGCAGGAAACCCCCACCTCCCCGATAACGATATCAATTGACATTGTCAAAATGTTACAGGAATTGATACTAGACAGACAGGAGAGGGAACAGCGCGAACGTGATCGCGAACAACATGAGAAAGACAGACACAAGTTTTTATCAGAGTTGAAAACGGATATGACAACACAGATTGACTCGGTTAGGAATGACGTAAATACCACCATTGATGCGAAAGTAGGTACCCTCACTACGCAAGTAGGCTCTCCCACAGCACAGATAGATTCGGTTAAGGGTGACGTCACGGCGCAAGTAACCACTTTGACAACACAGATAAGCACTCTGAATAACAAAATTGATAACATTGGTCAGAATCTCACAACTCAAATCGAAGCGTGTCGCAAAGAAACCGATTCGGTAAAACTTGCGTATAAAACAGTTGCACGACAGGTAGACGAGTTAGCGACAGCGGTAGCCACTGTAGAATCAAAAGTAAGTGCAATGGCGAATGATATTTCGGTCTGAACTATTGAGGAAAGAGTTAACAGTAGTGTTGCTTCGCATAGGTCAATGGGAATGGAGTGATGTTTTGCTGGGAACATACAATTACAGGAAGAAGGACCACTTAAACGCATTTGTAAAACCCTCAGGAGGGAACAAAATCAAGATGACAATATTAAACTGGTAAAAAGCCGGCTAGGTCATCCAGATTTTCCAAAAATAGCGGAATATTACAAAATACATCAGGAGATACAATTTAGGCGAAGAAAAAACGATGAAGGAAACTGGCGCATCTGTTTCCCAAAACAACATGTGGACTTCCTGATAGGTTATGTGAATGGGAAGTATGGGCATTATGGAGCCAGAAATTGTATTGAAAAATTGAATGAGGTAGTAATTTTTCATAAAAGAAGGTGCAGGGTACAGATGTCAGAAGGTGCGAGCAAATAACAGGATTGTACACAGACAAACGTATTCTGTAGAACCTCAAAATTGGGTAGATTTCTTAGCTTTGGACCTTTTTGGCCCTTTACCGATTTCAAGTGTGGGTTGTGAATACGTCTTTGTACTAGTAGATGGATTTACGAAGTATGTTAGATTTTATCCTATAAGAAAGGCAAACTCCAAAGTAATTGTTAGTAAACTAGAGAAAGATAATTTGTAAACATTGGGGTGCCAAAAAGCACATAATCTGATAATGGACAACAGTTTGTGTCCAAGAGGTTTGAGAAATGTTTAAACAAAAGAAATATAGAACATATAAAGATTTCAGTCTATTTTCTCCAGGGAAATATATAAGAAAGAATAAAGAAAGAACTAAATCCTCTCTGCAGAACATATTGTCACAAGAAGCACTCAGCTTGGGCCAACTACTTAGAATACTTTGAAGAGTCTCGCGTCCGTCGGCCGTCGTAATTTAATATATTATTATTGTTATTATTATTTTTTGATTGTTGCCGACTTACGTGGCGGGCCTTCATAAAAATGATATTTAAGTTGAACAATGTAATAAACTTTTCATATAAATTTCCTCGGCTAGTCAGTTGACGTTAAAGCAAAAGATCTTTAGTTATTAATTACAATTGCGGCCCACACACGCGCGAGAGTATTTTTCTTACCTCCGTTAACCATTGTATTGTAGTCAGAGTCCTGGCTCTGGGTCTCGGCTATGCTACTGAAAATAAGAATCTTAAACCTAAGTATTTCTGCAACTTCGTGCGGCTGTGGAGAAAAATTAATATTATGCTAATAGCGGGCGAGTTTTCCGCTTCCGCTAATTTTTCATAAGTTAATATCGCCACGTAATGGCGTCGTTGGCTGCATCGGCCGCTGCGATTGTTGAGCTGTAAATTACTTGAATGCAGGTTAATTCAAGGAAGGCGGACATGAAATCGGGATCACCTCTTACAAATTAAAAGTGCACAATAATATTGAATAGTTATATTATATGTTTAACTCATACAAATATGCTTACATTTGTCAGCACACACAAGATGTCCCTCTAGACACATTCAAGACAAGCGAAGAAGTGAAGGTCGACTAAAAAATTAAAAAAAAGAGTGTAACTGGGCGTCTCTTTAGATCATTCTGTCATAAATTATTTCTTTGCAATCTAAACCTACACAGAGAAATTATTATTTTACGGCTACATGAAAAAAAAAATCTCTTACAAATTATGAATGTCTTCTTTATAAATATTGTCTTTTCGTAATATGGCACTGGGGACGCTATATTGCCCCCCGAAATGTTTATGTCATAAAAAATGTTCGTGTTTTTTGACATAAATATTTCCACTTTCATGTCCACAGTGTCCACACGCAGAGTTTTCTTTCATAGTCTATATATGTCACATCGTATGTTGTAATTACTGAGGTGTGTTGCACACAAAGTGTAATACAGATGAAGTTATCTACATAACAATATAATATACAATTGGTTACGTATGCAGTCATGTACAAAAGGACATAGAATACAACTAGTTTTATTTTGGTTGCATCTTCTTAGGGTTGCAACTTTTGCAGTGTTAAAAGGTATACAATCACGGGTTAGTCCGTAAACTTGAAGTCCCAGGGGTGTCAACTATTCGCTCCCCATTTGGCGCGGCCGTAGGGAAACCTGGGGAAAACCTCAGCGGAGCGACAGACTAACTGCTTTGGTCACTTTCACTTAATTGTTTCTGGAATGTCATTGGAGTACAGAATGTGCATACAAATATTTTTGTTGCACTATGCAAAAAATGAGGTCATTAAAACAATTGATTGCGGTGTCGTTGATGATCTACGCCGCGACGTTTGGCTCGCGACGGCGTCGGTTGGTGTGTTCGGTGCTCGGCGTTCGCGGCGGCTGCGGAGAGGTCAACGCCCGCTCGACGCCAGCGTGTGTCTCGCCGTCGCGGAACGTCAGAATCAGCTGATCGGCTGCACCGTTGGCGATTCGCTTCTGTCTCGGCCGGGTGTGGCGGAGTGGGATGATATCCGCCCCCCGCTCTTGTTGGCAGGAGTCAGCTCTGCTACGCATCTCCGACGTAGTACATGAAACATACACACAACCAACGTAATATTTGTTTCCCGCCGCAGATGGTTACGCTAGTGGGAAAGAAGAATTTATTAGTGCGGCAGAAGTTGTTAAGTTTTCGCCAGTTTCCGAGTGTCAAGCCAGCACTGTCTTGCAGAATACATGACATGGACCTTCTCCCGTGAATGCAGTTTTGATGCACTACTGTTTCCATCATACGTCAGTTTTTGTCTTGACAAAATTATTTATGTTTTCGCCGCACTCGCAGGCACTGGTGAGTGTCCCAATACGAGTTTAGCACAAACATTCGCCGTTTCTGCGGTCGCTGTTTTGCAACAGTCCACGCATCGCATTCCAATCTCGCATTATTGTGCTCACTGAAACTACAGTCTGTCCCAAAAATATTGACTGTGGGTTCACTTCACGTTAACAGTTCATATTTATAGTAAATTCACAGTTTTTCGTGCGTAATATTGGCGTTTGGCGTCTTCACCGCTGTTGAACGTTCAATACTAGCACTTCACTGTCCATAACACAGTTTCACCTTCACAGTTTTTCACACTGCTTAAAGTAACTGTTTCGATTAGTTCACAAACACTAATGTATTTCGTTCAGTCTGAACTGGATTTTGGCTAGTGCTGGATTTTACCAGTCTCTCGCACTAATTATCTCTTTTTATTTTCCACTTAGAGTCGTACTTGCCTTCAGATTTTTTGACTATACAATTGTATTTCCGTCTCATCTGAGGTAAGTCCCCATGTCATGTCTGCCCACTCATTGCGTACTTGCTCTCCAGAGCCAGGCTCGACTTTACAAAACTTTGCCTCTCGCATTATTGTAGACATTTTATAATCTAGGCCTAGCGTGCAAGTTCCTAGATTAATGTTAGATTTGTGACTTTTGTTTGCACTACAAATTCGTGCAAATCTCTGCCTTAGCAGATGGCAATATATTTTAACAGTGCATAGCGGTAGTCGCGTTTACTGATTTGCTTTGTACCTTGTCCATAACACATGAGGTACCTTGGGTGATGTACACCCTGCACTCATGTTGTTTAGTAAATTATGATTGAGCATATTTCAAGATCGGTATAGACATAAATACATGAAACGACTTATACACTATAATTTTGAATTTCATAAGTTGCATTACTACTACAGTTCAAAAATATTCATGACACACTAATGAAAAATTCTTTCATCGTTACATGCTGTTGACTTTTTTTTTAAAAAATTTTTTTAAAGCATTTTTAAACATGACATTTGTAAAATATTCTTAAACCTACGTTCATTTTTTTTTTCAAAATGCAATTGCTTAAAAATACTATTATTCCTTAACGTCTACAAAATTGAATCGCACTAATCTTGTGTGCCTCATTGTCTTTAAATGTTACACTAAAATCTTAACATTTACACACAGAAAAAAATACACTCTAAACTTAACCTACTACACATATGTAAACGTTGCTCTACTGAGCGAACTTCTTTAAGTCTTTGTATGGATAGAGTCCTTTAATCTCTCCCGATTCTACGTCACCCAACAAATAGCTACATCCATGTGGTATGTCTATGATTTTGTAGGGCCCGGCATACACCAGTTGCCATTTTTTATTCTTTTTCGCTAACAGAGATGACTTGGGATGAGTCCTTATTAGAACCAAGTCACCTGGTTGATACACTGTTACCTTCTTTATTTTCTTGTCATGCTTTTCCTTTCGGCGCTCCGCGCACCTCGTTAAGTTATTTAGAGTCTCAGCTATAATTTGTTCGTGAGGTACAACTTGTCGTGGTACAGTTGGTAATGGTGACAGCCAGCTGTCGGTTTCATTCTTTCCAAACATGACTTCTAGTGGAGTATAACCGGTGGCTGAATGTGGCAATCTATTATGGAGTTCCTCAAAAGTCGAAACGTATTCTGCCCACTTGGTGTGGCGATTCGGAATGTAAGTTCTCATGAACCTGTTCAACTCTTTAAAGGTACGCTCTACAAGACTGCTCTCCGGGTGAAATCGAGCTACAAAAATGTGTTTAACACCTTGCTCTTGTAGAAACGTTTTCCATTTGAGACCAGTAAAATAGGTGGCATTATCGGATAATATGATCTGTGGTTTGCCAACATTAACAAAATAATCTGTTCGTAATTTCTGAATGAGGGGTGTGGCCGTTGAAGCTTTTACAGGATACAATTTTAGAAATTTGGAAAAGGCATCATATACAGCAAATACATATTTCACACCACCTCTGCCAGTGGGCAGTGGCCCTAGAATGTCAACAGAAACTAGTCGTAATGGTTTGTTAGGAACAACAGGATGCAATTCACTTACAGTGGGCAGATTTGTAGGTTTCGTCCTTTGACAAACTACACATGTCCTTACAACATTCTGAATTATTCTTTTCATATTCTTAAAATGACATTGTCTTGCGAGAAGTGCTCTACATTTTTCAATACCCACGTGTCCCCACGAAAGGTGCACGTGCCAGATTAAATCACTGATACATACTTCCGGTACACAGATACACCACAAGTCCTTGTTAACATCCTTCCGGTAATATAATACCCCATTTTGCACAGAATAATGGCTACCTATCTGATTTCCACCCGAAGATAGGAGTTCTCGTTTGACTTTTCCCCAAGCTGTATCTTCGTCCTGCAAACTAGGCAGTTGCTTGCACGTCTGCAGGAACTTTTTTCGACAAGTAGGGTCTTTCATAACTAAAATTTTGTACTCTGTTGCCTGTTCTAGTATTGTTGTTAACTCAGGCAGACCTTGCGGCAACCGTGACAAAGCATCAGGCACTACGTTGTCACAACCTTTTATATACATTATTTGAAATTGATATTCCTGCAGAGCAAGCACCCACCTAGTCAACCTGTCGTGCATTAACTTGCATGTCAGCAAAAAACTTAAGGCCTGATGGTCACAGAAAATTTTTACATTTTTTCCGTACACATAGTATCTGAACTTCTTCATGGCCCATACTACTGCTAGTGTTTCGAGTTCGGTGACTGTATATGATCGTTCACAACTTGACAACACTCGGCTTGCGAAACCGATTATTCTTACGCTCTTGTTTCCACCATCCTCATCGATTTGAAATAAACACGCGCCTAGTCCGACAGTGGAGGCGTCTGTAGCAAGGCAAAATTCCTTTGACATGTCAGGATGTGACAGTAGATTAGCATTTAGAAGGGCTTGTCGTATTTGCTCAAATGACTGCTGGCACAGTTCATTCCATATCCAGGGTGTATTCTTTCTCAACAAGTTTAACAGGGTAGTATCATTTAAAAGCTGGTCTGGTATGAATCGTCTGAAAAATGACACTAGACCCAGAAATGCCTTTAACTGTTTCTTGGTTCTAGGAGGAGGGAAGTTCTCAATTGCTGCCATTTTCTTCGGATCGGGCACAATACCTGTAGGTGATATTACATGACCAAGAAATTTTATTCTCTCCCTGCCAAATTTGGATTTTGCGAGGTTTGCTGTTACGCCGACCTCAGAAAATCTTTTTAGTACGCATCTCAGCGTGTCCATGTGGCTTTCCCAATCGGGAGTAGCTATTAATAAGTCATCGACATACAACGTTACTCGGTCCAACAAATCTGGTCCTAATACTTTATCGAGCGCTGCAATGAAGACACCTGCACTAACATTTAATCCAAATGGTAAAACTTTAAATTGGTAACTTCTGCCGGCAAACACAAAGGCAGTGTACTTTCTTGATGATTCAGTTAGTGGGATTTGCCAATACGACGAACGCATATCGACAGAGGTCAGATATTTAACTCCATAAAACTTCTGTATCTGTTCATCCAGGTTTTCTGGTCGCGTTCTGACAGGTACAATTATTTTGTTAATGTCGCGCGCATCAAGCACGAGACGTATACTGCCGTCCGCTTTCGCTACGGCCACGGGCGGACTGCTGTACGGGGATAGAGATGGTTCAATTATCCCCCAATCAAGCATTTTTCTTATTTCCTTCGTAACTGCCTCCTTCTTTGACCACGGGATGGTGTAGTTTGCGTGACAGAAAGTATCGTGAGGTACCACTTCGATGTTATAGGTGTAGCCCTCGATAACACCGGGTTTTTCCGAAAACACATTCTCATAATCTGTAAGTAGCTGAGTCAATTCGTTTTGTTGTGCTTCAGTCAAATGTTCTGACTCCCTAACTTTCATGGCTATCAGTTTCCTTTTTTCCTCTTTATCTTCAGTAATGAATTCTTTATAATATGCTTGTCTTGTACTTAAGCCAGAATATAAATTCATTACCTGTATTCCTTCGAATCTCGTTTGAAAGCTCCGGCAATATTTACCGTGCACTTCCCGTGTCCTCAACAACGGCAAAATTACACGTCTATCCTCATTCATAAGGCTTACTTCCCCGCACAAGAGGTCGATTTTTGCGTCCCTCTGGCGTAAAAATTCCATCCCCAGGATGCAAGCAACACCTAATCCCTTAACTACTAGGAACGAGCTTTTCATTGCTTCATTCCCTACCGTAAACTCGACTTGCACCTGGTGCTTTATGATATGAGATTGTGCACCTATTGCACCTGTAACACGACAATTCTTCACTGGCAATACTGGTATTCTATTATTTTGACTCAAGTACTTGTAAAAATTTGCGCTCATGACACTGGTTGACGCACCGGTATCGACTATTATGTGTATTGGTGCTCCATACATATCTGCTTGCAATATAGCCTGCACAACACTTTTGTCGGTTCGGTTACATGTCTGCGGTATGTCTACAAGTTCCTTTTCTATTTTTGTTCCTTCATTGTATCTCAGCATACAAAGTTTATGGCTGTCATCCGTGAATGTGCCCTCACTACACCATCCTGCAGCCAACAACGGAGAGTGTATTGTGGCTGTCTTTAGTTTAACGGATGAGCATTAGTGGGTTGACAGTTGTCTGTCACTTCCACTAACCTCACATTGTGGTTCTGGTTGTTGTTGTTGCTACTGTTGGGTTGGCCGCCCTGCCTCCCCGATGGTGTATTTTGATATTGTGTATGGCTCTGGTTTTGCGGTGGTCGGTTGTAACTTCCTGACATGTTCTGTGATGGACCTGGGTTGGCGTTCCATTGTGGCGCTGTGTTTTGTTGCCACTGTGGTGTCGGTTCGTTACGACCACGCCACTGGTTTCGGTTGTTCCGCCATTGCGGATTGCCGTTACCATTATATCCATTACTCATGCGTCCATCATGATGTCTCTTTCGATTTTCACGATTATAACCGTTGCCGTTATAACCATTGCCATTGTTTGTGCCTTGATTCTGTTGCCGGTGCTCTTGCCTATTCCCGTTACCATTTGGTACTAAGTTACTACCGTTACTGTGGCTGCTATTGTAATCGGCTTTGTGTTGATTATAGCCTGCATGGTTCCACTTGTTTTCGGTTTTCATATCTTCGATCAATAGGTCAACAGAATCCACTATTTCCATGAATTGTTCTATATCGTATTCCGGCACATTGATGAAATTTCTTTTAGTTTCACTGGGCAACTTCATTTTTATTAATCTGATTATGTCACGATCGGACATTGGCTCGTCCCAGTACCTGGTTTTGTTTATATACTTTTCGAAATATTTGCGTAACGTTCCCATCTTAGGATTGTACATTTCTGAACTGTACAACTCCTTTCGTAGTCTTTCTTGGACGCTATCGGACCAGAATTTTTGCAAGAATGCACCTTCAAACTGTTGCATCGTTAGACATTTTTCGGACACGTCGGTGGCCCACAGTGCCACGTCACCTTGAATAAAGGAGACCACGAACTGTATTCTTTGTCTTTCCGTCCATGTCCTGGGAAACACATTCCTGAAGCTCTTAATAAATACAACAGGGTGGACATTTCGTTTTTCGCTATTGAAGGGTTGGAATGTCCTGTGTTTTATTACATTGTCCTCTTTTTTGCACATCTGATTGCTACATTCTGGGACATTCATCACTTCGTGATGTACGCTGCACGGTATCGCATGTTGTTCGTGCTCATAATTCGCTTTAGGTTGCGGTTGCGCACTCGCACCCTGGCTACCGTCAGCGTTATTATAGTAATCAGTACGCGGAGTCGGATTCATGATCTGTCCGCCACTGTTTACATTGCTTTCCAACGCAGACAGTCTCCGCGCGACCTCCTGTTGCCAATTTGGCAACTCCGCAGTCACACGGGACTAAATCTGTGTTAATTCGGCATGTAGTGCGGCAGCGCTGGCGTCAATATTTACACTCGCGGCCGCAGTCGCTTGTTCTACAGCTGTTTTTACGTCGCTTTCAATCTTTGCAGATATCTCGCGATCCTTTACTTCTAGCCATTCATTTAATTCTTTTTCTACTTTTTGAGCTTGCACTTCCAAATATGCGTCAATACTTTTCCGTGCATCTATCTCCACATTATCCACGCGGTTGGTTAAAGTCTGGACATTGTCTTCAAGCCTAGCCTGCGATATCTGTAATTTTTGCATCTCTCCGGCTAAGCTTTGCACAAGATCGGGGATCTCTTTGCACGCATCCCGCATCTCGGCTAGTTCGCTTTGGATCCTATCTAGTTTCGCTTCATTGCGCTGCTCTTGCTCACGTAGCATCTGAGCCAGTTTTTCGTCTCTTTGTTTTTCCCTCTGTTCTGACATTCTTTCCTTTTCCCTTTCTTTCAGTTCTCTTTGTTGCTCTTGCTCATGGAGCATCTGAGCCAGTTTCTGATCTCTTTCCCTATCTCTTTCTTCTAACCTGCACAGAAATTCTGCAAATGGGTCTGCAATCGGTGAGCATACTGGTGCCCCGCTTAATCTAGCACTCGATTGGCCCCCCTGCCCAGGCAGTGGAGTTGTTACTCTATTCCCATTCTGCTGTGGAGCGTCATTCACCGTCCACAGATCCTCGCCCCCCGCTCCGGAAATTATGTTATCCGAGGCGGTGGCTTGGGATTCGTTTACGTATTGCAAATGATCCTCACTTTCCATATTAACAGAATTTTGTTCTTCTGGTACGGATGCTTTAGGTTGTCCTATCTTACCCATACTAAATTCACTTTAAGCTACTGACAAATCTTTAACACTGATACACACACAAATAATTATCCACTCCAAAAATAAACACACAAATACACGAAACGAATAATTATCCCCTCCAAAAATAAACACATAAACACACAAAACACCGAAGGTATCTCATGTGCACATGGGTTCGATATTCCGCACAGAGCTACACAGGATGCTTGCACAATAGGCCTTACCTTACTTATTTTTCTTTCTCGCAATCCTTTTTCTTTTCTACACTTTTTCCTCTCCAGATCTCCTCAGGGTGTGGTTTTGTTGTTGTAGATGTAAAAGAATTCATACAAGCATTAATATTTTACAACAATTAGACACATACATAATTACATTCATTACAATAGAATCATATTAATCGGGCCCCAAAGTTGCGGCGCCAATCTCGCGTCCGTCGGCCGTCGTAATTTAATATATTATTATTGTTATTATTATTTTTTGATTGTTGCCGACTTACGTGGCGGGCCTTCATAAAAATGATATTTAAGTTGAACAATGTAATAAACTTTTCATATAAATTTCCTCGGCTAGTCAGTTGACGTTAAAGCAAAAGATCTTTAGTTATTAATTACAATTGCGGCCCACACACGCGCGAGAGTATTTTTCTTACCTCCGTTAACCATTGTATTGTAGTCAGAGTCCTGGCTCTGGGTCTCGGCTATGCTACTAAAAATAAGAATCTTAAACCTAAGTATTTCTGCAACTTCGTGCGGCTGTGGAGAAAAATTAATATTATGCTAATAGCGGGCGAGTTTTCCGCTTCCGCTAATTTTTCATAAGTTAATATCGCCACGTAATGGCGTCGTTGGCTGCATCGGCCGCTGCGATTGTTGAGCTGTAAATTACTTGAATGCAGGTTAATTCAAGGAAGGCGGACATGAAATCGGGATCACCTCTTACAAATTAAAAGTGCACAATAATATTGAATAGTTATATTATATGTTTAACTCATACAAATATGCTTACATTTGTCAGCACACACAAGATGTCCCTCTAGACACATTCAAGACAAGCGAAGAAGTGAAGGTCGACTAAAAAATTAAAAAAAAGAGTGTAACTGGGCGTCTCTTTAGATCATTCTGTCATAAATTATTTCTTTGCAATCTAAACCTACACAGAGAAATTATTATTTTACGGCTACATGAAAAAAAAAATCTCTTACAAATTATGAATGTCTTCTTTATAAATATTGTCTTTTCGTAATATGGCACTGGGGACGCTATAAGAGGTAATTAATCACCTGAGACATGAAGCAACTGGTTTTGCACGTAGATTTAATTTGTGGAATCAGACCAAATAACTTATTATTTGACTTAGTTGAATATCCCACTCTTACTGAAGTGGCTATAGAACAGAAAAAGAGGATAGCACGGGCGGATATTAGAAAAAGGGCTATGGAAAGAAAAAGAAGACAGGATGCGTGAGCATGTCCTACAACTTTTCAAGTAGGCGATTTAGTGCTGTTGAAAACCAAGGAAAAATTTAAAAAGCTGACAGCTGAAACGAAAATGTTTACTGACGAGTATGTGGGATCCTTTAGAATTGTGGTCAAACCTCATGCCAATGCATATAAATTATAATATGTCAAATCCCACAAACGTCTTAGATTGCAAAATATCATTGATTTGAAAAAGTACATACAGAAGGATGATGGGGGCAGTAGTAACTAACTGGCCTCAGGGAATGCGCATTCTTGGTGTCGTCAAGTGTTTAATGAACTCCAGGCATCCTGAGTTGCTGGCAATATTATTTCCTTTTCGTTTCATATTGTCAAAGTAACTCTTTATCATTCGGAACTTCTTTGGTATTTTCTTTCCTTCTTCACTATCGTAGTAAATAAGGTATATAAAATGTACATAGAGGGTAAATGCCATTCAAAAATAGGAGAACGGGTAAAAAAAAGATTTTTTTTTATGTAAATGATCACTAAAAACTAACACGAATGAATGTGGAATGAAAGTGATGAAAAAAAGGGATACTGAAAGGAATAATGTAATGTGACTATGTAATATGTGATTCCTAAGCAATTTTCGGAACATATAGAAATATTTTTGGAAGATGTTTGTGGTAAAGGCATAAGGAATGTGCCTAGTAGAAGTAAGTAAATAGATTATGTATTTGATATGTTTTTGAGAGCCACATAAGTTGGCATAATATTTCCAACATTTTCAGTAATATGTGTATAATAGCTTATTTTATGTAATGTCATGAGATTTCAATATTAACTGTAAAGTAAATATTTTTTCTGAAAGAAAATGTTTGTAAATTTTTGAAAAAAGCAAAGGTTCTGTTTGGCTTGCTTACATAGGAATAAGTATTGCTTTCAGCTGGAACTTGCTTACGAATTCTCTCATTATAAAATACTTATAACGATTTTTTGAAAAAGAGTAAAGTAATAGTGCCAATTTGGCTACTGTTATTATTTTGGAATAACGGTTAATTCATTCTTTACTGGAAATATTTAGTACTGTGTAAGACTGTTTGAAAAAAGATGATGGATTTCAATGAATATTGAGTTTTGTTGGTAAAAAGTTTTGTGAAAATAAGCAGTAATTTTTGAGTACACTAAAATTCTGGAAGGTTCCTCGCAAAGTTTTTCCTTTAAATTTGAGAACATAAAAATACGAACTGTAATACGTTTATATGTGTAAAGTTAGGGTGCAGAAATTAAAAATGGTGGCTTTGATGTAGTGTATTTTACAGGTACAAAATTTTGAAAAACCTGATACAAGACTATAAGAAACCAGGTTGGGGACTGAGGGCTGGACGCTGCATCACAGCGAAGTGCCTTTAAAGCAACCAAAGTATAAGTGTGAAAATGAAAATTGTTATCCCCCAGTGCTGCTAGAGGAAGTCAGTGTTTTTTTAAATACATAAAAAGGACACTCCATATTTTTTGAAGAAAAAAAAAAGAAATTTTGTAAATCAATTTTGTTATTCGCTATCAAGTAAAAGCCTTTGAAATCTGACGTAATATTGTAAAAAAAACTACTGTAATTTTGGTATTTCGTTCATTTGAAAAAACGTTTTCTAAGTAGGAACAAATTTCATTAGAAATCCCATAGTTAAATATGCCAGTTCAATTAAATTCAATAATAACATTGCCATTATATTAACCTTAAATGAACTTAAAAGTAATTTTAGGTTCATAGGGGTGTGTGTAACATAGCAAGTTACTATGACATGACATTTGTTGTAGTAAGGCACACAGTCATTTGGTACAGTGGCTGCGGGATGGCTACTCTTTTTTTTTTTTTTTTTTTTTTTTTTTTTTTTTTTTTTTTTTTTTTTTTTTTTTGCTGCTCATAGCGCAGCTGACGCTGCCTGGCGTGAGACCTGCATAGAGTAACATTCAGCAGTAGGTATGAAAATTCATCCTCTCTACAAATATAAATAATTCATATTAGTTATTATTCTAGTTTTCAAATTCGGTAGACAGCCTTTTTTATTAATGGAATGATGCTGTCAACAGTTCAGATTTTTATTTATTATAGTTCCAGAGATAATAAAAATCACCTAAAAATCCTAAAACCGATGCTTATGTATGAAAATGGAGTTAGGAATAAATACAGATTGACTTTCATTATCATTTGAAGCCATTACAAATTTATCAGTGCATAAAATCAATTAATTAGAATTTTCTTTTCGAGACAACAATCACTGTGCATTACGTAAGACAAAAATTGGTCAAAATTTTTATTTGATTATTATTTGTCGTGTAAGTGCTTGAGAATGATTGAGAGAAAATGAATGTGGACATATGTTAAAACTTAATATGTCATTTTACGTAAGACTTTTTGCAAACGATCTGTGGGATAGTTATGGTGCTAACACGATTCAGATTACGTATGACGGCGTGAGCTTGTTTTTGTACAAAAGCAGCCAGAATGAAAGTTTGAGGCAGAATAAGTTTATTTATCAATTTGGAGAATATTTTGCACTTTGCTTATTTTGATTAAACAATATACTAGAAATTGAAGTTTTAATTAAAATTAAATTAAATTACTATCAGATTAGTGGTAAGGTAAGTTTTGCCGTGAGAATGATCTGGAAGGAATATTCTGATTGGTCATTTAGATCAACAGCCAATCAGAATTAAGCTGTTTCCGCCCGAATATAGTGAGGGGGGCAGAGAGTAGAGGAGCTCGATATAGCCGCTAGCTAACTGGCCTATGGATAACACCATGTTAGATTGCTCTGTAAAAATAGTCTGTAAGATGAAAAACTAGTGAGTTCATTCTGGTTAGAGCATGTCGTGACTGAATCGACTGGGGTTACAAACATTTTAATGAAAGTTGGTGTTTCTAAACTAAATAGTTGGAGATTTATGAGCTTGCGAACTTTCTGGTTGTAGTGACAATTCCGCGTGGTATATTTCGTGCTCTGTACGGAATACTTTGGCTAGCACTTCTTTTTAAGAAGACCACTGTAAGGCCCGAATGTTTAACTCGCGAATAGTTCGGGTCTGTGACTGTGAAAATTAGTTGGATCGGACGTGCAAAACTTCTGGCTGCTTTTCGAGTGAAACTATGTTGTACAGACAGGAACTTTGAATGATAAGAGTAATACCAAATTAAATATGGACTTGCGAGCCATTCCATGTGTTTCCAAAAGGATATAAAACAGATTCAATACAATTCTAAATGCTTTCTGCAAGTAGTCTGCATGCTCTGAACGCCCTATTTTTTTAAAAATTAACGTTCCGGAACTGGTTCTCAACTCGAGTTACGCTGCCTCCGTGTGGGAGGTATTAGGTAGTGGTTTCATCAACGCTGCTTTACACTGCCTAGCATGTATCTGCTACTGCAGAGTGAAGGGACGTCGGAAGGAAGAAATATCGAGGTAAGTGGACTTTCGATAAATGATAGAGATAACGAAGACGACCGACCCCGCCACGCTGCATCGTATAAACTTCGTAATTTTTGAGACCATGCATTGTACTAATTGTGGATTATACACACGAAATAGTTCCAGGGTGTGATGTAGCAGCTGTTAAACTAAAAATTACTTATTCGAAATGCCTGTATCTACTAGCATAATAAGATTCTAAAATCTTGATAGAATGATGTGTCCGCGATGATGCATGCCAGCTGTTGGTTAGTTTGCCATTGTAGACAGGATTTTCGTCTCTTAGTGTTATTTCTTTTATAAACGTGGTTGCTTCCCATGATTTATCCCTGTGGGAAATCTATTTCCGGATCCAACATTTGGCTTTCGTCTGCCTTGTGTTTAACTCTTGTCACAGCTCTAAGGCATAACCTGCACTATAACATTCATACCCGTTCATATGATTTCAATTGACGCCATACTGAAAGCTGTGCAACTACGTAGAATTTGTGGCATTCTGTGGGAACGGTAGCTCATGATGCCACTACAGCAAGCCACAAGCTGTTGCACCACGTTAGATGTGTGTGTGAACCCGGCTTCATTTGTTCAACATCAAGCCACAGTCTTAACATATAACAGTCGCGACACTCCTCTTGCTTTTGTTACCCCCAGCGATATCAGTGCCCCAAGTGGCCAGCAAGCGACACTACTGAATACGATATCGGATAGTGCGAATACTGACGTTTAAATTGATTTGCAAACTATTTTTTACGATAGGGAATGTATGTAGGGCCATGAAAACCTACGATAACTAAAAATTAACACTGCACTTGCGGTTATTTAGTTTCCTAAGAACCATGGGAGATATGCAATGGTGCATTACAGAACAGTTTATTTACGTGTCTCTCGTAAAGTGCAGGCGATTACTGAATGTCATTTTCCTTTAATAACAAAAAAATTGCCAGTAAACACCAGAAGACCTAACCTATTCCAGAAAGTCTTCATATACCTGCGCAACGAAGTGGAGTTTTGTTTGCTACACTTTCAGCCAAATCAGTGAATGTGGAACGTAGGAAACTTATACGAAATGTAATAAGCCACCACAACTGTAGCAGATGTGATATTAAATAACCAAAAGCAATAAAAATGTTTCCCAGCACAGCAGGAACCAGTTTCACAACTGTTGCTAATTCCAAGCCACAAAAGGCAAGAATCTTCAACACATTTGCCTCTGAAGCAAAAGTAATTACATTTACAAAAATATTCGTATCTGAAAGGCGAGTGAAGTGTAAGAAAGAGAGAATCATTGGACTCCACGAAAAAATTTTGAGTGTCACAGAAAGTGCCTGTGATAATATCAACAGACAACAATGGAAATATATGCTTCTCATGCATGAAATGTGTGTATGCTCTCTTTCTTTCCGCAGAATAAGCTGCAAATATAGACATATTCGAAAGTATTTCTTCATGAATGAGTTGGGGATTATGTCACTGAATTTACATGTATTGCACATTGATTCATGTCTCTTGATAAATTACTGACGCATAGAAAGCAAAAACATAATAACTGTTGCGCGAAGAAAGTAGAAAATAGTTAAAAATGAACATTACCCTTATGACACCTGTCACTGTCTGTTGTCTAATCGCTTGGTTCATCGCTCCAGCTGTAAAACGATAACAACTTCCGCACCAGAATGAGTCTTGACTGTATATATTAGACTGTGGTCAAGCTTTGCCTGCTGCTGAACCAGTGATTATATTTAACACAAGTTTTTCTGTCACAATGGACAAAAACGTACGAATATATAATAGCATTCATTATGTTACGTAAATGCATAAACTTTTCAACCAAATTTGTATTTACGAACCAATGAACGCAAAAAATAATGCTAATTTCACCTCAGCTAAATCATTCCGATATTTATACTCATACAATAAAAATTTAAAAATGTCCTTTTTGTAGCCGTGTGAGTGGTAATGTGAGGATTACTACACCTGTAACGCTTCTTCATGACATGTAGATTGACTATTACGACCTCCTCCTGGATCAGGAGAGAATATCCAACGTAAATCTTTTATGTCTACACCCTCTGTTATTACTACACTTCTTCCTGGTAAGTACAGGATGTCTATGTGATGTAGGATTCCTGACACATCACTACTAATAAACCTTCCTCCTTCAGTGATAAGTGTTTTGACAGCTTACAAAGGACGTGATAATAACATAAAAATTCTCTCAGGTAATCCGTAAGACACACATAAACCTTAAAACACAAACACACGTTAGTATTCCTACACGTGCTGTCTCCAGTTATGCGGCTTTCACTGCTCAAAGAGTCATTATCTTTTTAAACATCTGTAATTTTGACTGGTAAGAACTGACACTCTAACAAAGAATATTACTGTATCCCGCTTCTGAAGCTAAAATAAAACTTACGTTGCAGAGGAAATGTGCCATTTACAACAACAAAACACAATGCATACACAAGCGTCTGCCACAGCAAAATATGTCAAGGCTTTAGGACGAAGATGCAATACTTCATAACAACATGCTGTGTCCAATGAGCGTGATGTCACAACTGTTTGCATTAAGCCCGGTCCACACGCAACGATCAGTCTGCGCAGACATCGGCGCAGATGTCTGTACATGCAAAAGATCGCTGCAAATGTGGTGTGTTCACACGACACAAACCCCAATCTACTACTCGCCCGCCATCTGTCGGTGTAGAAAAGAAATATCAGTGGCAAGCGACTACGCTCCCCGAAAACGTCAAAATTTAATTCCGTTATTTTGAAAAATAGAAATGGAGGAAGTTCTGTTGTGGTCTGTGTTCGCAACTTGTGTTGCAAAAACAATTCAGACCAACCGCAGGAAACAGAGAAAGCGGTCAAAATGGTGCAAACAGTGGCTGCTAAAGCGAAAGCAGTTTTGTCACGTAAATTTACTGCGAGAGTAGCAGGGCGAACCTGTCTTGTTTTACATAACCTCGTGTTCCATTTCCTCGCACATTGGCACTCCAATTTCATCTTCAATTGTACTCCTGCTTGGTCTTGGCGTTTCTTGACCGCTAAGAAAGCCAAGCAGATCAAAATACCATAACGTTGGCTGGTATACTTGATCTACTCCTACACCAGATCTTCTAGATTTCTGAACTTTGGATAACTCTTTTCGGTAAACAGTTCGCTGACAGACTAATTTACTTGACTTGCCTTCATGAACTCATCTTTCAGGAAAGCGTAAATAGCTTCACATGTGTTGGGTATTATTTCACTCAATGCTTGTTTCGATATTGCAGATGAAAATTCCAAATCATTGTAGCTCCTTCCTGTTGCTAGGAATCTTAATGTTAGTGCCAGGCGTTCATGAGGAGAAATTTCCCTTCTCATACAAGTATTTTTCTCATAATATGAGGGGTTACATGCTTTAAGAGATAATTATAAGTTTCGACATCCATCCGCAAATAATTTCGCCAGTTCGCAACGAAATTATTTTTTTATTACCGTTTCTCTGTTTGCCGAGGCGCCATCTGCCCGCAATTTTTCAATTAGAGCATTGTATGCTGCTGTCTTTTTGTCTCGGTCACTATATTCTTTACTTTTAATCTTCCACAAACATGGGTGGTTTCTGTATATTTCAATGAATTCACTTACAAACTCTCGAGAACACTGACGAGTATCAGCCATTTTAATGCCCTGTGCACACAAATACAAACACTAAACTGAGCAAACAGCTGTTTCGCGCCAGATTTGCGACGATCTCCTGTCCACACCCTCCAACTTGTCTGCGCAGATGTGGTTTGAACCGACATATTTGAGAGGTTTCGCTCAAACCTCCAACTCCAACTTCCAGGTTTGCACACACCTCAGGTTGGTGCAAATCTTCTGTTCACACGCAACGATCTGTCTGCGCAGATGTGATGTGCGCAGACATTTGCGCAGACAGATCGTTGCGTGTGGACGGGCCTTTAGGCTCGTTTGAGCAGCTGCTGCGGGCTCACGCTTTGTTGAGTCGCGTATGAGCAATAACTGCTTCCACTTCTGGCTACTTGAAGTGTGGTTGTTAGCTGTGTCGACAGTAGCAACGGGCAGCCATATGCTTCCTGGTAAATATGTTTAGTGCGCCAAGCTACCAGATTTGCACATGTGCAGAGCAGTCTGAGTTGTAGAGAGGAGGGGATAGTCTCCACGTAGCCCTTGTTTACGTTTAGTGATTTGGCTGTTTCCTCTTCATTTACAGCTCTCATGTGAAATGAGCACAAAGCGAATTTCTGGGGGCAGGAACTATCAATAAATTAAAATATATTCACATAATTATGAAAGGCTAAAATATGTTATAAGGTTTTTTTCTTATTTCCACGTTTTTGGCAGTCAAGCATTAATCTGTCGCCTTGCTGAACATGAAATTATTTCTGACGGTTTCCTAAAGAAATTTGGCTTTTATTAATCTTCACCGCTGATGCAGACAATTTATTTGAAACAGAGTGTTTCATTCCACACTATTGGCTAGCTTCAACTGTTTGCTGAATTTCAAGTTCAGGTTTTCATCTTCTGGCACATATGGATGGCACTATGCATAATAAAAAACCAAATATGACCTAATACAGTAGTCGTATTCCAATAAAATTTATGTCCTGAAAACTACACTGAAAAGCTTAATATCAGGTTGGGGCCTAATACATTGTGAATCTGGAGATACAAATGTGCACTTCAAGATGAATTATGGATTTTAGTGTGGTTTACTAAAATTCGATGCTCTTGGAATATTCTCTGATGTCCTGTTTCTTTTATGACGTAACATAAGATGTCTTAATCCTTTATACGTACCTATATATGGGCTCTGAAAATCTGCTGTCATTGGCTGGCGAGATTACATGACATGAGCTAAGATTGGCTTACAAAATCGCATCACATCTCAATTTCAATGATTCAGGAACTAATGTGCTGTTTATGATGGAATTCAAATTTATACTTATGTATTACGAAAAAATGCAGTGCATCGTAACACGAAAATATGCAGGATGCATGTTACTGCACATCAAAGTAGCGGAAAGTTCTACGCCAGTGAATAAAACCTTAACCATTAAAAGGATTCATACATTTTACAGTTCGAAGGTAAAGTATACTATCATTTAACACGGAAATAGTATATTTTAATGCGGGAAAAAATGTATTTTTAACAGGGAAATCTGGGATTTTTTTCCTTGTCTGCGTATACATTCTGATTTTTTAAATACATTGTTAATAAAGTCCCCACTCATTTCATTGTAACTCTTTTCATCACAAAGTTATGTGCGATGCTTTTACACATTTTAATATGCTCTGATTAAGGTTAGCGTCTGAGATTGCTTGCACATTTAATGAAAACATCAGTGACATATCCACGCTTTTGCCAACTGGAGATATGATGGGGTTACAGGTACAGTCCACAGAGCCCAAAGGTTAGTTTGAGCATGAAGAGCTGAAATCGAGTTAGGAGCAGTGCCTCCTCCCACTTCTGGCTACATCAAGTGTGGCTCACAGAAGAAGACGAAAAGAGAAGCGCAACTCCCGTGTTAAAAGAGGGAAAAACAGACCGATAGCAGTGCCTCTAGTGGTATGGAGATGAACTAAAAAAAGGATAAACATTACAGGTTACATCCCTCCTATCTTATTTTCGTTGTAGTTTTTACTTTCTTATTTCAGTTTTCTCAGTTCGTTATGTAATTATTTTCGCTAGCATCATAATAAAATAATTTAAATACAGCTATAGCACATTGCAATACATCTGTGACAAACCTGTTATTCAAGAATATTTGTAGTCAAATTTAGCTGCTACAATTTTATTTAGCTTCAGGTATTTACACTAAAAGCTTTTAAACTTAGCATGCAAATTGGAGTCAGGGGCTAGTTTGTTTTCGTGGTTTAAGCAGGTTCGTACTCCATCAACCTTCGTCCCAACAGCTGCACAGTATTTTTTTGTCCAAGCTCAAATGGTTAATCACTTAATTTCGAGAATGAGTTCACCTTTTGCCGTCTCCAGCAGATACAATGGAATAGTCAGATATCTGAAAAGTAAAATTCGATTGACTTAAGAGTTCTTTGTAAGACAAGAAAAGCTTTTGACAAATATCTCAGTTTCTAACGCAATCAGGAGACAGTGAAGATAAAGATGGCGGAAGACAGCTTCAGCTATGAGGCATTGCTGGCGGGGGTAGCGGGAGCGCTAGGGAATAGTGCAGATGTCATTACTGGCGACCTGCGACGGCGGAGTGGTAATGACGCGACCATTAAGCGAATCAACACCGCTACACATTAAGGTAGAAAGGGAGGATTCAGTTTTTGGTCAGCAATATGTTGAGACGAAACAAACAATAATGACAAATGTTCAACCACTCATATCTGACTTAATGGAAATGTTGCAAAACATGTCACAGACCATGTTGACAATGAATTCTAACATGGGGATGATACAGTTGAAAATTACGACTCAAATACAGTCGGATGTTATGAAAGAGAGCCTGAACTTGGATACCCAAATGAAGACAATGACAAATAAAATGACCACTCAAAACAGATACTAGGCTAACTAATCGGTTTACAACTCAAAACAAGGAGTTGCAAACTAGTATTAACTGACACAAAAATTTCTACGTTGGATGCTTAACTATGGGGAAAATAGAAGCGAATTTAGAGATTCTGAATTTGCAAAGCCAAAGAATTACTGGTCCCAGTACGGCGGAGGTCAAATTACAGGAAATTGTACCTGTAATGAAAACCGAGACTGCTGACGAAACAGAAACTTATTTCGTGACACGTAAAGACCGCTTCACGAAGGTACAAAGCGGTTTTACATAAGTGCAAAGCAATGTAGGTCCTGTAACCACACATATACGTAATGAAGTCGAGGCATTTGATTTGCAGAGCAAAGCACATTCGTTACGAGTGAAACTGCAAAGCAAAGCGAGCAGTACTCCTTTGTTTGTGCATGAAGCTGTATTAGAATATAAAGACAAACTACTATGTTATTACAGCATAAGTGAATATCTCTGTGCAACTGCATAAGACTATATGTTTAAGTTAATGTGACAAATGAAATTACATCAATGAATATGTCTGTCAAGCACATAAGAAGATTAAGAACCACATGCATATCAAATGTCACTACAGTATAAGTAAATAGCTCTGCTCAACTGTATAAGAATATATGATATAAACGTGACAAATGAAATCACAACATCTGTCAAGCACATAAGAAATTATGTTACAAAAACACTTATTAGTTGTGTATTGTATTAAACATAAGATAGATTCATATGAATACAGCATAGAAAAAGATTTTGTAAAGATATTATATAGTTGTTAAAATGTATCCTGACAAACCCTATAACACAAATGTGGTCACTTGGATGATAATAAATAAATAAATTACTGAGCAAAGAGAATAAGTTCAATCGCCATGCGAAACAGGGTGGTTGGCATCCGGCCGATTTCATAAAGAATTGCAAACGGGTGTTACGCACAGACATGACGAACAGAGAGAAAATAAATTTATCAATTGATGCTATGACGAGCACCACAAAGGCGTGGGGTTTGAACCTGGATACGTCGAATATGACGTTTTCCCAGTTTAAAGAAAGGTTTTTAGAGATGTTTTGGTCCATACGAAAGTAGGAAAAGTTGTGGAGAGAATTTGTCGTCGCAAAAATGCCAGACAATCATGGACGAAGCGCCATGAAAGAATATTGCGAAAACTGGTTTAAACGATTAGAATATCTGAAAGATAGGAAATCGGAGTCTGAAATCGTATGGGAGCTGTGGAGGAAACTATCAGACGATTCCAAACGCTGTGTAGGTAGTAATAACAAGAAATATGACGATTTCTTCGAAAAAGTGGAAGACGGAGATCACTGGAACGAAACACTTGACTATCGACATTCCAGGAACCAAAATGCACGGTAAAGAGGAAGCCGAAATGGGCACCAAATACATAAGAGGTCATGGTAGAGGACGTGATAGAGGTGGCTGTAGAGATGAGGAAAACTAAGTTCCACGCAGATTTCGGGTCTGTAGGGCGTGGGGAAGAGGAATTGGCCAAACATAAGCCGACAGTCTTAGTATGTGGACAGAGGTAGACAAGTCGAGTGTGGTTCTGTTGGAAATGAGTTTTCCAGCAGACACAAGGCAAATGTGACTGTCAGTGTATAGACACAAGGTGTGGCAAGCCAGGCTATTGGGGCATTCAAGTAGGCAAAGGTGAAATTATTCAAACAGAAACAGGTAAAGTAAGAGGAAGGGAAGTAAGGAGGATGGATGAAAGAGCAGGTGTTTTGAAATTACCGAAGGAGGGGCATGTTGTTGCTACATGTAACAATTGTGGCCAAACACAGGATTGTTCAGATGAGGTTGCATATTTGGAGAACTCTGTCAAATGTATGACAGGTTGAAAAATGGGGAAGTCAAGCAAAATACGTGAGGTATTTGGAAGAGGCTCTATCCTCACAAGGAAGGAAGGGAAAAGGCATTGACCAGAGATGCATGCACAAATAGATTTTGACGAGATAATCTCATTCTCGGAAAACAAACAATGATTAAGACAGACTGTCACAAAGAAGGTAACTTTCGAAGATGAAACAGATAATGATTCACGAATAGAAGTAATCGAAACCCATTCCGATTTCGAATAGTTGTCAGTAGAAGTGGAAGTTCACTATAAAGTTAGTGATTCCGAAAGTTTGATTGGTCGGGTTGAGTGTCAAACGGACGATCTAAACGTTCAAGAAACTGATAGTGGTGTCGCTGGAGTCGGTGGTGTTCAACAACCAATTACTGATACACAGGAGGAGGAAAATTGTATGTATAATTGAGACAGTAATTTGTTTGAGGAAGTTGATGGAGACCAGGAGATATATAGGTTGAATGCGAAATTTATAGTGTTGCTAGAGCGAAAGAAAGTAACAACGAGCTCCTTCGAGAGACTGATAAAGCCAAAAGCAGCAGTGATGATGAGTTTATCTTTCCTCTAGGAGTAATTGATACTGGAAGCATTATTAGCCTGTGTAAAGCCAATTTAAAGACGATAGGGTCAGATGAGGAAACTGAAGAGGAAGTTACCAAATAACCACAGGGTACAGATGAAGGGAGGAAGTAATTAAAGATGTAGGAAAGAGGAGGAGGAAAAATCCTCCAGATAAACAAACAGAAGTACAGATGTCTTAGCAGGACCTGGCTATAGAAAAAGATTTGCTGTGGGAAACCGCAGAGGACAGACACATCAAACAAACACAAACCATAATACCTATGGTCATGACTTGTATGTAGTTTTGGATACAGGGACACAGGTGAGTGCCATATCCAATGAGTTCTTTGAATTAATCAATGAACAAGCAGGCATGGAATTCATACCTGTGCAAGGTGTAAAGGTAATACAAGCCAGGGGAAAAGTGAGCAAGCCAGTGAAGTATCAAATATTGATAAATTTTAAAATAATGGGAACATTGTTTTCACATGTTTTCCGGGTGGTGCCTGATCTGAGTACTGAGACAGGGTGTATACATGGACAAGGAAAAAAAAATTCCCAGATTTTTCCCGGATTTCCCAGTTAAAAATTCGCTTTCTCCCAGGTGAAAATATACTTTTCCTGTGTTAAGTGACAGTGTACTCTTCCTGTGCACTGTAAATCTCATCAATCCTTTGAATGTTTATGGTTTTATATACCGACGTAGAATTTCCCAGCACTTTAGAAAACGAAACTTGAGGAAGGGGGGGGGGGAGAGGGGGAAACACGTTTTGAAAGACTTTTGATGTGCACCAACATGTACGCTGCATATCTTCGTATTACGAAGGTATAAATCTGAATTACAGCAAAAACCGCATGTCACTTTCTGAAGCATTGAAATCTGAGATTGCGATGCGCTATTGTAAGCCACACACTTCTCATGTCACGTGATCTCGCCAGCTGATGACAGCATAAAACTCGTGATGCAGTCAGTCAATAGCAAGATCACTCTTAAGTAGTGTGTACACAGAATTGTTTACATTAATATACATAGCATTCACATAAGAAGATTAATAAGCTGGAAGAGAAGCTAAGCTTCCACATATAATGTTCATCTTTTTTGCGCATGTTACACTTTAAGATATATCACACAAATGTACCAGTAAATTTTTATTAACGATGTAAATGTCTGATCTTCTGGGCTCGAGATTCTTCTATATGGTCGTCCTCAAAGAGTTGATTTTTAAATGAGAGTCAAATGCTTTGTGATTTAAGAAATTCGTCATACATTCTCGCACACAGTTCATCTTGCGTAAACGGAAATTTACTTTGAACGTAACGCTTTTCAAACCACCAGCCACAACATTTTCCCGCGACCTGTCAGAAATAGGTTCGTTTCAGCAGTTGCCAGAGAGCGCCAGATAACGGGCGTCACCGCGCTTGGGCAGCTACAATGACGCAGGAAACCCCATGTTCCTACGTGTAAAACATTAAAAGATCTCACATTATGACATAAAAGAAACAAGACATCAGAGGATACTTCAAGAGGACCGGAATTTCGTTAACCATACTAAAATGCATAATTCGGCTTAAAGTGCACATTCGTAAGTCCAGATTCGGATGCTAATTTTCTTGGAGTACCAGTACTGTATTACCGCATGTTTGGTTCTTCATTATGGCATAATGCCATACCTGCACTTGAAATGCAGCGAACAGTTGAAATTAGCTAACAGTGTGAAATTAAACACTTTGTTTCAAATAAATTGACTGCCTCAGCGGAAAAGATGTAATAGAAGCCAATTCCCCTTAGCAAACCGACAAAAATAACTTCATTGTGCTGCAAGGCGATTAGCGATTAATGCTTGACTGTCAGAAAGGTGGACATAAAATCTGAAACTAACAACATATTTTAGCCTTCCGTAATTATGCGAACGTATTTTAATTCATTTGCTAGCTCCCGGCAAAAAAATCCGTTTTGTTTTCATTTAACGTGAGAGCAAGAAACAAGGAGGAAACAAAAAAATCACTGAACGTAAACACAGGTCACGTGGAGACGACCCTCCTCCCCACCACAACTCAAGACTGCTCTGTGCATCAGCCACAGATCTACGATATTTCCGAACCGGGACAACACTAGATAGTGGCAGCCAGCCACATTTCTGTAACCAGAAGCAACTGCGCATACCCAACAGTCCGCTCGCAACTGCTCAAACGAATCTAATTTAAACAGTTGTCACGTCACGCTCATCGGAGACAATTTGTTGTTATGAAGCATTGTATAACGTTTCTAAAGCCTTTGACACACTTTGCTGTTGGCAGACGCTCGTCGGAGCACTGTGTTTTGTTGTTGTATATGGCGCATTTCCTTTGCAACTTAAATTTCATTTCGGTTTTCTTTTTTTCTCTCATTCATGTTTTGTTGCTGCAGAATTATTCTGCAGTAGCGGGGTACAGTAATATCCTTTGTTAGAGTATCGGTTCTTACCAGCCAAAATCACAAAACATTTAACTGAAAACTACGACAATGAAAAATTCCCGTAATTCTAAACAATTCCCAGGTTTTTCCCAGATGAATAAATTCCTGGGTTTTTCCCAGATCTCTCGGTTGTCCCGGGTCGTATACACCCTGTGAGATCATATGGGGGACAGATTTGACTGATTAAGCAGAAAGTGATGATCGATTGTGGACAGAATATGGTTATCTGTCAAGTAGAAGGGAAATCTTTACAAATTCCCTTTGAAGCCACAAGTACTTTAGACAAGTGCCACCTAACACAACTGTTAATCAATCAAGCTCCAGAGAATGATGGATTGGAATCCTATCTGGAGGGTTACCATATAAAAGCCATAAGTGAAGATACTACAAAAGAGCAAAGTTTTAGAAAAGTAGTAGAGATGTCAGAACATATAACAGCAGATCAAAAGGAGGAGTTGTTTCATTTGTTGATGGAAAACGAGGAAGTTCTTTCCAACAACCCAGGTAGAGTGAAAGGGTATGAACAGCATTTGAATGTAATTGAGCATAGACTTTTTTTTCAAACGACCATATGCTGTTCCAATATCAAAGAAGGCTGAAGTAGAGAGAAATCTATAGGATGCTTCCAGCATCCAATGGGAAGTAAAAAAAAAAAAAGAACAGCCCATGCAATAACCCCTTGGTTGTAGTAGAAAAGAAGGCAGTAGTATACGAATGGTTATTACTGCTTGGACATTGAATGAAGTAGTAAAAAGAGAGTCGAATTGTTCCGAAGATCTGGACAAACTTCTACAAATGTTTCACAAGAAGACCAGCCTGGATCTGACCTTTGGTTACTGGCAGATCATGTTAGATAAAACACCTCAAAAATATATAGCTTTCCTGTTCACAGATAAATGCTACCAATATAAAGTAATTCCATTTGGACTGAATAAATCAGTTTCTGAGTTCATCAGGGCATTAGATGGCATACTGGCTAACGAATTTAATTCACAGACATCAGTATACGTTGATGACCTGATGATTGCCACCAAGACCTGGTAAGAGAATTTGACACTATTGGACAGTGTTCAAAGCTTGATAAACGGAGGAATAATGTTGAAACTGAAACAGTGTGAACTTATGAGGAAAAGAATAATGTTCTTAGGGCACATAATAACTGCTCAAGGGAGCGAGAAAGATCCAGAGAAAGTGAAAGCAATAAGTTTGTATCTGGGTTTGTATCTGTTCTTGGGTGCCATGACTGACCTCTTTTGAACTCTTCTGTCAAGAGAGTTAATTTGGAGTTGGAACAGTTGCTTATGTCAGGTGCAGGGTCACACACTGGTGTGGTTCCTGTTGATTCTCTCAATAGGTGGGATTATACTAGGCATTGGCTTCACCTAAACAGGAAGGGGAAGGGTAAACTGGCTGGGAAAACAGCAGGAAAGTTAAAGGGGGAGGCACTGTCATGAGTGATAAAATACCAGTGGTTATAGGGTTCAAAAAAGACCCTTTTTTAGGGTAGTGAGGACAGAAATAAACCAAATTTTACGAGAGGTTAGGACTGAGACAAACCATCAGTTTGAAAAAGAAACCAAAAATCATAATTGTAGCGTATTACATCAGCATAAACAGCCATTGGTTAACAATTTTCAACAGTCAGCAGATATTTTAACTCTACCCAATTTTAACTCCGTCAATGTGAAATGTCTGCTATCTTTATTGCATCAAAATATTCGAGAACTGAGAAATAAAATTAATGAATTAATTATCTGCATAGATGAATCAGAATCTTCAAACTCAGCTGACATAATCTGCCTCTCTGAACATCATGTGACCACTGGTATAGAACTTTTAAGTGTTACAGGGTTTAGGTTAGCATCTCACTTTTGTAGATCAGAAATGGAGAAAGGAGGAGTTGCCACATTCATCAGGAGCTGTCATAAATTTAAGAACATAGACATTCATAAATTTTGCCTAGAACAGCATATGGAAGCATATGCAACAGAAGTAGAATTTCACAAAAATCCTTGATAATATTAAGTGTTTATCGAGCACCTGCAGGTAGTTTTAATCTGTTTGTAAACCACCTTGAAGCTGTACTGGCCCATTTAACAACAAAAAACAAAGAAATAGTGGTTGCTGGTGATTTCAGAGTAGATTTCCTTAAAGACTCTCCCAATAAGAACTTATTTGAGTTAGTGACACTATCATTCAACTTAATTCCCACTGTAAAGTTCAATCCCGCGTCCAGCCATCCTGATTTAGGTTTTCCGTGATTTCCCTAAATCGCTCTAGGCAAATGCTGGGATGGTTCCTTTCAAAGGGCATGGCCGACTTCCTTCCCCGTCCTTCCCTAATCCGATGAGACTGATGACCTCGCTGTCTGGTCTCCTTCCCCAAAACAACCAACCAACAAACTGTGAAGTTTCCCACTTGGATAGCCACTTGCTCACAAACAGCCATTGATAATATCTTTATAGAAAAGTCCAATGAACAAAATTATATTACAACACCAATAGTCAATGGCCTCTCACATCATGACATGCAGTTCCTTCTGTTAAATGTTAACACTGAACAGGATATAAAATCTGTTAAATCTGAGCTCAAGAGAGTAATCAATAAGCCAAAAATTGATTATTTTAGAACACTCCTCAGAGACATTCACTGGACTGATGTTTACAGTGCTCATGGCATGAATGAAAAATATAACACTTTTGCTAATAAAGTGCTTACCTTATTCGAACACTGTTTTCCCCAAAAACGTACCAAGGTTAGAGCAAAGTCTACAAAGAAGCCATGGATTACTCAAGGAATAGGGGTATCTTGTAAAACTAAAAGAAAACTGTATCTGTCAATCCGAAACAGTTCTGATGTTGATGCTATAGCACATTACAAGAAATACCGCAAAATGTTAAAGACTGTAATACGGACATCAAATCTAATATATTACAAGGAAAATATAGTTATATCAGATAACAAAATAAAGACAATATGGGATATAGTGAAGGAGGAGACCAGTAGAACCAGACATGAAGGGGGACAAATAAGAGTAAATGATACATTGGTGACAGATGTGTATAGTGTTGCAGAACTTTTTAACAAACATTTCATAACTGTTACTGAAAAGATGGAGTTGTCAGGTTCTGTAGATGCTGCTATGGAATACCTCAGACTAGACATTTCAAGTAACTTCCATAATATGAATTTGACCCTCACTACCCCCACAGAAATAATGCCCATCATAAAATCTTTAAAATCAAAAACATCTAGTGGGTATGATGAAATATCAACAAAGCTAATTAAAGAATGTAATTCTGAGTTAAGTAACATATTAAGCTATCTGTGTAACCAGTCGTTTATCAGTGGAATATTTCCTGAATGGTTAAAATATGCTGAAGTTAAGCCACTGTTTAAGAAGAGAGATAAAGAAACAGCATCAAATTTCCGCCCAATTTCACTTTTGCCAGCATTCTCAAAAATTTTAGAAAAAGTAATGTACAACTGGCTTTATAACCATATTATCTCAAATAGCATACTGTCAAAGTCACAGTTTGGATTTCTAAAAGGTTCTGAGATTGAGAAGGCTATCTACACTTACAGTGAAAATGTGCTTAATTCATTAGATAAAAAATTGCAGGCAACTGGTATATTTTGTGATCTGTCAAGGCATTTGACTGTGTGAATTAGAATATTATAGTGTAACAGGAAATGCTGCAAAATGGTTCAAATCTTATATCTCCGGCGGGAAACAAAGGGTGTTATTAGGAAAGAGACATGTATCAAGCTATCAGGCATCATCCAACTGGGAACTAATTACATGTGGGGTTCCACAAGGTTCCATTTTAGGGCCCTTAGTTTTTCTAGTGTATATCAATGGCCTTTCATCAGTAACATTACCAGGTGCCAAGTTCGTTTTGTTTGCCGATGATACAAACGTTGTCATAAATAGCAAATCAAGTGTAGTCTTAGAAAGATCAGCTAATAAAATATTTGTGGACATTAATCACTGGTTCCTAGCCAATTCCTTGTCACCAATCTTTGAAAAAACACACTACATGCAGTTCAGAACTTGTAAGGGGTGTACCACTAGTATATGCCTAATATGTAATGACAAGCAGATAGAAGAATTGGACAGTGTTACATTCTTGGGATTACAACTTGATAATAAATTCAACTGGGAAAAGCACATCACAGAACTGCTGAAGCATCTTAACAAATCTCTATTTGCAATGCGAATTGTGTCAGACATAGGTGATAAAAAAATGAAAAAGCTCGCATACTATGCTTACTTTCATTCCATAATGTCATACGGGATTATTTTTTGTGGTAATTCATCAAGCGAAGCTAAAGTTTTCCGGGCACAAAAACGTGCAGTACGAGTTATATGCGGTGTGAACTCAAGAACAACCTGCAGAAGCCTGTTTAGGGAACTAGGGATACTAACTACTGCTTCCAAATATATTTATTCTTTAATGAAATTTGTTATTAAAAATATATCACTTTTTCAAACCAACAGCTCAATTCATGGAATCAATACTAGAAATAAGAATAATCTTCACAAGGATTTATAGTCACTTAGTCTTGTACAATAAGGTGTGGATTATTCAGGAACACACATTTTCAATAACTTACCAGCAGCCATAAAAAGCTTAATAACCAATGAAATTCAGTTTAAGAGAAGCCTAAAGGATTTATTGGTGGCCAACTCCTTTTACTCCATTGATGAATTTCTCAGTAGAACCAACTGATTTGTGTGTGTGTGTGTGTGTGTGTGTGTGTGTGTGTGTGTGTAAGTACAATATAACTTCTGCACAATTTCAGTGCAGTAATGTGTTCATTGTGGATGTTTCTGTGTGTATTCAGTGCATTAGTATTTGTAAAATTATTCTTTCATATAGTGTTCATTAAAAAATGATGATCATTCCACTTGGGACCTGTGGAAGGTACATTAGCTTATTCGTTTGAGTTGTAAATATTTTTCATGTATTGTTGTTTTTCTGACATGTTCTATATCCTGGAGGACCTCCTCACTATGGATCGATTGGAATGAAAGTAAATCTAATCTAATCACGGGCTGTGCAAGACCTAGGTCCAGAAAACAAGGTCATTTCTAGACCTATGATGACCAAACTTTTAATGATCAGCACCCAAACAATTTGCTGAAAAAGAACAGTGTGTTCATTTGGATAAAGGAATACGAGGTAGCATTCAATATGTTAAAAGAGAGTTTATCAAAGAAAATCCAATGGTGTCATCCAAACTTAAGTGAACCACTTTGTATGGCCACAGACAGCTCATATTATGGCCTAGGACTGTAAGTTTTTCAAGAGGAAGAGATTAATTGTGAAATAGAACATGCTCCAATTGCATTTGCTAGCCATACACTAACCAAGTTTGAATGGAATTATACGATCTCAGAGAAAGAGGCGCTGGCCATTGTTTGGGGGTTTAGAAGTTTAGGAGCTATTTTTGGGGGCACAAAGTGATCACACATACAGACCATTGGGCATTGACATTCTTGAAAGATTGCTGACTGTTACATAACAGATTGATGAGATTGGCTCTGTACGTTCAACAGTATGATATAGAGATTAAATATGGAAAAGGTGCTGAAAACTATGTGCCTGATGCAATGTCAAAATTACCTGAAAATGCAGAGGTACCAAATAGAAAGACAATAGAAAATGATGGTACATTTAGAAAGATGCAGAAGGAAAACATATAATCACAGATGTGTGCAACAATACGAGGCATTATCAAACAGCTGATGACACATTAAAACCAATGAAGGTCAGATCTGATGATGCAAATGTGGGGAATATTAGGCCCTTATACAAGATTTATAAAGGGATATTATTTGTGAGAGACAACTAACTCGGGAGCATGACGAATATGTTGTCCAGAAGAGTTTGTCCAAGAGATCACAGATTATCTCCATTTAGCTTATGGTCACTGCAGGACAAAAAAGTGATCAGAAAAAATGTTGGAGTGCCTAACATTTAATAACTTAGTCAGAAGGGTGTCAATGAGAATAAAATCATGTGACTTGTGTCAAAAGGTGAAAGTGACAAATGCCACAGGTAGGGGTCCAATGCAGACTAACAAACCCAACCATTTGTTAGACATAGCCACAGTGCATATTTTCGGCCTGTTGCCAAAAACCACAGGAAATTTTGCACATTTTTGGTAGTGATAGAACTTTTCTCAAAGTTCATTAAATTGTATCCATTGATTAAGGTGACAGCTAGGGCTGCGTACAATAGGATGAGTTTAGATTATTTTCCAGAAGTAAGTAAATCGAAGTGTGTGTTGTCAGACAACAGTGCTCAATTTTGTTCCAAATTATGGAGAGAAGGTATGGAGAATAACAAGGTACAGGTAGTGCATATAATAGCCACGTATCATCTGTCCAGTAGCCCGGCAGAGAGGTACACTATGTGATCAAAAGTATCTGAACACCCCCAAAAACATACGTTTTTCATATTAGGTGCATTGTGCTGCCACCTACTACCAGGTACTACATATCAGTGACCTCAGTAGTCATTAGACACCTCAGTAGTCATTAGACATCGTGAGAGAGAGCAGAATGGGGTGCTCCGTGGAACTCACGGATTTCAAACATGGTCGGGTGATTGGGCGTCACTTGTGTCATATGTCTGTACGCAAGATTTCCACACTCCTAAACATATCTACATCCACTGTTTCCGATGTGATAGTGAAGTGGAAATGTAAAGGGACATGTACAGCAAAAAGTGTACAGGCCGACCTCATCTGTTGACTGACAGAGACCACTGATAGTTGAAGAGGGTCGTAATGAGTAATAGGCAGACATCTATCCAGACCATCACAAAGGAATTTCAAACTGCATCAGGATCCACTGCAACTACTACGACAGTTAGGCGGGAGGTGAGAAAGCTTGGTTTTCATGGTCGAGCAGCTGCTCATAAGCCACACATCACACCGGTAAATGCCAAATGACGCCTCGCTTGATGTAAGGAGCACAAATATTGGACAATTGAACAGTGGAAAAACGTTGTATGGAGTGATGAATTATGGTACACAATGTAGCAATCTGAAGGCATGGTGTGGGTATGGCAAATGCCCAGTGAACGTCATCTGCCAGTGTGTGTAGTGCCAACAGTAAAATTCGAAGGCACTGGTGTTATGGTGTGCTCATGTTTTTCATGGAGGGGGCTTGCACCCTTTGTTGTTTTGCATGGCATTATTACAGCACCTGATGTTTTAAGCACCTTCTTGTTTCCCACTGTTTAAGAGCAATTCGGGGATGGTGATTGCATCTTTCAACACAATCTAGCACCTGTTCATAATGCGCACTCTGTGGTGGAGTGGTTACATGACATAACATCCCTGTAATGGACTGGCCTGCACAGAGTCCTGACCTGAATCCTACACCTTTGGGAGGGTTTGGAATGCCAACTTTGCGCAAGGCCTCACAAACTGACATTGATACCTGCGAGACTGGAAGCTGTCATCAAGGCTAAGGGTGGGCCAACACCATATTGAATTCCAGCATTACTGATGGAGGGCACCACAAACTTGTAAGTTATTTTCAGCATGTGTCCGGATACTTTTGATCACATAGTGTATATGCACAAGACTAGGAGATTTCATAGAACATACTGCCATGGAAATTAATGAGTATGGGGCAAGTATGTCTCAGATTTTGAACAGATCATGAATTCTTTGAAACATGAGGGTACAGGCTTTATTCCAGAGAGGATCTTGAAGCAAGAGCACACAAAGGGCTTGGTAGACAATTTGTTGGAGTGCCCACCTTGTAAAGAAATGACTATGGATAAAAAGAAAAAGTTACTGAAGAACAAAATGGTGAAGCAAGGTGAGAATAGGATTCGTCGCCATGATGAGACCTTGAAGCTTCCAAAACTTGTCATTGGCAACTTGGTTCTTGCAAAATCTTATAAGAAATCAAGTGAAATTGATCATGAAATAAGCAAATTTAACTTGTTTTATAACAGTCCTTACAGAATAGTAAACATACCTCATATTGATATGTTATTTAGAATACCCAATATCTGAAAACAGTTTCAGCATTAGAAATATATGGTTCAAATGGCTCTGAGCACTGTGGGACTTAACTTCTGAGGTTATCACACTGTGGGACTTAACTTCTGAGGTTATCAGTCCCCTAGAACCTGGAACTACTTAAACCTAACTAACCTAAGGACACCGCACACACCCATGCCTGAGGCAGGATTTGAAACTGCGACTGTAGCGGTCGCGCGGTTCCAGATTGTAGCGCCTAGAAACGCTCCGCCACTCTGGCCGGCATTAGAAATGTAGTGGATTTAAAGAGGTATGAAACAAGATTACAAATTACCAATGATCAGATTTAAATGCAGTCTGAAAATATTAGAAGAGTAACAGAATACTAAATAATGTAATTATTTAAAATATGACAATGTGAATGTATATGCGTATATGTACCAAATTGTGAAATAGTATTCTAAGTTATAGGGAAACAGAAAAATATAAAAATACTGACAAAGGACTGTGCTTCTAAGAAAGCCTTAAATTTCAAGTAAGATGGAAAATGGTGAAAAGTATGTGAGGAAGACTCACCAGTGAGTGGAAAGTGAAAAATTGTGGGGAGTGAGAAAAGACTCGTGAAGTCTCCACAAACGTGAAAATATAAAGTGGGTAAGGGACGCTCTAGGGTGCACTGCTCACTGCCTTTTCGTTTTCAAAATTTTTCTAATTCCAGGAGAATTTTCAATGTAATAATGTATATGTATATTGTGTAATAAGGTTTTTATGAATATATTTATGTTTAGTTACAAATACCAAAGAGTGACATGAAAAAATTACTCGAGCCAAAAGGGTTTGGCAAAAGAAGTTGCTGAAAGGCACATGATAATTAAAAGTCTATTTTGAAAAATGTGTTACGTGTGTGTGACAAATATATAGAGAAAACTGGAGAAGGTGATGAGACATGAATGTTTATGTAAATGTTAGTGGGATAAATTTAAGTTTTTCAATATGTGTTATCCTATTGGAACACACAAGTTCTTGGGTACCTTGTGAGTACATAAGAAAAGTTTAAACTGAAGAAACATTTCTCTGAGCACATCGTTTTAGGGTGATTCAACAAAATGTGGGGCATGTGTGATGCTACAGTTAAGTAAAAAAAATTTTTTAAACTTTGCTACATTTGTATAGGAGTACTAAAGACATCAAGTAAAGATGACTATCTCAGGTTGTGTGGCTATCATATATTAATTCCGCCACTGGAGATGTGAAGAGCAAATTGAAACAATTCTGCAGGAAGCACTGTTCAACACCTGAAAAGTTGCTCAAGGCAAGCAACATTTATTTAACTTTCCATCTCAGAGTGTATGTGGTGTGTTAGATTCACAGTTTATGTCTGAAATGGAATAGATTCTTGTTAAATGCATTTCTGAAAATCTTTAACCCCAAGTCATCATCACCATTTCCACGTTTCTTTGTCATTTTTGTATAAAAGTCACTTGTGTGTTAAAGTAAATTTGTTTGTTTCAAAATATGTGCAAAATGCACAATAATTGAAATCTTCTATGTTGCAACTGCTTCACAGTTCACAAGAAAACAGTTTCTCAAAAGTGTTGATTACTTTTAGTGTAACTAAGACTCTATGGTCACATTGTTAAAGTCTTTTAAAGTCAAATTTGATGAAGTTTTCCTGTTTCAGGTCTAAATTTGCTTTACTTAAAAAGTGTACACTCTTTGTAAATTTTGCTAAAAGTAAAGATGGGTGCCACCAGTTGGCCTAAGAAGGTCCCAGTTTGCTACCACATTGTTCCAGTGTAAATTCACTTCAATTAAAAGGAAGTAAAGCCATTTAAGGTACTGTTAAAAGTCATATTAAGTGAATGAAAGATCCAAAATTGCTTCTTCAGAGCTGGCGACAAGAAACAATTTTTTTGAAATAGTTTTTCTTTCAGTGGGTCTCAACTGAGATAAGGTTTAGTGTCTAATGTGGCGTGCTACGGTGATGTGGATAGATCTGATGGCAGGTAGGCCATACTGAATGTGAAATTTGTGTGTCCCACCAATAATTGAAAATCAAGCCCCTTCATCCACATTGTGCTTTGGAAAGAAGCCCAAGAAAAGGACAGCCTTACACTCAAAGTTGTGTTAGGTAACACAGGTCAAAAGTTATTTATTGTGGTTTAATTTCAATTCCCGTGCGGCTTCAGCCATAGGCTGGCCGCTCCCACCTCAATGTAAATTTTGCTTTCGTTGGCACAGCATCAGCCACAGCTTTCTCCTCTCAAAAGAATACGAGTGTTATTCTGGACAATGTAAATTCATTTATTGAAACAGACTCAGTTGTATTAAGGCTACAGGGAGAAGTGTACATAGTTAGAAAGCATTTTCTCCCCCAACTATGTTATGAAAAATAGTATGATTCCAAACGGTTTGTACACTCTTATTACAAATCAGTCACACTTAGAATCAGCAGGTTCGGTTACAAGCTGTGTGTCCATCCAGAGTGATACACATTGATCCAAATGCATGTGCAGTGCAATTGTTTCTAGCCAGGCAGAAGTATATAGATTGCCTGAGGTACATACTGAAACCCAAGCTCAGTATATAGTGAGTCGAGTTGTATTGGGTTTACACCACCTACAAAAGTATGGCAGCAATAGCAAGCTGCTATGAGCAGGGCAGATTCACAGAAGCAAGACACACGGAACTCAGGGGAAATGGAATAGTGATTAATGGGATCTTGTGCAGTCGTAATGGGACCAACTTTTGCAACAATTTCAGGGGCCACACAATTCAACATCTCACAGCCACAGCTGTACTGGCTAGGGTCAACATTAGAATTTTTTCCCAAATGAAACATAACTTTTCTGAATCAGACTTAGCTGGGCCTAACACAGTCCATGGATCAATTCATTGCCAAGCAAGAAGTGCGCATCTCTGCTGAGCCACTGATGGAGCATGTCAAGCAGCACAGAAATGGAAAGTGGTGGTAACAGTCCTGAGCACCACCAAACAGGATGCCATAATGACCCTGACCCTGTTAAGTATTGCTTTCATTCTTATAAGGTGGAAAGCCAGCAAAACAAGAGGAACCAATGAGTAGTACAAATCCCAGTGGACTGCATACCACAGGTGTGAGTGGAGACCGAAACTCCAGAATTCTTGGTTCCCAGAGCTTAAGTAACAGTGTAACATCAGGGTTAACGTGCATGTGGGCAAGGCAAAAAACCTGGAGTACCATGAAATAATATATGTCATTATGAACAGTGTAGAAGATCAGAGAAACCCAAGTAACTAAGGAGTATGTAACGGCAGTTAAGAGGTCGACCGGGTACCAGGTCTTCCCATGGGGGAAAATAATATAGTGGTGTCACTGCATAAGCTAGTTTTAGTGTGAATTTATGATGGTGCATTGCAGCCATACCCATAAGCTAGGCATGGATTTGTTGATAGTAACTTTGTGCAACAAGAAGTAGCAAAGTATTTTGCGCTGACGTGGGCACAAGTGTTGCCAAAATGGTGTAATCAGTGGGTTTGCAAGTGACTCTTGCTGCAGGCCACCATCGAAACTAGCACACTGGCACTAACCTAATGAGTGAGTATGTGACTTGAAGAGGGGCACTCACAAAACACATGCACATGGCCGAGTATAATAAGGGGCAGTTAATTGGTAGTCACATCTGTAGTGCTGCAGCTCTCTTGGGTGATGGTGCTGTGCTACATGAGTGGCCACATGAAGCTTCCAATGGAGACTCACAGTTCCAGTCTGTGGCAGGGCCATGATTCAACCCTCTAAGTTTGCAAGGGACTCTGAGTCAGCCAGCAGTGGGCTGCACAGTCGACTCCTGCCCAGAAGCATGGGGGTTGTATTCTGGTGGTTGCAGAGGGCATTCACCCACCAGCATCCACCTTCCACCATTGCAGGCAGCGGGTTGGTGTGGTATGAGTACCACTTGACACTGGAGGCTGGCGTATGGCTATCATTTAAGAGTTCACTGCTGCAGTAGCGTGCCTGGCTAAGGCTGTCACAACTGTGCAATGGGCAAAGGAGTTGCATCCTCAGCAGAGCGGTCAAGCTGCTGAGAGCAGAATTCAACATGAGTGGGACAATGAACATCTGTACCACCTGAGGCAAAGGAAAATAAAGTGTTTAGAGAGTGCCACAGCATTTCTCTGCAGCCATGAGCCGCCCCCCACAGCCTCCACTCCGGCATCCAAGTACCTCTAGAGACTTCAGTAGATCATTCCTCTAATGTTGGTCATTGTTTATGATGTTAGTTTTTAACCCCCCCTCTCCCCCCCCCCCCCATCTTTTTAAATTGTCTAGCTCTTCTAATTTCTTGAACTGCTCCACTTAAGTTTTACCACAATTCGACATCTATTCTAGTTTTTTTCAAGATTTCTGACTAGACAGCTATCCATTTTGCATTTGTTAATAGGGATACAGTAACAACAACATATATCCTTAAGACTACTGAAATCTTGTGATTCTGTTTTGATACCAACATAAGAAAATTAGTAGAACATATATCAAAAACACTTCACAAATCACCACAAAAAAATTAGTTTAGGGTTGTTTAGGGCTCACCTAATTGGTCACACTGCTTGCTGCCACTGTGTCCTGCATGAGCAAAGCGATGTTGTGATCAGTTGCTGTGCAGTTATTGCACAAGTAGCTGACTGGCTTCCACCTTGTGAAGCGAAGCCATACTGCTGTTGCATTGATTGGCTGCTGCAGAGTTATTTCTGGATATCACTTTTGCACTCCAAGCTGCAGAATGAACACACCAGTTTTCCTTTTGATCGATGTAATGTTTCTTCATTAACTTATTGACCATTATGTCAACATGTAAGTATTTATTGTTGTTGACCTGGTTGCTGTGGTCAACTATCTTGTTTGTCTCTTCTGCTACGATAATTCACACTTGTTTGGTTTTTATCCAATCACAAAAAATGGTTCAAATGGCTCTAAGCACTATGGGACTGAGGTCATCACTCCCCTAGACTTAGAACTGCTTAAACCTAATTAAACTAAGGACATCACACACATCTATGCCCGAGGCCGGGATGAACCTGCGACGGTAGCAGCATCACGGTTCCAGACTGAAGCACCTAGAACAGCTCGGCCATCAAATCACAGAATTACTTCTTGTTAAATATTGTAACCATGCTGGGCAACACTACAGTGTGTGGTCACCTAACTATTCTTCACTGCTCATTTGAGTTACTGTAAGCCACATCATATATTCTTTTGTTATTTCTTGAAAATTCTTTTTATTATCACAAAAAGGCTCTCATTTCTGCACTTCTAACCTGTGTCCCATCACAGTTGCCAAAATAAAGTGTTACATCTCAGTCTTGTCATGGAACTGAGCCAAAATGGAGGGGGGTGTTATGGCTCACGTTATGGGTGGTAACTGAGCCAACAACTTCACTAATGATCCGACTTCCTGAAGTTCTTCATGATAACTTTCACCCTGGTTATTTTCTTACAATTGCCTTCTCATAGTTCCTCAAAGCTGCAGACCTGTATGGAGCGCCGTTTCTTCTTCTTCTTCTTCTTCTTCTTCTTGTACCACATGACTACTTCTCTGTCTGCAGAGGGCAAAGGGCTGTAAGAGAGGTTACATCTACGCTAACAAGCTACAAAATGACACTTTCTTTTTAAGGAACTCTCATATTTTGTTGCTCTTTTATTACAATTACAGCTTTTGGTGAACAGATCTCTTATTAATGAGCACTCCATCTGATACAAATCTTAGAACACAATAGAATGATATTTTTCTTTGGCTTTTTTCATGTGTTTTTGAGAGTTGTCATTGTAGGCAGTGATTCTCTTATTCTGTGCCTTCCAAAACATCACAAAGCTGTTCACCAAAGCACAAGCAATCCCCTCATAGCAAGTGGAGACACTCAACTAGTGTCACACCTAGGTGATGTTCTGTACTCATGCTTCTCACTTCATCTCTGGACATTGATCAAATCAGCCCATGCACAGTGGACAATTGTTTATATGTGAACTACCTAAATGGTTTTACATGAACATCTCATCTGATTGCGAGGAAGAGGTGGACCAAAATTTTACACTAAAACTGAAATAACCATTATAACACAAATACCTCAGCAGAAGACCAATAGTATTTAGTAAAATTTTATGACAAAACCAGACTAATTCTAAATGAATAAATACACATGTAGTGTGTTACAAAAGACAATTTCTATGTATACAGACTTTTACATTAAAAAGACTGATTCAATTAACAAAATTCTTTATTGGAACCTATGTGGTTAAGCGAGTTTGAAAAAAAAGTAATACACAGAATAAAATTTCTGTATCGCCAGGTATATATTTGATTTGTGAATAGTAATTATGTTTACACATTCATAGGGGCAATATGTGTACGGGAGTTTTAGTTTGGGCAGATTCCCAAGAATTTCTTTTTTTGGTTTATAATCTTTCTCAGCATTAAATATGAATGAGTAAACGTTATATATGGTAAGTTTGATGTGATATAAATAATCATTAAATAAGATTTTGAGTCTGACAGCCAGTGATTTATTTATGTAACATGAACTATATCAAGTTTCTGCCCAGGGTTCACAATTTCCATTGTTGGACTGGATGTGGTGTTGTGGATGCACTGACAGATTCTCTGACGCCAAGACAAGTGTAGCGGAGAGACCATGATGCTGTACTTCGTAATACAGAATACTTCAAGCAAGGGCCTTCCTTGGAGAAATGTTAACAATATTGTATAAGAAAAATAAATGTAAGATGCAGTACTTTAAAATGAAAACACCTCTTTGCTTGTTGTACAGTATTATTATTATTATTATTATTATTGGCTCTTGCCTTACTTACAAGGCATCTTTAGTGAGAGTCCTGAAATATTACAAGATGTTTTTGTTTGCACATATAGGTTATCATTTCCACATAGGAGTTATAGATTTAAAACAGTTAATTGTTATAACAAAATGGAAATGTACGGTTCAGTGTTTAATTCATTGTTTATATGCCAAACAGCTTCCTCTCATGTGCAAACTGGTTGAAAGCTTTCAGTTTTCCTTGTGGTCACTTTGTTCACAAAATATAGCACTGTCTAGGGTGTCATTCGTTTCTGTAAGCATTGTCAGCTTTCTCAGTTTCTGCTTGCAATTGCTTTTTGTTTGATTACGTGTGTGTTAATGTAAGTTGTGTGTGTGTGTGTGTGTGTGTGTGTGTGTGTGTGTGTGTGAGAGAGAGAGAGATTTATTTATACATTTTTTATTTATATTCTCTGATTTAAATTATTTTTCTTTTTTTATTTTTCCATTTATACACTTAGGAGAGGAATGACATTTGTGATTATATATTGGGATTTCTGTCTATTATATGACCAATCAGTGTAAGAATGAGTGGTTGGTGAATGTTATTTTGCTATGAGAAAAACTCAGTCATTTAACCCCTTTAAATTGAAAAGGTGTATTTATCTTAATATGGCAATAAATCTGTTTTTTATATTCAAGTACTTGGTTACTCATTGAAGTGAAATTAAGTCATTCTGAACACAGTGCAAACATCTTCGCCTTTGCATCACCTCTGACTTAAAAATGTCCATTTGAAGTAGACTGGAGAATGAGAACAATCTTTTCAAAAACTGAAACATGAATTTCTTAGTCACCTACTTCTTATGCATTTTGGTTCGCAGAAATGATTAGTGCTTGCAGCCAACACATCACCACATGTACTACGGGCAGTTTTGTCTCACAAGATTGGCAACTCGGAAAGTCCCACAGCATTTGTGTCCAATTCATTGAACATGGCCCAAGTCAGCTACACTCAGTGGAAACAGTAGCTTTAGCCATAATTAATGGGATCATAAAATTTCTTCAGTATCTCTATGGTAAACTTTTTTCTGGTAAATGATGATAAGCTGCTGACTGCTCTTTATCATCTGGCAAATGATGTACCCGAATGTGCAGCACAGAAATTGCAACATTGCTTGCTACTTCTTTCCTATTATCCACATGAAACTCTTTATTGCCCTACAGCACAGGACGCAAATGCAGACACGCGCAAACTCACTTGCCAAGCTATTCATTATTGTCATTCCTGGCAGATCAGACAAATTACTGAACAAGATTAATCACTACGATTATTGAAGTACTACATTTGGATAGGTTGTACTCATAATCTGTAATCAGTTTCAGATACAGCAGTTCACAAATACCCTGCACAATGCAACAGTCTTTCTCTACAGAGCAGTGCAATTTTATTTCATTCTCATAATGATTAAACAAGAGTCCTGATTCCCACACCTTTGCAACAACATGTGTTGAAACTATTATACAGAGGATATTGGGGAATCGTTAGAATTAAGCAGCTAGCGAGCTGGCATTGCCCATGGCTTGGTCTGGAAACATACTGGTGGAGTATCCATATTGATTTTGCTCGTCCTTTCTGGTACACTAGATGGCTCATTATTGCCAGCACATACAACAAAAATCCTTTCGTCACTTGACTACTAGTGCTAGCATTATCAGAGTACTTGCTTTGTCTTTTGTTTAGAAGGTTTGCTTCAGACAATTGTTTTGGACAATGGTTTGCCAATTTCCTCATTGTAATTTCAACTATTTTGTCGAAGGAATGAAATTCAGCATATGCAAGTGTCACCATTCTCTGTGCATTCAAATGGTGACACCAAAAGTTTTCTTCACATTTTTAAGACTCAGATGTTCAATCTTCATGTTTCGCACTCATGGGAAAATGCTCTGCGGTTGCTTCTATCTGCTCAAAACACTTCAGCAGCAGAACTCTTGCATGGTTGTCGCCACTGTACTCTGCTTAATCTTATAATGTGCCATTTAAGTGTATGACGCCTGCTGTGAGCTGATGTTTAAAAGTATGACATTCGTTCTATCAAACACTAAAACATCCCAAATGAGAAACAAAAACAAATAAGAATATTTTAACCTTTACTTTTATAGAATATAAAATTTGCTGTACCTTGAGTATAAACATTTCATGCCTAAGAATAATTATTGTGACACATACATTACTTTAAATTACAATATAGTCATTTACACATTAAAAACGTTTTATTAGTGGAAGTCTTAAGAATTCCACATTACGGTATTTGAACTATTTTTGTGAACAATAGTGAAGTTGCTACACAAAACGCATTTTTGAATGACAAAACAAAAGTTATTTTATCACACAAAGGATAGACATCAACTGTAATTTATCACATCTGTATTTATGACAAGAATACAGTTGCAAATGAAAGAAAATTAAGTTTGGCCCTTCTCATTAAGCAATGCTGAGAAGGAAACTTCAGTATTTCAAATTCTAGGTGACATGGCCAAGAAAGAAGACACACAAATCGTGGCTGTAAAAGGAAGTCAGAAGAATTTTCCCCATGTGCGAAAGTAAAATCTCTGTGCAGGAGCTTGATAAGAAAATTCAAGAAACTTTACACACCTTTAATGAAATATGTGGGTTCCAAAATTGACTCAGGAATCAACTGTAAATATTTTTGTAACAAAATATCTAACTTTGCGACATCAGTGACACCATTGTATCATTATCTATACTGAATAATTACAGTACAATAGCACTTGTGCATGACAGGTCCTGTATGAAATTCTAATTATTTGCCTTTTATTTGAATCACGTGAGAGCTACCTCGTAAAAATAGAAGTATTAACATTGTGTAAAAATATTTTTCCACAACTGTACATACGTGTGTGTGCTAATGCTAATAATTTTCCATTCAATGAAAAAACTTTCCGATATATAAGTGGAATATATTCATATAATAAGAAGAATCTTGGAAAAATATGAATAGACTTTTATAGGCAACAACATTCACGAATGTACTTATCTTTGGAATAAATGAGTAAAAGCTCAGTTAATAATATCAACTAAACCATACTAGGCACATTTGCAACCAGTTTGTACAACTGTTTTGGAAGTCTATTTTTAGTACTTCTAGGAAAATAGTTTTTTCTTCTTTAATACTGATAGTTTCATTTTCTAGAATAGCATATTACATTTAGTGCCGGATGACGAAGCCGTTTCAATTATTGTTATGAGCAAGGTGTAGATAAGAGACCATCCTGCCAGTAATCTACTCCTATTCACAGTAGTAAGTTGGTTGGTTGGTTTATAAGAGGGGTGGAAGGGAACAAACTATGAGGTCATCAGACCCCTGTTCCTAATAAAACAACGCCACAAGTGTGAGAATAAAACGGACAAGACGTATAACACAAAATGGAAAAAAAGGAAAAAAACACAAGAATGATGGAAAGGCAACGAACATTAAAAGGAACAAAAGAGGACAAGAAAACAACAGAGAGATGCTAGAAACAGAAGAAAGTAAAACAAGAAAGCAGATTACAGTGACTGGCCAACCACGAGAATAAAAAGGAAAAGCCAGCCACTCTGCAACACATTAAAACCTCCACCCTAAAAACACTAGGGTGGAGGACACAGAGGGACATGCGCTATAACTTGGATCAAATGATAAAACCAACTCTCATGAATAAAACATAAAACTAAATCAGCCAATAAGGCATTGTCAGATAAAATGAGCGGCAACGAGTTCGGTAACCCAAGATTTTGTCGCTGGGCAGTCAAAGTGGGACAGTGCACCACAATATGGGCCACTGTCAACCGGGCGCCGCACCGACACTGATGCGGGTCTTCACGTCACAAGAGGTAGCCGTGGGTCGCCCAAGCGTGGCCAATGTGGAGCTGGCAGAGGACGACTGATTCCCTGTGAGAGGACCGCATGGAAGACTTCCACACATTCATAGTGTCCTTAATGATACACAGTTTGTTGTGCGTACTGTTATGCCATTCTGTCTCCCAAAGCCAAAAAACCCTGCAGCATAAGTCAGGACGCAGGTCAGGTTCAGAGATGCCCATCTCCAGAAGCGGTTTCCGCGTCACCTGTTTGGCCAGCCTGTCAGCAAATTCGTTGCCTGGGATTCCAACGTGTCCTGGGGTCCACACAAACACCACTGATCGACAGGATCAGTCCAGAGCATAGATGGACTCCTGGATGGATGCCACCACAAGATGGCAAGGGTAGCACTAGTAGATAGCTTATAGGCTGCTCAAGGAGTCAGTACACAGAAGAAACGATTCCTCAGGGCATGAACGGATATACTCAAGTGCACGAGATATGTCCACCAGCTCTGCAGTGAATACACTGCAACCACTGGGCAGGGAATGATGTTTAATATGGACTCTGTGGACAAAGCAAAGCCAACATTACCATCAGCCATTGAGCTGTTGGTGTAAATAACTTCAGAGCCCCGGAACACTTCAAGAATCCAGAGGAAGTGACAATGGAGAGCCGCAGAGTTAATGGAGTCCATAGGGCCACATGAAAGGTCCAGGCAAAGCTTCGGCCTACAGATACATAACAGAGGTGTACGTGAATGGACCTCGAGGAGAGGTTGTGAATAGAAGGACTCCAGTTCAGACAGAGGCGATTGCATGCAAACTGCAATCGTTAGCCCTGACCTGAGCCGCCTATGTGGGATGTGAACTGCCGTGGTTTGGAAAAGAAGACAGTAATTAGGATGTTCAGGAGAGCTATGAATCTGTGCAGCATAACTGGTGAGCAGTTGAGCACGTCTGATCTTCAATGGAGGGACTCCAGTCTCCACCAGTATGCTTGTCACCGGACTCGTCCTAAAAGCTCCCGTCATTAGCCGAACTCCAAAATGGTACAATGGGTCAAGCAAACGCAATGCTGAGGGCACCACCAAACCATAAATCACACTCTCACAGTCAAGGCGGGATTGGACGAGGGCTCTGTAGAGCTGCATGAGCATAGAGCAATCTGCACCCCAGTTGGTGTTGCTCAAGCAGCGGCGGGCATTGAGGTTCTGCCAACACTTCCGTTTAAGCTGAAGTCAAGTCAAACGAGCATCAGAAACCAGACCTAAGAATCAATATGTCTCCTCTACAGTGAGTAGATCATCATTAACGTAAAGTGCTGGTTCTGGATGAACAGTACGGCGCCGACAGAAGTGCATGACTCACTTCTTCATGGTGGAAAACTTGAAGCCATGGGCTAGGGCCCATGACTGCACCTTGTGGATGGTTCCCTGTAGGCGACACTCAGCAACACCAGTAGTGGAGCAGCAGTATGAAATGCAGAAGTCGTCTGCATACAGAGAAGGTGAGACAGAGGGTCTGACAGCTGCTGCTAGACCATTAATGGCCACTAAAAATAGAGAGACACTCAATACAGGGCCCTGCGGAACTCCACTCTCCTGGATACGGATGGAACTATGGGAGCCACCAACTTGGACAAGGAAAGTGTGAAGTGACAGGACGTTTTGGATAAAAATCGGGAGCGGGCCCAGAGACTCTACTCATACAATGTGGCAAGGATATTATGTTGCCAGGTTGTGTAGTATGCTTTATGTAAGTCAAAACAGATGGCAACCAGGTGCTGGCATCTGGAAATGGCTGTTTAGATGACAGACTCGAAGAACACAAACTTATCGGTGGTAGAGCGACCCTGGCAGAATCCACCCTGACATGAAACCAGCAGGCCACATGACTCCAGGACCCAAGCCAACCACCGACACACTATATGTTCCAGCAGCTTACAAAGAATGTTGGTGAGGCTGATGGGATGATAGCTATCCACATCTAGCGGGTTTTTACCGGGTTTGAGCACCAGAATTATGGTGCTCTTCCGCCATTACAATGGAAAGGCGCCATCACACCAGATTCGGTTGAAGATGATGAGGATATGTCGCATGTAGTCAGACGAGAGATGCTTAATCATCTGACTGTGGATCCGATCAGGCCCATGAGCTGTGTCGTGGCAATGTGCAAGGGCACAGAGGAGCTACCACTCTGTAAATGGGGCATTATAGGATTCATTGTGGCATGTAGTGAATGAGAGGACGTTCCCTTCCAGCTGCCGTTTGAGAGTGTGAAAGGCTGGGGGTAATTCTCCAATGCAGAAGCTCAAGCAAAGTGCTCAGCAAATTGCTCAGCAATCGCGTTTGCATCGGTAGATAACACGCCATTTATGGTAACACTGGGAATGCCCGTTGGGGTCTGGTACCCGAAAAGATGTTTGAACTTTGCCCAGACTTGGGAGGATGACGTATGGCACCCAATGGTCGAGACATATATCTATCAACACTCCTGCTTCCATTGTTTGATAAGTTGGGGAACTTGGGCACGGAGCTGTTTAAAGGCTATGAGGTGCTCCATTGAAGGGTACCGCTTATGCCGCTGTAGAGCTCACCGACACTACTTAATTGCTTCAGCTACTTCCGGCAACCACCAAGGGATTGCCTTACGCCGGGAGCACCCTAAAGAGTAAGCAATCGCGTTTTCTACTGCAGAAACAATTGTTGTAGTCACCTGGCCAACCATCACACTGACGTTACTGTTTAGGCGAGATTCAACGATGACAGCAGAGGTGAAAGTTTCCCAGTCTGCCTTGTTTAAAGTCCATCTGGGCAGGCATCCATGGACCTGATAACAGGGCAGTGACAGGAAGATGAGGAAATGGTCACTACCACACAGGTCATCATGTGCTCTTGTAATGGATCTGGGAGATGTGTTATTTTTTACCAGATTTGTCGATACCAAATTGTAAATGTTTTCTTATATTTTTTGTCAGAATTTTTTTATTATAATTTGCCTTATTATATGTTAATTTACTTATATTTTTGAGAGTGAAAGCATATTGATTACTATTAATAATTGTGACAAAGAATATCAAAGAGACTGATTACAAGTGGAAGCTTGTGTGTTGTGTAAAATGTCTTTGACACTGGAGTCATCTTTGACTGTACTCAGTCGGCAGTTAACTCTTGGTGTGTGTTGACGGTAGAACAATGTGCAGGTCGCCATCATAAATAATTTTGAATTATGTTTCTATTTTTTTATATAAACTATAAGAAGAAACTACATTCGAAGAAATGGTATTTGAAGCACCAAAAATGAGGCAAACACATTGAACCAGGTCATTTCTGCAGCCGACAAAGATGCATTGTGGAATCATACTTCCACTAGACAACTGAAGCCAAGACCAATATCGCCTTGTAAACATCTAACGGAAAAGGTACTGCAACGAAATATGCCAAATTTAAGTAAATAAAAAATAGTGAGCATATTTCAACTTTGTGTCTCAGCCGGGATACCATATTTCAACTGGGGACTGTAGCCGGGATATTGTGTTCACGAGATCTTCAACAGTGCTACGAGGAAGAAAATTTTTGTGTGTTAATACCAGTTTTTTCAGAATGTGTGTTACAGTATTTGTGTTCATCAGGAAGTAAAGGTTTTGGAGAAGAAATGTTTCGGCAAAAAATATAATTTTCGACAGAAGAAGTAACTTCGAGAATTTTGGTCAACAATCACATGGATGGAAAACGTGGATTTGCAACAGTAGAAGAGTGCTCCAGATAAGGCCGGTATTACACTATCAAATTTCTTTGTCAAAGATTTGATCAAAGATGTGATCCAATATTCCGTCCAATATATTTGACAAAGATCTTTGACGTAGCGCTAGAAGGGGTATTACACTGTCATCAAATTTTTCGTCAAAGTTCAAGATGGCTAACAACAACTTGTTATTAACCGCAGCAGTTCTACGTACTCCAATTGCATTGTGTGCACATGCGGAAAAGAAGTGGGGGGGGGGGGGGGGGAAATGGAACCATACATACGAGGTTGACAGTCTTGAAAGTCCTGGGATTACAACTTGATAATAAATTCAGTTGGGAGGAGCACACCACAGAACTGCAGAAAGGCCTTAACAAATCTGTATTTGCAATTCGAGTGTTAGCAGACATAGGCAACATAAAAATGAAAAAGTTTGCATACTTTCATTCCATAATGTCATATGGGATAATATTTTGGGGTAAATCTTGAAGTCAAACAAAAGTTTTCAAGGTCCAAAAGTGTGTAATATGTATTATTTGTGGAGTAAATTCACGGACCTCCTGCAGAAACCTCTTCAAAGAACTGGGTATACTAACTACTGCTTCTCAGTATATTTACTTCTTAATGAAATTTGTCGTAAATAATATATCTCTTTTTCCAACAAACAACTCAGTTCATACATACAATATCGGGAACAAAAATGATCTGCACAAGGACTTAAAAGCACTTACTTTACTTCAAAAAGTGGTCCACTACTCAGGAAGACTCACCTTCAATAATTTGCCAGGAAACACAAAAAATTTAGTTAGAAATAAAGATCAGTTTAAAAGGAGCCTGAAAGACTTACTACTGGCCAACTCCTTCTACTACATTGGCGAAATTTTTAATAGAAACAAATGATGTATTTATTCATACAATTATTATTGTTATTTCAGCTTAAAAAAATCGACATGTTCCACATCCACGAGGATCTCCTCAGCATGGATCTATGGAACGAAAAACTAATCTAATCTGGGTGAAGCCGTGGGTTTTATGATGACACGATAAAAGCATTCAACAAAACTTGTTACGTGAGCTTACAGTGGAAGACGTCAAGTCGTACAACAATTACTTAAGAATGGATGAGCATACATTTCTGTATGTGCTCAATGAAGTGTATCCTCATATCACAAAGCACAATATTCACTTAAGAACTGCTACATCTTCAGAAGACAGGCTCACTATAACACTCCAATTCCTTGCTACAGGAGAGGGTTATGTTAGGTTAGGTTAGGTCTCCAATCTTCTTAATCTATTTTTGTATTCAGGAAGCCTCACGTTGTAAAGCGCCTCATCAGCTTCAGACATCTCTATTAATTTTGTAGTTGTCGGCACACACCAATTGTATTTACCGGCAATGGTTATAAAAACACTACAGACGACAGAACGCTGCAGCGATGCTAGCGCTCCATGTGGTAACGTGTCACATTGCAGTGAACAGAAGACAAGCGGTTTCTTTGATCAAATATACAGCGAGGCCCTAGATTTGATCAATATTGGACGACATTTGACAAAGTCCCTATTACACTATCAAATATCTTTGACAAAGATATTGGACAAAGATATTGGACAAAGAAATTTGATAGTGTAATACCGGCCTAAGTCACGAAACCCTTGTATTTTGTTAAAACAATATTTTTATCTTGTTTTGTATTGTTGTGTATACATTTTTTTTCTTCACAATGACTCATGAGATTTTCAAGAGTATTGAGCCTAATGTAGAAAGTAGTAATTTAATAGACTTTGAAAATCAGGACAGTTCAAATGAAACAGAAAGAACCGATCAATTTGATTTAAAAAGTTTTCTTGTAAATTTCACGAAAGAAATTAAACAATCAGTTGACGACAATAAGACTTACTGGGATGAAAAAATTGATAATATTATGTTGCAAGTCCAAGCAGTCAATACCCAAGTGGGTGATCTTTCGAACAGAGTTGGCAGTGTTGAGGAAAAAATTGAATCTGTGGAAGCAAAAGTAAATGAAATTGACGCTAAATTGAGCGATGAAATTAATACTGTAAAAAATGAGTTACTGGCAGATAGGGAAATAAATTTAATTGATTTTAATGAGATAAAAGGGGAAATTAAAAATTTGGATGAGAACACAAAAGTTTTAGTAAAAAATGTAGAAGAAAAAACTGACAATCGTTTGGTTACTCTAGTAAATAAAGTAGAATGCAATGATTTAGAAAACAAAAAAATGTGTCACAGAACTTAGGGAAAAACTTGAAAGTTTTGACATTGAATTTCAAAGCAAAAATCACTATTGAAAGTTTTGACATTGAATTTCAAAGCAAAAATCACTATGTCAACACATGCAATCTTGTATCTAATATTCCAGCAAAGCACTTTTCGGTTGATGGACCCTTACATCCTGTTGATTTTATACAGTATTGTAAGGATTGTTTTTTACCTCAGTCACCAGATGATATGAAAATTAAATTTGTGAAAAAATTCTTGGAAGGGGAAGCTTTGACAAACTAGATTGTAACTTTGGGGATGATCTTTTCAGAATTTGAATCAAAATTTCTGGAAAAATTTTGGGATGATCTTAAACAAACTAGAATCAAAAGTGAATTTTTGAATGGGAGAAACTATAGAGAATCAGCTGGGAGCATGAAACAATTTTGCAAAAGTGAACTTCAAAAACTTATTCATTTAACAAAACTTTTGGATGACTTGATCAAAATTGATACCTTAAAGAGAAGGTTGCCATCAGCAATGCAGTTGAGTTTAGTTCATTGTCCTGATAGTAATGTTGAGCAGTTTCTCAATTATATTGAAAAGTTGGATAGGGTAACAACAAAAACACACAGTGGATTTACTCAGAAAGGTAATGGTCAAAATTGGGGAAATGACAACTTTCAAAAAAGGGAACAAAACAATTATCATGGTGTCAGTCAAAATTCACGGGGATATAACAATTTTCAAAAGAGGGACCATAATTTTTGTCCAAAACAAGAACAACATTTTCGTGGGAATAATCAACAAAATAGAGAACACTTTAGGGATCAAAATCACAGAAATTTTGCTAGAGATCAGTACAACAGAAACTACCAACAATCAGGTAATGTTTGGCATAGGAATGGGAACAGAAATGTTGATCAGAGACATTGGCAGAACCACAATCAGCAGTTCAAGCAGGAACAAGTTGTAATTCAGGAAATAAAAAACGAGTAGACGCCCGCTTGAAGGTCCGCAAGGTTGAGGCAGAAGGTGAGCATGATGAAAGGACCAATGGATGTGACTATCATAAACCCAAACATGGCAGTTCCAAACCTAAGCTATCACATGAGGTCATTAGTTGTTACTTATTGAAGAAATTTCAAGAGGAAAATAATGATGATATTGATAAAAATAAAATTTTCAGTACACAAGAACATACAGTAGATAAAAGTAATTGTGATTCATTTAATTTAACAGAGTTTTACACTTGGGCAGAGAAGAACAACACTTTGTCAAATATAATTTGTAGTAGGTCAGAGACGTGTGTGAATGAAAGAGAGAATGCATGCTGTGAGAATGAAAATATTGGTGACAGGGATCTGGTAACTTTAGAAAGGGGAAATTATATTTTGGGGAATAATTTGAATGTGTATGATCTGAATATGGGGTCTAGTGTAGCAGAGGATACAACCTGTCGGCTTTGGACAATGACGTCACAAGTCGCCAGAGAGCAGTTTACCATTTTCGCTTTTGCTGTCATGTTTCAGTTTCGTTTTTTTACTGATTGCTTAATAAAGTGGATCTGTTTATTCTATCTTGTGAGATTTTTTTTTTAAAAGCCAAAAAACACTTATCAGCTACTGAAAGGAGCTACAACACTAAGAAGAATCTCTTTTCGTTTGGTGACTTGTGACGTCATTGTCCAAAGCCGACGGGTTGTATCCCCTGCTACACTAGTCCCTGAATATGTATAATGATAATGATGTTGATGATAAAGTTGATTATGATAGTAATGGTATTGATGATGATGTTGAGGAAAGGTGTTTCATTAGTTTAAATAGGGAGTTGGGTATACACATGGTTGTAAATGAATTAAATAGTGAGAATATTATAGAAATTCCCAGGGATGTTACCAGGATGAATAAGGCTCACAAGCAGGGTGTATGTAAAAGTGTGAATTTTGATGTTGTTGGTAAAGAATCTGACTACACAAATAATGACACATGTATAACTTCTAGCCTAAGTGAAACTTTGACAGATACTAATGACACACACACATTTCTTATGAATCTATGGCTGAACAGTAAAACTATTTCTTTTGACAATAACTTTAGAAAGATGCTTGTTAATGTATGTGAAACTGTATGACCTGAGTGGTGGAAAAAGATGAGATATTTTATTTTTGAAAAGCTGAAGGATAAGTACTTCAATAGTATACAATGTGATTTGGATGAAAATTCTTGGCTATTTGAGATAATAGAGAGTACTAATGACAATTTTGTATCTTGTGCAAATTTTACAACTGTGACAAATAATACATGTAATGATATACCATATGATTCTGATAAGTAAAGGTTTGGGGAAATTGAAAGTGATTTATTACATGAGGATACAGGTTCTGAGAAAAGTGATCAATTTTGCAGTCCTTATATAAAACTTCAAATTGGGTCATGGATTGGTAAATGTTTAATTGATACAGGAAGTGAGATCTCGGGAATATCTGAAAGGTTAAGCAAGAAATTGAAAGCGGGGAAAGATTATGTTGAAATGCCAGTTGTTGGCGTAAAGATAAAAGGTGCTACTGGGAAGAGCAGTAAATTGGTAAAAAACCAGGCTTTAGTGACATTTTTAATTGAAGGCAAGTTGTTCACACATGGATGTTTTGTAATTCAGGAATTTAAGGAGGATTTTCTTTTGGGTATGAATTGGATAGTAAAAGTAAATACAGCATTTGATTGAGTTGGAAGAAAACTTTTGATAGAAACTAGTGAAAGGGAATACATTCAGACAAATTTTGTGAACACACTTGGTGATCAGAGTAATGGAAATTTTGACAGTTTCAATTTACTAAAAGAAAATAGATTGGAGAATATTGAAACTCATAGATTTGATACTGATGAAGTTGAATTTGGGAATTTAGTAAATTTGAAAATTTCAGAAACACAAAATTTATCTGGGGAGCAAAAACAACAGTTAGAAAATCTGCTGTGGGAATACAGTGATGTTTTCAGTGACATACCTGGTAGGGTAAAGGGTTATCTGTGTGAGCTTCAGGTAAAACCTCATGAACCATTTTTCATAAAACCATACAGTATTGCAATATCAAAAAGACCTGCTGTTGAGAAAGAGCTGAAAAAGATGGAAGGATGTAATATAATAGAAAGGAATATCAGTGCATATAATAATTTCTAGTAGTAGTTTCGAAAAAAGATGGTGGAGTAAGATTGGTTTTGGACTCTAGACACTTAAACAAAATTTTGTTCAGACAGACAGACCATCCCGAAAATTTTGATGAGTTACTCTATAAATTTACAGATATAAAATATATGTTAAGTTTGGATCTAACTTCGGGTTTTCATCAGGTACCACTTTCGGTTAATTCTAGGAAATATACTGCTTTCTTGTACAATGGTAAGAGTTACCAATATTGTGTTGTGCCATTTGGGTTAAATTCTTCTGTTTCCGAATTTATAAGAGCTTTGGATCATGAACTGGGGCAAGAACTTGCATCTAAACTGATAATTTATGTAGATGACATTTTGGTTACAGGGCAAAATTGGGAGGAACATTTTTCGATTTTGAAGTCAGTTTGTGAAAAACTTAGAAAAGGGGGGATGACATTGAAATTAGAGAAATGTAAGTTTGCAGTTTCTGAATTAAAATTTTTGGGTCATGTTGTCACAGACAAGGGAATTTTGGCAGATCCAGAAATAATTAAAGCAATTTCAGAAATTCCTATTCCTAACAATTAAAGTCGTTCTTTTGGTTATGTGGTTATTACCGAAAACATATAAGTGATCAGAGTCTGAATGCACCATATTGAAGTCAGTTACTGAAGAAAAACAGTGTTTGGGTTTGGGATTAAAGTTGTGAGGAAGAGTTTGATAAAATTAAGCAAGAGTTGAGGAAGCAACACTTATTACACAGACCTGATTTTAATTTACCATTTTGTTTGAACACTGATAGCAGTAATTATGGGCTTGGAGCAGTTATTTCAAGAAAGAGTAGAGAATGGAGTTAAGATACATTGTACCATAGCATTTGCAAGCAGAATGTTGCTCAAGCATGAGAAAAATTATACAGTCACAGAGAAGGAACTTTTGGCAATTCATTGGGCTTTTACAAAATTTAGAATTTACCTTATTGGACATAAAACCATAGTATTTTCGGATCACAAAGCTTTGAGTTACTTACAAGAGTGCAAATTATACCACAGTAGACTGACTGGATGGGCAATATTTCTGCAACAGTTTGACTTTGAAATCAAGCACATAAAAGGTTCTGAGAATGTAGTAGCTGATTCACTTTCAAGGTTACCAATTGGGGGAGAAAAGGAGATTTTTGAAAAAGAGGAGGAAAAGCAATTCAAAATTAGATACCTGAAAGGGGTGGAAAATGAGAACACAATTAGCTATGTGTAACAAAAATTAGAAAAAAATCAAAATTTGGATCAGAGTTGGAAATTAATCAAAGAATGTTTAGGCAAGAAGGGGTATGAGAAACTTGATAAATTTTACAAATTACATAAGAGGATTTTATTTCGGAGAACAGATGTAGATTGTGATAATTGGAAACTGTGTTGGCCAGAGGCAGATGCTGATAAGCTGATCATTTACATACATGAAAGTTTTGGTCATTATGGGATACAGAAGTGCATTCAAAAGATACAAGAAAATGTTTATTTTTACAAAATTGGAAAGAAGATAAGAAAAGAATTGGCAACCTGTGACAAATGTCAGAGAGTTAAAGTGAGCAATCAAAGATGCGGTGGAGAGATGCAAAACATTATTCCGGAAAAACCTTTAGATCTTATCGCAGTGGACTTATATGGAATGTTACCAAAGAGTAAAGGTGGTCACTGTTACATATTTGTTATGGTAGATGTATTTTCAAAATTAATTAAACTATATCAAGTGAAAAAAAAGCTACTAGCCATGAAATTATAATAAAAATTGAAAGAGATTATTTCGCACAGGTGGGTAAACCAAAAGCCATATTATCAGATAATGGTTCACAGTTCACCTCTAAAATTTGGAAAAAGTTTATTGAAAGATCTAAATTGAAGCATATACTTATATCTGTTTATTCTCCATCCACCAATCCTGCAGAAAGATATATGAGAGAAATTGGGAGACTTTGTAGAACCTATTGTGGCCATAAACATCCAACCTGGTTTGAGCACATTCGAAATTTTGAAGATATTATGAATATCCTACAACATAGTTCCACAGGATTTTCACTGTATGAGATTATGTTTAATATTAGACCTCCAAATCTTATATCAGAACTTATTGAATTTCCTAATGTACACCTTTAACTATGCAAGAGAGAGAAGATATTGTCAGGGAAACTATGAGGAAACAAGGGGAAAAGAGGAATAAAAGACATAACAATAGGGTAAAATTAACTACTTTCAAAATTGGGGGATCTTGTTCTGGTCAAATCTCATGAAAAATAAAAAATGTTAACTTCAGAAATTAAAAAATTCTTTGATATCTATATTGGGCCTTTTGAAGTCATAGAAAATCCACACCCTAATGGTTATCGTTTGGTGTATCCTAAGTCAAAGAAATTATTTTGTCTCAGGAATGTTGTCTCTTTGAAACTATATAAACAGAAATCATAATTTCAAAATTTAAATAACCTATTATCATCTAAAACAAAAGTCCTCCACTGGAATATGCTTGTTAGAACAAAACTACCTGTACAACCAAGTATGTATATTTGCATGTATAAATTAATAATTTGAAGTCACATGTTAATTGAAACTGATGAAAAACACTGTTGTAACAAAGAATGAGAGAAAGATTTATTTTTACTTTTTTACAAAAAAAAAAAGGTCTCCATAGTGAGCATTTATGAATTTTTATATATATATATATATATATATATATATATATATATATATACACTTCTGATTTTTTTGATTTTTTTTAACTCATGTTTTTTTTTGTTTTGTAATAACATAATACAATGAGTTAAAAAAATCAGAAGTATATATATATATATATATATATATATATATATATATATATATATATATATATATATATATATATATATATATATATATATATATATATAAAATTAAAAATATATATATATATAAAAAATAGAGGGAAACATTCCACGTGGGAAAAATTATATATATAAAAACAAAGATGAGGTGACTTACCGAACGAGAGCCCTGGCAGGTCAATAGACACACAAACAAACACAAACATACACACAAAATTCAAGCTTTCGCAACAAACTGTTGCCTCATCAGGAAAGAGAGAAGGAGAGGGAAAGACGAAAGGATGTGGGTTTTAAGGGAGAGGGTAAGGAGTCATTCCAATCCCGGGAGCGGAAAGACTTACTTTAGGGGGAAAAAAGGACGGGTATACACTCGCACACACACATATCCATCCACACATATACAGACACAAGCAGACATATTTAAAGACAAAGAGTTTGGGCAGAGATGTCAGTCGAGGCAGAAGTGCAGAGGCAAAGATGTTGTTGAATGACAGGTGAGGTATGAGTGGCGGCAACTTGAAATTAGCGGAGATTGAGGCCTGGTGGATAACGGGAAGAGAGGATATATTGAAGAGCAAGTTCCCATCTCCGGAGTTTGGATACGTTGGTGTTAGTGGGAAGTATCCAGATAACCCGGACGGTGTAACACTGTGCCAAGATGTGCTGGCCGTGCACCAAGGCATGTTTAGCCACAGGGTGATCCTCATTACCAACAAACACTGTCTGCCTGTGTCCAATTTGAATCCAACAATTACGTTTGTTATTGTCACTGTTGCATTTCGAAATCTTTTCTGTCATCCAGTTACTTTCCGGTTCACCTTTATCTCTCCCCATATATTTTTATTTTCATTTTCATTTCACCTTATGTTACACTTTCCACCTTCTAATACCATGTCACCCTCACAACACCCCCACAACACCCCCACAACGACCCCATTAAGTTTTATTTACATTCCCTCCGCAAACATGCCTTCGCCCTAGCCAGATTACGCTCCCATATTCTATTTTCTCAGGCTTGTCTGACATTTGGCATTACCCCCAAAGGCCTCACACTTAAAGTTCCCATCTCTGGCTGCAACCCTTCCTTCCATCAGCCCTTATACCAGTTCCAAACTGAACAATCCATTGCCCTCACCCACCTAATCCTTCACCTACACATCAACTCAGCCAATGAACACACAGGTCAACTCCTATCCTTAATAAAAGTCCTTAATCTTTCCTCTCCCACATCCACACCGGCTGTTCAGAGCATCCTCCTACAGGCCAACCGTAAATTAGAACAGCATGCCACCCTCCACCTCAAAAAACTATCCCATCTCCTGGTTTCCCACCTCCGGAAAGGCAACTCACTCACCCTTCACAACCTTTCCAGCAAACCTCAACCTCCTCTCATTGCACACAAACCCAGTCTCTCCCATCTACTCAATCTCCCACTTCCAGCTCCACTCCCTCCAAAACCTCAAAATTCCGATCAAAACAATCTGGAACCACAACACCCTAATTCAGTAGTTAACCTTTCCTCCAAACCTCTCTCCCAATCCGAAACCTCTGTCCTATCCAAAGGCCTCACCTTCAGCCCCACTCCCAGATTCAACCAAACAGCCCTCGTCAAAGATTTACTGTCCTACACTCGTACTCTCTGCTGGAAATATCACTTTGCCACGAAGAAAAATGATCCTAATCCTACTCCTAATGATCCAACTCCCCAAGACACCATCCAAATTGAACCCTGCCTGGAACAGTTCCGTCCTCCGTCACAGCGGGACCCACCTCCTCTTCCTCAAAATCACCCTCTCCAAACCTTCCAGGAATTTCTGACTTCCAGCCTTGCATCTCAATCCTTCTTAAAAAACCTTAATCCTACACCCAACATCACCACTGCTGAAGCCCAGGCTATCCGTGATCTGAAGGCTGACCGATCCATCGTCACTCTTCCGGCGGACAAGGGTTCCACAACCGTGGTACTTGATCGTCGGGAGTATGTGGCTGAGGGACTGCGTCAGCTTTCAGACAACACCACATACAAAGTTTGCCAAGGTAACCCCATTCCCGATGTCCAGGCGGAGCTTCAAGGAATCCTCAGATCCTTAGGCCCCCTGCAAAACCTTTCACCTGACTCCATCAACCTCCTGACCCCACCGACACACCGCACCCCTACCTTCTACCTTCTTCCTAAAATCCACAAACCCAATCATCCCGGCCGCCCCATTGTAGCTGGTTACCAAGCCCCCACAGAACGTATCTCTGCCTACGTAGATCAACACCTTCAACCCATTACATGCAGTCTCCCATCCTTCATCAAAGACACCAACCACTTCCTTGAACGCCTGGAATCCTTACCCAATCTGTTATCCCCGGAAACCATCCTTGTAACCATTCATGACACTTCCTTATACACAAATATTCCGCACGTCCAGGGCCTCGCTGCGATGGAGCATTTCCTTTCACACCGATCACCTGCCACCCTACCTAAAACCTCTTTCCTCATTACCTTAGCCAGCTTCATCCTGACCCACAACTTCTTCACTTTTGAAGGCCAGACATACCAACAATTAAAGGGAACAGCCATGGGTACCAGGATGGCCCCCTCGTACGCCAACCTATTCATGGGTCGCTTAGAGGAAGCCTTCTTGGTTACCCAGGTCTGCCAACCCAAAGTTTGGTACAGATTTATTGATGACATCTTCATGATCTGGACTCACAGTGAAGAAGAACTCCAGAATTTCCTCTCCAACCTCAACTCCTTTGGTTCCATCAGATTCACCTGGTCCTACTCCAAATCCCATGCCACTTTCCTTGACGTTGACCTCCACCTGTCCAATGGCCAACTTCACACGTCCGTCCACATCAAACCCACCAACAAGCAACAGTACCTCCATTACGACAGCTGCCACCCATTCCACATCAAACGGTCCCTTCCCTACAGCCTAGGTCTTCGTGGCAAACGAATCTGCTCCAGTCCGGAATCACTGAACCATTAAACCAACAACCTGACAACAGCTTTCGCATCCCGCAACTACCCTCCCGACCTGGTACAGAAGCAAATAACCAGAGCCACTTCCTCATCCTCTCAAACCCAGAACCTCCCACAGAAGAACCACAAAAGTGCCCCACTTGTGACAGGATACTTTCCAGGACTGGATCAGATTCTGAATGTGGCTCTCCAGCAGGGATACGACTTCCTCAAACCCTGCCCTGAAATGAGATCCATCCTTCATGAAATCCTCCCCACTCCACCAAGGGTGTCTTTCCGCCGTCCACCTAACCTTCGTAACCTCTTAGTTCATCCCTATGAAATCCCCAAACCACCTTCCATACCCTCTGGCTCCTACCCTTATAACCGCCCCCGGTGTAAAACCTGTCCCATGCACCCTCCCACCACCACCTACTCCAGTCCTGTAACCCGGAAGGTGTACACGATCAAAGGCAGAGCCACGTGTGAAAGCACCCACGTGATCTACCAACTGACCTGCCTACACTGTGACGCATTCTATGTGGGAATGACCAGCAACAAACTGTCCATTCGCATGAATGGACACAGGCAGACAGTGTTTGTTGGTAATGAGGATCACCCTGTGGCTAAACATGCCTTGGTGCACGGCCAGCACATCTGGGCACAGTGTTACACCGTCTGGGTTATCTGGATACTTCCCACTAACACCAACGTATTCGAACTCCGGAGATGGGAACTTGCTCTTCAATATATCCTCCCTTCCTGTTATTCACCATGCCTCAATCTCCGCTAATTTCAAGTTGCCGTCTCTCATACCTCACCTGTCATTCAACAACATCTTTGCCTCTGCACTTCTGCCTCGACTGACATCTCTGCCCAAACTCTTTGTCTTTAAATATGTCTGCTTGTGTCTGTATATGTGTGGATGGATATACCCGTCCTTTTTTCCCCCTAAAGTAGGTCTTTCCGCTCCTGGGATTGGAATGACTCCTTACCCTCTCCCTTAAAACCCACATCCTTTCGTCTTTCCTTCTCCTTCTCTCTTTCCTGATGAGGCAACAGTTTGTTGCGAAAGCTTGAATTTTGTGTGTATGTTTGTGTTCGTTTGTGTGTCTATCGACCTGCCAGCGCTCTCGTTCAGTAAGTCACCTCATCTACTTCTGATTTTTTTTTAAAAATTTTTTTTAACTCATTTTTTTTTGTTTTGTATTTTTTTTGCTTATGATTTTCTTCTTTTAGTACAGCTAAAGATACATCAGTATTATCTAATTTTTTTTTTTTGCAGTTATTTATGTACACTTGCCTCTCTACTACAAAATATATATATATATATATATATATATATATATATATATATATATATATATATATATAAAAAAAACAAAGATGAGGTGACTTACCATATTGGTCTGTATATGTGTGGATGGATTTGTGTGTGTGTGCGAGTGTATACCCGTCCTTTTTTCCCCCTAAGGTAAGTCTTTCCGCTCCCGGGATTGGAATGACTCCTTACCCTCTCCCTTAAAACCCACATCCTTTCGTCTTTCCCTCTCCTTCCCTCTTTCCTGATGAGGCAACAGTTTGTTGCGAAAGCTTGAATTTTGTGTGTATGTTTGTGTTTGTTTGTGTGTCTATCGACCTGCCAGCGCTTTCGTTTGGTAAGTCACATCATCTTTAGAAAAAAAACACTACACTATATATGTCCAGTATCATTTTTGCTGTACAATATGTAAGCATAATGAAATTAACATTAATATGAAAAAAAATTAAATCTTATTTTAGGAAATGAGTTTTACCTTTCTATTATTTTCAATCTGTATGCTGTATGTTAGAATATTTCTCATGTATGTTTTATACTTGAATTTTTTGTGTATGAGATTGATGCGGAAGGATCATTGCAACAACAGCCAGTAACAAGTCCACAGATTCAAAGAGTCCAAATTTGGAAGAGGTTATCAGACTGCATCATTAATGTACTAATTGTGTAATACAGATCCATTACTGAGAGTGTTCGGGATTTTGTTGTATATGTCCATAACAACAAAAGCCCTGGGGAGCAGTTGTAATGGATCTGAGAGATGTGTTATTTTTTACCAGATTTGTCGATACCAAATTGTAAATGTTTTCTTATATTTTTTGTCAGAATTTTTTTATTGTAATTTGCCTTATTATATGTTAATTTACTTATATTTTTGAGAGTGAAAGCATATTGATTACTATTAGTAATTGTGACAAAGAATATCAAAGGGACGGATTACAAGTGGAAGCTTGTGTGTTGTGTAAAATGTCTTTGACGCTGGAGTCATCTTTGACTGTACTCAGTCGGCAGTTAACTCTTGGTGTGTGTTGACGGTAGAACAATGTGCAGGTCACCGTCATAAATAATTTTGAATTGTGTTACTATTTTTTTTTTTATATGAACTATAAGAAGAAACTACATTCGAAGAAATGGTATTTGAAGCACCAAAAATGAGGCAAACACATTGAACCAGGTCATTTCTGCAGCCGACAAAGCTGCATTGTGGAATCATACTTCCACTAGACAACTGAAGCCAAGACCAATATCGCCTTGTAAACATCTAACGGAAAAGGTACTGCCACGAAATATGCCAAATTTAAGTAAATAAAAAATAGTGAGCATATTTCAACTTTGTGTCTCAGCCGGGCTACCATATTTCACTCTCCAGTGGATAGATGGAAGAAGTCCTGGGCTGCAGATTGATAAATCAATGGCCGAGTAACTACCAGGAGCTACACTAAAATGTGTGGCGGCCCCAGTATTTGAGGCACAGGTCGAACTGAGACAGTAAAGTTTCGACATCTCTGCCATGGCCGGTAAGCAAGGTGCCATCCCGCAAGGGGTTATCGGCATTAAAATTTCCCAAAAGTAGGAAAGGTTTAGGGAGTTGATCAATCAGTGGAGCTAATACATTCAGGGGTACTGCACCATCTGGAAGAAGATATACATCGTTGACATTTATTTCCTGTGTCATCCTTATTCTGACAGCCACAGCTTCACGAGGGGTTTGAAGGGGCACAGTGTCACTACAGACTGAGTTTAGGACATAAACGCAAACTCCACCTGACACTCAATTACAGTCACTAGGGTTCCTGTAATATCCCTTATAGCCATAGAGGGCAGGGGACCACATTGCCAGGAACCAGCTTTCATGAAGGGCAATGCAGATAGCAGGTGTAAAGCTGAACAGTTGCCGTAGCTCAGCCAGGCGGTGGAAAAAACTGTGCAGTTTCACTGGAGGATGTCATCATGGTGAGATTGGGAAGGCATGGAACATTCAGTGAGGCAGTTTATGCCTCCATCCCATCCTCAGACGCAGAGCTTGTAGGTAGTAGTGGTGTGGGTGCCACTGCAATTTCCTTGGTCTTAGGGGTCTTCTTTTTGGATTTCTCTCGCTGCTCCTTGGGTTTCCCTGGCTGGGAGGACTTCACTGGCTCAGTCTCCGGGACTGAGGATGAGCATGAAGCCCTATGACCAGCTGCTTTTGGGCTCTTTAGCCACTGGTGGGTGTCATCTTTCCCACTACAAGAAACCTGGGAAGGGAGTGACCCAAGGGACCCCTTCCTAGCAAGTGAAGTGGGGACAGACGTCCCCGATGGTTGGGGGTGTTGCTCCTGAAGTAGGTGATGCAGGAACAACAGGGAGGGAAATGCCCGCCACCACCAAGGGCACATGTTTAGTCTTCCAGCTCTCAGAGGTGACTGGGGTTGGTGGAACTGATGGTACCAGAACTATTGTAGCGGCGGCGTAAGATGATGTCATATGTCCAGGATGCAGGCATTCAAATTTTCTCTTAGCCTTAGTGTAGGTCAGTTGGTCCACGGTCTTGTACTCCATGATTTTCCTTTCTTTCTGGAGAATCCTGCAGTCTGGCGAGCAAGGCGAATGGTGCTCTCCACAGATAACACAGATGGGAGGCGGGGCCCATGGAGTATTGGGATGTCATGGTCATCCACAATCTCGACATGTGACACTGGAAGTACAGTGGGAAGACATATGACTGAACTTCCAGCACTTAAAGCACCGCATTGGGGGAGGGATATAGGGCTTTACATCACAGCGGCAAACCTTCTAGGACAATGTATCACCCTTGAAGGCCAAGATGAAGGCACCGATGGCAACATGATTATCCCTCGGACCCCGGTGGACACGCTGCATGAAATGTACACCTTGCTGCTCTAAATTGGCATGCAGCTCATCACCAGACTGCAAAAGAAGGTCCCTGTAAAATATGATACCCTGGACCATATGTACGCTCTAATGGGGCGTGATGGTTACAGAAACATCCACCACATGGTTACAGAAACGTGTCGCAAAGTTAGATATTTTGTTACAAAAATATTTACAGTTGATTCCTGAGTCAATTTTCGAACCCACATATTTCATTAAAGGTGTGTAAAGTACCTTGAATTTTCTTATCAAGCGAGTAACATCTGTGACTGGGCAGAGGCTGCCGTTTTGATCAAGACTGACCCAGATCTCATTTTGGACAAGCTCTTCACCTCCTCAAATTTGTCCTCTAAATGCTCAACAAAAAACTGTGGCTTCATCATCATGAAAGATTCCCCATTAGCTCTCAAACATACAAGGTACTGGGGCGAATAAGATCTGCTGCCATCTTTAGCCTGATGTTCCTCCCATACTGTGGCCAGGGAGGGAACGATTTGGGGTCTTACTTCTGTGTGTTGAATTAAGCTCCTGAACGCTTAGAGACTGCTGATGTATCACCACCAGCAAGAGATGATGGACTACACTTCATCATGTGTCATCCACCCTGATGCCACCCACTCTGACCAGGGGCCCTCTCCATGGGCGCCACCCAGCTGCAGCAAATGCCACTTGGTAGGATGGCCATTGCTGGGAGTCCAGATGCCCCAGGGGGGTGCGCATCTACCCCTCGGTATATGTGGGGAGTTAACGGTGCAGGTATCAGTAGAGTGATCACTGTGTTGTCAGGGGGCTACAACAAACAGTGTACATGGTGGCCCACCATAACGGACTGGCTACTGTGCTGGATATCAGGTGCAAAGAAGTCTGTGGTCATCGTTGACGCAGAAAGTGACACTGCATAGGGTATGGTGGAAAATGCACCCAGGAAGGTGTCCTCACCCAAGAGATGGAGAATGGGCAGGACTGAAATGCAACAACGAGAAAGCGGGCTACAGATATCAAGGCACAATAGACACGATGCACCATGTAAGGCGCCCTTCCACAATTGGCTCACTCTTTGGGAAAATTTTGAAAAATGGAGGTCAAACCCAACAGGGGACCATCACATAAAGGCCGAAACATGTGAGACTCCTTTTAGTCACCTCTTACAACAGGCAGGAATACCTCGGGACTATTCTAACCCCCGGACCCGCAGGGGGGAAGGGGGGGGGGGGTGTAGCAGTAGTAAGTATTACCTCTTAACCTCTTATAAATATAGACATTACTGATAGAATTTTTCTATGGAAGTGAACAATACTACTCAAAACTTTTAGAATTTTTCTATGGAAGTGAACAATACTACTCAAAACTCTAATAAAACAATACAGTCTGATGAAATGAATGTACTGGCAATGGAAATTGCGGTGACACAAGAAACCTCCAAAAATAGGACAGAAAAGTAAGGCAGATGATAGCTAGATTTTAAACCCATTACAAATAACAAACAATGGTCTGTCAAAAATAGATGATGCAATGATAACTTGCAATAACTGGCCATATGGATAGACGCCCAGAAGTTCGTTCTCATGTGATATTTTTTATCGTAATGATTTATGTGAATCATATATCTTTCCCAGTCCACAAATAGTGGAACAGGAGATACCCACTGACAACAAACAGCAGCAAAGAGTAGGAAATCCTGTCTTACCGACATCTGGGGGTGACAGTCTTTTCCAACAACATCTTGAGTACATGTATAACGCTGCGGTCAGAGTGGCTCCAACAATGACCGTCAGAGGCCGTCGCCAGAGGTCAGGCGATAACATCGGCTGACAGATTTTATCACAATGCGTCCGATCACATTCATCAGTTTTTGACGGGATGGAGGAGGTTAGGTTAAGTTAGAATCTATTTTATGAATGAAGTCGGTTATATTTTAACCTCCAAGGATGGAATGGATACCACGACACCTCTGTGCTTGAAGGCAAGTGCTGCAGCAGGGCTTTTCTTATTATAACCCGCATGTAAATGAGCTTTATCTGTCTCAAAACAAATGTGGCAAGTACTGTACACTCCGCCCTAAGTTACTGAAATTACCACGCAAGTTTTACGAATTACAAGATGAAGGGAAAAACACCATGCCACAAAAGTTAAAAATGCTTTAACTTTGTGACATCACTTTCTCTCTCTCTCTCTCTCTCTCTCTCTCTCTCTCTCTCTCTCTCTGTCTCTCTCACACACACCAGCGATTAGCGTCAGCAGGGACCACTGCCTTAGAAACTAAGAGGCTGTAATTGATGTTTTTCATATTTGTACGTGTGTATTAAAAAAATATGTAGTTTCAGTGATACACTGCAGTAATGATCTCTCCTGAACAGAGTGTGGTTTATTACGCTTTAGTGGCAGGATGTGTGACTTTTGCCTGTAAAGTTTTTGCTAACAAAGATATGAGCACATACTAGTTAATTTATGCGATAAAAGTAGATGCTTCTACTATATGATGCATGGATAAAATTTGTATGTAAGGAAGCAAGATTTGAGGTTTCACAGCAGCTCACTTTATTCTAGAATGGTGTAAATTAATGCAGTACTGGCTGGATTTCAGATAATCAGATTCTAACACAGTTCACTGCTCTCTAAAAACTTACCAGTAGATTTGCGAAAGGAAATAACAGTATTCCTGGTGGCAGTATTATTTTAGATTAAGTGTTACTTTTAATAAAGAAAATCAATATTACAGTGTCTTTTAGTGCATTTTAGAAAAAATAAAAAACTTCGTAGAACAAGTATTTGAGGTGCAAGAGTGAAAATATTAGATTTTTAATTAGTATTTAGAGCATCACAAAATAACATCCAACATATCACGCAAAACTTTGTACTTTTCAGACCATGGTCTTTGCCTAATTATTAGAGAGATGTAATCGACAGATGTAAAATATCAAAGTGTCACTTCTGGTTTTACTTGTACCAAAATTGCATCTTTAATGAGGGGATTGGATTTTTTAATAGACTTCAAATCATACCTCTACAACTAGGGGCCTACTCAAAATCTGTTTTACAGAATTTATTTAATGTTGTGCAGGCATACGTCAAATGACTGTCATTCAGTATACATGTGAAAGACAAGTTTAAAGTGTAGCTTAAGTTAATCTGATAACCTAAACCACTTAAAAGTGGAAGTACATAGTGTATATCACATTTGAAAACCACTTCACATTAGAGAATCACCACCCTATTGCCATTAAAAAAATGCCAGCAGGCAGCAATAATAATTTGTAGACAGCTGATGTCCACCTACCACAACCCAAAAAGATCTACTACAGTAACTTTAAGCAAAAGATAAGCCATCCTTGCCACTTGAACAAATTATTTTTCAAGGTTATAATGCCATACCTAGAAAAGCTTTCCTGTCTCGTAAAGAACATGGCTATTATAATATGCTCTGCCCTCAATTATCGGAATACCCAGAGAAGTTTTATGAATACATGAGATGACAGGAGAAATGTTCTGTTACATAATTGAGATAGTTCATGGTGGTGTTGAGATGCAAGTTATAAATACTCTGTTTCACTATGTGTATTTAAAGTTGTGCTGACATACGTCAGTTAACATTCAGTGAGCGCCATTTAGCACACAAGTGAAAGACAGGCACAAAGTGTAGCATAAGATACTCTGAAAACATAAAGCACTTAAAAGTGGAAGTACATATACACTAGCAAATCACTTCATATTAATAGTATCACTACCCTACTGGCATAATATGCCAGTAAGCAGTAATAATAATTTGTTGACCACAAAAAAGATCCAGTACAGTAGCTATAAGCATATAAGATATGCCACCCTCTTCACTTGAACAAATTAATTTTTGAGGTTATAATCTACACCTAAAATTTCCAATAAAGATTTTGCCTATTTGAGGTTTAAACAAAATAGTTTACAGAGAGAACAGTATTTCTTAAATTAGAACAAAACCTCATCAGTAATGACATACAAAAGTTAAATGATCACGCTGATGTTGATTTATCTGACAGCGATACTAAACTTTCAGAGAAAGTGGTAGAGCAACATTGCGCTCACCTTGAGGAAGTGGAAAGGATGGTAACAGAGAGGGAGGACAAGATTGTTAACAAACTCAATACCAATTCAAAGAATACTATTCAACAAATACTTAATTCAAGTGAACTGTTCCTTGTTAATAACAGAAAGAAAAATGGTGAAACACTAAATGAGCAAATCAATGCTTTTTCACCATGTATTACATATGACATAAGCAAAGAAGAGTATGAGGTGTGTGAGCAGTACAGCACCTTACGTCTGGCAATGAAACTGTCCACATTTGACACCAGTAATTATACTGCATACATATGAAATACATCTTGCCTGTCAATTCTCTTGACTGATGAAAAAGTCTATTGAAACATAGACAGTTCCAGGTATTTTCTTTGGAAACAAATAAGGTACATCCTGTAGTACTCATTAGATCTTTTTGAGATATTCTACCTCATAGGTGGAATGAATAGAAAAGATTTGCTACATCGTAGGATATATACACAAGGGGTGCCATGCTATGGTCTGCGGACATAGCTGAATGTTGTGAAACCTATGGTCAATTTGAACACGCTTTTCTTGCTAAGTTTTGGTCATCCGGAGTACAAGAACATCTCAGATGAGTAGTTTTTGACTCAGAACCATTTACAAATAGGCAAGGGAGACTGAGGAAATATTTTGAAAAATATCTGAATAAGACTTGTTATTGGAGTAAACCTAAGTCACATGTAGATGTTCTTAAAATTTTAAACTGTAGACTACCTGCACACATAAAGGAGAAGTTACGTCACTATACCAGAATAAGATTTATAGTATCTTCTATCTGTAGTTGATGCCATTGACCTTGTTTATGAGGAGGGACGCACACAAACAAGAAACACAGATTTGACAACGGGTTTCCGAGTACTATGGCAGGTCAAAGCACTAATACTAACCACCAAAGAGGGTGGCAACAGTTAGCAACATTAGATAATAGACCCAACAGCCACAATTTTGAAGCACATGGAAACACACAGGAAAGGTAATGGAATAGATTTAATCCTGGTTACCCCAACATGCAAGGTAATAGCAATAATCAGAATATACAAAATGGATATGTTGCACTGTCTAATGGGAATTTAAACAATAGCCAGGGTTTTCATGGAAACTCAAATCGTCATGCGGAGCCTGTCTCCAATAATAATGTTAGGCAAGGGGAACCAACTTTTCATAGTAATCAAAACAATAACAGGCATTCTCATGAACATTCAATTCAAGTAATTGAGGTAGTTAACACTAATGATATCACCATTGGAAAATGCTAGCATGCCCGATCCTGGATTTAGGGGGGTGAATACAGTGACTATTCATTTTTTGAGGTATGATGAGGAACATGACTTGAGACAGGAGTTATGTTCTGGTGAGACAAGGAAGGATGAAAGGGAAGTGGTACAAGCAATAATACACAAAAATGTAGACAGTAAGTTTAATTAATGGAATACCAAAGGACATGCATGTACCCACTTTCCCTATGCAGAACCGTAAAATATTACCAGCTATAAGAAACAAGACTCAAAATGTCAAGCTGCAAGCATTCATTCCTATTACCTTGAGTAATACTACGATAAAATGCAATTTTCTTGTGGTTGAGACATTTATAGTAAATAGTATTCTAGGAATGGAGTTTTTCAGACAATTTACGGCAAACCTCGATGCAAGTACCGGTAAATGCTGCTTGCAGGTTGATAAAGGATATTTTACCAATTAATTTGGTTATGACAAAGGAAAATCACACTAGATATAGGAGTAAAGTAAATTCTGATCTAATTTCTGTCCCAAAATACTTTCAATAAATGAGCAACGTAGTGAGGTGGTGTTGGGTATCCTATTACCACACCATGTTATCAATGAAAAGATTGATGAGTATGGTTAATCATCTGAGGCACAAAGAAAACAGTTACCCAAATTACTCATACAGTATAAACAGGTGTTTTGTAAAAAAAGTTATTATAAAAGATAACAATTTCAAAATGGACATACAACCACATCAAACTTTCTTTCTTTCATAATTCTTACCCAAACCCTTGGGTGAAAAAAGAGGCAGTGAATAATGAAAGAGAGAAATGTTTAGTTTGCTAACCCCTTCCACAGGTATTTTACCTGATCCTGCAAATATTGTTGCTATCAAACAATTTTCTACATCACAGAGCAGAAAACAATTCAAGGGCTAACGTCATTCTTTAGGAAGTTCATACCTAAACAAATGTTAAACAGTGATCCCCCCCGAACATGTTAGGGAAAAAAAAAAAACATGGTTATGTCCTGAAGAATGCAAAAGAAACTTACAGGCCACAAAGGAAACTTAGGTAAATGCAAATATTTTACACCATCCAGACATGACACAAGATTTTTGCTTAAGCACATATGAATTATTTCAGGGTCTTGGTGCTCGTTGGTTTCAAATTACAGGGGTAGATGGAAAGAGCGCAAGTTGTATAATTAGTTTTGCTATTCAAACACTCACTAAGTGTGAAAGATCATACTCAGCTACCGAATTCTAAGCATTAGCCATAGCATGGGGGCCTTCCGGAAGTTTGAATACTGTTTGTGGGGAAAACACACAAGAGTTTAATGTGATCACAAAACTTTATCTTTTGTTTTGAGTTCTTACACATGTGAATTATTTGTTTGTCCTTATTCATACAGGAATTCAGTTTTGAAATAATATACATAAAAGGGGAACAAAACATTATAGATGATGCACTTTCTAGACTCCCACAAGGATTAAATGAACAGACATCAGATTTCGGAATCTTATTAAAACAAGATGAAAATTACAGACCATATTACTTAAAACTGTGTCGAAAATGGGCAAAATTTACAAGAAAAGGATCTTCATCAAAGGAAGGTAAATAACATGGAAGATGGGAATCTAGGTAAGTACAACACAATATGCAAAAGTGTTAGATCATCTGTATAACTGAAGATTATGTAACTGATTTTATTAGGTTTACATACCACATTTGGCATCATTATGGAGTAAAGAAGTGTAGTGAGAAAATTATTTCATATTGTTACTCTCCAAAAATTTGTGTCACAGGATGCAAAGCATAATAAAATCATGCCCAAACCGCCTCCACTTGTTTCCAAGGGAGGAAGGTGGGCTGATAGTGAGTGGAGTTCGAAATCTCTGCAAAATAGCGGCCCAAGGTGTTAAGAGGCAGCTATAGGGTCCACAATGACATCACCTGCTATGGTCAAGCCGGCAAAGGTTGCCCCACACGACAGAAGAGGGAGTGGAACTGTTCTAACGAATTCAGTTCGTCATTGAAAGGTGATGGTTAAAAATGTGGAAAGCATGTCTCCGCACACTAATCGTGTCGTGCCATGCCTCAGTCCACCAGTAGATCAGGCCCTGGCATGGTACAGAAGAAGTGCGGAGTATGGAACATTCTGCAGCGGTAAGGATAACTTTCATGAGGTACTGTACATGATCATCACAACTGGGGAAACATTCGTTGAAGGTCACCGAAGAGGAAAAAAGCCTCCAGTCGGCCTTAGCAAGTTGCCAAAGCCAAGAGGGCACCTCTCTGGTGGGTTCTGGAAGAGCCCCAAAGGGGATGGTGTGCATTAAAGTCACTGAGCAGCAAAAAGAGGCGAGGGAGTTGATCAGTAAGCTGGAGGAGGTCTGCCCTGGTGACACCGAATGACAGAGGGATGTAGACGTTGCAAAGAGAAAAGGTGAAGCGAGGAAGGATAATGCGGACTGCAACAACTTGCAACTGAGTGTTCAGTGAGATTGTTTGGCTATGAACATTGTCCTGGATGAGCAGCATGACTGCTCACGAGATGGAATGCCTTCCTCAGGGGATGAGGGGAGGCCAAAGTGGACTGGAAGGAAATGTGAGAGGTCAAATCAGTCGCAAGGACGTCATTTTATTTCTTGGAGGCAGAGAACAAGTGGACACCGCTATTCCAAGAGCAGCTGTAAGTCCTCCTTGTTGGATCTAATGCCACCAATGTTCCATTGGAGGAGAGTCATAATGAGGTTTGTGGAGGAGAGAACAAATGAAGGGTAGTCACCTTCGCAGCTGCCTAAGTGCCACCCTTTGAAGACTCATTGACACAGCGCACAGAGGCTGGAAGATCCTGTCCCGTGGAATCTACAAAGGAGTTGGCATTCTCACTGGATCAGTTTGCAGATTCCTGGTCAGAAAAATGGTAGGCAGTGTGCCACCTGCGAAATGGAGGTTGGCTGGGTGAGGGTATCACACGGCAACACTGTTGGAGATCTCCAAGTCAGTGAAGGAGAAGACTGTTTGACAGAGAAACTTTGCAGCAGGCAGATGAAGACTCAGAAGTTTCTTGGCTGAAGGGACATAGAAAGTCATTGTGGGAGTATTCCTTTTGTCCTTTCTGGCCCACCACAGGCGAAGATTTTGTGGCTTGTTGCACAGCTGAAGAAGGAGACGGGGATGCTACCATGATACTGTGCAATTTACAGCTGTAGTGATGAATTTCAGGTCACAAGTCACCGTGGCCATGTCCTCCGTGGAGCGAGGCATATCGAGAATGGTACTGTATGTGCCAGATGGTAAAATGCAGGGCTTTCGACTAGCCAACAACTTGCGAGCAACAGGGTAAGGTACTCTCCTCCTCACCTGATTCTCATGGACAGCCTGCTCATCAAGATGCATGGGACATTCTTGGTATGAGGCTGTATGGTTACCATTGCATTTGATACAGCAGGGAGAAGGAGGTGGGAAACCCTTTCACAGGTAACACATTTGGCTATGCTTGACAGAACATATGTATGTGGTTGTAACATTGACACTGGTAGTAATGCATCATGTTTGGAATGTATGGTGGGATTGTGATGTCTTCATGGCCTGCTTTGATCTTTGATGGAAGAATTACTCTATCAAACATGAGAAAAGAGTACGTGTAGACACTAAGGACTATTACTGCATCAACCTTTTTCAAGGATTGCAGTGACATCCTGATCAGAGAGGTAAGTTTGGATTTATCCATTGGTCAGACCATCAAGCAGCCTAGTGTAAATAACAGCATGTGAAGACAGTCAGGGAGAAGTATTTCTACTATTGGACCACGGCCTCTTAGCCCAGAAGTTTTAATTACTGAAGACACCGGCCGTGAAAGCCTACACACTATGATTAGCATGTGAAGAATTCAGCATTTGATGGGCCTCAACATGAAAAGGATAGCCATGGAGGAGCAAAGCTGTAATCAGTCAATGGGCTTGAAAATCACAATTGGTCTCTAAAAGCAAAGTTCCATTATGTAAATGAGGGCAGGATTTTACAGGGCCTGCAGTCGCATCAACACCTTTCTGAATAATAAGTAGATTAACCATGCTAAAGGACTGACCTCCTCCAGTACACAATACCACCGAGGAACTGAGGTGCAGCTCGGAGATTCTTTGATCCTTTAGCCTCTTTCCCTTCATGTTTAGAAGTTATAGACTGAGATGGTGATTGGATCATTATGAGAAAATCTCCCATGACTGCCAGCATCTTTGATGGCATGCTCCTTCCATCTGGGATCATCTGCTTTGGGTGACTGTTCACACCTCAGGCCACACTTCCTGAACTCCTGACAGAGGGACTAATTGGCAGTTTGAGAAGGTAACAGCTTAGGCAGTCACTGCTCCCTAGGCCTGGCATGTACCAGTGGATACATGCAAACATTACCTGTTGACCTGGGGCTGGGAATTATGCATTATCCAGTCACCTGTTACACATCAAACACATGGGCTGACCTTCAGGAACACATAAAGAGGAAGAAAAAACAAAGAGGAACCTTAAATGCTGAAGCAGTGGAAGGATAGGAGATGGAGAACAAAGAAAGAAAGAAGAAACAGTTGAGAGACTGTTCTGATGTCAAGATACTAAAACTTCAGAACGCATTCACAAAAATACCACAGAAATATTCCCCAACGAGGGGAAAAGAGAGAGAGAGAGAGAGAGAGAGAGAGAGAGAGAGAGAGAGAGAGAGAAAATAGCGGGAGGATAGACATGCAGCACAGAAAGGGAAAAGGTGGTGCAAAAACTGGGACCCTGTTGGAGCCAAGCATGATCTTCTTGCCAAAGAGTGGTGAGTCCCGTGGGGGGAGAGATCAGGTGTTGTTACAAACAAATCCAAAACCTAGCAGAGTTAAAAAGTTAAACAACAAGCAGAAAACAATATATTAAGGAACTTTCCTGATAATGGAAATTCCACATCCAGGGTGCTATATGTTAGCATATCCCAAATCAGGAAAGATCAAAAGATTGTATGTGCACAGAGATATGAAGAAGTTTGTTCAGTAAACATGTGAACATATGAGGCCTGGGGTAAAAGGTAGAATACAGTAAACATGTAAATAGTTAGTAATAAAGTTAAATATAGTTAATAATAAGTTTAAATTACGACCGTTTTCCTGACGGAAGGCACATGGATAAAGATCCATTTTGCACCACTACTTGGGAACATACCTGAAAACTATGTACATAGTATATAACTTCACTATGACCTTACATTATCTGGAGGTGAATGCTAAATAATACAGAGGACACTACTATGTTGTGACATGATGAGACTTAGGAATATTTTATGAGACACAATGGACGCATACAAATTATGTGATATATTTTGAAGATGTGATGCTGTGGATACAATTACATTAAGCTTCAAGATATATGCAAGTATATATGAATATATACAGCTATATAGAGCAATGATCTATGAATATATACAGCCAGGTACAACCCAACAACCTATAAACTAACTGCACCTAAGTTTATGCAATATGTACACAAACTATAAGTTAACAACTACACTAAAACTAAGGTAAATACTACAGCTACACCTATAATCTACTATACAATATGATATTAAAAATCAGCAACTTCCAAGGAAAAGGGGTACTAAATGGAGGAAGGACTGTATGTATTATTAAACATATCAGAGGAAATGTATGCTCACTGACAACAGGCAAGAAGTATAAACTTAATTGAAATACTTTTAATCCTAAAGCATAAATTAAAAATGTGAGATTTTGTTGGGAGATATTCTCTGTCTAGGAACCCTTTGTACGCATGAGAATGAATGTATGGTTGACCTGGGAGAAACCAGAAACTAACTTAAAAAAAAAAGTACAGATGATGGAAGTGATGCTTTGCATGTTCCATTTTCTATTAAAGGAGTACACAATTAAGGCAGAGGCATCGGTGGTGGGTCCTCCTTGCAAATGTAGTTATAAGTATTTTGTGTGAAAGTGTTTCATGACTGGGAAAATAATGATAAGGAACACTAATATATTGGTATGTTCATCTGTCAATGTAAAACAATTTTGACTGGTAGTAGAGGCAGAAAGAATATTTTACCTTAGCCTGGAATGAATGTGAAACTCTGAGCCAGTTACTAATGTACTCAGAACTTTACATATCTCCACACATGCACTAATTGAAGTATGCCCATATACATGAACCTTATACCATGTTATGACAAGAAGTTATAAAATGAAGTCCTAGCTACATTTGATGAAACACAGAACACATCAGCAATTACATGACTCAGTGCTCTTTTGGACATTACGATAGAAGAATCAGTACATAAAAGAGAAATAATTAGTTGTACAAGGAAAGTATATTTGCGTATGAGAACTTGTCCAAGACTGATCAATAAGAACACATAATAACAAAACATACTATTAAAATGCAACATGGGTATATCAAGATGCTGGATAGCCTGCATGAGTGAAGTGTTGACAGTCAGGCAAGACCTGGTTGATGATATGAAGTACCTTTATGTTGAAATAGTTTTACTCTCCTTTGTGAATAGTAATTCTTCTCTTCTTTCCAAACTCTGTAGTGTATTGCCTCTTATACTGACTGAAATTCATAGAAAGTTGTATGCTCCATAATTAAATAGAATGGATGCAAATGATTCTTAATATTTTTTTTTTTTTTTTTTTTTTTTTTTTTTTTTTTTTTTTTTTTTTTTTTTTTTTTTTTTTTTTTTTTTGGGGGGGGGGTGTGTGTACAGGATCTTAAGATTGCATGCAGATGTGACCATCCGGATGGGAAAACATGTCCTTGCCTGTAAGATAGAAATGTAGCACATTTATTTTTACATGTCTGTTCTTAAATGTAAACCTATATGTACTTGTGTTGAAATTATTATTTTGTTTGAAACTATTATACCATATAATATATTTTAATGTATTAATGGTAAAATTTAAAGTCAAGAATAAAGAAAATTGTGAGTGATCGAAAGCTGTAAACAAAGGCTGCTTCAAAAGGCACATAGGTAAATGCTATAGTACTATGTCAAGTAAAAAGTGGGGTGTTTGAGAAAAAATCTGCTAATCGGCGCATCAATGATGAACAAATGCACATTTTAAGGAACTTCCTGAACAGAGGCGACAATGATTACAAAAAAAGAAGATGGTCTGGATACCTACCAGACAGAATTCTGCGACTGGTATGCTGTGGCTTTCTAATTCCTCCCAAGACATTGTACATCTTAGAACAGAATATTTTCACCTAGAGTTGACAAGGCACCAAGCTGTATAAACTGTTCATGGTTATTAGCCATTTCCACTACTGAGGCAACCAAAACACAATGGAGAGGCTGCCCTCGACAATGAGAGTTGGGAAAGCACCACAAAGAACAATAACCCAAAAAGCACTTTTGAAATTGAAAGTAAAGAACCCATAGCAGATAAACACTGTTTTGAACACACTCTGTAAACTGTCAATGTTTGGTAATATAATGCTTTAATGTACTTATGAAAAAATAACCATCTTTTATATGTGTGTTCTGCCACCACTTGGTGAGTACATATCTATACATTACACTCTATAAACTATATGATCTGAGTGTTTAAACTTGGAAACAGTAACATATGTCGGGACCGACTACTGTATTTTCCTATGCCTTTCTTTTATTTTGGTTCTTGTATGTAAGTTGGATATAAGCAATTTTTGAACAGAAACATACCCTACAAGAAATGGTCCCTAATGAAGGATTTTCCTATCCCTGGACCAAATGATAAAGGAAAAATTTAGATATAATTAAAATTTCAAGATACGTAAAAGGAACTCATAAATGTAACTCTCAAAAATCACTGTGAAGTATAGGTATATAACAGACATACCTGCTGTCTGTCATAATACATAAGAATGCTAGTAGATTACAGCAGACGGGGGCGAACATGATGTATCATTTAAGCGTACAATGCCTGTTGTATGGTTATGTTTCAAATAATGAAATTTATCCTAACAAATGCTAAAAGATCCCACATGAGAAGCAGAAACAAATAGGAATATTTTAAACATTACTTTTATAGAGTATTAAATTTTCTGTGCCTTTAGCATAAATGTTTCATGTCTAAGAACAATTATTGAGGGACACTGCGTTCTGGATATTACACTGTAGTCGCTCACACATTAGGGGCCTGTTATTAGATGAAGTATTATGAATTCTGTATTATAGTATTTGAGCTATTTTTGTGAGCAATAGTGAAGTTTTTCAAATTCTAGGTGAAACGGTCAAGAAAGAAGAGACCTAACATCTTTGCTATAAAAAGGCAGTGGAAGAATTTTCTCCATATGCAAAAGTAAAATCCCTGCAGAAGAGCTTGGTAAGAAAATACAAGAACTTTTAAACACCTTTAAAGAAATATGTGGGTTCCAAAATTGTCTCAGGAATCAACTGTAATGACTTTTGTAACTTTTCAAGATCAGTGACATCGCTTTACCATTATCTATACTAAATAATTAGAGTATAATCTCTTTTGCCCTCACCACTTGCTTCCAGTGATAACTTTGCAACAAGTTCTCCATGAAGGACTAAGTTTTCTATTGTGTCTATAACAAGCTTCAAAGCTGGGAACCTAACATTATCACTGATGTCTAGCGGTGCTCATTATACCATTTATGGCCCATTGGGCACTCGCTGATGGCTTCAAAATCATCTTCATTTCTGTTTTTATGCTATAGATTTTCATTTTTCAGATACACTGCCTGCAAGCCAGCCTGTTGTATTTCGCTAGCACTTGCCATTGCCTGCCAGCAAAGCAGCTTCCCATTATTCTTTTCCTCGACTTTAAATAGCTGTTGAAGCAACTTGCATGTAACATTCTACGAGATCACTCACTACCAGATTCCTGTGATCCAGTTGGGATACGGCAAGAGCTTTGTAAAGATGCAAGATGATGATTAGTCTACACACCAGTTGGTGTGACTTCTTTTTAAACTGTCGAATACACAGTAGCCGTGCCATCTGAGCATCAATTAAAAGTCCTATAAAACTAGGTGACGACCACATTGAGCAGTTCATTATGAAAAAGTTCTGGATGTGGATGAATGGTTCTACATGGTTAGGAGAGCATATGTTTCGAAAGGGGAAACTTTAAGGCAAAGTCTGAGGGTCCAGGAATGCACTTTCCTTATGGCATCCAGCAACATTCTTCGTTCAATAACTACAGTAAATACAAAAGTCATTGACAACTGTAGGAAGATCACAGACTACACAACCTCTGCGAGCCTGTTAATCGCTACAGGAAAAGGGTCACACACAGCCCAGTTCCCTGCGAAATTCTATTCACACACAGCACAGATCTCTGCAGAATTCTATTCTTCTTTATATGACGGGTGCTGCAGAACATGCCAATTTGAACATAAAACAATTGACTATATACACAATTCCAGATAAAATCTGGGATGGCGATGCCTTTGATACCATGTTCATAAAGTACGATAAAGATGTGGGAACACCATGAGCACTTCTCAAGGCAAGGAGGATAGCAATGAGGTGCTGCTAATGAGCAAAAGCCATCCTTACAGCAGACTCCAAGCAAATTAGTGGTCAGTTGTGAACTGGTCAGCCAAAATCTCCACTGAAAGTTTGACAAAAGACCCCTCTGATCAAGAGACCTACACTGTCACTATTTCACAATTTGTCAAAGAGACATACTCAGAAAATTAGTGATGCTGATTTGATCTATAGTTGTCCATCTCACATGGATTTTTATCTGGGTTCTAGGTTGGAAGTATCTTCTTTCACTCCACTCACACGAGATACAATTAAAGACCATATGAATGCAGTGTTGGTAATCTGCAGACAGGTGTTGTAGCATTTTATTGTGGATTCTACCAGGTCCTGGGGCCAAATTGTGACTCAGAGCTAGGACCCTGGGGCTTCCCAATTCATTGAAAATAGCATTATTTGATTCCAGTCCTTGTGAAGTTAAAGGTATTCTGTTATCCTCTATGCAGGAGGTTGAGTGAAGACGTGGCACAAAACATTCTTTAACAACAGTACAATCAGTATGAATACTGCCATCTGAAAGAATACTGAAAATATTGGTGGTTAGCTGGCAGTTGTAGATACAACACAATTTACCCACACCTCTAAAGAAGAGCCATGGTTCTCTATGGTAGTGACATTTTTTCCCAACATTCTAATTCTGGGATTTTATAGTATATCATGCTAAAGCATGGAGCCTTTTAAAGACAATACAATTTTCTAGTCACTGGTGATGCATATGCTGTCTGAGTACCGTAACACGACAGCCTATTGTAAAGGCAAGAGACACTTTATTCAGTCACAAACACACAGCCGTGGAGGCACAGGCAGTGGCTAGAATTGGGTCATATTCACGTTGAGAGCTGAAATGAGCTTGATGGAACATGTTGAGGACAGATTTAAGATGGCGCCGATAGAAGAGTGTTGTGACACATCTCAGTTCTCAAAAAAGGTTAAATTAAATAGTTCATCGTGTAGGGAATGTTCGAAACGCGTCATGAAAGGCATCTTTTGTGTGAAGTGTAACTACTGGTTTCATGAAAAATGTGCGAAAGTGAATTTAAAACTCATAAAAGACGAGTTTCCATGGTCGTGTCCACATTGTTTGCGTATTGAGACGGCTGAACTCGTAAGTACCGTGAGCTCAAAAGAAGAAATTATTAAATTGCTTCAAAGTGACATTGAAGCGCTGAAGGAGGAAATTTTAGCATTGAAACAAGAAAATTCTGAACTGGTTAGTGAAAGAAAATCCTGCATGTGTAGAAATCAACCCATTACTGAACAAAGTGGCAAACATCCGCATTTGTGTAATACGGCGAATAATACCACAGAGAACTCTGTCAGTGAAACAAGTGATAAGTATAAATGGAAAACAGTTTCCTATAATAAGAAGGACAAACGTAAAAGTGCAACGAACAAAGAAGATGACAAAAACGATTTTCTGTTAATAGGTGATTCTATATTAAAAAATGTTATTGTGCCGGACTGCAAGGTCGATGTTCGACCTGGAATCCGATCGCATCAACTCAACAAACATTTTAAGAATGTATTGTCCACGAAAAGAAACACGGGCGAAACTGGTAACAAAACTTTAAGTACCGACGATTACAGAGGTGTCTTAATCCACGTGGGCACGAACTCCATCCGCAGTAACAGTGAGGAAGAAATCGTGAATGAAACACGGAATCTGATTAGATCGGCGAAAACTGTATACCCAACATCCAGGCTGGTAATTAGTGGAATTGTTCATCGAAGATCGGTAAGTGATACTTACATCAACAGGATAAATACCGGCATTAGGGAACTGTGCAACAGACTCGGTGCAGTATTCATTGACCCAAACAAATTCTTAAACTGCAAGTGTCTGGGAAAAGACGGCCTGCACTTAAATAGATTAGGCTCTGTGAACCTTAGTAAAATGTTCATAGACGTGTGTAAAGTCCTAAGAAGCAAGGGAAACTAATTCATTGTGATAGGGGAGACAAAGAAAAAAATTCAAACTGAAAATAAAAAGTTTAGGTATCAAACAAAGGATGCATGTGAAATAACTAAAAGCAAAAATGATCTATTGATGCACTGGAATATAAATGGCTTAGGGGCAGAACTACCAAATCATAAATTCTCAAAAATGGACGAACTAAAAATTCTGCTTTCAGAATCCGTAAATATTAAAATAATCTGCCTAAATGAACACTGGTTAACAGAAGATCGTATAAAAGTACTAAATAGTATTAATAATTTTAAGGTGGCTGCTAGCTTTTGTAGAATAAGCAAATCTCGTGGAGGCTCCTGCATTCTTGTCAATTCTTCCATAAGTTATACAGTAAGAGATAGTTTTAATTATTTAAATGAAGAGAGCGTGTTTGAAAGTTGCTCTGTAGAACTGAGTGATCTGAATACATTGGTTATAGCAATCTACAGAATTCCTGGATGTGCGATAACAAAAGTGTTTTTAACCAAATTCGAATGCCTCCTGGAAAAACTCCAGAAAGAAAGTAAGAAAAAAGTTGTTATAGCAGCAGACTTCAACTTAAATGTCTTAGTTGAAAGCAATGATTCCACAAAATTTCGTGGCTTAATTCAGAAATCTGGTTTCAAGCTAAATTTTTCTGAAGGCACTAGGGAAAACAGCAGATCAGTGACCTGCATTGATAATATTATTACTAACTACAAATTTGACAGTGGAAATAAGCACAAATACTGCTTAGACTTGGGTATTTCAGATCAGTCAGCTCTGTTTATTGAGCTCCCAAAAGAAAATAACCTAAAGCCTCCAGAAGTGTGTATAAAAAGGGATCTCAGTAAAAGTAAAATGGATTTATTCCGCAGTAAATTAAGTATAATAAGCTGGCCTGTAGACTACAATAGTTCAAGCTCGATAAACTATGACAAATTCTTAAATTGTTTCTTAGAGGTATTTAATGAATCATTTCCTCGTAGATATAAGCAAAAGAAAGTTAATGGTAAACTCAAATGGATTACAACAGGAATAAAGATCTCTAGTGCCAGAAAGAGAGAGCTCCACAATGAGTTAAAATCAAACAGAAATCCAGATTTTGTTATTTATTTCAAACAGTATAAAGCTGTATTTAGGAAAGTTGTAGCGGCAGCTAAAAAAATGGCAAATAATAAATTCATACGAGAACACAGAAATAAGACAAAAGCAGTGTGGTCAGTTGTTCAGTCTGAACTAGGAGCCAAAGTAAAAATTCATGAGATTTTGAAAATTAGACATGAAAATGAAATTATAGTAAACCCTGTTCAGATGTCAAGTTGTTTCAATGAATTCTTCATAAATGTAGTAAGATCGGATGTGGATATGACATTCTATCAGGGCATCACAAATTTGGAAAACAGCCAGAACACATATTTTAAACAGTTTGAAAAAATAACCCAAAGGAATGTGGAAAAGGAAATATTGTCTCTAAAAAACAAACCCTCACATGGGTGGGATGAAATAACAACATCTGTAATCAAGTATGTGTACGATATTATTTCCCAACCACTGTCAACTATTATAAATCAATCTTATGAACAGGGAGGCTTTCCAGAGGTATTGAAATATGGTGAGATCAAACCTCTATTCAAGAAAGGATCGACAGAAGATATGGGGAATTACCGCCCTATCTCTCTCTTGCTGGTCTTCTCTAAGTGTTTGAAAGGATTGCATCAAAACAAATTAATAACTTTCTTACTGTAAATGATATAATTTTTAAAAACCAGTTCGGATTCCAACAGGGTAAAAGCACTGCGAATGCTATAAATGAGTTTATCCAAAAAATATGCTCCACATTAGCTGCAGGTAGAAAGGTCACAGGTATATTCTGTGATCTGACTAAAGCTGACTAAATCTGAGTATCATGGCGGCTGCAGTGTAACACGTGTTAAGTTCAGCTCGCGAAATTTAGTTGATTTCGAAGGTGTTTTCGCAGGTGGTGCTGTCTAGTACAAGCAGAAATCGTGTAAACAACAGTGTTCTGTGCAGTAGTGCTATTTTTTTTTATGCGCTCCGCCAATATCTTTGAGAAAATGGTAAACAGAAGAGTGAACAGCAGCGCGTCCAGCAGCGGGGAAGCCGCAGGTGCGGCGGGTCTGCTCTTGGCGGAAGGTGCGTCCGCGGCTCCCGGTATAGCGGAGCTGGTCTGCTCTGAGGTAAACGCTGCGCTTCGCGATAAAAACAATCTCGATCTGATAGCAGGCACTATATCAGATACTGTAACGGCAGCAGTATTGGCCAAAATGCGTGAAACTGTTGAGGCCAATACTGCCGAAATTACAGCACTAAAAAAGTCGGTGTCTGAATACGAGAAAAAGACACGAGAGTTAGAAGTGAAACTATCTGCCGCAACAGACGAGCTAGAACAGTACCAAAGGCGAAATAGTCTACGACTGTTTGGAGTAGCAGAAAATAAGGAAGAAGACACAGACAACCTGCTTATAGAGGTTGCGCGCGAAAAATTAGGTGTTGAAGTGACCAAGGCAGACATTGATAGGAGCCATCGGGTGGGACGAAAACTACCAGGTGCTACCAAACCTCGTCCAATAATAATCAAATTTCTCTCGTACCGGAAAAGGGCAGAGATCTTTACCCAGAAGAAGAAGTTAGCAAGGACAGGGCTTACAATAAGGGAAGATCTGACACATGAACGGCTAAAGATTTTAAACAGTGCCATATCCCATTTCGGTCTTCAGAATGTGTGGACTCAGGATGGCAGAGTAATCATTAAGACAGCAGCTGGAAAGAAGACAGTCACAAACATGACAGAACTGAATAGTATTAAGTGAAGCTACCCGAGCCAAAAGTGCAAACTTAACACCATTTGCAAATTGTAACAGCCCTATACTCAGGTATAGTCTTGTAACTGTATTAACTTTTCAATTATACCCATATTTGTACCTTCAACTAATTGTTTTTGTAACTGTATTAACTTTTCACTATTTTTTTTGTGTCTGTAGCTCTAACCATTACTTAATTTTAGTTACTGCTAATACTTTTTTCATTTTCTCAGTTTATTCTCTTCCATTCTGTAATAGTTCTATTGCAATTATTAGTCTCTCCTTTAGTTCATTAATCACCCATCTCTTCGGTTTAAATTGTTCATAACAAAAATCACCATCAGTATCACTTTAGCAAATTTCAATCTAATTGTAGCTTCCTACGATAATCACTACCAGTATCACTTTAGTAAATTTCAATTTAATTCTAGCTTCCTACGATAATCTATTAATTATTAAGCTTACTTCTCTCTGCTGGCAGCATCGGCCTCTTAAATCACTCCCCTTTCCCTTATTTCCACCCTAACCTGTTTCAAATACGCTAATTACATTTCTCCTCTTATGACATAGGATACACACTGACACACAGCCGTCACTATTATTGGTCATATTCTCCTTGCACCAAATACCACTAATCCATTTTCTATACTCCCGCAACCTCAGGAAATCTCTTGCAGTCGCCTTTCTTTCGGCACTCGCGGAGTCACAAACAGGGCGCGCAAAATCTCGGACACCCCTGTGTTATGTCACTTGGCGGAAGCACCGGCTAGTGCCCCTCGTGGCAGGTAGTGCCTAACAAAGGGACAAACCAGTCTGCCACCCTACTCCAGGCTGCTCAGCGGAACACGTCAGAGCTTTTAGCAGCTCACTGCAACATCCAGTCTTTACCTGCACATTACGAAGAACTTAGCCTCCTCTTCAACCAACTAAACTACCACGTAATCCTCTTATCCGAAACGTGGTTGAAACCACACATATCCTCTGCATCTATTCATCTCCCAGAGTACACATTTCTTAGGGCAGACAGATCCAAAAAAGCGAGGTGGCGGGGTCGGCGCGTATATACGAACAGATCTCAAAGCGAAAGTCTTATGTACGTCAAATCCTGCTGAAGAAAAAGAGGTTGAATTCATGTTCATTGAAATAAATATACAAAGTCGGAAATTCTTGACTGGCGTCGTGTACAAGCCGCCGAAAATAAACTCAATGAGTTCCTTCCAGTCGGAATTACATTCACTCCAGTGTCAATATGAACATATCATCGTAATGGGTGACTTGAACGTAGACCTGCTAAGAGACACTCCCTCCGCAATAAACCTAAGAAGATTGTTTAGTTGCAATAGCATGAACATTCTTCCATTACAACCTACACACCATACGGCGCACAGTCATACTCTTATAGACGAAATCGCAATGAAACAGACTGACAAAGTAAGAGATGTTGGTCAAACATCGGCCCCTGGCCTCTCAGCACATGATGTAATATTCCTGGCCTACTCTGTGCAGCCCCCAAGGATCAAATCGCGTTACATAACTTGTAGGAACATGAAACGTATTGACCTTGACGCTCTAACAGCTGATTGCTCAGAAATCTCATGGCATCAAATAATCAGAGTACCTACAGTTGATGGCAAAATTAATGAACTTGGTGATAAACTCACTGCCCTCTATGACAAACATGCACCTGTGCGCACAATCCGTGTAAGAAAATCTCCTGCTCCATGGCTGACAGCTGAATTACGTCAAATGATGACTAATAGGGATGCTGCCCACAGGCGTTTCAAGGCAGATCCGAAACCCGAGCGTTTCGAAGAATACAGAAAGCTATGGAACAGAGTGAAACAATGCATTCGCAATGCTAAAATCAGGCACGCTCGCTCCCTTGTATGCAGCGATCTGAAGCCCACGACTCTATGGAAGAATCTCCGTAGCTTGGGGGTCGGAAAGGCAAAATCGGAAACTACTTTTCATGTGTCAGCTAACGAATTAAATGAATTCTTCTCTGCACCTCTGAATACCAGCACGGCTGATAATTACCGTCCACAAGAATCCCCAAACAGGATAACTAACAACGATAGCTTCCATCTAAAACATGTAACAACAAATACGGCAAGAAAAGCAAGAATGAGAATCTCTTCTGATGCAATAGGCAACGACAGTATCGGTATAACCATGATTAAGAATGTTGCCGATATCTTAGTACCTGTCTTAACTGACATATTTAATTTTTTCCTCGTGAACGGAATATACCCCACTGCATGGAAAAGAAGCATAATTCGACCCATCCCTAAGATCGAAAACCCGCAACTGCCTAGTGATTACCGACCAATTAGCATACTGCCTGCTGTTTCCAAAGCACTCGAATATATTGTTCATGACCAAATCACTGAACACTTGCATGAATTCAGCCTATATGACAAATTTCAATCCGGTTTCCGTAAACATCACAGCAAAAACACTGCTCTAATTAAAGTAACAGATGACCTGAAATGTGCCATCGACAATCGAAAGGCAACAATATTGACGCTACTGGACTTCAGCAAAGCTTTTGACACTGTTAACTTTGACATATTGCTCAGAAAAATGCAACAGCTTAATTTCTCTGATAGTGCAATGAGATGGTTTGAAAGCTACTTAAAAGACAGACAGCAATGTGTTGTCTGCGTAAATGAAAAATCTTCCTGGAAACATGTTTCCTCGGGAGTGCCACAAGGATCAGTCTTAGGACCACTTTTGTTTTCTTTATATGTCAACGATATTTCGTCGGTTCTGTCCTCCTGTAAATATCATTTCTATGCCGACGACCTCCAGCTCTACCTAAGCGTCAGACCTGAAGACGTAAACACTGCAATCGCTCAGATGAATGATGATCTGTCTTCGGTAGTGACATGGGCGAAAAGCCTGGGGCTTAAACTAAATGCAACAAAGACGCAAGTAATCTTAATAGCACATCAGAAATTAATAAGTTCAGATTTCCGCGAACGGCTACCTCCTATTCTGCTTGACGGTACTCCAATACCATATCAGAAAACAGTGAAGAACTTGGGTGTAACTTTGGATGAGCATCTCAACTGGGCGGAGAATACAGTTGCAGTGTGCCGAAAGACGTCTGCTTGTCTCTATGCTCTCAAAAGTTTCGAAACATATTTCCACAGGACTTGAAACGCCAGCTCGTGCAAGCAGTCGTTCTACCGAACCTCCACTATTGTGATGTGATTCAACAAGGCACGAGTAGTGAAAACAAAAGACGGCTAGAGCTAACCATGAATGCCTGTGTGTGTTACACCTGCAACATTCGCCGATATGATCATGTTAGTGCTTCATACTCCGAGCTAAAGTGGCTGCGGCCGGACAAATTGCGTGACTACCACACTCTATGTCTACTTCACAGACTCCTCGTTGCGCAAGCACCCCAGTACCTTGCTTCAGAGATTAAAAACCTGTCATGCCATCATAATAGAAACACGAGGTCACTCTTATTTGGTATCCTAACTGTGCCCACTCACAAAACAAAAACTTTTACAAACTCCTTCTCAGTTGCCGCTGTCCGCCTCTGGAACAAACTGCCCCTTACCTTGCGCAAAATTCAGTCTCCTGCTGCTTTTAAGAAGAAGTTGAAGCATTTCCTACTATCATCCTCATAAAGTTCTCCACAAAATTAATGTACCAGGCCAATCCTCTCATCTGTCAAATAGCAAAGCTAGCGTCTCTTATCTTGCTCCTGAGATGCCTTCCCCTTCATCTATCTCTATTAGCCAGGGAATCTTCTTTTCCTTTATATTTCCTTAATTATGTTTCATCATGTCTATTCTTCTCCTCCCTTCACCATGAGTCTCCCTCATACTCCCTGCTGCCAGCACTCCTATCTAAAATTTGTCTCTTCAATAATGTCTAATTATAACAGTACTTATGATCTATGAATATAAACTCTATATGTATGTATTTTTCCAGGTGTACCTTTCTAATTGTTTATTTCACTTTTTGTACTAGATGTAGTTTAACATGACTACTAAAACGTATGAATGTAAAATAAGTAGAATGCCTGGTTAGATGTAAGAGAGGGCCTGATGGCCCTAATCTTGCCAGGTTAAATAAATAAATAAATAAATAAATAAAGCTTTTGATTCAGTGAACCATGCATTACTCCTCCACAAATTACAGATGTATGGAATCAGAGACACTGCTTTAAAATGGTTTAGCTCTTACCTGTCAGATAGGAAACAAAGAGTAATTTTAACTTCAAATGGAACCAATTATTCATCAGACTGGAAAACAGTTCCCCAAGGTTCGATATTGGGTCCCTATATGTTTCTTTTTTACGTAAATGACCTACCACTTGCTATTGATGTTCATTCAGTCTTATTTGCTGATGATACATCAGTTCTAATTGAAAATGAGGTATCTGAAAATACTCCAGAAAAAGCCAAAAATACTTTAGAAAAACTTAAATCTTGGTTCTATCAAAATGGACTAAAACTAAATGTAACTAAAACCAAAATGATGCAATTTGAAGCTAAATCAGTAGAAAGGAGTGAAATAAAGATAACTTGCAATGATCAGGATATCACAGAAGCAAACCACGTGAAGTTCTTAGGCCTAAATCTTGACAAAAATTTAAATTGGAAGGTACACATAGATTACTTAGCAAATAAACTGAACAACTTAGCATTTGCAATGTGTATTTTGTCAGGTGCCACAAACATGGATACCAGAAAGATAGTTTATCGCTGCTACTTTGAGTCAGTTATTCGTTATGGCATAATCTTCTGGGGAAAATCAGCAAATGTCACTAGGCTCCTAGTATTACAAAAGAAAGTAATTATAAACATGTGTGTTGCAAAAAAACGGGAATCCTGTCGACCACTGTTAAAAAATTTAAAAGTACTATCTATCCCCTCACTTTACATATATGAGATGGTGGTGTTCCTGTATAGAAATCAACATACACTAGACAATTTCCATTTTGACCACAACTACAGCACTCACCACATAGATAACTTCAAACTTCCAACACATCGTTTAAAACTTTATGCCCAAACGCCAGAGTATATGGGGTTAAAAATTTTCATTAAAATAAAAGGCAGTAATATATTTAAAATGGAGATTGGTTCACTGAAAAGATTGCTCTTTACTCTCCTGGTGGAAAAGTGTTATTATTCTGTCGATGAATTCATTGAGGACAGCTTCACAATCTGAACACAGGGATTGTAATACATTTATTATTTTATGTACATGTGTAGCTGTAACTCAGAAATGTAAAATATAATGTAAATTTTTGTATTTCTCTTAAAAAAGTGAAAAAAGTTTCTTTTGTAAACCTTGACATGTCTCCTGTACATCAAAGCAAATGATTTGAAAATTGTATGTAATGAGATGAATAAACCACATAACATAACATAACTATGCCCCACAGATGGTGTCAATGGCCGCTCATTTCTCAAGACCGCTTTCCGTGTCCAGCTCCAAAATTAGTCCAAATTATGCCAGAATTAATAAATATTGAACCATATATGGCAATGAAAGGCCAAAAGGCTCAATTGACATAGAAAAGATGAACAATTATGCATACAAATATGCGCCTTCAATATCTGCATTAGTTTGTGTTACTGTGTGTTAAATGTTATAAATAATTCCTGAACTGTAAAAGTGAATATCTTGGCAACACATTATCCAATTGCAACAACCTAGGTGTCTATGGATACATCTAGAACTGTATCGGGCTGCAATAGCAGATTTACTGCAATTATTCACATATTTAAATGAGAGGCTGAAAAGTGTATTTTGTACAGTTAAAAACAGCTTTTCTTACTAAATCAATACATAAACATTAAAAGTCATGACATTATTGTGACTTTAGATGTATAGGAAATCATTTAATGCACAATTTAATTTGTTTCTTAATATTTATACTTGCAAATCCAAAAAGGAGAAAACCGCAGAAATTGTTGTTTATAAATAAACTATGGTAGATAAAAAGAGTACTGGTGACAGAACAATATTTCTCAGAAAATTTCCATGCGATTTGATGTATCATTTGTGTAAAAAGTTTACATTAAGAATTTCAGCAATTTTCGTGTTCAGTAGTTTAACTGACTTCAGTAGTGCTGGGCCAAGATTTCCTGGGTCAACAGCAGCAATTTGGAGGGGAGTCTAGGTTCGGACGCCGTTGGAGGCGGCTGGCTGTGTTAAAAGAAAGCTCAAAAATGCATGCTGCGCTGCGTCGCGCGGATTTTTGTAACTTTACAGGTTCAAATGGGCCGCGCAAATTACGACACGACGCGACGCGACTGGTACGCAACACGCGCCTGCACTAGGTCGCGCGACGTTGTGGTTGTGGCAGTTTCTCGCGCCGCGCGTGCCTCGTGGGAAACTTGAAGCGGGGAGCGGAAAAGTAGCCCGGCCATATGCTCACATCGGAACGGCGTATATGAGCAGTGGTAGTATTACCTATACGATAAATTTTGCCTTATTGTGTACTAAATTTTATTGCCTTTGGGTAGTGTTTTGTTTTTCATCATTTAAACACTCCAGCTTTCTTCATTTGTACATTATACTTTTCTGTTTTTTTATATCTGTATAGTTTTGTTTTGTTTTTCTTCTGTCAAGAAAAATGCATACTTTAGTAACTGATGAGCCATTGGCCGCTGGAATTGTAACATATGCCTCCGAGATGTTTTTAGATCGCAAGAAGGGACAGAGGGTAGTGAATAAAGAAGCAAGGAATATTATAAAATCATGTGATTAAGAAGCAAGGCAGGAAAGTAAAACAAGGTTATCTTCTCGCTGCCTAGTATGCTGGCACGTCTGTATGATCTGTTACAAAAATTTAGAAAGGGGTAATCTCCACAGGTTTGATCCCTTTGTGCTCCTGGTAAAAAGCATCCAAGATCTGAAGTATAGAAGTCTCACTGTGATTACTTGGATATGCATGTAATAATGTAATACGACTCACTGTACTACATGCATGTGAACATCACATTTCCACTGCAAGCTAGAAACAGTCGAAAAGCAGTCACAAATAACAATGTTTTAATTGGTTCGCCGTGATGAGAAAAAGCATTTCAATTGTCGCATGCTCATTATCAGCATTAATAAACTAATTATACAATAGGCTACACAAATGAAGAAAATGGTCGGAATTATTACGAAAGTAGGAATATCCTAAAAGAGTGTTATGATCAGATATATTTAATTTGTTGAAATGTACTGCTGACAAAGGCAGCCGGCCAGGGTGGCCGATCGGTTCTAGGCGCTACAGTCTGGAACCGCGCAACCGCTACGGTCGCAGGTTCGAATCCTGCCTCGCGCATGGATGTGTGTGATGTCCTTAGGTTAGTTAGGTTTAAGTAGTTCCAAGTTCTAGGAGACTGATGACATCAGAAGTTAAGTCCCATAGTGCTCAGAGCCATTTTTTTTTTTTTGACAAAGGCAGATCTACTTTCATAACAATGTTTTTCGAACTCCAACTCAAAGACACATGGCTAGCTTGTGTACTCCTGTCGCGGCATTATCCTCCGCTGCTGACAATACACTGACCATTGTGTTGTGCGACAGATCAGTTGTTTATTTTTCTCGATGACAACTATTTTATTCGCGATCACACACTCAGTTTGGCAAGCCATAGGTTAGTAACCAGTATCTGGCATGTGCCTATCATTCTGCCTGAAGGAACGCTCGTCATTATTTTAATACTGCTCAGATCAAGAGAAGGAATAAAATCCTTTGGTAAGTTTCCAATCCAGTCACTCTGCGTTAAAAATACGATGGCTTATGGGGATACCACCAAAATTCCAACAGAATTGGCAATCTATTTTTTGTGTGAGTTGTTAACCTTTTCTCATTCGAAGAAGCATCACTGTTTGTGAGTAACGGCCACATTCCTCTTGGTGACTAGTTTAATTGTACTTCTTTTGTCACAGTGTAACTTGCCAAACTCATCTCACAGCAGGTGTTGATACAGAATTCTGAAACGGAGTGCCTCATTAAGCAAGTAATTGGCAATCACAGAGCTCAATAGATTACAAAAAACCTCATAGTGTCGGTTTGCAGTAACATGAAAGAAGAAATTTGATGTTTATTTTCATCCTAGGAAGCTCTTGTTTCTCTAGCTGTCAATAACTCTTAAAAAATTACAGTCACTGGAGTGAAATAAATAAAAAGGTAAGTATAAGTACTGATATATCGCCATAGATGAGAAAGTTCCGTGTTTTTAAGAATTGGCAAAACACTCTCCTCCTTGTGTGCTATCATTCGCCAAATTTTCGTTTCAATGTCTCAAGCAGTTTAGGAGATATGAGAGATGTTGCGAGTATTTCATTCTCAAGGTCGTGAGATCGGAAGTGAGCACGCTACATGGGATCCATTTTCTTGAGATCGGAGGCAGATAGAGACCTCCTCCCAAGTCTAAACAAAAATTCAACATGTTAGCTAAATTTCATACGCAACAACATATGGTGTAATACGCACCAAACGCAAAATCATAGCGACCCCTAATTTTCGTTGCAAACTTTTTGAGTTTTGCGTAGTATCTTACTAAAATGTGTACATCACAATAAGAATGGCCATTAACGAGATGATGAGCACTTCGCTACGAAGCTGACATATAACGCTACAAGTAAGGCAAAAGTCAAATATTTCCAGTGAATAGTTTCTGTAAAATCGTTTGAGAAAGATAACAGGTTGCGCGCGCTTCGGTTCTGTCAGCGCAGAGCGTCGCCAGACGGCGCGTGCGAAGTATGGTGCATGTGTCACAATATGCGCTGGACTCGTGCGGCACATGTGTGTCGCGCTGTAGTATCGTGTCAAGTCACACGTGCTATATGCGTCTCAATTTGCGCCTAGCCTTATCTGATGAGCTGTGAAATAGCCGCTAGTTTGCATATGTGAATTATTCAGAGTTCCTACTTTTGGAAATAGATATTTTTCAACAACTGATGAACTTGTTACTATTTGGGCTGCGTGTGATACAAGCTGCGCTTTTAAGGTTTCTGTGCGTACCCACTGTCAAATTTATAGTTTGATATACTGTGAAACTTCAGTGGTTTTCTAAAGATAACTTACACAATTAAACATGGTTTTTTCAACCGCCTCCATGATCTTAAAAAACTTGGTCATGCTCTGAAACTAGTTTATTGTGAACCGTGAGTTTCAATTTTTCTATGTTATCATTGGAAATAAACTTGAATTTGTGAAACTTTACAAAATACGTGAATGCGTATATGACTTTTGCACAGCAAATCTCGCCTGCATTTATTTTAGATAATTTTGTGGAACATTGGGCACATTGTGATGAATGTGAGTTGGCACCCCATAGACGAAACGTAGCCAAACTTTTTAAGTCCACCCACATTTACAGGACCCACTGAAGTGTTTGTGCTTTGTAATGTGTAGGTATATCTTTTCATGCAGTAGCACATGGGGGCTCCGAGCTGACATATAACTCGTGAACAGTTAAAAACTTTGATTTTCAGTGAGTTGAGAGAGAGATTATTTTATATCATCATCCACACCACTTGCACATTTCTATATAGCCCGTATGGTCACAGTACCCATCTAAGGTCTTCAATTGTCTTAGTTATTTTCTGAATCCAAGGTGACACTGATTTATGGCGAGGTGCTCCCGAGGAAAGTATGCCAATCACATTTCTTGCTTGAAGGCCTGTTGTGGTAGATGTCTGGTCAGGTAACAATGTAGGAGGGACATGACAATCAGGAAATGGTGTGATCACTCTCACAGATGTCTTGTGTCCCCTGCATTGAATTAAATGAAAGAGGCTGGGGCTACAGATCAAGATACTGATAGCTGAAAATCTTGCATGTACTACATTAAAATGGACTGGAGTGCTGCTATTCAATAAATTTAGTCCAAGATCAGAGATAATGTGTTCCATTAGATGTGGGTCAAATGTCCTTACCTTACCTCCACTTTCATCACATGCAATCAGTCACAGCCTCTGATGCTAAAAAAAAAAAACAAAACAAACAGACCCTACACTAGACTTGCAGTTATCTGACATTTGACAGCTTGACACGCTTGGTAGTCTGACGCAGTGTCGGAGGTCAGCACTGCGCTTGCTCCAGACACAGACAGGCACACACTTGTTGCGATAGGCGCCTCCTCCCGTCTGCACTATGCCTCACACCAGTATAAATGAAGCGTGTGCATATAACAATTAATGTACGAGTACAAAATAAATACCCTGTCTTTGGAAGCTGTAACACCTGTCAAGTATCTGGGTGTGACTATTCGAAATGATCTCAAATGGAACGATCAGATTACACAAGTAACGAACAGGCAAGGTGAACTCTAGATTGCGGTTTGTTGGTGGAATCCTGAAGTGATGTAGTCCTTCAACAAAGGAAATTACTTACAATTCATTAGTTCATACAGTCTTAGATTATTGTTAGACTGTAGGAGACCCTAACCAGTTGGGTCTGATTCAAGAGATTGAGAAGGTCCAAAGAAGAGCGGCAAGATCCATGACTGGTACATTTAGCCATTGCAAGAGTATTACAAATCTCATAGAAAGTTTGAAGTGGGACACACTTGCAGATAGATGACATGCTAAACGGAAGTGGCACCTCACTAAATTCCGAAATCCGATCTTCACCGAGGAAGTAGAGCAGGCTGTTCCAACCAAGCTCCAGGGAGCCGGAGCACTCCCTGCAGCAGCTTGGAGGGTACGTGGAGGGGGAAGGCGAACTCACTGCCCCCTGGCCGCATGCAGCCGCAACTGATGCAATAATCCATGTTCAATGCCAGCTATGACTAGCCATGGGAGCCCTGTACCTCTATTGGAGGATACCTTTCTATTCATTGAGAGGGATGGTCGTCCGCAGTGTCTTGTACATCATAAAGTATTTAATTCTGCAAAGAGGTGCAATATATGATGACATTATACACGTCTTCATGCAGCGCACTACGATCAGGTAGAAGGCGTTGCACACAGAGAACTGGTAGCCAGGCTTAAGAACGACATACCACGAGACGTAAGTTTAAAAACGATTTCGTAATACAGAGGGTATCAAAACATGCAACATAGTTTGTGTTCTGTAATGTGTTTATAATTTTCAGGTGAATGAGAGCAGAGAAAACAATACTAAATCTGCAATTCAAGCAAGCTACAGGGTCGCTCACATCACTGCTATGAGTGGCAAGCCGTTTTCGGTGGGACCACTTGTAAAATCGTGCAAGGTAGCAGTTGCAGAATGTTTGTTTCCAAGGGAGGTGCAGGCAATTGAAGGGATTTGCCTGTTGAAGCATACAATGTCTCGTCAAATCCTGGACATGGCAGCGGATTTAGAGACACAGCTCAGGAGAAAGGCTGAGAGCTTTGTTGCATTTTCGCTAGTGCTTGACGAAAGCACCGACATACCGGATTGCGCTCAGCTTGCAGTCTTTGTGCGTGGTGTCGACATGGAGCTGCAAGTAACTGAAGAACTCTCGGATGGAGTACCACTCAATTACACCACAACAGAATGTGACATTTTTGAAGCTGTTTGTGAATCAGTGGACACTATGAATTTACCGTGGGATAAGCTCCATTCTGCAGCGACGAACGGTGCACCACAAATGATCGGGCATCACCAAGGTTTTGCTTCTCGTTTGAAAAATAAACTCAGGGACGAATTCGGGAAAGACATTTTGACTCTTCATTGTTTTATTCACCAAGAGGCAATGTGTGCTGAAACAGTAGAGCTAGGTGGTGTAATGAAAGATGATGTGAAGAGTGTGAATTTTGTGCGGCGTCACGGTATGAATTATCGCCAATTCAAAGAATTCCTGAAAGATATGGAACAGAGCAAGGGGATACACCTTACCACAGTACAGTTCGTTGGCCGAGTCGGGGAAAAGTTCTTGATGTTTTCTTTGCCATTCGTGAGGAAATATCGCTTTTTCTCGAAATGAAAGGGAAAGAAATGTGTTGTCTGAAAGATATAAAATGGATATCAGACCTGGCGTTCCTAGCTCACATAACAATGCATCTGAATAATTTAAGTCTGTCATTGCAGGGCAAAGGGCAGCTAATCATTGACATGCACGACCAGATCAAAGCATTCATGGAAAAGTTACGTTTATTTGAGAGGCATATGAGTAATGGACATTTAACATTCTTCAATCTTCTTGCTTCAAAAAAACTACCTGAAGGGTCTACTTTCCGCGATTACCAAGCAAAGTTAAAGCAGCTCATCACGTCGTTTGAAACACGATTCCGAGACCTCACTAGTTTAGAAATGGAACTTAAGGTGTTCAGCACTCTTTTGTTTTTTCAGTTTCCCCCGATGACTTGTCATCGTCACTTCAATTGGAGATTATTGATTTGCAAAATTCAACTTTGTTGAAAGAGAGGTACTACAACACGTTGGATTTGTCACGATGATGTCTTTCATTACAGCAAAAAACATTTCCCAAGCTTCACAACAATGTCACTCAGATCATGTGCATGTTTGGATCTGCGTATTGTTGTGAGCAGCTTTTCTCAGCAATGCAAAGAGTAAAAAGTAAGGAACAATCGTTTCTTCAGGATGTAACAATGAAGGCCATCCTCCGCATTAACGCTGCGAACACTTTGATGCCTGATATTTCCGATCTTGTAATGAAAAGAAAATGTCAAGCTACAGAGGCCCAATAAATTTAGTATGCTATTTCTTGTAAAACAGTTGTTTCTTATTTATTTCCTGAACATCGTATTTCCTGGTGTAGCATGTCACCACGTCTTAGCAGCTAAGAGTATGAGGTTGTCATTTTTGTAAGACGCAGCTGGCACATCAAAACGCTTGCCTTGCCACCTGCCTCAGCCAGCCATGGCACGTGCCGGCCCACTTGAATGGTCACATTGAGCGACATGGCTCCTTGGAGCAGGGAGTGCTCTGCGGCTCACAACGGAGCAGACGAGCTGAAACAGCCTGATGTAGAGAATATACGAGGGCATTTCGAAAAGTAAAGATACAATGGCTCGCAGTCCTTAAATAGAACATTTATTTATAAAATGTCAGTTACATCTTATTAACTGGATTATTTGTTATTTTTTGACATAATCACCCCTGTTATCCAAACATTTGTTAAGTCGGTGCACAAGCTTTTGTATCCGACAGTCATAGAAGATTGCCGCCTGTTGTCGGAACCATATTTCAACTTCATCTTTGATCTCTTCATCCTCGCAGAATGATTTTCCACCAAGATGTGACTTCATGTAACGGAAGACATGGAAGTCGGTGGGCGCAAGGTCCAGGCTGTGTGGCGGATGGTCCAATACGTCCCATTTGAATTGTTTGAGTAGTGCTTTGGTTACGAGCGCTGTGTGAGGCCGAGCGTTGTCATGAAGCAAGCAGACTCCACTTGTCAGCATTCCCCTGTGTTTGTTTTGAATTGCCCTTCGAAGATGTTTCAAAGTCTGGCAATATGCAGCAGCATTAATTGTCGTTCCAGGAGGCATCAATTCCAACAGAAGAATGCCTTGTCTGTCCCAAAAAACAGAAGCTATGATTTTCTTCACTGAAATCGACGTTTTGCATTTCTTGGCTTCTGGTGATTTCGAATGGCGCCATTGCACTGATGGTTGCTTGGACTCAGGTGTATGGTGATAAACCCATGTCTCGTCACTTGTCACAATGTGATCAAGGAACTCATCACCTGCTTCAGCATAGCGTGTGAGGAAGTTGAGTGCAAAGCCCATCCTTTTCTTTTTGTATTCTTCTGTTAACAGTTTTGGAACCCAGCGCGCATACAATTTCCTGTACCCTAACTTGACAGTCACAATGTCATAAACAGTTGTCATTGACACGTCCGGTATGATCCGATGCAATTCTTTCAATGTGAGACGTCTACTCACACGAATTGCTTCCTCCGTTCTCCGAAGAAGGGCATCAAAGATCACAGATGGCAGACCTGTTCTTTGTTCGTCACGAACATCGGTCCTACCTTCAGAGAAATGACGACTCCATTTCGTTACATTTTGTTCATTCATAATGTTCCCACAAACAGAAACAATTTCTTTGTGAATATCCGCTGGTCGCTGACTTTTTGCATGAAGAAAACGGAGCGCACTTCACATTTGGCGGGATTCTGAATCGGCGCAGCGATTTTAAACATGACCTACTCCAGCCAGAAGCAACACTCAACTGCCGAATGACCGCGAGGAGAAACCTAACGGTTCAAAGTTAAAACCAGTGTTGCCAACTTGCTTGCCAAAACTCTTCTGTTCCTCTGGCGTACGGTGTATCTTTACTTTCCGAAATACCCTTGTATTATTACCACCAACTTTCAAATTGCTCGGTGATTACCATTCAAAGATAAGGGAAATTAGAGCTCATACTGAGGTGCTCAGACAGTCGTTTTTCCCTCGCGTAATCTGCGAGCGGAAGAGAGGGGGAGAAATATGACTTTGGCGCGAATTGTGCCCTCTGCCGCACACTGCTTGGTGGCAAGCGGAGTATATATGAAGGGCTTATTTCAATAGTGGTACAAGGCCATTTTTGTTTATTCTGAGAAACAGAGTCCTAAAGTTACATGAGCGCTGAAAAATCTGCAGTTGAGACACTTGAAGTATATATAATTGAATATTTCTGGTATCTCAACTGCAGATTTTTCACAACTCATTTAACTTTAGGACTCTGTATCTCAGAATGAACAAAAATGGACTTGTACCACTAGTGAAATAAACCCTTCATATGTAGATGTAGAATAAAGCTGAATGGCAGATTTTGACATTTTGTAGAATCGCATGGACTATAATAAGTTTGTATATGGAAGTCTGCATCGTTTGCTGCAATACAGTAATTGATACGAATAATGCTATGTTACAAGAATGGTGAAGTGTAACAAGGTGAAAGGAAATGTGTCATACAGCATTATTCGTGCACACCCTTCGAGTGTGTTATTGAGGTGCTCCTTTCACGTTGTAAGTGAATTTGAATTCTGCTACATGGACTAATTATTCTGTTTTAAGTTTTGTGTTGAAAATTGTTGTGTCATGGTGAGCACACGTGGCAATGCTAAATGTAAGCATAAAACATTAACTCTAACAGGTAAATAGGAAATTATTAAAAGGTGTGACGGTGGTGAATCTCCAACTTCCATTTCCACATCTTTTGCTATCAGGTGACCTACTGTTCATGACATAGTAAAAAATTTGGTCAAACAGAAAAAAAATTATAGAAACTGTTGAAGATGGTTACAAGAAAAACCCTTCACATGAGTGAATATCTCCAAATTGAGGAAGCTCTGTAAATTTGGTTTAAACAACAAAGAAGCAGAAATGTCCCTACTCTGAGAGATATAAACACAAAGCCCAGCCTTTTTATCATGAAATAACCAACAAAGAATACTTTCATGCCAGCGATGGTTTGTTTCAAAAAATTAAGGAGTGGCATGGCATTCGTTACCTGCAGATGAGTGGAGAAAAACTATCAGCTGATGAGACTGGAGTTTCTCACTTGATTCAAGATTTAAAAGTCAAAATCAATGAACTAGGCCTTACACCCAAACAACTGTATAATGCCAATGAAACTGGCGGCAACTCCCAACAAAAACTTTTATAATGGAGGAAGAAAATAAAGTTTCAGAAAAGAAACCTCAAAAAGAGCATATCACATTAATGGTGCACACGAAGACCTGGGGCAGGTCTTGCATCTATGTCTATTGCAGGGATATGGGACACGAGGCAAAAAGTTGGGAGCAAGGGTTGTGTAGGGACTGGCAAGGATATTGTGTAGCAACTGAATTACATTTTCCATCATGGCTTTGCCTAACTCTTGTTTTGCCCTGAAATGAGAAATGTCCTACCCATTATTCTTCCCACCCCTCCCACAGTGGTATTTTGCCACCCACTGAACCTACACGATATCCTCGTCCATTCCTCAACCCCTTCCCTCATATCCCTGTAATAGACCTAGATCTAAGACCTGTCCCATCCACCCTCCCACCACCACCTACACCAGTCTGGTCACCAACATCACCTATCCCATCAGAGACAGGGCTACCTGCAAAACCAGTCATGTGATCTACATGGGCATCACAACCAACAAACTGACGGACTGCATGAATGGCCCTCATCAAAAGCTTTTGTGGATTGCGCAGGTAGGAACTCTACCTACAGCATATCCTATGTTCCCGTAACCCTGCTGGCCTCATCCTTCATTAGTCATTGTCCTTACCCATTTAGCCCCTTCCCTGTTTCCATTCCAGCACTACACAGCCCTCTATCCCACCAACACAGCCAGTCGTTTTACTTCTCTACTTTTCCGCTACACCCCTCCATCCCCTGCCCTCTGTCTAACCTCCCAATTGCACCTAGCTACCTACCCTCTCTCCACATTGTCCCTGCAATCTTCCACTAGCAGCACTTTACAGTCTCACACCCTACCCTGCCCCCCCCCCCCCTCCCCCTCAGCCTCCTCCTTACCCCAACCAGTTGCCTCTCTCATCATGCACTGCTGCTCGTAGCCTGGCTTCAGCTGCCAGAGACTGTGGTCATGTCTGTTGTGTACTGTAAAAATAGGTGTATTATGGTATGTACAGTACATAATATTTATACAAAACAACTTAAATTTTCTAGCCTTAGAAATCTAAATTCAATTAGTCTTAAAAGTCTAAATTCAATTGTAATAAGCCTATCTTTGGTAATCTGACATTTTTGATAGTCTGACATCAACTCGGTCCCATAACTGTTGGATTATCACGAGCCCACTGTACCTGGTACTCACTCAGGACCAAATCTATTTTTGATAACACAATGTGAGTTGTAGGATAAGGGTGTATATATGTTACAGGGAACCAAGTTTCTTGAAGGAAACATTAAGTTGCTACATAAAATGATAATAAGTACCCCAGGGTGGTGTAAAGGAGGACCAAGTTTCTGTTCCCATTTGCACCACCTGCTGAGTAGGTATGACAATGACATGCATAGCCTCATCAGAAACGGGAATATTATGTGGTACACCTCCATTTTCAGTTTTTTCTTACCTTCCTTCTTTTTGACTTTATTCTCCTACTTAGTTTCATTTCCGGTTGTGTATGTGGGAGGAATGACAAGAAAACTGTTCTACAGGCCACAGGCTAGCCCTGTGCTGAAAAACAATGTTAGAATGCTGATCAAGCTCAGAGAAAGGCACACTCCTTTGTGTGGGACTGGATGATTAGGACTTCCAGCAGGGAAGAGGAACTAAGGAATGTGGGCATAGCAGGAACAGATGGGAAAGGGATGATATCCACCTCATGAACAGATGTACGGTATTCAGAATGCAACCATGACCAAACATTGGCAGAAGTGGATGGATGTCTTCAACCTCACTATGGATGGTGGCTTAGTCACCGAGTTGGCCAAGTTTACTCTCATTTGAGCTGAATATAAGTGTCAATTCTTTTCCCTTGCTTCAAATTATGAAGGACAGGCAAGGTTTTATACTCCTGTATCCTCCTTTCCTTCTTCAAAATAGGGCAATTTAAAGAACCAGAGGAATGTTGTTCCCTGGAGTAGATACATACTGGTGGTTGGTCACACCGAGTGTTCTCATGCAGCAGCTGTCCACAGTCTCCACAGATGTGTGTCATTTGTGCAGCATAGAGACTTATTCCCAAAATGCAAATATTTACAATACTGAATGAAAGTGCAATATACCACTTTTTATCAGTTCGGTAAATGCTTTTAGGTAATATGTTCCCTCGAAAGCCGAAATATAATCATCAGCATATTCTATTTTGGCCCCCCATGTAAAAAAGCTAGGCTCCATGTTCTGGTCCAGATGTGCCAATTGGGACTGACCGCCCACAGTGTCATCCTCTGCCAGTTGTGTCATTCGGGTGTGGCAGTGAGGCGCATGGAGTGAGCACATCACTCTCCCAGCCGTTGTCAGCTTTCTTGATTTTGGAGCCCCTACTTCTCACTGAAGTAGCTCCTCAGTCGGCATCATGAGGATGTGTGCACTCCTTTCCAGTCTCCCCACCAAGGGAAAACCACTGGCAGTAACCCCCCCCCCCCTCCCCTCCCCTCCCAATTATCTATGGTGAACAAAATGTACACCCCACTGTTCTAGGTTTGTGTACACCCCATTGTTCTAGGTTTGGGCACAGTGCATTTGTCTCCAATGTGACACTGTGATGGGTACCACCACGATGCTTCTCAAATCTTCAACAATGAATGATGCTTTTGTGGTCAAAGAAGACATACCATCCATTCAGGTACAATAAGGAGTGCTCTCACCATTAGTTTCAAATCTACTTTTCTCACTTTGTGTGGGCAGAGAAGGAAAAGTCTTCAGGTCATATCTTTCTGCATTGAATCAGTCAAGTCTGTAAAATGAAATTCATGGGGGATTGTGACCACCGGCTTGAGAAAGTTTGATCCTTTTCATTGTGGATCATGTGACATGATGCAATCCACTTTTACTGAGGGTTCTCCTCAAGGATATAGCCACCCTGCCACAAAAATGTCTGTCTGGCATGGAAACAATTGTCCCCAAGTTCCTCATGCCCCTGGGAAGTATTCAGCACTGGCACAACTATTCATTCCCTGAATTGTCATGGGGGCTGAATGTGTGATCCCCTTACAACGGACAGCGTAACATGTCAGGTTTTGGGCAGCTAATTCCATCCACTCACACAAAATGTATTTGAGATCTGATTGCACAGTGGGTGGACTGTGTGACACATTTGGTAACCTCCATTCACATGGCTCATACTATTGTCAAAGTTTAGAAGAATAGAGGTCAAGCCTAGAAAAAGGGATCAATCTTGAGTTAGGCAAAATGAATGTGCATAAGAAAATATGGAAAAAAACAAAGTAAGCAACTGTAATCAGTGTTCAATAGGAAACAAGACAGCTCTCCTTCATGCTCGGCACACACAATCACGAGAGAGTTGTAGTCACACTGGTGGTTTTTTTCCCTTTGAAGTTGCTCAGTTCAGTTGTTCAAGCATCCATCTGTGTAAATCACCAAATTATTGTTAAAAATTCACTAAGATCACTCTAAGTTATCCAAAGAATTTTATTTTGAACAAGCATAAATATGCAAACAATGACAAATTATTCTGTTGAAAAATTGTTACTGTGCACAGTGTTTAAGGATTATTAGCTTCCTGTGTTCTCGTATTCAAACATTCACAGATTACCTGAAATCAAAGAAAGTACACAAAGAACTTTCATTATTAACATTTTATTGTAAAATTGTACAAGCTCCAAACACAATATATCTTACATCACAATAACAAGTATTCTGCATTCATAAATCTACATCTCGATTAAGATGTCTGGTTTTTCACATAAGAAATAATGAAATATACTCAGCAGAATAAGAGCGTTCCTGCTGCTACGAAATACTCGCCAAAAGAAATGGCGCAGTTTAATGGTACATTACAATGAGTATTACCAAACTCACTCAAAGCCAGAAGCAGCACAACAGATATCTTAAGTGGTTCAGGACTGAAAAAGTTTTATTCATTGGTGAAATTTGTGTACTACATTGATAACGATGAGACACATACACCAATTTCTCGTATTTCATTCATTTAAATTCACTGTCATTTTACAAACGAAACAGTTGCTAACAGTGAACAGTTGTGATAATTTGGTAAACATACAAGAAGTGTGTGTTACATCAACAAAGCAACAAACTCTTATCACATTGACAGAGTGGCAATGACACAGTAGAACAATGAATGAGAAAAACACTGTTTTTCAGTCTATTCCGCACATTCTCTTAGCATGTTTCCTTGTTATGGCTACCCTCCTGTAGGGAATGCAAACTGTTTGTGTATGTCTGGAGATGCCAACAGACAAAAAACTAAATATCACAATTGTTACAGACAGAGAGACTCCCTAGCTACCTATCTGAGACTTAAGTAAGAAACCTCTTGTTGGATTTGACAAACTGCATTAACAGAAGTTGCAACCCATCACAAACTATCAGCCATCTTCAGCACTGTCCTTATTTTCCTGAGGATGATGATCATCTGGGCACTTCTCATGATCGTGGACAATAAGCTGGAAAACAATAGCACAGACATGAATATGTGACACTGGTGCTGCTGTTTCAAAATTTACTTTGGGGAATGTTCAGTCTGTGTTACCTTAGTTTATTTGGGAATTGACTGCTTACTCCAAAATGAAACCAAAATATTCCTATTACTTAAAAAAATGTTTGCTGTAAGATATCTGGAGAAAAATGTCCATGACAGTTTGCACATAACCTGGTCAGTTTTCGTCTACTTTGGGCATCACAACATAAATGTTTCATTGTAATCTCACCGAGAGCTAGATGTAACTGCTCTTCTTTTGATTGGAACGCAGGCCCTACAATATGAGGAACCCCTCCTCACCATCCTTTTAAACAGACAGCATGCACAATTTTTTGTTGCAGTCGTATTACCTGTCTGATTTCAAAAAATTTGTTGTACAGGGTAATGAATATTATGGCATGATAAGACATTTTTATTTAAAATGACAGATTGAGACTCAAATACATACTGAGTGGATGGAAGTTCAGTGAAGCTGTTCACCTTCACTCAAAATTGTTCATCACTGGACAAATTAATTTACACACAATAGTATATGGACTGTTGTTTTGTCTCTTCAAAGAGCCATATTAGAGATTCTTTTCAGAAAATGGCTGATAAAATTTCAAAATAACTGCCTGAAAAAGTTGAACCATAATCCAAAGGCCTTCCAGCTACATTATGCAATAAAAATGGATTGACAAATGAGAATGTACACTGGATTTCCTAGTAATACTTATACGTCCAACAGCACACGAACAGTGTTTCTGACACTAAAATTTTTTATCAGTTCATAGGACCCAGATTTTGGAAGTAAAAAGTTGCCAAATGAGCAATCTTTTGACCAAACAGAAGTATGAGCACTCATCAATTTACAGATTTAAACACCAACATTTTGATAGACATAAATTTTATTGATCGAAGTTAAATAGTGCTACCCAGATGCATGAGCCTTAAAATAATCTTATGAATTATGTATTTGATAGCAAATGTAAAAAATATATGTAAGACAAAAATAAATAAGAAAACAAAGAGAAAAGAAAGGAATTGTTACGTACTATCAACAAAATAGAATGGAGTATGCTTCAAAGCAGAGATCATATTCTTCAAAGAAGGTGTGAGGGGCAATCATGGAGTTCCAATCATCTCTAAAAACTCAGTTATACATCTAAAAACAAAGATGATATGAATATAATAGAGGGAAACATTCCACGTGGGAAAAATATATCTAAAAACACAGATGATGTGACTTACCGAACGAAAGTGCTGGCAGGTCGATAGACACACAAACAAACACAAACACACACATGAAAGTCAAGCTGTCGCAAGAAACTGTTGCCTCATCAGGAAAGAGGGAAGGAGAGGGAAAGACGAAAGGATGTGGGTTTTAAGGGAGAGGGTAAGGAGTCATTCCAATCCCGGGAGCGGAAAGACTACCTTAGGGGGAAAGATTTTTAGAGATGATTGGAACTCCATGATTGCCCCTCACACCTTCTTTGAAGAATATGATCTCCGCTGGTACACACTGAAAGCCCTGTACCCCCGTACTGTAGCATGCCGCAAGAGGAGCCAAACCAAAGTAGCTCCACATAGAAGTGGGCTTTCTGTGCATAGTTCATTTTCAGGAGCAGCGGAAATGTTGCAACTGTGTGAGGCCAAGAGAGGCAGCTGAAGTCATACGACATGACCGCAATATTTGTACTCCTCCCAAAAACAAATTACTGCATGATACTCCACTCTACCAACAGACTGTGACATTCTGTCTTAGTTGTTCTAGCAGTGTAGAAATATAACATGACCAGTACTGCAAAACTGAATTCTTAAATGAATAAAAATCTTTTTTAAAAGTTATTTTTTCATCGTGATAATTATAACTTTTTGATTACGTCTCCAATGTATAAAATGCAAAAGGGAAGAGGGGAGGGGAAAAGTTTTGGATATAGGACTCTGTGCTGCAACCAAAAACTCTTACTACATTTCAAGAACTAAAAGACAAATCTTAAGAACACAAATAGGCTAGTAGCTTTCATTCAGGCAAGCATCCCTGCTCTCCATTCCCCAAACGTGTGAGACAGTAGGGCTGGGGAGACTTGTAATAAAAGGCACTTCAATACTGTGAAACAGTTGTAGGAGGCAAGTGGGACGAAGTGGGAAGCGGGCACACTGAGTGTGTTTGTGTTTGTGTGTGTGTGTGTCTGAAGCAGATGTTGAACTGATCAGTGTTGTGGACAACATGTTCAGCAATATGGTTGAGCTGGAGTTACATATAATGCAAATAATGGTCAGAAAAGAAATATCTATGATTGGATCACTTGGTCATTCACATGAATGTGGCACTGATGGAGAGAAGGGGGCAATGGGCAGGCAAGAATAAGAAGAGACAGAGGGGGAAGGGGGGGGGGGACTATCTATGTTCATAATTGTCCACAAACCAAAAGTGGTTAAATACATACACTGTCATTGGGTTAGTGAATATGCTGCACTCAACACTGATGATGATCAGTTGCATCAATGTTTATTTGCATTCTATACAATCTCAGCCATCTTGGAAACTGATGACTCCCTTAAAAAGAACTGAGATGCGTTTATTTTGAAACACAAGCTTGCTGATGCTTTCTGGCCCAGCTCTTTGTTAAAATTATGATTTCTCAACAAATGATCGAAAATGACAGTTCTACTCTTAAGTTCTTCCCAAAGCAATGTCTCTCTCAACTTTTCTGACTTCTATTTATGATGTCCTACTGAGGTACAGGAGAGCAATGTCATTCTGCTATATACTTCACATACTGTGTGTTGCTTGTTGCTACTACTCCTATTGCAAAACTTGTCCTAGTTATCATTATGTAATTAGCATTTTTCATCAATGCAAGTGGAAAATGGTCTCTGAGCACAGGTGGCCAATGTGTAAATGGTTAACACAGTTGATGTCTAACAGCTTTAGAAGTCACCAAGGCTGCAAATAATAATTAAAATGTGCTTGTAGCATTTATTTTCATCACCGTTATAATGCATATATGGTGGACTTAACACATTAAAGAAACTGCATAATAGATGACAAACTCAAAATTGTGAGTAACCTCTTTCAACATAAAAATTTATGTATACAGGTATATAGCATTACTATTACTCACATTTCAATAAATCTGTTGTATTGTAAATACACAAATACTTTAGATGCAGTTGCTAGCCTCACCTGCAAGTTTTTTACTTCCAGAGCTTCTGCTGCCATCATGGCAGAGAGAGAATGGGGTGCAGGAGATCCTAATGACTCAGCCAATGGTGACAGTGAGCTAGGTTCAACTGGTGATGCAGTGATACGACAACCACCTCCAGGAGGAGCCTGCAGCTCACACACTCTATGCTGTAACCGAAGCACCAATTCCTCCAGTTTCTGATTAATGGCACGCTGTGACTGGTATTTGCTCTCTACTGCCTGTTATGAAGAAATAAATGCATTACATCATAGAAGAAATGTTTGTATTAAATTAAGCAAGTAAAGCAATTTGGAGAGGTAGATTTAAGTGTTTCATCTATTAGTTTTGTGGCACATGCACATGAGGTACATCATCATTAGTCAATGAAGAGGTTAGAACAAACTCTTAAATGTGATCACTCACAAGAGTGACATAGTGGGTTAATTAACTATAGAGATAAATACATTTGTTAGCTTAGCGTTCACTGTTTCGCTCACATTTGCATAGTAATTACAACAAAAATAATTTAATACACAGTGTATAATGAAAAATTAATGTATTTAAGGAAGTGCTTCTTTTCCTACGCAATTCTGACAAAGCCGATTTGTCATGATAACTGTTAAATAGCTTTCTTTGATCTAGTTCACAAACTGCAACACCTTCTAAACTTTTCACCCGAATTAAGGCCCTAGAACCAGGGTCTTTACTGAATGTACTTCTGAACAAAAAATGATTCTGATAGCTGGAATCAAATGTTTTTGTTAATTCTGCCTATCAAGTTCTTCTGGTGATATTTCTGTAGAAAAAAAAAAAAAAAAAAAAAAAAGCATCCCTCAACGCACATTTTTTATTTCTAACCAAGAAATCAAACAAGAATATTAACAGATGTAGCTTTAAAAATACTTTGGTAATTCCTAAATAAAGATTAATTTTTAAAAAATACTTTCAACCTCTATTTTGCACCCTTAGGGCTTGAATTTGAAAATATTCTCAAACTTTTTTTTATTCCTAACAGATAAACCAAATGCCAATTTTCATAGTTCTAGCTTCAACATCACTTTAATAGCACCATTTTTCAAAGAAATGTTTCATCCCATATTTCACCTCCTTAGAGGTCGAATTTCGAAAAACACCTTATTCAAGAATGCCTGCAGTGTAAGGTCAACACCCTCACCAAATTTCAAGTTTCCATGGTTGGGTTTGGGCTGGGTGATGGTGAGTCAGTGAAAATCAGTCAGAACATTTCCTTTTATACACAGAGGAGATTGCTGTGACAATGCTTATCATGATAATTTACTACAGTAAATTTTCACTTCTTGGGAGCTGATTTTATCACATATATTTTTGTTGATGGTAAATGAATGTTTATACCTTGGCTGAGCAACAAATAGAAGCAACATCATCCAAAATAATGGTGCCAAGTGAAGAAACTATTTGTTAACGGAAAGAGAGGAAGACACTAAAATTTCTGCACTACATGGGAACTACAACTGAGTGAACCCATTAGAATTATATAACCTACAAGTATCAGAACTAACTGAAGGTGACTAATCTTGAATAGTAAACAATAAGAACAGTCATAGAAATTAAAATCTCAAACCACTAGTAATAAGCAAAAAATTCATATCAGCTAAAGAGAAAGGAAAACCAAGCTTGGGCTAGTAACACAGGCGTGTACAGAAAGAAAACAGAAATAGTAATGCATTTAGAGATTATGAAAACTCGCCCCTTTTTTCATAATGGGAGTTTCAAGTTACTGTAACAACAAATGGTCAAACTACTATCTTTTCTCTAATTTGATATTATATAAAAACAGATAAGATACCAAAATACCCAAGCAGAATACTGCAGATCTTCATATATATAGTCTGCGAAATATCACCTAATTGTCAGCTGGGAGTGTGCTGAGTCTAGGGTAGGAGTCTACTGAGTCTAACCTAACTTTGTTGTTTTTTTGTTTTGTTTTAATTAACCAGACAAACACATACTTTATAGCATAAAAGTAAATAGTATGTATAGTCACCTTCCAATTGAGTGCTGCAGCACGAGAAATTTTTGTAACACTGAAGCACATTCTCTGTCATACTCACTAGAAGAGAGAGCTTACTGGTCCTGAATAGCTCGGATTCCAAATCGTCAAGCATGAAAACAATAACAGCTGACTGACTAATGAAACTTGATTTCCAATTAAAGAGTTTAAGAAATTTGAAGCAGTCAGCACAAAAATCTTTCAACAGGATTCAGAAACAGACTGATATGAGACTGGCAGAAACTCAATATTTTAAGCATTTTTCTGGTAAGTGATACACAGAATCCATTATCTCTAACTACCGTATTTACTCGAATCTAAGCCGCACCTGAAAAATGAGACTCGAAATAAAGGAAAAAAAAATTTCCCGAATCTAAGCCGCACCTGTAATTTTAGACTCGAAATTCAAGGGGAGAGAAAAGTTTTAGGCCGCACCTCCAAATCAAAACAAAGTTGGTCCATTGTAATATGAGACACAATTTAGGTCGAATGAATGACGATACAGCTACAGTAGTTTGGTTTGAGTCGTAAGCATAGCAGTTAAGCTTTACCAGGTAGCCATTGCTATGCGTCAGGCGCTCCGTCCGTATTTATTCGGGTACCCTTCCTTTTTCACATGCTCCGTCTGGTTTGAATCGATTGCTTAGTTTGCTTCGATCCGATAATTGCCGTTTTCTTTGTTATAGGTGTTTACGTCACTCTTAAGCTGAAAATGCATTACTGTACTGTGTCATGCATTGTTTGTCGCATTCTGATAGTGCGTGTTTACGGCCTGTCGCGGCTCGCGGCATGGCTTGCTTTTGTGCGTGCTACCGCCACTTACAAAAAAAAAAGAGAGGAATCTTCTCATTAGCGAAACAATGGCAAGAGACTACTATTTGTTGTTACTTACACTGCTGCTTTCTTTGATAATGATCAACAAGAACCAAATAATAGACTGCGTATGATAGAACATGTTCTGAACGAGAGTTAGGTGAAAATTTTTCTCCGTTTGAAAATCTTTGCGGCCGCTTCTTTAGTACATGAAATTCTGCACAGAAATTAGTCATCTTAGGTTTAAAAATCTAGTCAGTTGCCGTGCTTCATTCCTGACTGTATCACTATTAGGCATAAGAATAATACGAATATAAACATGACACGATACGTATATTCTTCCGCGTTTGCTGTTGTCTCACTCTAGTTTCGTCGTTTATTAGGCAGACAGGATTTAAACGAGATAGCAGCAAACATGAAAAATACGTGGCAAAATGTTTATATTCATATTATTCTTACGGTGAAGAGAATACTGCATGTGATTCACAGTTCATCAGGTTCCTATTAGCAACCATCTCTTCTCACAGGAAGGAAAAAATTGAGAACGTAGAGTTGGCCATATTGACAAACATCCCAAACAGTCTTGCCAGTCGGATTTTCGTAGTACATTGAAATTCTGCTACATTCGAAGATGAACAATACGGAATTTGTATTTACTTCGTTGGATAATGTATGAAAATGCAGTGGTCGAAACTCGGGGCAGAGAAAAAAAATCTTGTCTTGCACCCTTCTTCTTTTTTTTTTTTTTTTTACTGGCGCATCGGTTTTGGCGCCAGTATTTATCTTTTTGCCTACAAAGCTTGCCTGTGTAGCGCTACATATATTCGACGGCAGAAGTTAGTTGTGGCGGCACCTACCAACATTTTTCAGAACCAGAATGAGATTTTCACTCTGCAGCGGAGTGTGCGCTGATATCTGCCAGGAAGTTTCATTTTTCAGAACTTCCGCTTGCTTTGCACTCGATTCTAAGCCGCAGGCGGTTTTTTTTGGATTACAAAAACCGAAAAAAAGTGTGGCTTAGATTCGAGTAAATACGGTAGGCTTATTTGAACTAATAGCCACCAACAGCACACACTCCATGGCAATGCATTTATGAAATGAGTGCCCATGACAGATTTTTAATGTTAGTCAATCTCGGGGAAACGTGAAAAAACTAAAGACACCAAAAACCATATTTGTCTAACCCAGCCATGTGCATCAGAGACTGCTTATGTGGTTTGTCCTATGAAATCAAGAGTTTTCAAAAACAATATCAAATTTAATTCACATACAGCAACAAATAGTAGCTGAGAAGGTAAACTAATTCTCAGCAGTTTGGATCAGGCAATGAGTAATGACTAAATTATGTAGCATTTCGAAAGTACACTGAATGGCTGAAGAGAGCAAGGAGAGTAATTTTTTCCGTAGGTATGAAAGTACCAGACCTAACGATGTGGCCAAAACAAGTACATTTGTTGTTAGGGAACACCTATTTTATCTGATAATCCTTACACAATTTCAGATGCCTATATTTGAATGATCTGTGTTTTTATTACTAAAATCGTTGACTGTTCCACTTCGTGGCTATGTAAAGATGTCCTCCACTCAAACTTGATATTGACAAGACAATGTATTACTTGGCCAGGTAGGTAACTGGATGTGACATGCCAAACTTCACATTTTTATGCAACAAACAATTGCCAAAGGTTGACGTTTAAGCACAATACGAGATTTTCCAGAATAACATGTTCCATCGTTACCCTCCATGCACAATGAAATATGCAAGTAGGGAATGTATTTTAATTATTTGGTAGATAGCAAACACGCAACTGTGAGTGTTTTATGTTGATATCTGTAGAAATGATGAACAAAGTGCAGACACAGGACATTAGCAATGTGCAACAATGAGCATCTCCACCAGCTGTGAAGGGGTCGCTTATGTTTTCACGTCATGGCTTGGCAATGTTTTGAACAACAGAGAGAAAGGGGCACTTTCTGCAACATCAATGCCCAAGAAAACAATTGAAATGTTTTAACGGTGATATATAAATTGACTATCTACTCTGAGGTGATGTCATAAGATTCTCTCCACATATGTTCCTCAAGTTAAATGTGAGTTCAGTTCAACTAACTGTGTAGTGGCTTTACTTGAGGAACAAAATACAGATGAGTTCTTTCAAAAGCAGTTATATCATTTTGTAGTGAGCTGGCGTAGTTGTGAGGTCTCTAAAAACTCTCAATCATCTGCAGACAGCAAGAAGTCCTCGTAGTATAATTAGCGGAACTGAACAGTACATCCACAGCTACGTCTTATCTGTGAAGACCCTCATGAGACCTTCAGCATAATGGGCAAGGGAGTTATCACTGCAGATAATCAGTCGACAGGTGGCAAGGCCGGTGGCAGGGGTTTTTAGATGTGGAAGGGATGACAACTGTCAAAATGCAGGTAGTGTTGGTGGTTAATGGGTTTAACATTGGCAGAGATGTGGATGGAACTGTCAGAGAGGTGGAAGCCATCATTCAGAAAGGTAGTATGTTAGGGTAAGGAGGACAAGGTGAAGCACATGGGAGAGATGATGTTCACTTTATGAAGGAACGAGGACAGGATGCCTTAGGCCTGAAACCAGATCATGAAGATAACATCAATGAACCTGAGACACACATGGGACTTTGGAGTTTTGGGAGGCTAGGAATGTGTTCTCTAGATGGACCATAAAACAGATGGTGTAGGAGAGTGCCATGTTTATGCCCATAGCTGTGCTGTAGATTTGTTTGTGCATTTTCTCCTCAACTGAGGGGTAATGTCAAGATATACTTAGTAAGGTGTACAAGGAATGATGTAATGGGTTTGTAGTCTGAAGGACATTGGAAGAGGTAATGTTTGATAGCTACAGTTATTGAGGGATGTTGGTGTATAGGCAACAATGACCATGACTTGGGATCCAGGAAGTAAAGGGGTGGAGTTGGTGCAAATTCAGTGAAGGAAGTGGTAGTATCTGACTTGAGAAGCAAGGTTTCAAGCGATTAATTGGAAGTGTCTGTCAACAAGAGCACAAATTCTTCAGTAGTAGCACAATAAACAGTTACAGTGGGGTGTCCAGGTTTGTCAGGTTTATGGGTCTTGGGGAAGGAAGTGAAGGTGGGTGTGCAGAGGGAGGAGGGATGTGGACTTGGGAGAGTCTCAGATGGGCCTAGGGATTTCAGAAGGTCACCTCCCAGGAATTTCTTACCTCCTAAATGGCCTCACCGCCCTCCCCAAGATATGTTCTCAAGACCCCTAGCCTTTCAGCAGAAGAATGTACAGCCATACACAACTGTAAAAAATACCCTGACCTAATTATCATCCCTGCAGACAAAGGCTCCACCACTGCCATGATGAATCACACTAATTATCTGAGATAAGTCTTCTGCCAACTGTCTTACTACTGCACCTACAGGCTTTGCCAGAGAGATCCCATCTCTGAAGTCCAACACAGCCTCCAATTCCTTCTGAAATCCTTAGGTCCATCACAGAACCACTCAATGCATCTCCCACACCTCACTATAATGACACACTGTCCATTTCAGACATATGGAACACTCCACTGTGTCACACCCATTCCCAACTTCTTGCCATAGGGATTATATTCCTGTGGAAGGTCCAAGTGCAAGCCCAATCTGCCCAACTGTCCACCAGAATCAATGGCCACCATCAAACTGTGGCGGAAAACAAAGTCGACCATCCAGAGGCACAACATGCAGCTAAGCACATTTCAACGGATACTTCACTATTCGGGCCACTGGATCGATCCTTCCTTCCACCATCAGCTTTTCTGAATTTAGATGGGAGTTATCCTCATACCACATCCTTTGCTCCCATAGCCCTCCTGGTCTCAATCTCCATTAACTCACTGACTCCACAACCTTCACCAAACAATTTCCCCTTCCTCTAACCTGTCATCCCTTCCCAATTCACATCTTCACGTCACCTTCTTGTTCCTGCTCCCCACCAGCTCCAGCACCCGCGTATCACATGCGTAGCCCATACACCTGCCACCCCTACACCCAGCATTCCTAGCCAGCAAACCAACTGCCACCCCTAACCCCTCTCCCTGCCCCTCTCTCCCTCAACCCACTCCACCCAACCCAACAAAACCGATCTCATCCAGTCCACCTGCAGAACTGCAGTCATGGAATTGTGCATCCAGCCAGCAATATGTAGTGTGAGAATGGACTGATTCCAAAAGCTAGCAAGTTTTCTCTTTCTCTTTTGTGTGTGCCTGTTAATGACACAACATTTCCGCATATCGATCAGTGGAAAGAATGAATCTAGCCAAATGCATTTTTTTGTTAACTTTCAAAAATTTTGGAAGTATCTCCATAGCACTATTATCTATTCTGTGTGTGTGTGTGTGTGTGTGTGTGTGTGTGTCTTATGGGTGCTCAACGTCGAGGTCATCTGCGCCATGACACACATTAAAAGAAACAAATGTGGACAAAATTAGTAAAATGGAAGCATACAAGCAAAGAAAGGGGGAAAAGATGAAAAATGCTGTATAAGAAAATAAAATGTAAGAAAAACGAGAAAGAGGTGTCAAGGATGCCACAGGAAATTGTTACTGGCTGGTGGCTGGATGAGCCAGTCATCCTGTAAACAAATTAAGAATCTCTCCCTAAAATCTTGGTAAAAACATTAGACAAGTCACAGAACTTTAAAATTTTAACCACATTTGTTTGAGTATTTCCTAAACGAGATGGCATATCTGCCGGCAAGTCAGCTGCGGCCCCCCGGCCAGAAAATAAAACGCTGTCCAATAAAACGTGGCACACAGTGACCTGGAAGCCACAAGTACCACACATTGGAGGGTCCTCTCGCCGGAGCAGGAAGCCATGCATAATAGGACTGTGGCCTATCCGAAGACAAGTGAGGGGAACCTCGTCCTGTCTATGGGGCTGGAAAGAAGTACACCAGACTCGCATTGTGGGATTCACTAAATGGAGCTTATTGTGTCATTTACAGCCACTCATCCTCCCACGATGCATGACTCATGAGCTCAATAGCAAGGTGAGTGCGTGCAGGGGGATGACACACTGAAATACTTGCGGATCGAGACACCTCCTTGGCTGCGATATCTGCCCTTTCGTCCCCAGCAATGCCGATGTGCCCTGGAACCCAGCAGAAAACCACCTCTTTCCCCAGTCATTGTAGATGGAGGAGGGTATCCTGGATGTTATGGCCTATTTTATCTGCTGGATACAAACATTGCAATGAGTGAGGGGCACTTAGTGAATCGGAACAGACAAGAAATTTAGGACGGGAAGCGCATCTCACCTGCTCCAGTGCCCGCAAGATCGCAGACAATTCTCATCAAAGACAGTAAATGCTTGAGGCAGTTGCACCTTGAAGACAAAATCTGGAAAAACAAGAGCAACCCACAGAATCCTCCTTGTTTCGACCCATCCATAAAACAGCTACATAGTCTTGGTGCTCGGATAAAATGGTAGAAAATGTTGCATTAAAAATGGTGGCAGGAGTGCAATCTCTCTTGTAACACACCAAATCTAAAATCACTCTGAGCCTCTCCAGTATCCAGGGTGGCAGGCAGTTAGAACCCTGGATTTGGGGCTGTACAGGCTCCACACCAAGGGACTTCCAGCACATGTTGCACACGGATTCCTAATGGCATCATGGCTCATGGACAGTTGTAAAAACCGCACTCCAGAGACGGACGAGCAACAATATGGTGAGCGGGTGCGTTGGAGCTGCAAGAAAACAAGCCTGGCACACCAACAGGAGCTGCTGCCAGATGGTAAGTGGCGGTTCTCCCGCCTTAGCACAGAGGCTGGGTGTGGGACTACTCAGTTGAATCCCTGCATGGTGGACAGCGTCAAGGATCCGCAAATAAGAGGACCTCGCTGACCCATAGTCCAGCTGCGAACACACAAAAGCCCAATAAAACTGGAGAAGATGCGCCCTGTCCGCTCCCCAAGACCAGTGGCTAAGGCACTTGAGGATGTTCAGTGCCTTCATGGTTCTGGCTTTCAAGTCTTGCAGGTGTGGCAACTGTGACAATCTGGAGTCAAAAATGAGGCCCAGAAACCGCACTGTGTATTTAAATGTAGGATAGTGTCACACACACACACACACACACACACACACACACACACACACACACACACACACACACTTATCGGCAGAAAACTGAAAACTCATCTTCGCAGCCCACTCTTCTAACCACCGCACTGACAGCTCACCGTTGCAACACTGGAGGAGGAACAGAAAACAACAAAGTTGTCCACAAATAAGGAGAACGGCACTGGACTCCTTACTGTAGATGTTATACTTTTAATGGCGATGGCAAAGAGGGTAACACTTAAAACATAAACATAGCCCTGGGGGACACCATTCTCCTGCTCAAATTGATCAGACAGTGTGTGACCAACTCGGGTCCGAAAAAACCGTTGAGACAGGAAAGAACGAATGAAAAGGGGGAGGTGGCCAAGAAAGCCCCATTGATGCAGTTGTGTGACAATACTGTGTCTCCAAGTAGTATCATGGCCTTACTGATATCAAAGAATATGCCAATAGAGTTATGCTGATGGAGGAAGCTTGTTGAATTGCCGCTTCTAGGAGGGTCAGGTTGTCAACCGTGGACCGAAACTTTCGGAATCCACATTGAGAGCAGCTAAGGAGTTGGCTGTCTCTAAGAGCCAGACCAGACTATGGTTAACCATCCATTCCAGTGTCTTTCCTACAAAGCTCGTCAAGACGATACTCTGACAACTACTGGGACATGTGTGGTCCCTTCCTGGTTTGAGGAGACTCATGCCATGACTGCTTTTTGCTCTCTTTAATGAGGCGGCGAGCCTTGGCTCTCGCAATTCGAAAGGTTGAGAGAGTCCACTGTCAGGCGGCGTATAAACCGTTGAAGAGCCACACGCCTGTCCCGGATGGCTAGATGGCACTCTTCTGTCCACCAAGGAACAGGCCGCCTCTGAAGAGGACCAAAAGACGTTGGTATGGATAGATCAGCAGCTTGATGGATCACATGCGTGATGTGATCCACCCATTCCTGTATGCTGTCATGGTGTTCAAACACAGCCAACTGGCCGAACAGCATCCAGTTAGCCCTGCCAATCATCCACATTCGTGGCTTCTGTTCCAGCAACACATCATCGAGTAGCTGAAGGCGGATTGGGAAGTGGTTGCTGGGAGGAAGGTCGTCAGTGACCTCCCAGTGAACAGAGTCAGCGAGGGCTGGAGAGCAGAGAGAGAGGTCGATGGCTGAGAATGACCCAGTAGCACCACAGGTCTGAGTACCAGCGTTTCGGAGGCACAAATCTCCAGATGTCAGGAGGCTCTCCAAAACTCGGCCCCGATGGCAAGTAGACGTTGAGCCCCACAAGATATGTTGGGCATTGAAGTCTCCCAGAAGGAGAAATGATTGGGGGAGTTGTGCGATAAGATCTGTGGGAGTCTCAGAGACTACTGCATCCAGTGGGGGTAAATAAAGACAACAAACTGTAAGCCTCTGACATGCAGAAATTTCAACTGCAACTGCTTGCAGGTCGGTATCCAGGGGAAGAGCAAAGGAGTGGTGCACATTATTGACAAACACACCAATCCCTCCTTTGGCTCTTTCCCCAGTCAGATCGTCCTTGCGATATAGGGTATAACCCCGTAGTGCAGCGGCATTAGATGCTTTGAAATGTGTTTCCTGCAAACACAAGCACAGAGGACGTTGCTGCGCTAGCAGTCTCAGTTCTTCCATGTGCGTACTGAATTCATTCATGTTCCATTGTATAATGGGAGCCACCTATCGGAGGAGGGGGGAGGGGGGGGGGGGGGTAGTACTTTAATCCTGACTTTCTGATGGGGAGGGGAGCCCACAATCGGTGCAGGCTTAGGTTTGGAGTGAGATGGTTGTCCCAATCCGACACCAAGCCCCACAGCCTCTAAAGAAAAATCAACTGAGATGTCAGAGAGGTCAATGCCGACACTGTCAGGCCGTTTTCTGCCCGATTCCACCGGTGTTGGACGTTTAGCCTTGGAATTTTTTCCCTGGGTAGACTTTGCACCCACAACGGCAGTTGAGGGTGTGGCAGCATTTGACAGTGTGCCAGATGGAGCCTTTGGGGAGGGAGGGAGCTCCACAATGTCAGCAACCACAGCTTTTTCTGAAGTTCTCGGGGGAGGGACAGGCTTAGACACCACTGAAACAGCACAAGTGCAGAGACAGACGCAGGTGCTAGTGCTGACAGCAGCAACCTCCATTTGTGTAGCAGCATCAGTTTTCAGGACCGGCTGTTTCAGAATGGAAGAAAAGGAGGCAGCGAATGTGGGTGGCTGCATGGACTTATATAGCTTCTTCGCTTCACCATACGGGATGCACTTTGTGGTTTTAATCTCCTGGATCTTCTGTTCCTCAAGGAAAACTCTTCTGTCCCTGCCCCACACACGGTGACCCCCAGAGCAGTTAACACACTTGGGAGGAGAGGAGCAACCAACTCCCTCAAGGGCAGCTTTACTGCATTTCTCGCAAGTAGCTCTCAAGTCCAGCTAATGGTGAATCAGCTCCTCGTACTACAGCAATAGTCAACCAAGAATTGCCACTAACAACCTCTGTAGTAGTACAAGAAAATTGAATCTTGCAACCTACAAAGGTAATAGGACCTTGAGAGGATCGCGCTAAGTTTTAACTGAGCGCGATCCGCAGAATTGCTCTACTTCTGGCGCCACCATTGCGTTTTATCAGGACTCTACTTCCTGCCGCGCCCAGTCTTATCAGTAGGCACATCCGTTACAGAGGCAGCTGCAGGCTCATTCGACTCGAGGCAGCCACACGAAGCACACAGCCATGCCTTATAGGAGGAGAAGATATATGAGGAGATCGAGGATGCCTGTGTACAAGAGTGTTGATACTTTTTGAGTTACTCCAAATGAGACTGGTCAACAAGAAATACTTCAAGGTCCTATTACCTTTGTAGGTTGCAAGATTCAATTTTCTTGCCGCCGTTGGATAAGCAGCTGCAGCAGCAAGTCGTATACTCCTAGCTCACTCATTTGTTACATAGTTTAATTCTTAATTTCTTTGCGTGTTTTTGGTACTTGCATTGTTTAATTCATAAATTTCGGGCGTATTATAGTATTTGAGAGTTGTAGCATCGCGTTTTAGTACCTGAATAGCGTAAAATCGCGTAGTCTCCTTCCGCTGCCGAGCAGTGTGTCAGCAGTGCACAAGTAGCAACATTACTGCATTTACTAGGCAAACTTGTATTTTAATAACCGTTTAAATTTTGTGTCGATTTGTTTGCGCTCTCTGTAGATTAGTTCAGACGTTCTTTGCACAACAGTTTTTAGCATGGATAGGGACTGCAACTGCTGTGTTCGGATGCAGGCTGAGTTGGCATCCCTTCGCGCCCAGCTTCAGGCAGTGTTGGCTTCGGTCACACAGCTTGAGGCTGTTGCCAATGGGCATCACTGTGGGGGTCCGGATGGGGGTTTGTCGGGGACGGCCAGCTCGTCCCACGCATCCCCCGATCGGGCTACGACTGTGGTTGCCTGGGATACTGCCCGCATTGAGGCTGATCCCTCACCTGTGGTAGAGTGGGAGATCGTCTCAAGGTGTGGCAGGGGGCGAAAGACATTCCGGAGGGCTGAACGGAAGGCCTCTCCAGTTTGTCTGACGAACCGCTTTCAGGCTCTGTCTCAGGCTGATACTGATCTTCAGCCTGACATGGCTGCTTGTCCTGTTCCAGAGGTTGCCCCTCAGTCTGCAAGATCCGGGCGGTCGCAGAGGGTGGGCTCACAGGTAGTTGGGAGCTCCAACGTCAGGCGCGTAATGGGGCCCCTTAGGGATATGGCAGTAAGAGAGGGGAAGAAAACCAATGTGCACTCCGTATGCATACCGGGGGGAGTCATTCCAGATGTGGAAAGGGTTCTTCCGGGTGCCATGAAGGGTACAGGGTGCACCCATCTGCAGGTGGTCGCTCATGTCAGCACCATGATGTGTGTCGCTATGGATCGGAGGAAATCCTCTCTGGCTTCCGGCGGCTATCTGATTTGGTGAAGACTGCCAGTCTCGCTAGCGGGATGAAAGCAGAGCTCACCATCTGCAGCATCGTCGACAGGACTGACTGCGGACCTTTGGTACAGAGCTGAGTGGAGGGTCTGAATCAGAGGCTGAGACGGTTCTGCGACCGTGTGGGCTGCAGATTCCTCGACTAGCGCCATAGGATGGTGGGGTTTTGGGTTCCGCTGGATAGGTCAGGAGTCCCCTACATGCAACAAGCGGCTACACGGGTAGCAGGGGTTGTGTGGCGTGGGCTGGGCAGTTTTTTAGGTTAGATGGCCTCGGGCAAGTACAGAAAGGACAACAGCCTCAACGGGTGCGGGGCAAAGTCAGGACATGCAGGGACCAAGTAGCAATCGGTATTGTAATTGTAAACTGTCGAAGCTGCGTTGGTAAAGTACCGGAACTTCAAGCGCTGATAGAAAGCACCGAAGCTTAAATCGTTATAGCTACAGAAAGCTGGCTGAAGCCAGAGATAAATTCTGCCGAAATTTTTACAAAGGTACAGACGATGTTTAGAAAGGATAGATTGCACGCAACTGGTGGTGGAGTGTTCGTCGCTGTTAGTAGTAGTTTATCCTGTAGTGAAGTAGAAGTGGATAGTTCCCGTGAATTATTATGGGTGGAGGTTACACTCAACAACCGAGCTAGGTTAATAATTGGCTCCTTTTACCGACCTCCCGACTCAGCAGCATTAGTGGCAGAACAACTGAGAGAAAATTTGGGATACATTTCACATAAATTTTCTCAGCATGTTATAGTCTTAGGTGGAGATTTCAATTTACCAGATATAGACTCAGACACTCAGATGCTTAGGATGGGTGGTAGGGACAGAGCATCGAGTGACATTACACTGAGTGCACTATCCGAAAATTACCTCGAGCAATTAAACAGAGAACCGACTCGTGGAGATAACATCTTGGACCTACTGATAACAAACAGACCCGAACTTTTCGACTCTGTAAGTGCAGAACAGGGAATCAGTGATCATAAGGCCGTTGCAGCATCCCTGAATATGGAAGTTAATAGGAATATAAAAAAAGGGAGGAAGGATTATCTGTTTAGCAAGAGTAATAGAAGGCAGATTTCAGACTACCTAACAGATCAAAATGAAAATTTCTGTTCCGACACTGACAATGTTGAATGTTAATGGAAAAGTTCAAGGCAATCGTAAAATGCATTTTAGACAGGTACGTGCCGAGTAAAACTGTGAGGGACGGGAAAAACCCACCGTGGTACAACAACAAAGTTAGGAAACTACTGCGAAAGCAAAGAGAGCTTCACTGCAAGTTTAAACGCAGCCAAAACCTCTCAGACAAACAGAAGCTAAACGATGTCAAAGTTAACGTAAGGAGGGCTATGCGTGAAGCGTTCAGTGAATTTGAAAGTAAAATTCTATGTACCGACTTGACAGAAAATCCTCGGAAGTTCTGGTCTTACGTTAAATCAGTAAGTGGCTCGAAACAGCATATCCAGACACTCCGGGATGATGATGGCATTGGAACAGAGGATGACACGCGTAAAGCTGAAATACTAAACACCTTTTTCCAAAGCTGTTTCACAGAGGAAGACCGCACTTCATTTCCTTCTTTAAATCCTCGCACAAACGAAAAAATGGCTGACATCGAAATAAGTGTCCAAGGAATAGAAAAGCAACTGGAATCACTCAACAGAGGAAAGTCCACTGGACCTGACGGGATACCAATTCGATTCTACACAGAGTACGCGAAAAAACTTGCCCCCCTTCTAACAGCCGTGTACCGCAAGTCTCTAGAGGAACGGAAGGTTCCAATTGATTGGAAAAGAGCAGATGCGCAAAACTATAGACCTATATCTCTGACGTCGATCTGTTGTAGAATTTTAGAACATGTTTTTTGCTCGAGTATCATATCGTTTTTGGAAACCCAGAATCTACTACGTAGGAATCAACATGGATTCTAGAAACAGCGATCGTGTGAGACCCAACTCGCTCCATTTGTTCATGAGACCCAGAAAATATTAGATACAGGCTCCCAGGTAGATGCTATTTTTCTTGACTTCCAGAAGGCGTTCGATACAGTTCCGCACTGTCGCCTGATAAACAAAGTAAGAGCCTACGGAATATCAGACCAGCTGTGTGGCTGGATTGAAGAGTTTTTAGCAAACAGAACACAGCATGTTGTTATCAATGGAGAGACGTCTACAGACGTTAAAGTAACCTCTGGCGTGCCACAGGGGAGTGTTATGGGATCATTGCTTTTCACAATATATATAAATGACCTAGTAGACAGTGTCGGAAGTTCCATGCGGCTTTTCGCGGATGATGCTGTAGTATACAGAGAAGTTGCAGCATTAGAAAATTGTAGCGAAATGCAGGAAGATCTGCAGCGGATAGGCACTTGGTGCAGGGAGTGTCAACTGACCCTTAACATAGACAAATGTAATGTATTGCGAATACATAGAAAGAAGGATCCTTTATTGTATGATTATATGATAGCAGAACAAACACTGGTAGCAGTTACTTCTGTAAAATATCTGGGAGTATGCGTGCGGAACGATTTGAAGTGGAATGATCATATAAAATCAATTGTTGTAAGGCGGGTACCAGGTTGAGATTCATTGAGAGAGTGCTTAGAAAATGCAGTCCCCATCAACAAAGGAGGTGGCTTACAAAACACTCGTTCGACCTATACTTGAGTGTTGCTCATCAGTGTGGGATCCGTACCAGATCGGGTTGACGGAGGAGATAGAGAAGATCCAAAGAAGAGCAGCGCGTTTCATCACAGGGTTATTTGGTAACCGTGATAGCGTTACGGAGATGTTTAACAAACTCAAGTGGCAGACTCTGCAAGAGAGGCGCTCTGCATCGTGGTGTAGCTTGCTCGCCAGGTTTCGAGAGGGTGCGTTTCTGGATGAGGTATCGAATATATTGCTTCCCCCTACTTATACCTCCCGAGGAGATCACGAATGTAAAATTAGAGAAATTAGAGCGCGCACGGAGGCTTTCAGACAGTCGTTCTTCCCGCGAACCATACGCGACTGGAACAGGAAAGGGAGGTAATGACAGTGGCACGTAAAGTGCCCTCCGCCACACACCGTTGGGTGGCTTGCGGAGTATAAATGTAGATGCAGATGTAGATGAAGTGGCTCCTCCTCTACAACCGAGAGTAGTGCGCCCAAAGTGCTGGCATTTAAAACACAGCATGGGATTGGGGTAATAAGGCCATACACTGAGATGTAGGAAACCTGCCTTCACATGCTCCGGTAGTCTGGTGCAGTTAAAAGTAAGGATAAACGAGTCTGACTCCATGAGAGTGCCATCCACCCGTTTCGTAATGTGTTGCACGTCGACTATTCCTTCCCGGGACCATTCAGCTTTCAGTTCTTCTTGGGAATGTCAATGAAATCCCTGCAAGTCACAACACCTTTGCTGTAGTTCATGGTGTTGTGAAATTCAGTTTCTATCACCAAGTCCCCAAGGCAATGTGCTTTCTGAAGGTTCTCGATTTCTTGTAAACTAGATGTTTGAACCAACAAGGTCCCATTTTGCAAGCATTCAACAGATTTCAAGGTGCCAGCAATGCTTTCTAAGCCTTTCTGTATATAAAATGGTGAAACTTTGTCAAAACATCTTGCACTCTGTTACTATTGACTGGCTACACGAGCCCTCTTGTTGGATTGGGTGTTGATACCTACCAGCGGCCCACCCTTTGTGCTGGGAGGTGGGAGGAGGCATAGAAGATTTCAAAAGATCCATCTCGGTCCCACGAGCAGCTAGGGAACTAGAAGTCCACCTAGATACAGCCCCGCGTGCCTATGTAAGCCTTATACAACTGATGTGCAGCAGGTTCCCCAGAGGTTGCCTGCTAACGACTGTTCCACCTCAAGAGCAATACATCTCATCAGTGTGCAGCACACCTTGAAATTGAGGTTTTTCTTTTAATAGACGTTTATTCCATCCTTGCAGTTCGGGCACTCAAGCCAAGATCCCCATTCCCTGAGACAAACAACATTCCACCATCATGTCACACGGTGGTCACTGAAGCATGCCCAGAGCTTACGGTGACGGGGGACGGGCACTTACCAGTCCCCAGCTCAGGAATCCTGGGGTCGCCAAGCCTGTACTCAGCAAATGAATGCCAAGCCCCTGGGGGCTTCTGTCTTATTCAATGTGTGTATGTAAATATGTGATAATGTCTGTGCACACACACTACTCTCTCTTATGTAATGCTCAAGATACTAACGCAAGATAGACATCAGAGGCACAGAATCATTAAAACGTCTACCTGGATTACCCATTATTTAAATTTATGCAAGAGTACCGATTCTACCCAATTGTAAGATGAGGTTTTTCCCCCCAAATTCGTCATTTTAAAAATACAGGGTTGTCTTATAATCACAGATTAAACTAATGCTGCTAAGGTTAACATTTTACATTGTTTAGTACAGTATATAGGGGTAGTCTTACATTTACAGGAGTCATCTTCCATTTAGAGATGAAGCTTTGGCTACTGAGGATAGGTGTAGATTTATTTTGAACAATTCGGAAAAGTAAGGCTGAATAAACCATACTCATGTCCAAACATGCTCAAGATTTCCCAATATGCTGAGAAGCTCGATACAGTATTGACACTGCTCAAACAATAACGTGACGTCTGACTCGCATGGCTCTAGTGTAAGGGATACACGAGGAACTATGAACCACCCATTACAACAATCTATTGCTCTGCTTAAAATTTGGCAATTTTGTGAAATACAGAAGGAAACAGCACTAAATTCTATCATCTTACAAACTCTTGTTGTATCTGCACAGATTTGCAATAAAAGTTCTCATACATGTATGGATACCATGCACAAACATTAATGCTGTTTTTCAAGTACAGGTAACTTTCAAATGTGGAAATAATGTCCTTCAAAAAACATTACGTGATTCTGAATCCAGATCAAGATTTTACTTGAATATGGGAGACAGTAATAATTTACTAAGTGGGCTGCAAATGAGAAATTCGGTGGCTGCTCACATATTAAAATACCAGGTAATATGTTGCAAGCTTTTAATAAGCTTTCGGACATGATGACATTCAGATGAAACAAGGAGAAAAATTCATCCAGAATGAAATGTCTAAATATTAAACTTTAATTATTGTCACAAGAATAAATTACAGTGGCAGTACACGTCACGGAGATCGTATCAACAGATGTCAGTAGATGGCGGGACAAGCAAAGTTCAAGAACTTGACTGAATAATGGTTGTGATCTTTTATTTTTGTAATTTTTGTATTATTTGCTGTTACATATGACTTGCAGACTAGAAGATGTTGCGGTCCATGTTTCACAGTTGCTCAAGCACAGCATTATGGATGGGTTGGAGGGAGAACAGTGATACCAGCTTGTATGAGAACTATATGAGTGCGGGGAGTTGAGTAGTGAGCAGGCGGCACATTAAGACATGTTGCCAAACATGGGAATCCATACCATGTACTTTGGCTTTTCAGGCACATCTACAATGTTTAAGCCACAGTTTGTCTGAATCGATTTGTATTCGGAAGTGAATTTACTTTTAAAACTGGACAAATACTCAACAAGAGTACTCGTTTCTGCAGGAGAGAGTGGAAAGTCTTGATAGGGGCCAGTGGCGTACTTGTGTGTTTATTGCTATAATTTTGTTGCCACTCACTGGTACACGCATTAACTGCTGATGTGCGTGTATCAGCAGCTGGTTCTATGCAGCCAATGAGGGAGTGGTGGAGACACAATGTTTTGAAGCAAGAGACATTGTAACATTCTCATGTCAGTATAGAAGTGAAATGTGATATGCATTTGGCTAAAAATAGCTGTAATCTCAGGTCAGCTAAAAATAGCTGTGATCTCAGGTCCCACAGTAACCACAACCCCACAAATCTCAACATATTTGGAAGAAACACCGAAATATTTATGTCAATGAAGATACAAATTTCACAGCTGTGCTATTGGGATGATTATGATTAAAAATAGTGATACCACATATGAAGGGGTTAGTAAGTCAAAAATGTAGAAAGGAAAATGGTCTGCCAATTAATTCAAATGACTTCTTTTCATTTATTTTGTTTCTTCTTGTATTAGCAAAATTTAGACTACCAATAAAGGGCATAAATTTACAATAGGTACAAGGTTAACTTTTAGGCAAATACTTCATGCCAATAAAACAGTTTGTAATACTGATTAATCAGACTATATTCAATTTTTCTGAAGAAGCCTCTTGAGGCAAAAGAAAGGGAGAGTCGTCTAATAATTAGGGTCATCATATTTTGGGTAAATATGGTAATATTGCCTTTCTAACTATAGTTTCCAGTTAAGGTTACCTGAGCATTTCTATTGCACTTTCATATAAGTTGTACTAATAACCATTATTAACGTAACATATCTTTTAATTTCTTCATTGTTTGCTATCAGCATAATTTAACAAGAACCTCAAATACTACAACAGTACTCTGGAACAGGTCAAATACATCGCCTCCTACACTGCATTCTCTTCAAGTTTCATCAATAAATATATTTCTATTCATGTTCCTTACTATTGACAGCAATGCCACAATTGTTCTGACAACAAATATACCTGACAAAACTTTAAGAAAGGTAGACAAAAAATATATCCGACAAAACTTAAAGAAAGGTAATATCATTTAATTTGGCACTAGTAGTATGAAAGAAATTGGACAGAAGGTAACAATATAATGAAAAGGACAGTTGCTACCAACCATATAGCAAGATGCTGTGTCTCAGAATGGCACAAGAAAAAGACCATCAGAAAGTTAGCTTTCAGCCAAATAGGCTTTTGTCAAACACACACACACACACACACACACACACACACACACACACACACACAAATCCAATTCTCACATGCGACCACAGTCTCTGGCAGCTGCAGCCGGACTGTGAGCAGCAGAGTATTATGGGAGAAGTGACTGGGGGCGGGGGAGGGGGGAGGAGGGGGTAAGGAGGAGCCTGGGGCGGGGGGCAGAGAGGGGGAGGAATAGGGACTGTAAAGTACTGCTCGGAGTGTGCAGGGATGACGTGAACAGTAGAATAGCTAGATGCAGTCATGAGGTTAGATGGAGGGCGGTGGGGAGACGGGGGGTAGCAGGAAAGGAGAGAAGTAAAAAGACTGGGTATGTTGGTAGAATAGAGGGCTACGTAGTGCTGGAATGGGAATAGGGAAGGGGCTAGATGGGTAAGGACAATAACAAATGAAGATTGAGGCCAGGAGGGTTACAGCAACATATGATATATTAAAACTTCCTGGCAGATTAAAACTGTGTGCCCGACCGAGACTCGAACTCGGGACCTTTGCCTTTCGCAGGCAAGTGCTCTACCACTGAGCTACCGAAGCACGACTCATGCCTGGTACTCACAGCTTTACTTCTGCCAGTACCTCGTCTCCTACCTTCCAAACTTTACAGAAGCTCTCCTGCGAACCTTGCAGAACTAGCACTCCTGAAAGAAAGGATATTGCGGAGACATGGCTTAGCCACAGCCTGGGGGATGTTTCCAGAATGAGATTTTCACTCTGCAGCGGAGTGTGCGCTGATATGAAGCTTCCTGGCAGATTAAAACTGTGCGCCCAACCGAGACTCGAACTCGGGACTTTTGCCTTTCGCGGGCAAGTGCTCTACCACTGAGCTACCGAAGCACGACTCACGCCCGGGTGTCATGGTCAAAAGAAGTGCGGATGGTACCCTGGGCCATGGGGTATACAGTGAGAAAACACATGCCGACCTGTTTAAGACGGCCGCCTGCCCTCATGAGCTGAGTTCGTCAGCGCACCTGAAAATGGCGACATGTCTGATCACTGAAATATTGTGCCCGTTGGACACTATGGACCGGCAGCACATCTGTGGACTGTTTGAGCAATAATGAAATAATAAAATAATGAATAGTGTTAGGGTCTTACTGGTTAGGGAGCCTGTTTCTGCAATAGGGATATTTTTTGAGAATGCACTCCACTAGCAAACAACGTAAAAATAGCAGTTGGAAATGAGAGGTTACTTACACGTCATATAATGCTGCATCATGAGATCTATAGGTTACCTGAAACCTTCTGTTTGTATTGTGAGGAATTATGAGCTTAAAGTGGTAATACTGAAATGAAGAACAATAAGCTTGCTGATTAACTGATAACTGTGATGCTAGACTGATGTGAATATTCTGACAGGTCAACTATTTGTTAACATTTTGTGAGTTTGTGAGGATTTAATTTTCTGTTTGAATGAGAGAGTGCTTACAGTTGAGTGGAGAAATAGGGCAATGATTTGGTACAACTTCCATCCCCTCAATCTTGATCTGAATAGTAACTAAGTTTTGTGTTGGTGACTATTCTTTTTTCATAATGTAATGATTAGTAAATCTATGCTACTGCACATCTTGAGTTTTTGCTATTTTGCAAATGGAAAAAAGACACAAATCTTTCAAGTTTAACCAGTCTGAGACAGTTATGACTTAGAGTAATGTTTTGGTAGTGTAAAGTGCACTTGATTTTAAAATTTTTTCTAGTCATGACCTTTTGTACTATAGTCAATTTTAGTGCTTATTATTGTAATGTTATGAGAACTATGTGATGTATCTACTTATGATGTAATGACTATCATTTGCCGTAAGTGAAACATTTTTTTAGACTTAATCTATAAGTAAAAGTGAGTGTACTGAAGTAGGGATTTTGTCTCACTTTTTTTCATGTACTGTGGCAGAGGAGAGCCACCTCCAAGGGAACTGATTGCAGTGCATTTCCTTGCTAACTGCCACTTGGATCTGTTGAAGGCGTGGACAGATTGCTGAGAAAGTGCGTTACAGCTCATTAAAAGTGTTAAAGTGATTGCAAAAAATACTAAACACTGAGCAAGTGAAATTTTTTTATCTAAACATGAACTGCAATGCACAGTGCAATTTAGTTTTTTTTTCTTTTTTGCTACCCATGAGGATTTATTTTGTTTAGCAAGACAGGACTTGTACCAAATGATATGTATCGTTATACGTAATCTTTGCTTACCCAAAAAGGACCACTTCTGATGAAGATACATATTTTTTTCTTAGAAGTATAACTTGTGGATATTTTGTGTAATTTTTCAATACATTGTATGTAAATATTCTGTATGGGGACTTTCCTATGGCCAGTTAGTATAAGGATAAATTTGAAAAAAAAAAAAAGTACTGTAGTTTTTGATAAGATTTCTTATGTAATATTTTTTTGCATGTAGATTTTAAACCCAATTTCTGGCTCACTTGTGGTCACTGAATTGCCCAGTTAGCCATTTGCAATATCTATCTGGTCAATGCAATGAGGGGGGTGATATGTCGAAGCAAGCTGGGATATTTTTACTTCCCTTCTTGTTTTGCCATCTGCCACCTTTAAATTCATTTTTTCGCTTTCAACTGATTACCATTAACATTTGTGAATAGAATATGCATTTTCATAAAAGAAAATATAACACCAGATCTAATTTCATGCTTAGTTTTAGGGATGTAATTGATTTTCTAATGTATTTTGACTATTCCCAGTTAGTATCTTTTGCTATAGGGTGACATCAGTAATTGTTTCATAACTTAAGTTCTATTGTTAACATATAAACAAATATAAATTCTGTAATAACTATAAATGTTTGGATGATGAAATGCTGGTAATCTTAAAGTATCTATTTGTCTCCAGTCTAAAACTTGTTAGCAAAGCCAGCCCTTAATTAATTCCAAAGTAATTAACAGTTTTGTCAAAATTATTGTTTGTGTACTTATATTTGTTAATTTCATGATTTAAACAAATAATTTGGTCTAACTCTTGTAGTGGAAGAAACTGTTAAGAGGAACAAATTTTTTGATGTATTCAGTTAATTTAATGAAGTAAGTTTTGATTGTAATTTCTGTAAATTAAACTTCGAACAATGTGTGGTTTCAGTACCTATTATTGTGATGATATATAAGGGCCCAAATTTTGATCACGAGACAGTCAGTCCATGGCAGAGTTTCAGACGAGAAACCTGTGTTGGTTAGAACAACAACAATGCTTCAATTTAACTGTGAAATAAGAGACACACAATTAGGCCATGTGTAAAAACAATGACAGTATGTGCTCCATATGTACCTTTCTATTCTTCAAGAACTGTGAACACTGTGGTTAGGTTTTTACTGCTCATAGATGTTCAACAGGAAATTATTGTAGCAGTATGTGGAGGTTTGCCTGCACACTATTAATGAGGCTCATTGAAAGTTAAAACATAGTGCACTGGCCATATAACTGTGTATTATTAGGGGATTGTGAACAGTGAAATTTAAGTACTGTGAAAAGCAACTACGCACCTATTGGCTACATTATTTACAGTAGTCAGTGTTTGAATCTACAACCCATTTTTCAGCCAGTGTAGCAATGCAGTACGTCAACACTGAAGACAACAAACGCTCAATCGAAATAAATAAAGCAGGCAGAACCACTACACTCAGAAGACCACCCCAGAAGAAATGAAGAAATACTTGGGTGCCAGCATAACTGTTGCACTTCTAGGTTTCCCGAGGCTGAACATGCCTTGAGAACATACTACACGATATTCACTAATTTATGACAATATATCTTGGGACACATTTAAAACTCTGAGAAGCAATCTTAAAATTGTTGATGGTAATGCTGTTTTAAATGAGAGAGAAAGGAAGTGACACATTTTGGGAAGTTTGATTAATGTAAGAAAGAATTAGAAAAGCTTGTCTGGAAAATATACGACCAACTGGTATTTCAGTTGATGAGCACGTACTACCATTTCGTGTGAGTGTTAAAATGAAACAATGCTCACGGAAAACCAAAGCAAGAACTTTGTTGCCGCCTCTGTCAGTGGTTTGCTTCTGGATTTTTTTTCCTCTATGAGGGTACAGGAAGTGATATAAAATCAGAGGTGGTTTCTGTACAGCAAAACTTGATAGAGGAGGAAAAATTATTCCGAGATTAGCTGATTCACTATAAGAAAACATTTGTCTTTATATGGCTACGTATTTTACTTCCATTTCATTATTAGAGACATTACTGTCATAAAGGAAAATCATGGCTACTGCTACTATCATGAGGAACAAGATAACCAAATTTTGCAAGTTCAAAACAGATAATAATATAAAGTGAGAGGGTCAGGGTAGTGATGACCTCATAGTGAGAAAGGATGAAAAAGTTGCAACAACAAACTGGTTTGACAATAGGGCCATACATCTAGCATCCACAAACCAAGGTATTTTTCCAATTGGGAATTTCAGAAGACGGTCTAAGAAAGATGGTGCTTACATTCAGGTTTCTCAACCATGTGTTGTAAAATTATGTAACAGTAACATGGGAGGTGCAGACCTGCTGGGCAGAGTGATAAGCAAATATCTAATGAGAAACAGCAGCGCCTGAGTAGTAACCCAATGCAGCATATGCTAGGTACTACTGAAATTTATCGAGACACCTAAGATTTTTGAATCTGCGTTTTTCTCGTACATATTTCATCTAGCGAAACCAAGTCAATTGGAATTTTTTTCATAAAATGTGGTCTTGGGTCTGAAGAGGTCGACACTTTAGAGTGCAAAAGGTGGAGAGAGTGACAAAGCTCAGAGAATTTTTTAACAAAGAAGACATAATTAAACTTACAATAATGAGCTACATTCACCAGCAAAATGTTTGAAAATGAAAAGGAGAACTGTACCATTGTGGAAATAGGTAGAGCCATGATAATCTGCCTTGTAATACTCCAAAGTATGTCTGGGTTACAATGATATGTTTGACATATTTTGGAATAATGTTGGATCTTCTAATATACCTGCAGCACCTTTGTGGAAACTGTGCTGTTGCAACGAGAATGTGATGAAATATTTACATAAGAAAATCTGTTTTCTATGCAACTATCTAGTACAAGGAACGAATACGACTGAAAGGAAAGCTATGAAAGGAAATTTGATTGACTATGTAGAAGGAACTGTAAGTGGACAAAAGAAAACAGTAACTATATCACAAGACGATTTTTAGTAAGAAAAATCAGTACTTTAGAACGAAGGCATGCCTAGCCCAGTAATTGTAAATACCCTTTGTCGATAATTTCTCAGTCCGACAACAAACTTAAAAGGTGATCTGACCATTGCTGTTCAAAATGGTCATAGAATGACTGGAGAACATGCCACGGAAAATGAAATGACTGAATGGTAGTTATGTGACTAACTGACAACCAACTGATAATGAGCTTTTTAGATACGTTGTTTCTGTAGGTTATAAAGACCCTCAAGAAGTTATGCAGTCAGAGCAAGGAAATTAATGAAACGACAATGTATCAAGAAACAACAGCATCACAAGACTGTTGGCTTATGCGTTACACAGTTTTCCTTGAGGGCAAATGACCCATCCCAAGCTAAATAACTTGACAAAATGGAAGTGAATTCCGCAAGTTCTGGTAATACAAAAAAAAAAAAAAAGTTTTCTGAGGCATAATTTTACAGAAATATATATATATATATATATATATATATATATATATATAATGAAGTACTTAGCCTATAAATTATTTTGTTTGAATAGACTCTGGTTTTCATGATAAATTGTTCTATAAAAATAGAAGTTTTTACTGACCTACCTTCATTAATGTGCCTTTCTTTGAAGTAAGGTAGCTGTACTCTATATGACCTTGTGCCTTTGTCTCAGTAACTATGACAGGAATCGGACAGATGGCACCTCATGCGCATTCAGGAAACTACATTTACTATCTCTGCTTCTCACAGGGAGCACCATGACCATCAGCCATTTCATGGGTGAGCTTTTGTTGTTTACCATTCAGTCATCATCATTTTGTGCAGGTAAGCTTCTTGTGTTACTCTTTCATTACAGTTTTTCTAAAATAATGATACTGTGTCTGTTACTTCATGCAACTGTCCTATTTGGGCATTTTCGTTACAAAAAATATGAATTCTTGACGGAAGAACTGTGTTAATAACCCCGACGATTTCTGCTACATATGTGGCAAATATTGTCAAGAAAAGCGACAGAATATAAATAATTTTGTAAAACAAAGCTATTGGGCATACTTTGGAAAACAATTTGGCCAACAAGATAAAATGTTGGTCCCAGCACAAAGTTTGTAAGACTTGCGTAGAGTCGATTTGATATTGAAGTCATGGAGGATGAAAAGGTGCTTCCATTGCAACTACTGATGACATGGACAGAACCAAGAAACCACCTCAATGACTGCTACTTTTGTGGTGTGAATGTAGAAGATATGAATTGATACAAAAAGTGCTCTTGGATTTATGCAAATATACAATCTGCTAAGCCACCAATATTGCATAGGTTAATTTGCCAATACCGGTATTTGCTACCTTGTCTGATGATCACTGCGATGATGTTGAAATGTAAAGGCAGTCAGAGTAAAAGCAATAGTGAAAGTGAATTCAAAGAATGCAGTCCTACACTGCAAGGTCTTTCTCAGAGTGAGCTAAACGACTTGATTCAACATTTAAATACACTTAAGAAACCAGCTGAGCTTCTTGCGCCAAGACTAAAAGAAAACCATTGTGTTCAGCCTGCTGTATCAATAACATCCTACTGAACTAGAGAGTGTGTCATTCTTCCATACTTTAACAAGATGAATGATACTGTATATTTTAGGGATATTTATGGTTTTTAAAACTTAATGGGGCTTCCAGTATACCAATCAAAAGACTGGCAACTTTTCCTAGATAAGTCAAACAAAAGTTTTAAATGCGTGTTACTGCATAACAGAAATAAATTAGTTTTGATCCCAAAACCTTATTCAATTACTCTTAAGGAAGAATATGAAACTGTTAAACTTTTTTAGAGACAATTTCATTTTATCAACATCAGTGGTCAGTGTGTGTAGATTTAAAACTCATGAATTTTTTATTGGGTTAGCAAAGCGGATATACTAAATATCCCTGTGTTTTTTTTTTGTCTGTGGGACAGTCGTGTGAAAAATGAACATTGGAGCAGGAAAAACTGGCTGCCGAGAATGAACATGACCATAGGAAAAGAGAACATCATTCATTAAACATTGGTCAGTCGCGGAAAAAATCATTCTTCCGTCACTCCATACTAAACTTCGGCTTATAAAAATTTTTGTTAAGAGTTTAGATAGGAATGGCAATTGATTCAAATACATTTGTCAGTCATTTTATGGTCTCAGTATAGAAAAGTTAAAAGCAGGTGTTTTTGATGGGCCACAAATACATAATCTTACAAACATCGAAAATTTCACACATGATGCAAGGTGAATTGGAAGCATGGACAAGGTTTGAACCAGTTTATTTATTTTATTTTTAATCACAAAGCTGAAGAATATTCTGAAGCAATAGGAAAAAAGTGGCAGAATTTCCAAAAATTAGGGGCTAATATCACGGTCAAATTGCATTTTTTTGCACATTCATTTAGATAAATTACCTGACAACTTGGACAATTACAGGGGAATGGTTCCAACATGACATCAAATTATGGAGGAAAGATATCAAGGCCATTAGGATCTCCATATGATGGTAGACTACTGCTGGAACTTCCAGAGAGACTGCCCGGACCAAAAACAGCGAAGAAAATCCCATATAAAACTTTTTCTTAGTTCTTATTGATTTTTTTTAAAAATAATTTACAGCAGTTTGTCTTGAAGTTATTCGACAATTTCAAACAAACAAATGTTTTAAAAAAACATTCTCCTCTTTTTTAAAATTTAATTTCCAGTATAAATGGATTGCCTTTATCTCAAAAAGTAGAATGAATTCAACATAACTATTATTATTTTCATGTTCAGCAGAGTAAAATTAAATGAAATTGATTAATAAACCCCATGCCACAGAGTCAGTGCTAGCCTGTGTAATCAATGTTAAACTGGTAATTAAGCCCTTTTTACAAAAATAAGATGATGGTTATTACCACACGTTTCGTCTTGAGTCAACATTATCAAGTGTTGATGTAACACTTGTTATAATGTCATAAAACCTGCTCTGATAAAGGTATGTTCTGCTTTCTGAAAGGTGATTTGGAGGATTTACATGAAACTACTTCATGAATATTGTGATAGCTCTGACAAAGAACATTATTTGAAGAAACATCATTAGCGTCTAAACACCTCATTGTTGAGACAAAATACATAGCACCTACATAAATGATGAGTGATTTCAGACATGAGGCAGACCCCTGACTTTTTGTGAAGCATAAGGATTCCACCAAAGCTGCCGAAATTTATCATGTTGTTGAGGGTTTCATGATAAGTAATTGTGAGTATTAGCTTTAAGTTTTTTGTTAAGTGAAAAAGACTGCTAGCCTCACTTCGAAGTATTCAGCACAGCTGTGCATTTGCAGCATTCACTGAGATGATTGAGCTCAGCTGCTTATTCTTCAACCTGAACCATAGGGTGGAGACTTGTAGAATTGCCCTGGACATATCAGCTGTGTACTACTCTCCAGAAGTGGTTGCTCAGAAAAAGGGGAAGGCGTCATATATTAAGTTGCATTTGCACAACGGTAGAGAGTTGACTGATTCCCAGACCATAAATACAGTAAAGTCACAGCAATACATGGAAAGTACACCAGAAAAATAGATTTGATGCCTCTAGGTGGAGGTGGTTGTATGTTTATAACAGCAACAAGGAACATTAGGTTTAGTGAACTAATACTGCGAACTAATACGGAAATGAGGAACTGGAGATGACGGACTTTGATTAAAAACTGAATATTTCTATTGCCAACAGAAATTTTATAATATTGTTGCTCAGAATAACCCTAAGGTCTGGCAACAGAAACGCATTAGTGATACTGGTATGTAATACTGAGCATCCGACAAACAGATAGAAGAAGCTGACGTTCTTAAATTTTTTGCGGTTACAGCTCGATAATACATTCAACTTGGAAGAGCATATCACAAAACTGCTGAAGCAGTCTAAACAAATCTCTATTTGCAATGCCAATGTTATCAGACATAGGTGACAAAAGTAAAAAAGCCAGTGTAGTTTTCTATCACAAGGAATTATATTTTGGGGTAACTCATCACCCACGTGGGTTCAAAAATGAGTAATAAGAATAATTTATGGTATGAACTCTAGAACATCATGGACTGATCTGCTTAGGGAACTATGGATACTAATTATTGCTTCCCACTATCTCTATTCTTTAACAAAGTTTGACATTATGAATGTGTCTCTTTCAGGCTAACAGCTCAGTTCATTTAATCAGTACCAGAAATAACAATAATCTTCACAAAGATTTAGTCACTTTGGTCCAGAAAGATGTCCACAACTCAGGAAGATATTTTCAATAACTTGCCCGCAGCTGTAAGAAAAATTAACCACTAATAAAGTTCAGCTTAACAGGAGCCTAAAGGATATATCTGTGGTCAACTCTTACTCCACCAATGAATTTCTTAGCAGGACTAACTGATATGTATATGTTACTAATAATATTTAATAATGCAAGTATTATGTACCTTCCAACTTCTATACAAATTCAGTGCATTAATGTAATTATTGTAAATAAGTGCCGCAAAATGATTTTTCCATGTCATAATTCATGACTACAACACCCTACGAATTATCGTAAGCATCTTACTGTACTGAACATTTGTGTTTTGCGATAAGCTATTTATTACCTTGTAAATAAGATTGTTTACCTTTTTTTACTTATTCCACATGGAATATTTTTTATCTGTCAATCTCTATTGCGCACTCTTGTTTTTCTGACATTTTTTTACATCCTGGAGTGTTTTCTAACTACAGATCTATTGGAAGAAAAAGTACATCTAATCTAATTTGCCCTTCTTACAAACACGACCGGTCTACCCCAGCAGTGCAAGACTATTCACTGAATGGGCGAATCTCAGTATAGATCCACTGCAATTTGAAATAAATTCGGTAGAAATTCCACTAGGGTCCAATGCCTCTGTTCTGTGACTGGCTCAACTGTTTCACAATAATGGAAGTTATTCGTTTTTATTGCAAGATTTTGTTACTGTCAGTTTAAACACCATACCAGGTGTGTGTGTGTGTGTGTGTGTGTGTGTGTGTGTGTGTGTGTGTGTGTGTGTGAGAGAGAGAGAGAGAGAGAGAGAGAGAGAGAGAGAGAGAGAGAGAGGCGGGAGGGGGGATCGATGTGATTGTATACAGGACCTGTAGTTCTTAGTGTTTATTCACAGATCTATTGCCAGGATCTGACAAATGGACATACAAGTTTTCTCTACTATGAGATATTTGAATTCTTGAATCTTCAAATGGTATGTACTCTATTATGTAAGACCATTCAGTCTGTGAAGTAGGATTCCATTTTTCTGAATGTAAAACAAAAGACGATAATAACTCACCGAGAGCTGGCTCACACATTCTTCCTGGACCTGCTTCAGCATACGTTTTTGCTCAGTAAGGAGTTGCTCCCTCTTAGTCAAATGGGCCTCTAGCTCCACTAGTCGAGCACGGGCTGCTTCCAGTGCAGCCGACTTTTGTTCCAAAAGCTCACGAACATCTACAAAAGAAAAACAAACAAGAAATAATGTTTTAGAATTAATGGAGAAATGGATCAGATGCCAATACTTACCTTTAGGCTGACTAATCAGAAATCACATAAGGAGGATTTGAGAAATACATACTCATAAATGAGGAAAAATATTTTGTGCCAAATGTTGTGCAGTGGGCTTCAAAAATATTTTCCCCCTCCTTCCTCTATCAAGAAATGACACAACAATTGAATTTAAGAAACTGAAGAATCAGAAGGGAATTACATACGCACCTGGAGAGGTAAATGCTGTAGTAATATTTCCCACTTATTATTGGACGTGCCTGTACGCAACCCAACATATAATCTTTACTGTGTGAAGCTATCTATCCTTCTCCTTATACTGTTGTTAATTATCCAGATTACTTCCAAGCAATTAAATCTTATTTTGTAGAACTAGACCTCGCGCAGGTCAATCTGGCACTCCATTTGTCCATTTCCCTCTCTTTGTATGGCTAGGAAAACTTGGATAAAATTCCATTGCATAATTTCTAGGGAGTCTTGTTTTCACTCCATCCAATCATCATCATAATCATCATGCATTAAACTTTTCTTTAGTTTTGTCTGTTATAATACCCATTGTTTCCTTGGTCTTACTTGCCTCCTCTTCCCAACTGCTTTAAATCATTTTATCTGGGCACATAATATTTCTTCATTTATTTTTTCAAGTTGTTCATTCCAGTTTCTCCGATTTTCTTGTACTTTACTGTGGATATTAAATATGAACAGTTCTTCCCTAACGTCTGAATTTCGAAATCTGTTGGCTATTGTGCATCCCTTTACTGCTTTTAGAAAACCTCATCTCTGTTGCTTGTATGTGACCTCCTTGATGTTTGTTTATAACCCATGATTCAATTCTGTAAACAAGAGTTGTAACTGCCATTGTTTTATAAGATTTCAATCTTGCTTCTTTCATCATTTTATTTTTTTGGACTACTGTTCATAGTTCCACGTACAGTGCCAAACTTTGCTAATTTCTTCTCTACGTCTTTGTCATAGTCACACGTTGTTGTTGTAGTGGTCTTCAGTCCTGAGACTGGTTTGATGCAGCTCTCCATGCTACTCTATCCTGTGCAAGCTTCTTCATCTCCCACTAGCTACTGCAACCTACATCCTTCTGAATCTACTTAGTGTATTCATCTCTTGGTCTCCCTCTACGATTTTTACCCTCCACGCTGCCCTCCAATACTAAATTGGTGATCCGTTGATGCCTCAGAACATGTCCTACCAACCGATCCCTTCTTCTGGTCAAGTTGTGCCACAAACTTCTCTTCTCCTCAATCCTACTCAATACTTCCTCATTAGTTATGTGATCTACCCATCTAATCTTCAGCATTCTTCAGTAGCACCACATTTCGAAAGCTTCTATTCTCTTCTTGTCCAAACAATTTATCGTCCAAGTTTCACTTCCATAAATGGCTACACTCCCTACAAATACTTTCAGGAACGACTTCCTGGCACTTAAATCTATACTCGATGTTAACAAATTTCTCTTCTTCAGAAATGATTTCCTTGCCATTGCCAGTCTACATTTTATATCCTCTCTCCTTCGACCATCATCAGTTATTTTGCTCCCCAAATAGCAAAACTCCTTTACTACTTTAAGTGTCTCATTTCCTAATCTAATTCCCTCAGCATCGCCCGACTTAATTCGACTACATTCCATTATCCTCGTTTTGTTTTTGTTGATGTTCATCTTATATCCTCCTTTCAAGACACTGTCCATTCCATTCAACTGCTCTTCCAAGTCCTTTGCTGTCTCTGACAGAATTACAATGTCATCGGCGAACCTCAAAGTTTTTATTTCTTCTCCATGGATTTTAATACCTACTCCAAATTTTTCTTTCGTTTCCTTTACTGCTTGCTCAATATACAGATTGAATAACATTGGGGAGAGGCTACAACCCTGTCTTACGCCCTTCCCAACCACTGCTTCCCTTTCATGTCCCTCGACTCTTATAACTGCCATCTGATTTCTGTACAAATTGTAAATAGCCTTTCGCTCCCCGTATTTTACCCCTGCCACCTTTAGAATTTGAAAGAGAGTATTCCAGTCAACATTGTCAAAAGCTTTCTCTAAGTCTACAAATGCTAGAAACGTAGGTTTGCCTTTCCTTAATCTTTCTTCTAAGATAAGTCTTAAGGTCAGTATTGCCTCACGTGTTCCAGTGTTTCTACGGAATTCAAACTGATCTTCCCCGAGGTCGGCTTCTACTAGTTTTTCCATTCGCCTGTAAAGAATTCATGTTAGTATTTTGCAGCTGTGGCCTATTAAACTGATTATTCGGTAATTTTCACATCTGTTAACACCTGCTTTCTTTGGGATTGGAATTATTATGTTCTTCTTGAAGTCTGAGGGTATTTCGCCTGTTTCATACATCTTGCTCACCAGATGATAGAGTTTTGACAGGACTGGCTCTCCCAAGGCCGTCAGTAGTTCCAATGGAATGTTGCCTACTCCGGGGGCCTTGTTCCGACTCAGGTCTTTCAGTGCTCTGTCAAACTCTTCACGCAGTATCATATCTCCCATTTCATCTTCATCTACATCCTCTCCCATTTCCATAATATTGTCCTCAAGTACATCGCCCGTGTATAGACCCTCTATATACTCCTTCCACCTTTCTGCTTTCCCTTCTTTGCTTAGAACTGGGTTTCCATCTGAGCTCTTTATGTTCATACAAGTGGTTCTCTTATCTCCAAGGGTCTTTCTAATTTTCCTGTAGGCAGTATCTATCTTACCCCTAGTGAGATAACCCTCTAAATCCTTACATTTGTCCTCTAGCCATCCCTGTTTAGCCATTTTGCACTTCCTGTCGATCTCATTTTTGAGACGTTTGTATTCCTTTTTGCCTGCTTCATTTACTGCATTTTTATATTTTCTCCTTTCATCAATTAAATTCAATATTTCTTCTGTTACCCAAGGATTTCTACTAGCCCTCATCTTTTTACCTACTTGATCCTCTGCTGCCTTCACTACTTCATCCCTCAAAGCCACCCATTCTTCTTCTACTGTATTTCTTTCCCCCATTCCTGTCAATTGTTCCCTTATGCTCTCCCTGTAACTCTGTAAAACCTCTGGTTCTTTCAGTTTATCCAGGTCCCATCTCCTTAAATTCCCACCTTTTTGCAGTTTCTTCAGTTTTAATCTACAGTTCATAATCAATAGATTGTGGTCAGAGTCCACATCTGCCCCTGGAAATGTCTTACAATTTAAAACCTGGTTCCTAAATCTCTTTCTTACCATTATATAATCTGATACCTTCTAGTATCTCCAGGGTTCTTCCATGTATACAACCTTCTTTTATGATTCTTGAACCGAGTGTTAGCTATGAATAAGTTATGCCCTGTGCAACATTCTACCAGACGGCGTCCTCTTTCATTTCTTACCCCTAATCCATATTCACCTACTATGTTTCCTTCTCTCCCTTTTCCTACTCTCGAATTCCAGTCACCCATGACTATTAAATTTTCGTCTCCCTTCACTATCTGAATAATTTCTTTTATGTCATTATACATTTCTTCAATTTCTTCGTCATCTGCAGAGCTAGTTGGCATATAAACTTGTACTACTGTAGTAGGTGTGGGCTTCGTATTTATCTTGGCCACAACAATGCGTTCACTGTGCTGTTTGTAGTAGCTTACCCGCGTTCCTATTTTCCTATTCATTATTACACCCACTCCTGCATTACCCCTATTTGATTTTGTGTTTATAACCCTGTAGTCACCTGACCAGAAGTCTTGTTCCTCCTGCCACTGAACTTCACTAATTCCCACTATATCTAACTTTAACCTATCCATTTCCCTTTTTAAATTTTCTAACCTACCTGCCCGATTAAGGGATCTGACAATCCACGCTCCGATCCGTAGAACGCCAGTTTTCTTTCTCCTGATAACGACATCCTCTTGAGTAGTCCCCGCCCGGAGATCTGAATGGGGGACTATTTTACCTCCGGAATATTTTACCCAAGAGGACGCCATCATTTAATCATACAGTAAAGCTGCATGCCCTCGGAAAAAATTACGGCTGTAGTTTCCTCTTGCTTTCAGCCGTTCGCAGTACCAGCACAGCAAGGCCGTTTTGGTTAATGTTACAAGGCCAAATCAGTCAATCATCCAGACTGTTGCCCTTGCAACTACTGAAAAGGCTGCTGCTCCTCTTCAGGAACCACACGTTTGTCTGGCCTCTCAACAGATACCCCTCCGTTTTGTTTGTACCTACGGCACGGCTATCTGTCTCGCTGAGGCACGCAAGCCTCCCCACCAACGGCAAGGTCCATGGTTCACGGTTCATGTCTTTGTCATAGTCACATGTGACGTCAAAACCTAAATAGCTAAAAGGATTCATTCATTCTATTGTTGATCACAATTTTTGTCTGTACTGCATACTTCACACTGAAAGCCACCGATTTTATCTTCTTTTCTCAAATCATCAAATGGCACTCTTCACAAATCTTATCTAATAAATGTATGCTCCTTGTAGGTCACCACCAGTGTGGCGTCGTCTACATACAAAAGACAATTCATGTAGGAATTACTGTTAATAGTAATTCCCCCATAAAAATCTCCTTCTATTTCCAAATTACATTGCCTAAATAAATGTTAAAAAGAGTGGGTGAAATGCTGCACCCTTATCGTACTCCTTCATTTGTGGCTACAGGCTGTGTTTGAATATCATTTATGTCAAATTGAAGTTGTTTGTCTATACAGACTTTTTAAAATGTTTACTGGGTGTTGTCTTATCCTCATAATTCTCCACAGTTCTTTTCTATTAATATCACTGAATGCCTTAATGAAATCAATTAATGATAAATGGGTTTCCCTACTATAATCACTATTTTCAGTTATTTGTTTTATTTGTTTTACTGAAGACACTGCATCTGTTATCGATCTGCCCCAGTGAAATTCCATTTGGTCCTCACCTAATAAACACTTAGCTATAGCTTTTAACCGCTATTCTTGTGTATATTTTGTAAGCAGTGTCAAGTAAGCCAATTCCTCTATAGTTCTTGCAGCTACTGCAGTCTCCTTTTTTAAATAGTGACATCATCTTTTCTTGTGACCATGCTTCTGGAGTAGCTCCCTTTCTCTAGCATGCATTACATAAATTTAGTAATCTCTTTAGTAGTGTAGGGTGCCTCCGTATTTTAGCAATTCAGTATTTAACTAAATGATGCCACATGAGGCTTCTTACAACTAAATTAAATACAGGAATCTGTTTAGATTCACATCTAAAAACTCGTTTGTTCACCGTTTATGATCTTCGATGTTCTGAAAATTAACTCTGATCCATTGTAGTTGATTTAAAACAAATCTACTGATCACTTATTTAAACACACACTAGCTGTGAATGTAGAAGTTATGGGTAAACATACCACAGATTTCCTGGGCATATGAGTTATAGGCAAGCTTGCTGGCATCTTCAGCTGGAACTAGGGGAAGAGATGCAGCTGCCTGCCGGTACTTAAGCTGAAGCTCCCCCATCAGGGCTAGCTCACTCTGGGCTCGCTCCAATTCCACTCGCAGCACTGTGCCGACACTAGCTTCATGAGCAACCTGCTCCATTTCTTGCTGCACCGACAACAGGCATGCCTCTGCCGCTTCTCGCTCCTGCACATTAGTTTTGATTTTCTGTAGCTCTATTACTTATCATCTTGTAACTGACAATTGTGAAAGTTTGTTTCATAAAATACAGCAGCCTTCATTTAATGTGAATCGAAGAACTTATTTGGTAACAAGAGTGGAAACTGATTACTATTTTATGTACAAAAGGAAGAATGACTATTTGTGGGAAATGTCTTATTACGCAAGAAATAAGAGTAAACTACAACAAGGCTAATAGTGTGGTTGATAGTGTTGCGGGGAAGACAAATGCAGCCACGAAGTGCAACAGATCTAATTTTAAATGTGTATTACAAACTGGCATTCAGTGTGTATCCACAACACAGTTTTGTTTAGTTTTCTGCATGTTAAATGGATCATAATCATGACAATTTACTGCAATGTGGAACACACTTTACAAATGAGATACTTTTGTGTGTGAAACATGGCTACATGCTGGGCACTTACAGAGCTCGACCTTTAAAAATTTTAATGTACAACATCAAATTAAGGAATGTAATCAAACTACATACACTGTCTACTATGGCATTCTCTGTGTACTTGTACTAGGAGGAGTTGTTAAGAAGAAATTATTTCAATTTCTTTTTAACTCTTTCATGATAAACCAGCATCTTTAATTCACAAGGGAGGTAGTCAGATATTTTTTTAGTTGCATACTTTGTCCCTTTCTGTGCAAGATTAGGACTCAGTCATGAATAATCAAGGCTACTTTAGTCCCTGGCAATATAATTACAAATGTTACTATTTCCAAATTGTGCCCAATTCTTCAAAACAAACTCCATAAGAGTGTACACATATTGTGAGGCTGTTAGTATGATAAAATTTTTAAATAGCTACCAACAAGAAGTTTTAGATATCTTCTCAGCACATTTCCGGGCAATGAATACTTTATGCCCCAAAAAATTATTCAATGTGATATCAATGAATGAAACTATGCAAAATAAGCTGATTCTCATGTCCCCAATGCTGTATTGTTATTGACGATGACGTCTTGTTGTGTACAAAAGACTATTTACCGAGAACTGACCAATAATGCTTCTGAATATTTTGTTTGAATATTGTTACGTTGGTGCAGGTGTGTTGGGCTTGACTATGATGCTTGCATCATCAGCAAAATGCACTATTTCTGCTTATCAGTTTAAGACAGAAGAACATTTACATATACAAATAACAGGAGTAGACCTAGAATTGAACACTGTGGAACTCAAGAAGTAATTTGTTCCCATTCAAAATGAATGACCCTTTGATCCCTGTCAGTTAAAAATGAAGTTAACCATATATTCACTGTACTATGAAAGCCATTAACTTTGTACAACTCACAACATTCTTTTGGACAGACAGTCAGTTGACTCAGACAAGACACACACACACACACACACACACACACACACACACACACACACACACACACACACAAAACCTCCACTGTGAAAAGGTTTGCCATTCATCTGTTTTATTAAAGTGTCTGTGAAATAATGAATGGTTTTTTCAGAGGAGAGTTCCTTCCCCAGGGAAGAGAGAGGGATAGAATGGGTAAGGTTCAAAAGAAAAGGCACATCCGAAGGGCAGGTGGACCCCTGTCATCCTGGGATCTGAGTGGCCTCCCTTTCCCAAAAAACTTCCATATTGGTAGTACTTAACATTTAACCTCTTAAAGGTAAGTACTGTCCAGAAATTGTGTCTTATTTCTTTTGTATACTCCTAGTTCTCTCTTTCCATTAGAAGATACTTTAATGCCTTTTGTTATACATGGTTTCTTTGATACACCAATGGTGCCACACATCACTTTTTCATTGGACAGCTGCAATTAAAAGTGGAGATAATTTGCAGGGTCTTCTATAGGTGACTAGTGTGATGTCGTTAACTATTGTAATGGTTTTCTTATCTAACACACAATTTAGAGCTGCCTTGTTGTCTATGACAGTAAATTGGCTATCATGGTCTGACAAGCCATTAAAGACTTTATAGACACTCACCTTGTTGAATATGTCATCACTTACAAAAATGTGCTGTTCTATTAAGATGCTACAACCCTGCACAAGTCTGGTTTGCAATTTTACAAATGGGATTAGACTGTAGTTTACCTGAATGAGATTTTCACTCTGCAACAGAGTGTGCGCTGATATGAAACTTCCTGGCAGATTAAAACTGTGTGCCCGACTGAGACTCGAACTCGAGACCCCCATGCCTTTCACGGGCAAGTCTGGAAGGTAGGAGAAGTAAAGCTGTGAAGACCGGGCGTGAGTCGTGCTTCGGTAGCTCAGTTGGTAGAGCACTTGGCCACGAAAGGCAAAGGTCCCGAGTTCGAGTCTCGGTCGGGCACACAGTTTTAATTTGCCAGGAAGTTTCTTGTAGTTTACCTCATTTAAGCAGACATGTGACATAATAGGATATCAATTATTTCTAAGAATTTCTGAAAATTTCCTAGTGTAGATTTATAAGGAATAATAATTATGCTGCTATGCAGTATGACTTCATATGCAAAAGTTTCTGTGCAGTGTTCTGTGCAAAACTACTTCCGTTTAGAGTTCGAATGTGTCAGTGTTTTTCATATATGAGACAACTTCTCGTCTTCCCATACAGCTTCTGCAATTGGATACTCCTAATCTATAATCTTTTATATGACATTTCTATTCCCGTACTCACACGGTCTTCAGGGAGGCAAAGATCAACTAAATTTTGACATCCTAGAATGTCAAGGTAAGTAATAATGATATTAAGTCTCTAAATAATATTATGTCTCCAAATGTACTCTCAAATTTTCTATTTTTGCAGTGCAAGGAACTTTAGTTATTTTAATCTCTTTCATTATTGGCTGTCTGAATGTAGAGGTTAGCATGAAATAAAAGCCTTTCTCACATAGCAATTACAGGAATTTTGTTATTTGCAACTGCAGCTTCCCTTCTCCTCTCAGCTAACAAATCTGTTGATCTCTCTCCCCTTTCTATTAAGATGCTTACTGCATTAGCACCTCACAACAGAAATAACCAGGGCAGCTCCAATGTGAGCTCTCTCTGAAGCACACAGCAACCCTCCTGGTTCCCAGATAACTCTCTGTACAGCTTTTTAAAGCTAAGGCTGATCATGCCACTAAAAAACTTCAATGTGACTCAGTTTTCTGAACTCAGCTGCTGCTCTTAGTGTGTCCAGGTCTATACCTCACATCACTGATCAGGCTGTTACCTGCTCCCTACTATCAATACCTGAACTTCATTCAAATCCCTAGTTAATGCCTTACTGTTATCTATGACATGGCAAAGTTTTGCAGTTAGTTTCGCAATACTATGACCTGTAACACTGGGTCCTCACTTTTGCTGAAAAAGAATAATCCCACCATCACAGACAAGATTAGCAACAGTCCTCAGCTTCACATTGCCTCATACGGTGGCCAGCTGTTAAGTTAATATAAATGCTTTGAGTTCTGATTACTTGCCAACTGTTTGGACTTTACCTGGCACAGAGGAAGAATCATGTTGGATCTCCTCTGGACAGAGATGGGGGGAGGGGGGGGGGGGGGAAATCAGGAAAGTCAACTGGAACAAATATGTTGTCAGATTATAAGTGAGCCTCCCACAATTGGAGATATTCGAAGATCTAATTTCCGACCACTCCAAGCTAACATAGTGTATTACTAAGGCTGCCACAATGGCAACTCCTCAGCAGAAGTTATTTTGGATTACAGAGCCAGTCTTGTATGGTGGGATACCGAATGTCAAATAGCCAGCAGTGAATGTAAAGAAGTACAGAGAAAATATAAGAGACACAGTATCTAATGAAACTACAGTGGCGTGCAAAAAATACAAGCAAAAACTAAAAAAGTTTTTGAAATATAAGAGGAAAAGTTGAAGAAACAGCTGCAACTCTGACACTATGATATAAAGTGTGTGGAAGAAGGTGAAGAGCTATATCTCACCATTACAATTAACTGTCTGCAAGTAGTCTTGTGGAACTGTTGTTACAAAAGCAGACACCTCCCTCTATCAAACACCCACCTAGTACAGAGAATCCAAATCCCAGTCAGACTCACTCCCTTCTACAGCCCTTCTTAATGGCTCATCTGCAGAGAGCTTTCTTCTCTGCTAAAAACAATGTTTCCCACTCAGACACTATCCACTAAAATAGCTATCATTTCTGCCATATGAAGAACACAACCTACTCCATATTTCCAATGAAATGTGGTCTGAACATTACAACAATGAGTCCCTAAAGATAGACATGATAATACCTGTGTTCATACCAGAGAAGAATCATGATTTGGTGGCATTGTACCAACCAATAATATCACTATAATGTCCCTGCAAAGTGTTGGAAGGAATGGTCAAATTCCAGTTAGTGTATTGGTTTCCAACCATGACCTATTCCCTAGTAATCAAGTGGGTTGGTGCAAATGGAAAGATACAGATGATGTTCTCCTGCATCAAATTTGTGACGAAGCCCGATGATGTTCTCGTGCATCTAATTTGTGACGAAGCCCAAACACACATCTAGTAGGTTTGTTTCTGGACCTGAGCAGCACCTAAGATACTGTAGTACTCCCAGTTCTAGCCACAAAACTAAAGAAACAACATGTACCTCACACATATACAGAACACTCGTTATCTTTTCTCTCTGATCAGGTGCTAGTAGTATTGCAGGACTGTAATAGGGATGGAAAAGGATTTTCTGTATGTTGGATGAGTGGCACGACACTAATTTGGGTGATATTAGTAGCATTTTGGGTAGGATATCCCTCATCTCAGGGTACAAGGAGGGAGTGTCCAAGCCTTGCTGTAAGATGTGCTTGAGTTTTTCAAGGCCAGGGTGACAATGAGTGACCAGATGAAAGCTGGTCAGTGGTGTGGCTGCCACTTGTGGATGCCACATCTGTAGTGAAAAGCAGGAGTTGGTTGGTTGGTTGGTTGGAGGGATAAAGGGACCAAACTACAAGGTCATCAGTCCCTTGTTCCTGACGCAAACAATGCTCAGGGCAAAACAAAAAGGGGGAAAAGGAATATGGAACCACACTTAAAAGGAAAATGAATGGCATGAACAAGAAATGGGGAAGACATAAACCATAAGAAAAAGTAGAAAAGGCATTAAAACCATAGTGCAGATGGTCTGGGCTGGATGATCACAAAATAAAAGGGGATGAGCCAGCCACTCTGCAACACTTTAAAATGTTCACCACAAAAGGCAAGGCGATATGAACACATGCAGGGAGAAGACGAATGAATGCAAACAAAGGGTGACAGATTTAAAAGGGAGGGAGGGTGGAGGCCCCAGAAAGGAGGCCAAACACCTGCCCTTAGATGGTATGACAAAAACCCCATTCATGAATAAAACATAAAACTAAATCTGCCCTTGAAGCATCGTCACCCGACAAGGGTAGGGTGCTGGGAAGATTAAATGTCCGCCGTAGAGCAGCTAAAAGTGGGCAGTCAAGCAAGATGTGCACGACAGTCAGAAGGGAGCCACAGCGACACCGAGGTGGGTCCTCACGATGGAGGAGGTAGCCATGTGTTAGCCATGTATGGCCAATGCGGAGCCAACAAAGGACAACCGATTCACTGCAAGTGGCTCGCGCGGATGACTGCCAAACATTCATTGTCTCCTTGATAGCACGGATTTTATTTGGTGTGCTCAGGTTGCACCATTCAGTGTCCCAAATCGCGAAAACTTTGCGTCGGAAGGCTGCTCGAAAATTGGTCTCTGGAAGGCCAATGTCCAGAGATTGTTTACTGGTGGCCTGTTTGGCCAGGCGGTCAACATGTTCATTGCCCAGTATCCCAACATGGCCTGGGGTCCAAATGAAGGTCACTGAGCAGCCACTCCTGTAGAGGGCATAAAGAGACTCCTGGATTAATAGTACCAAAAGATGCCCAGGGAAGCACTGGTCGAGGGCTTGTAGGCTGCTTAAGGAGTCACTACAAATGACAAAAGGACTCACCAGAGCACGAGTGGATATGTTCGAGAGCGTGATAGATGGCAACCAGCTCTGCAGTGAATACACTGCAGCCAACCAGGAAGGAGCGTTGTTCTTTATGGTCAACATGTAAACAAAGGCAACAAGACCGTTGACCAGTGATCCATCAGCATAGATGATGTCTGAGCCCCCAAACTCGCCAAGAACAGAGAAAATTCCGGCTGAGGACCTCAGATGGGACTGAGCCTTTGGGGCCAAGCAATAGGTGCAGCCAAAGCTGTGGCCAAGGTATTGACCATGGAGGGGTACGGAAGTGAGTCTGCAGGAAAGGTGGTAGGGGGGAGGCGTCGAGGTCAGAAAGAAGTGACCGGACACAGACAGCGAAGAGATTCCCAATTCTGGGCAACCGTTGCGGGAGATGGACCGCCGTGTTGGGGAAAAGAAGATGGTTATTTGGGTGGCAAGGTGAACTATGGATGTGTGCGGTATAGGTTGCGAGCAATAGTTGCCGCCGGAGCCACAATGGAGGAACACCAGCTTCTACAAGGAGGCTGTTCACGGGGCTAGATCGAAAGGCTCCCATAGTGAGGCGAACTCCACAGTGGTGGACAGGATCTAGTGGACTCAGTACAGAAGGGGCAGCTGAACCATACACCACACTTCTATAATCAACACGGGACTGTAAAATGGCTTGGTACAGCCGCAATAGTGTACGGCGATCAGCAACCCAGTCGGTGTGGATCAGGCATCGAAGTAGATTAAGATGTCGCCAGCACTTGTCTTTAAGCTGACTAATATGGGGAAGCCAACTTAAGCGGGCATCGAAGACCAGTCCCAGAGAGTGGTAAGTCTCCACTACGTCTAGTAGTTGGTCATCGAGGTAAAGTTCGGGATGGGGGCGGACGATACGACGGGGACAGAAGTGCATCACACAAGTTATGGTGGCCGAAAACTGGACGCCACAATTGAGGACGCATGACTGCGTCTTCTGTATAGCTCCCTGCAGACGGCGTTTAGCTACAACAGCAGAAGAGGAGCAGAAAGAAATACAAAAATCATCAGCGTATAGGAGGGGAGAGACTGACGATACTACTGCTACTGCAAGACTATTGACAGCAATTAGAAAGAGTGGGACCCTCAGGACAGAGCTCTGCGTGACCCCATTCTCTTGTGTATGGGGTGCGCTATGGGAAGGATCAATGCGAACTCTGAAAGTGTGGTAGGATAAAAAGTTCTGTATAAAAATCGGGAGTGGGCCCCGAAGACCCCACTCACGCAGAGTAGCGAGAATGTGGTGTCGCCAAGTAGTACCGTAGGCCTTTGTGAGATCGAAAAAGATGGCGGTGAGGTGTTGTCGCCGGGAAAAGGCTGACCGAATGACAGACTCTACAGGTACACCAAATTGTCGATGGTGGAGCGTCCTTGGCTAGAACCACCCTGGGATGGGGCCCAGAAGGTCCCGGGACTCGAGGAGCCAGCATAACCACCAGCTCACCATACGTTCCAGCAGCTCGCACAGGGCATTGGTGAGGCTGATGGGGCAACATCTGGTGGGTTCTTCCTGGGCTTTAGCAACGGAATGATGACTTTTCCTGCCATTGCGATGGGAATTTGCCTTCGCACCAAATGCGGTTCAAGACAGCCAGGAGCTGGAGTCAGGAATCCAGTGACAGATATTTCAGCATTTGCGAATGGATGCGATCTGGGCCAGGGGATGTGTCAGGACAGTCAGCAAGGGCAATAAGGAATTCCCACTCATGAAAAGGAGCGTTGTAAGGCTCAAGGTGGCGTGGAGCAAAAGAGGTGGTGTCGCTCCACCCTCTGTTTGAGGAGACGAAAGGTGGGATGGTAATTCTCTGACGCAGACATGTGAGCATAATGCACAGCAAGATGTTCTGCAATTACGTCAGGATCAGTGGATACAGCTCCATTTGAAGAAATGCCAGGTACTCCTGCTTGGTTCTGGTAGCCATAAAGTCGGCGGAGCTTGGTCCAAACCTGAGAGAGGGAGGTTCCTGTTCCAATGGTGGAGACACAGCGTTCCCAACACTCCTGCTTCTTTTGTTTGATGAGGAGGCGGGCCTGTGCTCGGAGCCATTTGAAGGCAATAAGGTTCTCCAGGGAGGGGTGGCACTTATGTCGTTGGAGGGCCCGCCTACTGTCTCTACTGGCCGAAGCGATTTCAGGTGACCACCAAGGTACTGACTTCCACTGGAGGCAACTGGAGGATCGAGGGATAGCCAATTCACCTGCAGCGACGATGGTAGTAGTGATGAAATGCATCACTTCAGCGATGGCAGCATGCGATGGATATACTATGTTGGTAGGGGATGTAAAGGTGTTCTAGTCAGCCTTGGGAAGAACCCACCTGGGCAGGCGTTGAGATGAGAGACGCTGTGGTAGGAACAGGAAAAGTGGAAAGTGGTCACTACCACACAAGTCGCCATGTGCTCTCCAGTGGATAGATGGCAGGAGACCAGGACTGCAAACCGATAGATCTACGGCTGAATATGTGCCATGTGCCACACTGAAATGTGTGGGGGCACCTGTGTTTAGGAGGCAAAGGTCGAGGCGAGTGAGGTGGTCCTCAACAACTCTGCCACAGCCATTAACCTTGGTTCCACCCCATAAAGGGTTATGGGCATTAAAATCACCCAGAAGGAGGAAAGGTGGGGGCAGTTGCGAAATGAGTAGAGCCAAAATATGGGGTGGTGCTTTACCATCTGGAGGGAGGTAGATGTTACAGATGGTAATTTCCTGTGGTGTCCTTAACCTGACAGCCACAGCTTCTAAAGGTGTTTGAAGGGGCACAGGTTCACTACAGACCAAGGTAAGGACGAAAATACATACGCCACCTGACAGTCTGTCACAGGCAGGAGGATTTTTGTAGTACCCCCAGTAGCCATGAAGGGTGGGGGTCCACATAGCACGAAACCAAGTCTCCTGAAGGACAATGCAAAAGGCAGGTGTACTGCTTAAGAGTTGACCTAAATCAGCCAAGTGGGACAAAAACCGCAGCAGTTCCAATGGTGAATGACGCTTTCTGTCGTGTGGAGCGGCATGGAGTGACCAAGGAGGCAAATTAGGCCTCAGAAGCACCTGTCGCCACTTGCTGAGTATTGGCATCCAGTACCATTGCATCCGAGGCATCGGCAAGATCCAGGTCCTCAGGGGACACCAGAATCTCCACCTCGTCCTCAGACGCAGAGCCATGGGGGAGTGCTAGTATAGGGGGCACTGGAGGCTCCTGTTTCTCAGCAGACTTTTTCTTTGAAGGTTTGTCCTCTCGCTGCTCCTTAGGGGCTTGCGGGGAGGGCTTCTCAGAAGTAGCTTCAGGGACAGACGAAGACCTTGAAGCCCTTCGATCAGCAGCCAGTGGCTCTTTCAGCCACTTGCTGGTGTCCGCTGGACTACTGGGGAGGATTGTAGAAGGTAGAGTCCCAAGGGACCCCTTCCACAGGAGAGTAGCCGGAGCAGACTGTTGCTTCTCTGGTGGGGAGGAGGGGACAAGTGTCCACGGCTTTTTGGGGGGCGATGCTCCCAAAGTAGAAGCTCTGGGAGTATTAGAAGAAGCCTTTCCCCCAAGCCAACTGGAGAGGAGAGGAAGAAGGGCGACCATGAGGGCCCACAGGATCAGCCTTAAATGGTGGGCGGAACGGCGTCGTCGATGGCGACCCATTGCGGCAGTGGCATAAGAAGAGACTATGGGAACAGGGTGTAGCCTTTCAAATTTTAGTTTAGCCTCACGGTAAGATAGCCTATCCAGGGTCTTGTACTCCATTATTTTACGCTCCTTTTGGAGTACTGGGCAGTACGGTGAGCAGGGGGAGTGGTACTGTCCACAGTTCACACAGGTGGGAGGAGGCGCACATGGAGTATTCGGGTGAAGTGAATGCCCGCAATCTCTACATGTGGCACTGGAAGGGCACCGAGAGGACATATGCCCAAATTTCCAACATGTAAAGCACTGCATAGGGGGAGGGACACAGAGTTTGACGTCACAGCGGTACACCATCACCTTGACCTTTTCAGGTAAGAAATCACCTTCGAAGGCCAAGATGAAGGCACCGCTGGCAACCCTGTTGTCTTTCGGTCCCTGTACACGCGCCGTATGAAATGAACACCCCGCCGTTCTAAATTAGCACGTAGCTCGTCATAGGACTGTAACAGGAGGGCACGATGAAAAATAATGCCCTGGACCATATTGAGGCTTTTGTGGGGAGTGACCGAAACAGGGACCGGGTTGGGGATGCCGCCTGAATCAAAACCGACCCACTGCGCATTTTGGATAGTGCCGTCACTTCCCCAAACTTATCTTCAAAGTGCTCAACAAAAAACAGAGGCTTGGTTTCCAGAAAGGAGCACCCATCAGTTCTGCTAAAAACTAAATAACATGGCGAATAAGGATCCTGTCACTCTGAAGTCCTACGTTCCTCCCAAGTTGTGGCTGGGGAAGGGAACGATTTAGGGCCATACTTCTGCACGTTTAAGTGAGCCCTCGAACGCTTAGAGACTGCTGGCGGCTGGCCACCAGCAAGAGAAGATGCGCTATGCTTCATTGTTTGTCATCCGTCCTGATGCCACCCACTCCGACCAGAAGCTCTCCCCACGGGCGCCACCCAGCCACAGCAAAGACCACCTGGCAGGATGGCCTTTGCCGGGAGTCTTGATGCCTCAGGGAGATAGGCATCTACTCCTTGGCATATGTGGGGAGGTAGCAACTCAGGTATCAGCAGTGCGATCCATGTGTAGTCAGGGGGCTACCACCAAGAGGATACATGATGACCCCACCACAACGGACTGGCTACCGTGCTGGATTTCGGGAGTCAAATATCTATTTGTATCGTGAGGGCGAAGATGGAAGCCCACAATGGAGGGAATGTATGCTACCCAGAATACGATGCAGCCAAAGTGGCCGGAAGCTCGGTGCAAGTCCAACTCCATGACAATATCGAGTGTGCTGGATCTTAAGGCAAGATGGATTTATGATACACCAGGTAAGGCGTTCTTCCCCAAATGGTACGCACTAACAGAAAATTTTGAAAGTAGAGGTCAAACCTCTTAGCGGACCATCACATTAAGGCCGAAACGTTGGAGACTCCTTTTAGTCGCCTCTTACAACTGGCAGGAATACTGCGGGCCTATCCTTACCCCAGGACCCACAGGGAGGAAGCAGGAGTTGATGAAATATATGGATAATCTTATCAAAACCTTAACCAACATAGAATATCCTATACAGCTCAATAAACTAATCTCCTGTGTCATTTCCTCCTCAGACATCAATAAACCTGTGAACCAGCCACTGACCATTATTCCTCTGGTTGCCCAGTATTACCTGGCTTTGAAAAGCTCAACCATGGTTTTCACCATGGTTCTGACTACCTCTCATAGTACAGAGATGACTGACCAACAACAACAACAACCACCCCACTGCAGTCCAGTCACAGGCATTTCCTACACAATAGAAGGCAAGACCATGTGTAAAAGCAGCCGTATGATATATCAGCTATGCTACAATCACAGCACAGCATTCTGTATGGGCATGACAATTAACTGTCTGCTCGCTTACATGGCCACCACAAAACTATGACAAACTGCAAACATTATCATCCAGTTGCCAAACATGCTGCACACATCAACAAAAAACGACGTCAATAGCTGCTTCATTATGGCAGCCATTTGGATACCCTTTCCAGCACAAGTTTCTCTGGACCATGCATGTGCATGTGGCTATTATCTCCCCCCTCTCCCCTCTCCACCCCACTCTCCTTCGCTCTCTCTACTGTCTTACTTTTCATCTTCATTTTCCATTATGTTTTTCCCTCCCTCCCTTTTCACACTCTCCCTTACTTATGTTCTAACCTCTGAACTCCTTTTGTCTTGTTGTGCAGCCACTGAGTCATGTGCCAAAAGTCTTGCCTCACTGTATTCCGCTACCCTTCCTTGCTTCATGCCATCTTCCCTATCCCCTCCCCACCTCTGCCTGCCCCGCCAACTGCTTTCAATAAATAGCCCATCATATCTGATAAGCAAGAACCTAAACACACTAATTACAAATCTTCATACTTTCAACAAAAAGTAGACAATCAAAATTTGCATATTCTGGGAAGAGATATAAAAGACATACACATACCACCTAATGGTAAATGTATTTCACATTTGATGTCGCTGATCTATATACCAAAGTACCAGTACAGGTAACTACATAAATAATAAAATATAACATGTTAACGATAGGAAAATATCCATGGCTGAAACACTTGAAAGTGTTATCATTTGGAAACAGCACTATCACAAAATTATTTAGAATTTAACAAAATTTATACCCAAGCAGATGAAGTAGCTATGGGTAATAGTGTAGCAGGCACATTAACTGATATTTTTCTAAGTTCTTTGGAAGAGAAATTCTTTACCTGAGATTGGCCTATTCTCAACCAAACTTTATACTATTTTAGGTATGTAGACGATACCTTAATGTTAGTAGATGGCAGCCATGCAGATATAAAAAACTCAACCAACAGCACCCTAAAATTAAATTCACTACAGATATTGAGAAAGACAATATCCTTAACTATCTAGACCTCACAAATGGCAAAAATAATGATCGCCACACATTTGATATCTATAGAAAGATACCACTTCTGACAACTGACAATATTATAAATGCCAGTTCCTGTCATTTAATGGCCCATAAACTATCATTTTCCATTCAATGATTAATAGATTAAATAACCAACAGTTAGAAAAACCAGCAACTCAAAAAGGACCTAACACACTTTATTATACAGGGTGTTACAAAAAAGTACGGCCAAACTTTCAGGAAACTTTCCGGAAACGCTTACTTTCCACGTTAGAGCTCATTTTATTACTTCTCTTCAAATCACATTAATCATGGAATGGAAACACACAGCAACAGAACGTACCAGCGTGACTTAAAACACTTTGTTACAGGAAATGTTCAAAATGTTCTCCGTTAGCGAGAATACATGCATCCACCCTCAGTCGCATGGAATCCCTGATGTGCTGATGCAGCCCTGGAGAATGTATCACAGCCGTCCACAATACGAGCACGAAGAGTCTATACATTTGGTACTGGGGTTGCGTAGACAAGAGCTTTCAAATGCCGCCCCCCCCCCCCCCCCTCCAATAAATGAAAGTCAAGAGGGTTGAGGTCAGGAGAGCGTGGAGGCCATGGAATTGGTCTGCCTCTACCAATCCATCGGCCACCGAATCTGTTGTTGAGAAGCGTACGAACACTTCGACTGAAATGTGCAGGAACTCCATCGTGCATGAACCACATGTTGTGTCATACTTGTAAAGGCACATGTTCTAGCAGCACAGGTAGAGTATCCAGTATGAAATCATGATAACATGCTCCATTGAGCGTAGGTGGAAGAACATACTGACGAAACTTAAATGAGCTCTAACATGGAAATTAAGCGTTTCCGGACACATGTCCACATAACATCTTTTCTTTATTTGTGTGTGAGGAATGTTTCCTGAAAGTTTGGCCGTACCTTTTTGTAACACCCTGTATAGCCTACACAAACTGATTTTGACCCCAACATAGCCACAAAATTATACTACAAATGTAAAACACCAAAGCAGAGCATAATACATAGTGAGATGTGCCTAATCCGAGAAACGTCACCGATACAGAAAATAAGATATGTACCAGTAGTCTACCTTGGTAGAATCTCCAATGGAATTAATGCACTTTTAAAGCCACAAATATTCAACTAGCCTTTTGAATCAATAACAATCTTTCAGTAAAATTACGTTCCGCCACCACTAGAACATCGAAATACGATAACCCAGAATATATAAAATCACATGTGGCAGCTGTAATAGTTTTTACATTGGCCAAACAGGAAGAAATTTTAACATGATATATAAAGAACATGTTAGAGAGAGTGAATATAATCAATCGACCTTCTTTCTATATATGAAAACTCAAAATCACAATGCTGATACGATCGAAAATGCACTACAGATTCTGCATAGAATATGGAAAGATTTGATGAAAATTCTTGAAGAATTAGAAATCTATATGTACTCAAGAAAATACCCACAACAAATATTAAATGTTACAAAGGTGAGCGGTTACCTTTGCCTTATTTTACATGTTATTCCTGTAATAATGAATTGTACAATAGATTGTCCAATGTATAATGAAACAAGAAGACACATCTTAAAAAAATGGTATTAAATAGTAAAAAAAAATCTGGTGCAATGGTGAACTTTGTAAATAATGTGGTTTGCTCAAATAATGCACAATGGATAGGATCTGGTTACGGGGTAGGAGAGCACACAGGTATTGGTCTCCTGAAAACCAAGAAAGCAAAACAATTAACTAATGTACACATTTGGAAGTAAAAATTTGAAAGACAGATCATAAGAACAGTTCAATGATCTCTACATTAGTTGTTCAACTGTGTAACAATGGATGGTTAATTAAAAATAAGTAAAAAATGCAGAATACATCTACACAGAATCATGACCCACCTGTAGGGGAAAAGAAAAATCTACTACTATGACAAATTCTACCTTGAACTGAATATAGCTCAATTTATTTTTTGAGAAATTAGCATTTTATATACAACTACTGTGGTATATTTTACTAATAGTTTGTGCCCAAACACATTACACAATATGATATGAAGAAGTTTGTAATGTAACTGGTACCAACCTACCTTCACTACTACAGCATTTTGTTCCCGCGACTGTTTCAGTTCTTCTTGTAATAAACCATTTTCAGTCTTTAGTGTTTTGATTTCTTTTTGTACAGCATTATACTGAAAGAGAGAAAATCAGTCTCAATGAACAAATGATTCCTTAACTTTGAAATTTATATGTGGGAGGCCCTAGAACTCACCTTTGTCTGCCAATGATTTACAGCTTCTTGTAATGCGTGCTCTCTGTCACTTGCTTCACCCTTCGCACTTTGAAGCTCATTACGCAAATTTTCTTTGTCCTTCTGCAGGAGTGATAGCTGCTCTTTCTGTAAACAATAGAATTAGTACAATATTATCAACATTGCACCTCAGAGCACGAAGACCAGTGCCATCATATGGGGTGAAGTTGACCGATTTGACTTTAAATGTAAACCAATAAAATTAATACATTGATTTTTCTTTCAGAACATAGGTATTGAGTTATTATAATAAATTTTTTGGTCTTTATTATCTTTTGCTCTAAGAGATGTGTGTGTGTGTGTGTGTGTGTGTGTGTGTGTGTGTGTGTGTGTGTGTGTGTGTGGTGGGAGGGGGGGGGGGGACAATGATGACAAGAGAATGTCTATCAGTTGACTCCAGGGTTATTAATTGTTCTGTAATCTTATCAATAGTTGAAAATAAATCTGGCATAGTAATTAAATTTTAATACTACGCACAAAGAAAGTTACAAGCAAAAAATGTGATCATACATTTTACTTTATGAAATGCAGACGAAACACACATTTTCCTTCTTTAGCACCACAGACTGGCTGACCAACTTTTGAGCCCTGTATATCAGGGTTCGTTTGGGAACTGTGTATGCTCTACTGGCATGTTAATGCTTGGCTTTCCATTTAAATTTTCTGTGAGTTCTAAAACAAGCAAGCTATATTTCTACAATTCACTCAATTTACATTTTCATACATGGTGCATTTTCACACGGACAACTCTTATGATCTCAGCTGTATGATGCAACAAACAGATCAGCAAATTATATGAAAAATTATATATACAGACACTTGCAACAATGTCTTCCTCACTACACCACTACATTGTTATAAACTATTTCTGCTGGATGCACTATGTCACATTGTTACTGTGTTCATAAGGCCACAATCTTGCCACATTCAAGAGCTTTTGTTCATAAAATAACTACTCGAGAAAAGATGGTTAATTTCACCTCTATTCCACCAAGAATTTGGAAAGTTTTATTTGTGTGTGTATAAATAGATAAGAGCAATGATTAACTTTTATTATTGCTCTAGTTGTTGTTGTTATGAAGCTTCAAAGGACAATGTAAGTAGGAGCTAGACATGAGACATTTTATAACAGCCACATAATAAATTCCTCCTGAAAATGATTACCATACATATGTAAATCCAAGTCTTTTTTTTATTTATTATTACCACATGCCGCATTCAATGCCACAGTACATTTGAGCACACCTAGAATCAGTGATTCACTGGGAATGTCATAGAAATTGAGATATTTTTCTATATGTCACAATGCCTTGTTATGACTGTCAACTTTTTTACATTACTGTTGACCTGTGACTGCACAGTGTGTGTGCATTAGGTAGTCACACAATGAAAGGCAAGCAGAGAACAACATTGTATGATGCTACATTGAAGAATAAAGTAATTCTTTATGCTGAAAACTATGTAACAGGAGGGTGTGAAAAAGAATTCAATGCAGCTGAGAGTAATATTTGCTTATCGGAGAAACAGAAATTTGCATTATTTTTAACTACCACAATTAGCAAGAAATACACTGGCCCTCACGAAAGAAGACATCCTGACATTGAAGTAAAAGTTTTGGAATTTGTCTGTGAAAGGAGGAAGGGCAATCTGTAACTAGTGACAGCATTCGGTACAAAGCAAAACAGGCGGTTGCAGTTCTTAATATACAAGGCAAGAGTTCAAGACTAGCTGTGGATGGGTTGATTGCTTTATGAAGTGGGCAGGTGGATGTTCATCAGTGGCTGATGACTGCTAGCTAGTGTGGTGATGTTTTGACTGCATGAGCAACCTATTACTCCATGCAGCTACACCTAACACTCCCGCCTTAACACTCCCTTATTAGATTGGTATAGATATTCAGCTTTCCAGTGCTAGTGATTTACTTCAGGGTCCAGCTAAGCTGCTCCCTATTCTTCCTTGGTATCGAATTTCTCTCTTCCGTTCAGATTTCTATAAGCAAAGTGCCTATAAAATAAAACACTGCTTCTTTCCTTAAATGAAGTGAAGATTGGTTCCAATTAACTCTGTATATTGTCACAAACTTTCACTAAAGGTTATGCGTGACATGGGAACCAACTAATATTACAGTCTCAAAAACTTCTCATTAATTTTCTGTCCATAAATAGTATGTAATAACAATCGCTTATATACAACATATTCATCTTCCTTGGTGTCGGAGATCATCCACGGTACCAGAGCTCTTTCATTCCTCCTTGCACCATGGAGATTACAAATGCTCTCCAGCAGGTGGACTCTGCATCTTTTGAGTAATACTTTCCCACAGTATGTGGCCCAATTCTTACAAACTAATTGCGATCACACACATCTTACTCTGAGCTCTATATCTGACGTACGTGACATGTCCTCCCATGAATGGCATGGATCATTACATGGACTTATCTCTGCAATGCTGTAGAACAGTATGCCAAAAGCTTCGACAAGATTTTGTGAAAAGAACTTCAAGAATTTCTGTGATACATCATCACACTTCAGGAAGAAAATAATTTTTACACAGGCCAAATACACAACACTGATGGGATGCCAATTCAGTCTGGTATGTCACGTAATTACACGATTGATGAAATCTGCAAAAAAAAACAGCACATAACTGTAATGCTGGTAATGACATCAGATGGGTAAAAACTTCCTCCTTTCTTAGTCTTCAAGCGGAAAAAGAAACCACAAGATCCCAAAAAATAAAAAGCTGTTTCCTGATGACAACATTATTCAAAATCAAGATAAGGGATGGATGGCAAACTTTAATGCTTGAATGGTTCTGAAACATATGGGAACTCTGTCCTGCTGAGTTTTCTAAACTACCAACAATGCTTTGTCTTTGTGTGTTTCATGGTCATCTCATAGACGCTGTAAAGGACATCCGCAGTCTAGCCAGCAACTTTATTGTTATTCCTGGAGGAATGTCCTCTGTATACAATCCCTTGACTTTATTACAGACAGAAATTTCAAAGGTTACATTCAGGAATAGTACAAAAAATGGTTTTTCAAACCAAACCATGAACTGAATTCGAAATTCAAAATTAAGTGTGCTTGTGAAATAACGCCTCCCGTGACTCAGTAGAAATAGTTAATTATTTATGTCAAAGGAAAGATGATGTGACTTACTGAACGATATCCATCCACACATATGCAGACTCAAGCAGACATATGTCCGCTTGTGTCTGTATATGTGTGGATGGATGTGTGTGTGTGTGTGTGTGTGTGTGTGTGTGTGTGTGTGTGTGTGTGTGTGTGTGTGCGCGCGCGCGCGAGCGCGCGCGCGAGTGTATACCCGACCTTTTTTCCCCCCTAAGGTAAGTCTTTCCGCTCCTGGGATTGGAATGACTCCTTACCCTCTCCCTTAAAACCCACTTCCTTTCGTCTTTCCCTCTCCTTCCCTCTTTCCTGACGAAGCAACCGTTTGTTGCGAAAGCTAGAATTTTGTGTGTATGTTTGTGTTTGTTTGTGTGTCTATCGACCTGCCAGCGCTTTCGTTCGGTAAGTCACATCATCTTTGTTTTTAGACATATTTTCCCCACGTGGAATGTTTCCCTCTATTATATTGAAATATATATTTTGCGTTAACTGTAGCGATCATATAACGCTGACTGAGGGTTAATGCCAAGCTTACTGTGATCGATGCGGCATTAACATCTCTGTTACTACTATAGATTACGACGTGTGACCAATTTTGCACACTCTATTGTTTTAGTGCTTTTCTGTTAGCCTCTTGAACTATCAGATTCTATCTTGTCAGACATTTTTAGCTCTAGTGAGCTCCATTCCTTAATGTTGTAATTATTATTTTTGTCTTACGACGTATTATTCATCACAATTACCGCGATATTATTATTTCCCACAATGATTTGCTCTACTGACAAGCACTCTGATTTCTAAACAGGAAATCAGAAACTTTATTAATGATAACTAATTTTTGACATAAGTTGGCAAATTCCACTGAGTTTTCTTTGCAGAGGATGTCTGCCATGATACTTGTAAATGTACAAAATAATTTCTCTAAATAGTAACCTGAACTGTTGTAAAAAAAGTTTTCACAAAATTATTTAGTAGTTAGATTTCCAGATTCTCTGATATTATATATTTCATCAATAGTTGACCCCACTTCTGGGCACTAATCAGAAAAAATACTTTTCTTTGCAAAGTTTTACTCTGCTCTTTAAAAGCTAGCCATCATGCAAACAAAAAACGATATCCAGAATGAGATTTTCACTCTGCAGCAGAGTGTGCGCTGATATGAAACTTCCTGCCAGGAAGTTTCAAAAAACGATATATCTACCATTAAACAACTTCTTCCAGAACTTTGCTACAGAAACTGCAAAAGGGAAATCTCATGTTGCTAACTTAACTTATAAAAGTTACTATTTACTGTTAATAGAAGTCATCTCAGTTATAAAATATTCTCTCTATTTAACAAGATTTAACATTCTTTCAAGTAATATAAATAGAAAGTTATATTTTATGCTGCATCCCACATTATTGCACACTGGGTTTCATCTACCTGGGAAAGCAATGAAGCACCAATGATTGTAAGATCATTCAAGACATGCTGTATTTCAGATACTCTGCATAGGAGTGAAGACTATGTGGCCTGGAATGACACCGAAGATGGTCAGGAAAGAAGAACTGAATCTTCTACTAATGTAGACTCCTCCGAAGATAACCATAATGATGGTTTTAGGGAATGGTGATGAGTAATGCCTGTAATTTGTGGTATATTCCTTTGCGTGTCATATGGTAATAAAGTCAGGCATTCTTTTCTAATAACTAGTGTCATTTAATAGGTCACTTAAAAATTGTTGTTTTGATCATTTACATATATGTGTAAAATAAATTCAGCTTACCAGTGCTGCACCAACACACTTGTTTTTGTGATTTTAATTATTAAAATTGGGGTGCACAGCGTATTCAATGGCATACTGGATTTACGTAAATGTGTTAGTATTCAGATAGAGGTTCTGAGCATTTTACGTTTAGCCATTGCCACGAATTAAGAACTTTAGAACAGTAAATACAATAACTAAGATAAAAGAATTTTAATCAATAAGGTATTGATATTTGCCATAAAACGCTTTTTGAACTTTTTAGTCAACTCCATCCAATGGTCGACTTCACCCCATTCTATGACACAGGTCGATATTCAGAGTGTCCATAATACACTAAGTGAGTTATAATTCATGCATGAGGATAACACCATTCAGTGATACACAAAAAATATCAAAAATTGCTGACAATTTGTCAGGAAGTGGGACCGGTGAGAGGTCATATTTTACAATGATATAAAGTTTTATAAACTTTAACGCTCATTAGTAGATGAATGTGGTGTACATTTGTCTGGAATACAGCTACCAGCAAAAGAAGCAGGGCTGACAGTGACCTGGTGTAAGGTGAAAGCCTCAGGATTTGATGAAGCACTGAATTTAATGGCTGATAAAAAATATTGCAGGCGAAGGTGTTGGACCACTGGCAGACCTCACCCCAGGTGTGATTCATGACACCAGTGGTACAGCTTCCATCTTGTTGGTATATCCTGTAATTTTGGCTTTTCTGTCAATCTGACGAACTCCCCACTGCCTCATATTTGTGTACTTTTCATCAGTTGTCCCACATGATCCTTATGTGTTACTCCAAGCAACTCCTCTTCCCTTTCATATTCTCTTAGAGATCCAATCTGTGATGATCATGTAGCCAAACACTAACATGTCAGAACTACTGGAATTATCCTCATACAACAGTTACCCCATTTTCTTTTATTATTATTGTTGTGTAGATTATGAACTTTACTCTTCTTGATTGTGCATAATATTTTTAAGGTTTTAAGAATCTTGTTTTCTAAATGAGTAATAATATCTGTGAAAAATAAAGTAGTTTGGCTATACAATATTTTACATAATTCATTCAAATACAGAGCCACTACACTATAGTACAGTATATTCTGCAATAAAGTAAACTATGACTAACATTCTGTTCTCACTTTAAAATTAAGTAAATAATCTGCGAAACCAATTTGGGAAAAATGGGAAAGCTTGGAGGTGTGAAATCGTGTGGAAGAATGGAATTTACAAGCGATAACAATCAAAGTTTTGTTAATGGACACTCACTGTAGATCAGTGCGAAGTTCTTTGCAGAAAACACTAACTTTCTGCACAACATTTAGTCCCCATAAAATTATAATCAATATAAATAAGACTGAGTTTTTGATGCTAGGCAATTTCATTGATGAGAGATAATGTTTTCCTTACCAGTGCAATATTATATTCTTCTAGTGCCCTGTTAGTTCTTGATTTTCCTAGTAATCTTCTGTTTCTTTCTGCGTGAATCTCTCTTCTGTGCCTTTCAAAATGTAGCTGTATGTTGAGAAGTGCCAGCTGCTCCTTCACCGTTTTCAGTTCATATTCCAGAACAGCTAGTAAGTAGACAATTTAGCTTGTTTCATTCTAGCCATAAAACAGTTTTACATAGACTTGACAGGTAAAAAATTTAGATATGGGTTATTAATGATTTCTTACACTATTCAACTCAAATTTGCCAGCTCTCTCTCTCTCTCTCTCTCTCTCTCTCTCTCTCTCTCTCTCTCTCTCTACTTGCACTAGAGCAGTCAGTATTTTAATCACCAACAGTGAGGAGCTTACAAAATAAATATAATTAGGTCTCTAAAATACCTATTTCATGTAACATAGTTGCACCTTTACAACTGCTTTCTGTTAGTGATATTTCAGTATGACATTGAATATGTCAGTTGGTTTACAAATATAATATACTTTCCAGGTGATAAATGTGACTACACATCGATCATTGACAACTGGCTTCCACATTAATGTTAATGAACATGCCCTCCCCACTTTTTTCTATTAGACTTTACACATACACAGAAAGTGGTCAAAGATTGTTGCGACAATACTTCACTCCTTCCAGCACCATATTAAGTCTGAGTTAGGCATAGTGTCAATCACCTCTATTTCATGGTTAAATTTTTGAATTTTACTGTTGTTTTTAAACAGTGATCTATTGTTGCCAACACTCTTTACTATGGAGTGAACGTATTGTGAGATGACAATAAGCAAGCTCAACAATACAAAGAGCATGTTAGAAAAGTTTCAGAAGTGAAAACACCGTATTATCCAAATTACAAACTTCTGTGCAACAAATACTTTTCTTCTTGATTGAATATTTGTCTCCGAATATGATGCTGTAAGACAGCCACGATTGAATTTGCCCCCCCCCCCCCTTACACACACACACACACACACACACACAGAGGAGGGAGAGGGAGAGAGGGGGGGGGGGGGTTCATTTCCCACAATTCAAATGTTGCCAAGTTTAATGTTTAAGACAACCCACAAAATACAACTCTATCATCATCATATCTTGGCAATTACACATCTTTTGGGAACACAAAATATGTACATAATTTACAAACTTACTGGCATGTTTACATAAATGATCACATCTGTTGTAGTGTCCAAGAAGTCTGAGTGAGTTTGCTGGGCATGAATTTCAAGGCCACTCGTCAACACTATGACTGTGTGTTGGAAAGCCACAGGTACAATCCACACTGGTAATATTTTGCCTTATGTGTCTGTGTCACAGCTCACCACATCTCCCATGATAAGTAATGATTTTGTTGAGTGTACTCTATGTCCTACAGGACAGACTGAGTCCCACAGTTTGTTGTTGGTCCACCAGGTTGCTAGCTGTTCCACTTCTGTAATGTCTGGAACTGTCTGCTGATCTAGACAGCAGGTACATCCTATCTGTTGGCAGCTGCTGATTGTTGCAATTTTTCTTATATTTCCTCAGAAGAATATTCTTTCTTCTCAGGTTAGATGGTGGAATGTAGATCAGGGCAGGTAGCCAGAACACTGGAGTGGACTTAACTGTACCAGTAACAATCTACACTGTCCGACTTAGCTCCATATCTACTTGTTTCGAGTGGCTACTATTTTCCGAGACAGCATGGCAATATTCTGCCGCTGAATAGACAAGGCTAAGCGCAGATGATCATAGGGTTGAAGCTGCAGAAACCCACAATGTGGCATATAATTTTTGCAGAATATTATTTCTTGACCTCAATTTAGCTGCAGTTTTCGTCAGTAGTTGTTTAAATCACAGCATTCTGTCAAGCGTAACTCCACGGTATCATAGACATTTGTTAAGAGCCAGGCTTCTAAATATGTGTCCCATTCACAGTTGGCTAAGATATCACTCAGATGAGAACATCTGAATCTAGTTTCCGAATGGTTGAAGTCCCCATTTACAATAATATTGTCACTTTATACAAGGTATGATAAAAAAGCAACAGGAATTTAATTCGTTCACTTTATACATTCGATTTTCAATTATTTATTTATTTATTTTTGTCTTGTTGGTACATATGTTCCTGATAAGCATTTACATTTTCAGCTGTTATGAATATTTAGTTTATTGTTGCCAGCTGAAAAAGTTATGCGCGTATCCGAGTGCCTGGCAAATTTTTGCTTTCGAGAAAGGTGGATCAAAGAATATGCATTAAATTTTGCTTGAAAAATGGAATTAAGTGCAGCATAGCATCTGAAATGTTGACTGCGGCTTTTGGCAAATCTACTATGAGTAAGACAAGATTTTTCAAATGGTATAAATGTTTCAAAGAGGGTCAAGGAGACATTTAAGATGAAGATTACCCTGGACACCGAAGCACATCAATTACTGACAACATTGTGATCACCATCAGAGAGGTTGTTCATGACGATGGTGTATTCTCTGGATCACGCCCAGCAATTTTCACAGATGTTCTGGGCATGAAACATGTAGCAGCAAAGTTTGTTCCAAAATTGTTGAATTTTGATGATAAACAACTAAATGTAGACTTCTCTCAGGAATTGCTCAATGAAGTCGATAACAGTCCAGAACTTCTAAGAAAGGGTATAACAGATAATGAAACATGCGTATACGGGTATGACGTCAACAAATTGTTTTCACTGTTGCCTTCAATTACCATGGGATAGAGCATTATGATTTCTGAATTTATGATCATACAGTAAATAAGAAATACTACCTGGAAGGTAGTGTCATTTGCGTGAAGCATTCTGTAAAGAAAGCGACTAGAATTGTGGTAAAATCACTCGTGGAAATTGCATCACAATAACGCTCCCACTCACACCTCAATACTTGTTCAAGATTATTTGGAAAAAAAAAAAAAAAAAAAAAGTAAGTTTATATATATTGATTCAGCCAGCATATTTGCTTGACATGGCATCCTGTAACTTCTTATGGCATCCTGTAACTTCTTTCTATTTCTGAGGCTCATGAGAACCATGAAAGGACATTTTGCCACCACTGATAAGATGAAAACAGAATCACTGAAGAAGCTGATCATGTTACTGTAAAGTGAGTTCCAGAAGTGCTCCCATGACTGGAAAAAGCTATGGCACAAATGTATTGTGTCTGAGGGGGATTACTTTGAAGGGAAGAAAGTTGATCAATATATAACGATTCTTTAAGAAAAATAAAAATTCCCATTACTTTTTGGTCACACATTGTACATAAGTCTTTTGTTAGCATATCCTCAGGGACCTTGATTTGTTTGTGCTTCCTATTAGCCAATCATAACCTGGACTGAGTGCATGGCATATATGCAATATACAAGCCAAGTATTAGCTGCACAAGGACTGAGCCTTGAGGTAGGCTATTGTTAAGGGTCTTCAGGACATGGGAGGCATTGTCTATAACTACCTGAAATAGTTTGTCAGTCAACATATTGTTAAGCTGTACTATTTTCCTACAGGGTACAGGGCACATGGTATCATAAGCTGCAGACAGATCAATAAATACTCCAGAGGTGATTAGCTGTTGCTTCTATGTAAGTTCTCAGCTATTTCATTAATTGTCAATTATAAATGCAACAAAATTTAGAATATTGTTTCACTTACTGATTTATACATATGAATTGTTTTATGAGGGGTCATCCTTGTGCAGTAGCTTACATTGTGTTTTATCTCAAGTTAGTGACAAAATTCCCACAAAGCATATAATTTTTCAAGAGAATCTTTCCTAGATTATCCATTTGGTTCAATTACAGTAGTAACATTATCCACAACGAAATATTTTCACTACATTCATTATGTAAGCTACCTTACCTCAAGTTTCTTATAGAGATACTCTGCAATCTTTTATTTGCTACAATTTGAGAGTCATCAGCAAGATCCCTAATATCTCAACACTTAACATCTATGGGAGAGTGACGTGAGGTACACAATGAAATGCTTTTGACAATTCACAGAAAATACCAGCTGGCAAAACTTTGTCATTTAAATTGCTATAATCTGATCTGGTAAATGGTACATTCTGTGAAGAGATCTATTTGAAATCCATGTCTTATTCTGGGAGAGGTATTTTACTGTTCTTGAGTACGTCATCTTTTTTCTGTAACTGGACAAAGGAAGTAAACAGTAATGTGTGTCAGTAATTACTAACATCTTTCTCATTATCTTTATTGTAAAAGGAGTGTAAGATTAATGTACTTCAACTTGTTTGGAAACAGACCTCTCAAAGTGATGTGTTGCACATTACTGAATGCACTGCATACATTATATACATTTAAATGAGATATAATCAATCCCACTGAGTGCTCTGCTTTTGAGGGAAAGAGCTAATTTATTTTCACTTTTGAATAATTTTTTTATTTGGTCCAGGGAACAACTGGTTTTCCTGCATTATTTACTGAGAGATTGTGGCAAACCCAGTAATGGTCTTATTTCATATCACATAAATACCCTACAAATGAGAATACAAATACCACCACCATAGATGGTGTTCTGTTGGCAAGTGTAACGCACTAACTCATGTTTTTCAATGTACACAGGGATCACGATACATAGGCACAGCAGGGTATAAGTCTGGGAACATTTCTTAGTACAGAGGCTTTTTATTAACATTTTGTGCATGCAGTCACTGTATTACTGCATCCATGCTAATCTTTGTTCCTTGTGACAATGTAGTGGGCAGACTTCTATGTTTTCTGTGCCTTCACTCACAGATGGCTGTATGGAATGCCTGTACTGAATCTGTAAGTGATGTGCTGCACTGCAATTAATTCATGTGTTGTTATGATCAATGACATTTGATAATGGCCACTGTCATCAATATTTCTCTGGGAGCAGATTTTCTCAAAATGAAGTACTCTCTGAATATGACTTACATGGTATTGCATTAGAGAATAGTGTATGCACAACCTTACTGAGTGATTGTTCCACATGTCAGGCACCTACAATAAGGCCAAGTGCATTGACATCCAAAGTCTTACCCATCCTGTGGCTTGACTATCATGCCAATGCCCAGTATATGACCTGATGGCGTGGTGATTATGTGAAATTCAAAACTATTCCATACACTTATCATGATAACTGAAAATTTATGCTCTAAATCATATTTCCTGCTTTTCGGCGGTCAGTTGCATTAACGATCAGGATATCTGAAGACTCCTCCAGTTTGATTCAAAAACTCTCAATGTCACTGATGTTTCCTTCCACCTACGATTTCAAATCACTAATACCAGAGATTCTCCCAAGGGGTATGTGGGAATATCATCAGTGTGAGGAAAGCGGTGGTAGAGGATTGTGTCAGGGTACGCAAAGAAACCTGGGTTTCAGTCCCAGCTTGGCACAAACTTATAATTGTGTCACTAGAATGGTATTCACAAATTAAATGCTGAGAATAAAAATTACCATGTCTATAGTGACAAAAGGTGCTGCCAAGTGACAAGTTCAATAACAAATTGAAATAGTATATATTTAAGAATTGTCCTCCAGCTGGAAAAAGAGGCAGGAGGAGGAATGTTCAATGGCAGGTGTGGGAGTGGGGATTTGGGTGGAAGGGGGGGGGGGTCAATGGCACAGTGGAGCTTCCCCCCTTGCCCCTTACATTTGATGCGTTACATGTGCCTTTGTGTCTATACACCACAAAGATCAATCAGCTGCCACATTGGCTTTGCAAACTGCAGAAATTACCCTAGCACCCCTCCGTCCTAAATCAAATTCATACCTCAGCCCACTTAGTATTCCCCCTAAACTCTAACAGCATTGCAGAGGCTCTCCAATTGTATTGGAATAGCATCCCTGTATCTAACGAAATGGAGGATCCTGCTTGACCAGGCATAGGTGCACCATAGATATTCAAGACTTGGAAAGGTCTCTGAAACCATATAGTTTCATTTAATTTATATTAGTTGTTTTGAAACATAATCAAACTATATTTGAAAGTATTACAGGTGCATAATATTAAATCTAAAAGTGATTTCGTTTCAACATTAGTAATTTAGAACATTACAAAACAGGTTGCACAGAAGTGTCTACTAAGAACTGGGGGATAGTAACATGTTAGGAAATGACTGAAAACCATAAGAGTACGAGGAAATCAAAACAGACTTATTTAACATATACACAACATTTCATCAGCAATGATGGAATATGGCACAGCAACTAACAATTGAGAAAAAATTGTATGTAGTTCTTAACAGGAACTGGAAAAACAGACAGATAATAAGAAAAATAACAGAATCCAGAATTAATACTAGATGAAACAGACAAAGCTTTACACTTAGAGGAAGTGAAGGCACTTGGTGTTGATGTTGCAATATAAATGGTTAATGCTGGAGGGGAAAGTTATGAAAAAGAAGGTTGCAAAATAATTTACAAAATGTCTGCAGAGTACAATAATTCGACAAAATTGGAACAATCCTGTATAG